>NC_141878.1:119817500-120465000 GCF_056163025.1 Triticum urartu
CCATCACCGATCCATTGCCTACGAGCTTTCCATATATTGTTCTCCGCTTATTTACTTTTCTGTTGCTATTTCTATCATCACTACAAAATACCAAAAACACTACTTTTGCTACCGTTACCACTACTATCATATTACTTTGCTACTAAACACATTGCTACAGATATTAGGTTTCCAGGTGTGGTTGAATTGACAACTCAGCTGCTAATACTTGAGAATATTCTTTGGCTCCCCTTATGTCGAATCAATAAATTTGGGTTGAATACTCTACCCTTGAAAACTGTTGTGATCCCTATACTTGTGGGTTATCAAGACTATTTTCTGGCGCCGTTGCCGGGGAGCATAGCTCTATTCTTTGAGTCACTGGGGATTTATATCTGCTTATCATTATGAAGAACTTGAAATATCCAAGAACCAAGATTTATCCCTCAACTACAAGGGGAGGTATGGAACTGCCATCTAGCTCTGCACTTGATTCACCTTCTATTTTGAGTAATCTTGCGACACCTAAACCTGCTTCTGCTATTCGTTATGATATGTCGCATGTTATTGATGATGCCACATCTGCTATAAATGATACTTATGATGAAACTACTTCTATGCTTGATACTACTGTGCCACTTGGTAAATTTCTTGACGAACAACTTGCTAGGGCTAGAGAGATTGAAAATATTGAATCTGATAATACTGATGAAAGTGACGATGAAGACTTGCCTGTTATTCCTAAGGGTTATGTTTTTGATAAAGAAGCTTCTTTAGCTATTTTAGCTTGCAAATATAGATACGAACTCAAGAGGTTATTAGCTAAATGGAATCAGCAATCTCTAAATGCTAGAATGAAACCTGACCCTGCTTTTGCTACTTCACCTATCTGTGTTACCGATAAGGATTATGAATTCTCTGTTGATCCTGATATAATTACTTTGGTTTAATCTGATCCTTTTCATGGCTATGAATCTGAAAGTGTTGTGGCACATCTTACTAAATTAAATGATATAGCTACCCTGTTCACCAATGATGAGAGAACTCCCTACTTTTATATCCATAAAATATTTCCGTTCTCATTAAAGGGTGATGCTAAGATATGGTTTAATTCTCTTGATCCTGGTTGTGTGCGTAGTCCTCAGGATATGATTTATTACTTCTCTGCTAAATATTTCCCTGCTCATAAGAAACAAGCTGCTTTAAGGGATATATATAATTTTGCGCAAATTAAAGAAGAGAGTCTCCCACAAGCTTGGGGAAGGCTTCTCCAATTACTTAATGCTTTGCATGATCATCCTCTTAAGAAAAATGAAATACTTGATATCTTTTATAATGGACTAACCGATGCCTCCAGAGATTACCTGGATAGTTGTGCTGGTTCTGTTTTCAGGGAAAGAACGCTGGATGAAGCTGAAATTCTATTGAATAATATGTTGACAAATGAAAATAATTGGACACCTCCAGAGCCAATTCCTGAGCCTATTCCTAAACCAACTCCAAAGAAGAGGGGTATTCTATTTCTCAGTCCTGAAGATATGCAAGAGGCAAAGAAATCTATGCAAGAAAAAGGTATTAAAGCTGAAGGTGTTAAGAATTTACCTCCTATTGAAGAAATACATGGTCTTAATTTACCACCTGTTGAAGAAACATATGATCTTAATCCTTTACCTATTGAAGAAACTCATGGTCTTGATAACCCGACACAGGTAGTAAAGGTAAATTCTCTCTATAGATTTGATGAAGGTGACATCCCTCGTTATAAGTCTGCTTGACAATGCTTAGATGAGTTTGACAATTTCATTGTTAAACAAGAAAATTTTAATGCTTATTTTGGTAGACAATTGAAATACAATTCAAATATGCTTGAACACGTGGGTGATTATATGGCTAATGTCAAAGGTGAACTTAAACTTATTAGTAAACATGCTTCTATGGCTACCACTCAAGTGGAACAAGTACTTAAAGCTCAAAATGATTTGCTCAACGAATTGAATAGTAAGAATAATGATAATGTTGTTAGAGTTATGATTAGAGGTGGTAAAATGACTCAGGAACATTTGTATCCTGAAGGCCACCCTAAGATAATTGAGCAAGATTCTTAGAGAAATAATATAGATGCACCTAGTCCTTCTAAAAGGAAGAAAAAGAAAAATGATAGGACTTTGCATGCTTCTAGTGAACCTGTTGTTGACACACCTGAGAATCCCAATGATATTTCTATTTCTGATGCTGAAACACAATCTGGTAATGAACATGAACCTAGTGATAATGTTAATGATGATGTTCATGTTGATGCTCAACCTAGCAATGACAATGATGTAGAGATTGAACCTGTTGTTGATCTTGATAACCCACAATCAAAGAATCAACGTTATGATAAGGGAGACTTTGTTGCTAGGAAGCACGGTAAAGAAAGAGAACCATGGGTTCAGAAACACATTCCTTTTACTCCCAAACCATCCAAGAAAAAGGATGATGAGGATTTTGAGCGCTTTGCTGAAATGATTAGACCTATCTTTTTGCGTATGCGGTTAACTGATATGCTCAAAATGAATCCTTATGCTAAGTACATGAAAGAAATTGTTACTAATAAAAGAAAGATACCGGAAGCTGGAATTTCCACCATGCTTGCTAATTATACTTTTAAGGGTGGAATACCAAAGAAACTTGGAGATCCCAGTGTACCAACTATACCATGCTCCATTAAAAGAAACTATGTCAAAACTGCTTTATGTGATCTTGGAGCCGGTGTTAGTGTTATGCCTCTCTCTTTATATCGTAGACTTGATTTGAATAAGTTGACACCTACTGAAATATCTTTGCAAATGGCTGATAAATTAACTGCTATACCTGTCGATATTTGTGAGGATGTGCTTGTTGTAGTTGCAAACGTTACTATTTTAACGGACTTTGTTATTCTTGAGATTCCCAAGGATGATAGTATGTCTATTATTCTTGGAAGACCCTTTTTGAATACTGCATGGGCTCTTATTGATTGCACTAAAGGCAATGTCACTTTTCATGTTAATGGTAATGAGCACACTGTACACTTTCCGAGGAAACAACCTCAAGTTCATAGTATCAACTCTATTGGAAAAATTTGGAGGTTTTGAATTTCCCCTTCCTAGTGTCAAGAAGAAATATGATATTCTTATTATTGGGGATGTGCATATCCCCGTTGAAGTAACATAGTGTTATTCGAAATTTCTCCGGTTCCATGTTATTCGGAATGAGTTCGTTAACAAGACTTGATCAACCTTGTTAGTGGATTCCTTTTGATGATCATGAGGTGGATGAAACTAGAAGGCACAACCTTATGTACCTTCCTTTTATTTTCTGTTATTTATATTAAATAAAATAAAAATAGTATTTTCTGTCTGTTATCTGAATTATTCGTGCAATATAAAAATACCCCAAAAATAAAAGTTCTCCAAATGCCCTGAAATTTAAATATGATTTTTTCTAAAATATGTTAGAATATTTGGCACTGAGAACACAGCAGGGGGGTCACCCACCTACCCACGAGGGTGGAGGGCGTGCCCTACCCCCCTAGGCGTGCCCCCTGCCTCGTGGGCCCATGGTGGCCCTCCTCCACTTATCCTTTCACCCACACACTCCTTATTCCTCCCACAAACACGAATATCCAGCTCAAGCATGAGTTCTAACTCATTTTGCTGCCATTTTCGATCTCCTTGCTCAAAGCACCTCTCACAAAACTGCTTGGGGAGATTGTTTCTTGGTATCTGACTCCTCCATTGGTCCAATTAGTTTTTGTTCTACTGCTTTATTCATTGCAAATTTGTCATGCCTAGGTGACCATGTTCTTGAGCTTGCATGTCAAATTTATATGGTTCCAAGTAGTTTTGATGCATGATATAGGCTCTAGGCACTTGTAGAAGTAGTTTTTTTTACTATGTACTGCAAGGCAACAGCCTCATAGTCTTTTATTAAACCACAGAGCCAAAGTTTACAAAGTTACAAAGTTAAGAGATAGGAGAGAGTAATACTTACAAAAGAAATGATTAGGGTAAGGAAGCTATCCAAGAGATTAGACTATTCATATATTTACATTTGATTCTATGTGCTAAAAGAGAAATCTCATGCAAAAAATTCCTCCTCCATGCCCTGAAAGAAGGTGATTCATTCCTAAAGATCTTCCCATTTCTTTGTGTCCAAATATTCCAAGTGGCAGTGAACACTATCTCAGAGAAAAAAGGATGTCCAAAATCCCTCCTAGCATCAGAAGCCATGTCATAAGTGGTCTGGTCTGGTTGAGGACTCCATGATATACCCAGGTAGTTCCAGATACGCTGGCTAAAATTGCAAGCGAAGAAGAGATGTGTTCTGTCCTCATGTGATGCCAAGTGACATAGAACACAAGTATCATCCTGGATAATCCAATGCCGCCGTTGCATCATGTCTCTAGTGTTTAGGCGATCCATCAAAAGGACCACCCAAAAACCTTAAACTTCAGAGTACAAGAACATTTCCAAATCCACCTGAATATGGGATCAACCAATGTGTCCGAAAAGCATGACAAGTAATAAATCCTGGACTGGTAGTCCCCAGACTTGGAAGGCCATTTCCAGACATCATTTTGCCCATTTTGAAGATTAACCATAGTTACCAACGCCTGAAGTTGATTAAACTCCTCAAAGGCCTCAACAGACAGTGGCAGATGGAGATTGTCAGTTGGGTCTGGTAGCTCCAGAATATCCTTGACTGTTAGAGTGTCATCGATCACAAAGGAGTGGAGCCTCGGAAACTGATGTTGCATGCTAACCGTATTGTTGCCAAGTTGCCAACGGTCAAGCTAGAAGATCACCATATCCCCCGATCGAACTAGTGGAACTGCCAACTTGCAATACTTATCATACAGCTTGAGAACATCTCTCCACCAGAAAGAACCGCAGCTTTGCGTGACTTGGGGGCGCAGAGGCATAATAAGTGTCCCAAATAAGAGATACCCATGGTACGTCCATCTTATTGAAGAACTTAAAAAGATGTTTGATGAGCAAGGCATCGTTTTGAATGCTCAAGTCCATAACTCCCAGACCACCAAAAGATTTAGGACGACATACCAAGTCCCAAGCCACCAAAGATTGCCGAGGCGTATCCGTGTTCCCTCTCCACAAGCATTGCCGCATAATCCGCTCAATCTGCTTCAAGATACCCTGCGGTAGCGAAAGGGTGCACAAGAAATATATTGGCATAGAACTAAGGACAGACTCTAAAAGTTGGAGCTGGCTTCCTTGATTCAAGAGACAAGAGGATGCAGATAATCGTCTCTCAATACGATCCACCAGAGGCAACAGATTATAAATTGTTGGCCGGTAAGTACCCATTGGTAGGCCCAGGTAAGTGAATGGCATGGAGCCAACATCACATCCAAGCAAGGTAGCAACACGCGTGCCCTCGTCATTAGTCATATTGATGGGTATCAAAGAGGACTTACTGAAATTCACCCTTAGTCCGGTTGATTTGGCAAAGACTTCAAGCATTTCTTTGAATGCAATGAGCTGGCTATCAATAGCAGGAAGAACGATGAGTGTATCGTCAGCATACTGTACGATCGGATAGTCCATCGATGTAGTTGGGATTGGCAAGGTGAGAATATTCCTGGAGCACATCTCATTTACAACTGATTGGAGTAAGTCCACCGCGATCACAAAGAGTAAGGGAGATAGCGGATCACCTTGGCGAACACCTGATCGACAAACAAAGTGGTTACCAGGCACTCCATTCAAAAGAACCGAAGAGGAGCCTGTGGACAAACTGCTGTCAATCCAACTTGTCCAACGATCATCAAATCCCTTACATTTCAAAATCCTAAGAATCAGCTCATGCTCAATGGTGTCAAACGCCTTTGTGAAGTCAAGTTTAAGAAGAATGATAGGCCTCCTGGAAGCTTTGCATTGGTGAATGTATTCAAAACACCACGCCAGACAGTCCTGTATGGATCGACACCGTAGAAACCCATATTGGTTGCGGTGGATACATTTCAGGATCACACCCTGAAGACGATTTGCCAAGAGCTTGGTTAAGAATTTTAAACAAGTATTAGGCAAAGATATGGGCCTAAAATCGCCAACATATTCAGGGCTTAGCTTCTTCGGAATGAGGGTGATAAGAGATGTGTTGTGACACTCCAAATTATATTTTTCCCTCATAGAATTCTTGCACAAGTTTCATAAAGTCCTCCTTCAAAATAGGCCAACATTTCTTTAAGAAAAGCCCAGTAAACCCGTCTGGTCCGGGAGCACGATCAGTAGGCATATTCTTAATTACTGTATCCACCTCAGAATCCGTGAACGGTAAAGACAACTCCTCTAGCCCATCAATTCGGGTAATTAATGTGTCTAGATCAAAACCCATCTAAATGCCTTTTGATTGTCCCATTCGCTGCTTAAAATCAGCCCAGAACATTCCCGCCAACTGTTGATGGTTCGTGACCATATCCCCCTCCACAGACTTGATCGAGGAGATAGTATTCCTACGGAATCTTTCCGTAGCCATGGCATGAAAAAATTTTGAATTCTCTTCTCCAACTTTTATGTTTCTGATCGTGCAACGCTGCTTCCAATAGATAAATTGCCAATGTAAGATATCCTCAAGATGCAATTTAACAATTCTACAAAAATTAAACTCCGGCCAACTCAAAGGCCTAATTTCCTCTGGATTATCTAGGAAAATAATCACTTTATTACAATCAGCAATTAAAGCTTTGACTATCGACAGGTTTAAATGCCATTTCTTGAGAGCATATCGGAGGTACTTAAACTTAGCTGAAATTGTTAATGCAATCGACGATTTTACTACTGGCCTATTCCAAACTTCAGCAACACAGTCAGCAAACCCGGGCAAATCCACCCAATAATTCTCAAATCAGAAAACCTTTGCCTTGGGGATACAGGTGGCAATCGAGACCACGCACGGCACATGGTCGGAGGCAGTGCGTGCAAGTGGAAAAACCATTGTGTTGGGGTGGTCTGATGTCCAAGTAACCGAAGTGAAAAACCAATCTATCTGTTCTAGAAGCGGTGAGGTTTGCATATTCGACCAAGTATATTGACGCCCCTTGATTGGCAACTCAACAAGTCCCAAATGACCAATTATCTCATTAAACAAGAAGATATCGTTAACATTGCCTCCCGGAAGATTGCGGTTCTCCAACGATCTCATGAAGTTGAAATCACCCAAAAGCAGCCAGTTCTGACCAAACCGAATATCAAGATTATATAACCATTGAACAAATTCATCACGGGCAGGGCCTTGACACGGGCCATAAACAGAGACTAGAGACCAAGTTTCAGAGGTATGTTTGGATTTAAACTCCACAATTATCCCATAGGATTTGGACTCGATTAAAGAACCTATGAAAAAGGATGAATTCCAAACGACCACCATCCCAGCAGACGCACCAGCCGAAGGTACGTAAACAAAATTATCAAAATGCCTCGGGCAAAACTTCTTAATGAATCGCTGATCCATTTGCATGCATTTAGTTTCCTGAAGACAGACAACAGAACAACCACTTTCATCGATCTTCTGCCTAACTGCAAGCTGACGTGCTTCAGTATTGAGGCCACGAACATTCCAACATAGCACCTTCCACTCCTTAAATCTTGTCTGATTCGTTACAAACCAAAAGTAAAAGCATAGTAAATAGGCCACGCAATGACCTACACCGACCCACACAGCAGACAAGCATAACATAGTTCTGAACAAGAAAAGAAAGATAAATGGCAATTATGGTACGCCATAGACCAGAACCCTGCAGGAAGTAACTAATCATCAGAACCCCGGCTGCTGCTGGACTTGGCCGGATCAGCAACAAGCTGATCCGTAGAGATCTTCTCAGGTGCAATGTGGAGACGGGCACCAATGCGTTGAAGATCTGCAATAGCAGTTGGTGGTGGCACAGAAGGACTGTTCTCAGACTGGGAGTTGCTGGCCTTACGCTTCTTCAAAGTATGAGACTTCTTGGGAGAAACTTTGCGGTAGCCATCACAGAGAGCGCTCAGACGTCCACTACACCGAACCTCAGTATCAACAATAATTCTTGAGGCTTGAGACTTCCTTGCTCGCTTCAGAGATACCTTAGGCGCAGCAGAAAATTCAAAGGTTCTAGAAAGTGGGTCATCCAGATCATCAAAGCAGAGAGCTCGAGCAACTGGCCTTTTAACAGTAGCATTTGGCACATCCGGAGCAAAGCTGGTGGAGGAGTCAGGTGCAGGCAGGAGCTTAAGAGTGGAAATTGGGCCACTGCAGAGAGCTTCACAGGAATGCTTCTTGAGTATAGCACCTATGTCAGACTGGAAAACAAACTGGGGAATGTTTGAAGACCATATAAACGGCAACATCTTCTCGAAAGAACGCTGCCGCTGCATCACAAGTGGCAAAACTGGTCCATAGATGGTGAGAACTTGCCCAATCATAAGAGGAGGTTGCTGTGGTCCCATTGGGGGCTGGAAGAGAGCCACCTCAGCAGCATTGTCAACATTGTTAACTGAATCATCTGAAGGTTGCAGAACAATGGACTCCTGGGACTGAATTTCCTGAACTTCCTGATGCTGCACATCTTCATGAACCACATCATTGTTTTGCTGCTCATTGACTGGCTGTGGCACATCATTCCAACCTAGCTCAGGGAATTCTGGCATAACCCAATTGTGGTTCTCAGAGTGTAAATTTCCAGGGAGGGGGTGCGGATTGCCATTGAAGGGCATGGGGTCTTCATCTGCTGGTAGAACGTCTGCAAAATCCGCTGACAGGATGTACACAGGTGCAGACCAAGAGATCCTAGCACCACCAAAGTCTGCATATTCTCTGTAAGTCACAGAGCGAGGAACCAAAGTCGGCGTCGGGAAAGACACATAAGCGAGCGAGCGGACAAGCATGGGGTCATCTTGATGCCAATGATGAAATCTACCAAAGGTGCTAATTACGTCTGCAAGGTGCTGTGTGCGCCTATAATCCAGTGGAACAAGGAGCAACATAACCCATCCACGGCGAAAACCCTGCGTTGCTCTGTAGTTTACTCCCTCATCATGCGGGATGAACCTAACAAATCTATCATTGCCCAGATTGAAAGGTGGATGATCCACAAGAGCTTGACGAGCCAAGGCACTACGGAAACGAAAAAGCCCAACTCCTTGTATCCAAGGTTGGGCATCCAGAACCACTCTTCCCAGATCATTGACAACAAAGTTACTGACCATGTTTCGAAAGATGGCGATTTCTTCGGGTAGAGGAGCTGGCTCGACGATGGCGATGGCATAGTCCTCATGCTGCCGATTTGGAGCCACCGCATGCGTGAAGAAGGTACGGGGCAGGCGCAGCTCACCACCATCGATGATGTCGAAGCCTTGCGGGACAAACTCCATGGGTCCAATGCAAAGGTCGCCATTGCCGGTGCCAAAGAAGAGAAGCGCCGATCAGAAGTGGCGCGGAAGGGAGGCGATGCAGTGGGCGATGGGTGAGGCGGAGGAGGCGATGCAGACGGCGAGGAGGGAGGTTGAGGCGTTATGGGTGGTGGCTCTGCAGGCAGAGGTGGAATAGATGGGGTGGCAGGCTCGACGAGACAGGGCAAAGACCTAGCGGGACTAGCTATGGAGGGAATCGAGGCGTCCAGGGTAGAAAAACCTGCTGACCGGCTGGAATCGCCCGATTTGATCCGTGGGACCCACTTGTAAGTTGGTGAAGGAGTAGAATCCGAACAGCCCTTTGCCATGTGCCCTAACCGAAAGCATCTACGACAAAAGACCCTGCTAGTGCACGCTCTGGTTAAATGATCCATGGATAAGCAATTCTGACATTTCCACACATTAAAAACCATGTCGTCAATAAATTCATTTAAATCAGTAGAATCTCCAGATAAATCTGTTGGTTGCAAATCAATATTCGCCTCTTTGCCAAAACCAGATGGAGATATATCAGACAAATCCATGTTTGATAGGGCCGGGGAAACAACCTAGGCCATGGGAATCACCGGGTCTGTAGATTGGGCCGGGGAAGCATCTTGGGCCAGAATAGGAGCTGGTCCAACCAGCTCATCCCCATGCACATGCATATTGACATCGAGAGTGGTTTGCGCTGCCACAGAAAACCCTGCCGAGGAAATCTCACGAACGTTAACTGTTCCGAAAGTGATGGGTGGCTCGGCCACCGTCCATCGGAGATCAGTCACGGCGGCGGAGGCAAAATTACTCGTTCACGAGGAAGAACAGTATACCCAGCATGAACAACATCATCAATCATACCAGGCGAGGCGGGATAACTATACCCCTTGCAAACATTGTATTGGTGAAATGTTGCAAACGAAATTTTCTTTTTAGATCCAGAAACCGAACGCAAAGCGGACTTAGATGGTGGTTTGTGCATCGCGATCAAACCAAGAGAAGCACGCCTCTTAGAGGGACTGATTAAGATCCACTCAGCATCACATTCCTTCTTCCAAATTAGAAACTCACGTTTCCAATTAGGGCCATCATTGCCCCAAAGATGGAAGAAACATTTGAATTGCGGGCACGCAAAAGATCTCAATTGAAGAACAAGAAGGCCAACATGTTTGCAAGAGACAATAAATGAGAATACCTTGTTTTTAATGAGTTGGACAGACAAATCAATTGCAGATCCTCCAATTGCAGATTCCAAAGCCGCCGCCACTGAATCATCATCAAGACGAAAATTGTGCCTGCTAAAAGACACGACCATAATAAAATGGCCCGTGTCATCCACGGGATGAATGCATTTCCCACAAGATCTAAAAACGTCCTCCGCAAAAGCCATTCCTTTAGAAAAATCCAGATCTAGAGTTGATCCTCCATGATGACCCATGGGAGATGGGTATAGGGAGAGAGATCAGAGGACGCCGAAGATGATGCGTGGAGAAGGACCAAGATTTACTGGTTGGAGAGGGAGATCGCCGGAGAACCTAGGACGCCGGTGGGAGGAGAGGTGGGAGAACCCATGACCTTCCCAAGTTGGCAGACTTATCTATTCTGAATGTTAGTATGCTCAACACTTGTAGGAGTAGTTGCTATCAATATTATTGAGTTTGGTTTACTTTTATTTTGAAGTTACTGAAAATTTCAGAATTTTTCAGAAAATGATGAAGAGACTTTTGAGGGGCTCATCGAGCCGAAGCTCGAAGGAAAAGGCACAGAAGCCTAAGTATAATCTGCCTCGCACCGCGGAGGTTCGGTCGTGTGAATGGCCTTCCGATGATTTCTTGAGAGCAGCCGGGATTTCTGAAGATTTTAAGAATTGGCTAAGAAAGCAAGCCTCACCGCTTTCCTCCACGCAACGCGATCAGTATCTCTTACTCACAAATATCTTTGTGCAAAAATTTCATTTCCATTCTAGGAGCTCACCACCTACGGTGGAGTTTCATTTATATGATGAGCATAAGGAGATGTCACTTTATGATTTTTGTCGGGTTTCTTTAGTACCTTTCGAGGGCAAGACAGAGGACCACGTCGCGAGGATGTGGATGGATTTGTTGATACTATCACTGTAGGGGAAACAAGGAAGGTTTCCGATGCACGAATCACTAGCATACATTTTCCTGTTTTACGCTATTTTGCATTATTTGCTAGTCGTTGCTTAATTGGTCGCGGAAACTGTGGAAACCTTAGTGTCCCTGATATTATTATTTTTCTCCATGGTTTATTCGGTGATAACTCTGTTAGTATGGGCGGCATTATTGCTAAACGGTTAAGTCTGAACCGTACAAAGGGCCCCATCTTTGGAGGCATCTATGCTTCACGCCTAGCTGCACATTTTAATATACCTATTAGGCATTATGAGAAGGAAGAAAAAGTGTTGCCTCGTGTTTATTTATATTATAAGAGTATGGTGGCACATGATTTTATTGTTAAGAATAGGGAAGGAGAGCTTAAATACAAATTGTTCTTTGATAAACATCATCCTGAGACTATTACCCTGCCTACTCCTTCCTTGTTTGATTTGTCTATAGGCCAGTACCTTGTTCCATTAGAGGCTATTCACGCCTATAGAAACCCTACATCAGCCACAGAGCCAGAGCCGGAACCACAAGTTGATCCTCCACGACAGTCTAATTACCAGTGGGATCCGGAGATGATTGCCAACCAGTGGCAATCAGAGTCTTCTTCTTCGCAGTACGACCCCAACTATTATTATGGATATCCGCCAGGCTAACCGTGGCCATGGACCAACTTAGGCCAAAAGCCTAAGCTTGGGGGAGTACTTATTTCTCACCGACATTACATTTATGTTCACACACTCATTGCCATATGTAGGTGCTCATACTTTTTCATTGTATCATCCATGCTAGTTTATTTCCTTTTTATGCTTTCTTCTTGTGTGTTTGATAAACCTTAAGAAAAACCAAAAAAATTAGTTGTAGCTTTTAATTAGTTTACTTTCCATGCTTGTAGTAGTAATTAAAAAGAAAAACCAAAAAGATTTCATGTTCTTATTTTACTTGTTGGGAGCTCTCCCGTGTAAATAGTTTTATTTCTTTTATTTTCTTTGGGGTCGATAGGAGAAGACCATGATTAAATTGTTGAAGTGACTCTTATATGCATAATTGTTGATCTGACAAAAGAGCCCATGTTGCCTTGTCTTCTGCTGTTTATTGAATGCTTGCAGATTCCAGCTTAGTCCAATGCACATGCACAATTATTATTATTCACATCGTTCGGTCGTGCAAGTGAAAAGCAATTATGACGATATATGATGGGCTGACTGAGATGAGAAAGGCTGGTATGAACTCGACCTCTTTTGTTTTGTAAATATGATTAGTTCATCGTTCTTGATTCGGCCTATTATGAATAAACATGTTTGCAATGACAACTAGAGATCGTAGTTCTTGTGCCATGCTTGATTAGCTAGGAGCTTATAATGGTTTACCTTGCGTGCCAACATGCTATTAAAATGGTTGTAATGTGGTATGATAGGGTGGTATCCTCCTCTGAATGATTTAAGTGACTTGACTTGGCGCATGTTCACGCATGTAGTTGAAACAAAATCAACATAGCCCTCACGATATTTATGTTCATGGTGGATTATATCCTACTCATGTTTGCATTCGGTGTTGATTAAGTTTAATGCATGTTCATGACTGTTGTCGCTCTCTAGCTGGTCACTTCCCAGTCTTTTGCTAGCCTTCACCTGTACTAAGCGGCAATACTGCTTGTGGATCCAATCCCTTGAACCCCAAAGTTATTCCACATGAGTCCACCATACCTACCTATATACGGTATCTACCTGCCGTTCCAAGTAAATTTGTATGTGCCAAACTCTAAACCTTCAAATAAATATCATGTTTTGTATGCTCGAATAGCTCATGTATCAACTAGGGATGTCCGTATCTTCCATGTTAGGCGGGTTATTCCCAAGAGGAGTGGACTACGCTCCTCACTCAAAAGAAAGTGGCTGGTCACCGGGATGCCCAGTCCCATGCTTTATGCAGATCAAATCAAAATAATTGCAAACAAAACTCCCCCTGGGACTCTTGTTAGTTGGAGGCACTCGTTGTTTCGAGCAAGCCATGGATTGATGCTTGTTGATGGAAGGGGGGATATAAACTTTACCATTCTATTTGGGAACCGCCTATAATGTGTGTAGCATGGAAGATATTGCCATCTCTTGGTTGTTATGTTGACAATGAAAGTATACCGCTCAAAATATTATTCATCTCTATTTCAAAACCGAGCTCTGGCACCTCTACAAATCCCTGGTTCCCTCTGCGAAGGGCCTATCTATTTACTTTTATGCCGAGTCATCATCCTCTTATTAAAAAGCACCAGTTGGAGAGCACTACTATCATTTGCATTCATTATTGTTAGTTTACATTGGGTATGACTTGACTGGATCTCTTTTACCATGAATTACAATGTCTAGTCGGTCCTTGATCTTTAAAGGTGCTCTGCATTTATGTTTTGCGGTCTGAGAAAGGGCTAGCGAGTTACCATCTTTTTATATCATATTATGATTGTTTTGAGAAAGTGTTGTCATCCGAGATTTATTATTATTGCTCGCTAGTTGATTATGCCATTGTGTTGGGGAACGTAGCAGAATTTTTAAAATTTTCTACGCATCACCAAGATCAATCTATGGAGTCATCTAGCAACGAGGGAGAGAGGAGTGTGTCTACATACCCTTGTAGATCGTGCGCAGAAGCGTTCAAGAGAACGGGGTTGATGGAGTCGTACTCGTCATGATCCAAATCACCGATGACCTAGCGCCGAACGGATGGCACCTCCACGTTCAACACACGTACGGTTGGGAAGACGTCTCCTCCAACTTGATCTAGCAAGGGGGAAGGAGAGGTTGATGAAGATCCAGCAGCACGACGGCGTGGTGGTGGAAGCAACGGTGATCCCGGCAGGGCTTCGCCAAGCACAGGGAGAGGGAGGAGTGTCACGGGAGGGAGAGGGAGAGGCCAGGGGCTAGGGTGCGTCTGCCCTCCCTCCCCCCACTATATATAGGGTCCCTAGGGGGGGCGCCGGCCCTAGGAGATCCAATCTCCAAGGGGGGCGGCGGCCAAGGGGGTGGCTTGCCCCCCAAGCCAAGTGGGGCGCCCCCCACCCCTAGGGTTTCCAACCCTAGGCGCAGGGGGAGGCCCAAGGGGGGCGCACCAGCCCACTAGGGGCTGGTTCCCCTCCCACTTCAGCCCATGGGGCCCTCCAGGATAGGTGGCCCCACCCCGTGGACCCCCGGGACCCTTTCGGTGGTCCCGATACAATACCGATTACCCCCGAAACTTTCCCGATGGCCGAAACTTGGCTTCCTATATATAAATCTTCAGCTCCGGACCATTCCGGAACTCCTCGTGACGTCCGGGATCTCATCCGGGACTCCGAACAACTTTCGGGTTACCGTATACTAATATCTCAACAACCCTAGCGTCACCGAACCTTAAGTGTGTAGACCCTACGGGTTCGGGAGACACGCAGACATGACCGAGACGACTCTCCGGTCAATAACCAATAGCGGGATCTGGATACCCATGTTGGCTCCCACATGCTCCTCGATGATATCATCGGATGAACCATGATGTCGAGGATTCAATCAATCCGTATACAATTCCCTTTGTCAATCGGTACGTTACTTGCCCGAGACTCGATCGTTGGTATCCCAATACCTCGTTCAATCTCATTACCGGCAAGTCACTTTACTCGTACCATAATGCATGATCCCGTGATAAACCACTTGGTCACATTGAGCTCATTATGATGATGCATTACCGAGTGGGCCCAGAGATACCTCTCCGTCATACGGAGTGACAAATCCCAGTCTCGATTCGTGCCAACCCAACAGACACTTTTGGAGATACCTGTAGTGTACCTTTATAGTCACCCAGTTAGGTTGTGACGTTTGGCACACCCAAAGCACTCCTACGGTATTCGGGAGTTGCACAATCTCATGGTCTAAGGAAATGATACTTGACATTCGAAAAAGCTATAGCAAACGAACTACACGATCTTTGAGCTATGCTTAGGATTGGGTCTTTTCCATCACATCATTCTCCTAATGATGTGATCCCGTTATCAATGACATCCAATGTCCATGGTCAGGAAACCATGACTATCTTTTGATCAATGAGCTAGTCAACTAGAGGCTCACTAGGGACGTGTTGTGGTCTATGTATTCACACATGTATTACGATTTCCGGATAACACAATTATAGCATGAACAATGGACAATTATCATGAACAAAGAAATATAATAATAACCATTTTATTATTGCCTCTAGGGCATATTTCCAACACATTCATATGAGTAAAATTGAGACCTAAGCGTTATTGCGAACGTGGTTAGTTATAATCTGTGCTAAAAACTTGAATGCTGGCTTTACATATTTACAACAACAAGAGCAAATAGAGTTTGTAAAAGTTTTCTTTATCACTTTCAGTTTGTCAACTGAATTGCTTGAGGACAAGCAAAGGTTTAAGCTTGGGGGAGTTGATATGTCTCCGTCGTATCTACTTTTCCAAACACTTTTGCCCTTGTTTTGGACTCTAACTTGCATGATTTGAATGGAACTAACCCGGACTGACGTTGTTTTCAGCAGAATTACCATGGTGTTATTTATGTGCAGAATCAAAAATTCTCGGAATGACCTGAAACTTCACGGAGCAACTTTTTGGAAAATATAAAAAATACCTGCAAAAGGTGAAGGCCAGTGGGCCCACCACCTGTCCACGAGGGTGGGGGCATGCCTGCCCCCCTAGGGCGCGCCCCCTACCTCGTGGGCCCCCTGGAGCTCCTCCGACTCTAACTACAACTCTATATATTGTGTTTCGGGGAGAGAAAAATCAGAGAGAAGAATTCATCGCGTTTTACGTTACAGAGCCGCCGCCAAGCCCTAAAACCTCTCGGGGGGCTGATCTGGAGTCCGTTCGGGGCTCCGGAGAGGGGAATCTGTCGCCATCGTCATCATCAACCATCCTCCATCACCAATTTCATGATGCTCACCGCCGTGTGTGAGTAATTCCATCGTAGGCTTGCTGGACGGTGATGGGTTGGATGGATCTATCATGTAATCGAGTTAGTTTTGTTAGGGTTTGATCCCTAGTATCCACTATGTTCTGAGATTGATGTTGCTATGACTTTGCTATGCTTAATGCTTGTCACTAGGGCCCGAGTGCCATGATTTCAGATCTGAACCTATTATGTTTTCATCAATATATGAGAGTTCTAGATCCTATCTTGCAAGTCTATAGTCACCTATTATGTGTTATGATCCGTTAACCCCGAAGTGACAATAATCGGGATACTTACCGGTGATGACCGTAGTTTGAGGAGTTCATGTATTCACTATGTGTTAATGCTTTGTTCCGGTACTCTATTAAAAGGATGCCTTAATATCCCTTAGTTTCCATAAGGACCCCGCTGCCACGGGAGGGTAGGACAAAAGATGCCATGCAAGTTCTTTTCCATAAGCACGTATGACTATATTCGGAATACATGCCTACATTACATAGGTGAACTGGAGCTAGTTCTGTGTCACCCTAGGTTATGATTGTTACATGATGAACTGCATCTGGCGTAATTCTCCATCACCGATCCATTGCCTACGAGCTTTCCATATATTGTTCTCCGCTTATTTACTTTTCTGTTGCTATTTCTATCATCACTACAAAATACCAAAAACACTACTTTTGCTACCGTTACCACCACTATCATATTACTTTGCTACTAAACACTTTGCTGCAAATATTAAGTTTCCAGGTGTGGTTTAATTGACAACTCAGCTGCTAATACTTGAGAATATTCTTTGGCTCCCCTTGTGTCGAATCAATAAATTTGGGTTGAATACTCTACCCTCGAAAACTATTGCGGTCCCCTATACTTGTGGGTTATCACATATATCACAAGAAAGGTTAAACCAAACAATGGAAATGAAAATATGATTATCAGATTAAACAGAACAATGGAAAGGAAAATGTGTTTAAACACATATTTCAAGGGTATATCCTTCCCAAGGACAAGCAAAGCATGATATCCATGACAGGATATAATGTAGAAAAATCATTAGGTAAGGGGAGAGAAATTTCATGACATTACCCATACAGCGGTGTTTGGATAATTGATAAAGAAAAGTTTAGCATTGTGGTTCAAATGTTCTTATTGAAAATCGGAGTACCACAGACATGCTTCGAGATAGCATTGACATGGTCTTCAAGCAAGGATCGAACTTGGATACACAAAGGATTCATCAGGAACAACATATAGAATAAGTCTTACGATTTCCTCATGGAAGAATGGTTAACCTTGCTAAATAGGAAACTGACAACAATAGGTCCTCCGGCCAGGTGTGCTAGGCATGGCATCACCTTACCGATATATAAGGACCAATGTTATAAATCTTTGAAATATGTCCCAACCATCATATCTGATCGAGATTCAGATCTGATTGGTGTCCGGATACCTCGGACTCAGGATGTCTGAGAAGAAAAGGTGCAACACAAATTGACAAGATGACATTGTAAGATTCTCGGGAAATGAACTATGGAAGAAGGTTCCGAACCATTTAAACCAAGGAGAGGATGAGGAGGTGGCTGATGAACTCAGCAACAACGAATCGAGATTTCCAAAAGATGGATTCCCACCAGTATTCGAACAAGGAGATAAAATTTGTCAAATCAAATGATATAATGAGGTATGCTCGAGGAAAACATACACAGTTAATCATTGATTGAAAGGTGCACCCGAAATATGGGCTTAGGTAGCATGATCAATGTTAGAATGGTGATTCAATAACCAATGGTCTAAGAATGAAATATCGACCATTAACTTCAAAGCAATAGGGTTGCTAGGAGTTTTAAAGTCGCACATCATAGTTTAATTGTTGGTTTTCCGGTTAGAAACAACACGGGGACCAAGGAATGAACGGGTATGGCAAGAAGTATCACCTGTATCAAGATCTCTTAATAGGTGGTGAAATTCTCATGACTTTCTTGACGTAAAAGATGGTAATACTTCCAAGGTAAAGAAGAACAACTGCAAGGTAGCAAGGATCTCAAGGTATAACACAAAACACGAACAAGTTTGTGTTGAACAGAAGGCAATAAAGTGGTTGATGATAACACGAATCATCGAGGGGCAAGGATGGTATTTCCCATCAAGAATTCGATATATATCTTGGAAGAGCTTAGGATGTTGATGATGATCATGACACAGTTGTCGAGAGATTTCATGAAGATGTAATCGGTCGGTGATGCCATCAAGTCTAATGATGATGAAGCAAAAAGTTATGGGAACCAAGGGTACGACATAAACTCGGGATCAAGTTTGACGTTCAAGGAGAAATGATATGACGAGGAAGTTCGATGTAAGATTAGCTCATCATCGAAAATTGTGCGCCGAGAAGAAGGACCGGGTAGCACAATTAAAATTTAGCACGATAATGGTATAGCCGATCGGGCTAGGAATGACTTTAAGGATTATTAAACTCATAAGCAACAAAAATTACTTAGAGTTAATGAATCGGATTTCAGACTCGATTCACTATTGGTGTCCCTGAGTGTCTAACAACTCAGAACCCAGGGAAAAAATTGAAATCGGTGAGAAATAATACTTGAAGAAGAACTCACAAGAAGTAATATGGTTCTTAGATTTTATCGAGATACCACGGGGTAATACTCGAAGGAAGAACATAATAGAGGTTGCAGAGGTGCATTGATCTGCAGAAGACAAGTGCTTTAACTAGTCCGAGAAATAGAATCAAGGAGAAAATATGATCGGAACCACGATTGCAAAGGACCAATTCACAGATACCAAATGATATTATATCAAGGGAATAGTTATTATTACAAGAAGCTTCCATGATAGGATATACATCATGTCCATGGGCATGAACACAAAGTTCAAGGTTGACCCCCACTTCTTCAATGTATAGCCTTCCATTCACCTCTCGCTTTTCAAAATTGACATTAGTTGTTGAAAGTTTTACCTGGTGCAATACTAGATAATTATGACCCATGAAATCTTTCGGGTTCACACAGAGTAAGGAAGGCATAGGTCTAAACCATCGGGGCATCTTATGAACACATACCCCCAACTTCAAGAGCGAATAACTCAAGTTTAGGAGCAGAGCATGGTTGACAAAAGCAGGGGATACAATTTACCAAAGGTATTATGTATCCGAAGAAAAGCTCACAATGTTCAATGAATATGAAGGACAGTGTCGAACAAAATCCAACAAAGGATCTGGTGGTCCATAAGGGATCTGATGTGAGTATCGGTACTCAACCAGAAGAATAAAGAATGCAAGGGGATCAGATTATAGAAACAACTGACTAAATCAAAGCTCAAATGCAAAGGAATTATGATTTCCAAGACAAGGGATCAGAAGCAATGCTTTGATTAGGGATGGATAAGTTGAATATCCTTAGAGGTACAATCAATGGCAATTTGATTGGTCGAGATCCAGCTCATGTTTAAAATGACGTCTGAGCCGGAAGGATGAAATGAAGGATCTGGTTAAGTAATGCGAGCATTCGCAACATATTGATTCAACAGACTCAAACTAATCATGACTAAGGATGCCAATAAGATTACCGGACTTATGAGGTTAATCATAATGCAAGCAAGCAACAATTTCAAGAGCAATAGGCTGTTTAGGATTTTCGGGGATCGAATGGTATTTCGAAGACTTTTGTGAAATACATGAATCAACTAGGGATGAGCGGATACTCGATAAGTGCGAGAAATTATTCGTAAGGGTATGTCTGCGGCAAAGAGCTGCAAAGCGGTGGGCACAAAGGATTCTCGAATTATCGAAGAAATTTTCAGGGTATCAAGTAATAACAGGGGCAACTAGGAACAAAGGTAAGAATGACAAGTGTAAGCAGTTATCCATAAGGATTTATCGGTGGTCGGGAATAGCAAAAGTGGTGGGCACAAGGTCTCGAGAGAATAACGGAGAGTATCTTCGAAATCTTCTGGTGAAGCAGGCCATCATCTGGAATGAAGGGGCTCTCCGGGAGAAAGTAATTACGAGAACCTAGAGTTAGAGTTAGCAAAATCATTTAACCCGAATAGAAGAGAGATCAGAGTTCCAGAGTATAGACGAGGAGTAAAAGATCCTAATACCACCCAAATGACAATGTGGGCCCGTAAGCCACACAGCCATGTTAGTAAAAGTTTTTCGGTGACTAGACTCGACTTCGGCCAAGGAGTGTGGAAGGGGGATTCCTACAGGCAGTCGGCTCTGATACCAACTTGTGACGCCCCCGATTTGACCGTACACTAATCATACACGCAAACGTGTACGATCAAGATCAGGGACTCACAGGAAGATATCACAACACAACTCTACAAATAAAATAAGTCATACAAGCATCATATTACAAGCCAGGGGCCTCAAGGGCTCGAATACAAGAGCTCGATCATAGACGAGTCGGCGGAAGCAACAATATCTGAGTACAGACATAAGTTAAACAAGTTTGCCTTAAGAAGGCTAGCACAAAAGTAGCAATGATCGAAAAGGCAAGGCCTCCTACCTGGGACCTCCTAACTACTCCTCGAAGCCGAACTCCATGTAGAATCATCCTCGGGATCCTCTGGCTCCTGGACTTCATCATCTGGTCGCAACAAACGGGTATAGAAAGGGGGGAAAGGGGGAGCAAAACAATCGTGAGTACTCATCCAAAGTACTCGCAAGCATGGAGCTACACTACATATGTTGCATTGGTATCAAATGGAAAAGGGATAGCATAGGTGGACTGAACTGCAGAATGCCGGAATAATAGGGGGATAGCTAGTCCTATTGAAGACTACGCTTCTGGCAACCTCCATCTTGCAGCATGTAGAAAAGATTAGATGGTAAGTTCACCAAGTAACATCGCATAGCATAATCCTACCCGGTGATCCTTCCCTCGTCGCCCTGTGAGAGAGCGATCACCGGTTGTATCTGCCACTTGGAAGGGTGTGTTTTATTAAGTATCTGATTCCAATTGTCATAAGGTCAAGGTACAACTCCGGGTCATCCTTTTACCGAGGGACACGGCTATTCAAATAGATCAACTTCCCTGCAGGGGTGCACCACATTTCCCAACACGCTCGATCCCCTTTGTCCGGACACACTTTTCTGGGTCATGCCCGGCCTCGGAAGATCAACACACCACAGCCCTACCTAGGCACAACAGAGAGGTCAGCACGCCGGTCTAAATCCTATGGCGCATGGGTCTGGGCCCATCGCCCATTGCACACCTGCACGTTGCGTACGCGGCCGGCGAGCAGACCTAGCCTCCCTTATACAAGAGCAGGCGTTCCAGTCCAACCCGGCGCGCGCCGCTCAGTCGCTGACGTCATGAAGGCTTCGACTGATACCATGACTCAAGTGCCCATAACTGCTCCCGCGTAGTTGGTTACTGCGTAGGCCAGTGGCCAGACTCAGATCAAATACCCAGATCTCGTTAAGCGTGTTATTTTGAAATAACCACGGAAGCCGACCAGGGCCAGGCCCACCTCTCTCCTAGGTGGTCTCAACCTACCCTGTCGCTCCGCCACAAAGATCCACTCAGAGGGCCGTCGGGACAAACGTCCTTTCGGACCCAATCCGTGAATCACTCGCGGGTACTCTACGAGCCGACCCGACTTTAGTCACCACAAGTATCATATAATATGTATATAAGTATATGCCCGTGATCACCTCCCGAGTGATCACGGCCCGATAGTATAGCATGGCAAACAGACAAGAATGTAGGGCCACTGATGATAAACTAGCATCCTATACTAAGCATTTAGGATTGCAGGTAAGGTATCAATAACTGTAACAACAATGATAGGCTATGCATCAATATAGGATTTACGGAAAGCAGTAACATGCTACACTACTCTAATGCAAGCAGTAGAGAGAAGAGTAGGCGATATCTGGTGATCAAGGGGGGCTTGCATGGTTGCTCTGGCAAGAAAGAGGGGTCGTCAACAGCGTAGTCAATCGGGGCACCAACAGCAACGTCAGTCTCGTAGTCTATCGGAGAGAAGAGGGGGAAGAAACAATGAATATAATGCAAACAGATGCATAGCGATGCATGACATGACAAGTAGCGTAGGGGTGCCCTAACGCGGTATGAGGTGATACCGATGAAGGGAGGAAACATCCGGGAAAATATCCCCGGTGTTTCGCGTTTTCGGACAAATGAATCAGAGGGGGAAAATTACGTGTTCGCTATGCTAGGGATGTGTGGTGGACGAACGGGCCGCGTATCCGGATTCGTCTCGTCGTTATGAGCAACTTTCACGTACAAAGTTTTTCCATCCGAGCTACGGTTTATTTTATATTGATTTTAAAAGATTTATATCATTTTAGCATTTATTTAATTATTTTAATTTAACATTATCCAGAACAGTGCATGCTGACATCAGTAGTCAACAGAGGTGTTGACTGGGTCGCTGACGTGTGGGTCCCGCATGTCATAGGTACAATAACCTAATTAACTTATTAATCAGTTTAATTAGTTAATTAGGTACCTAATGTTTAATTAGTTTAATTAAACCTCGGGGGGCTTAACGGGGCGGGTTAACGGGCGCGGGCGAGGCTGCCCGTTTGGGCGCCCGCCCAGGCCAGTGGAGGCGCCGGGGCGTCGTAGCCGGCGGCAAGGTGCGTCGGGCAGCAAGGGGTGACCACGAGCGAGGCCACGGCGCAGAGCGGGCGCGCGGTCGGGGCCGGACCGGGCGGCGGCCAGGGAAGGTCGATGGTGGGCGGTGCGTGCAGCGTGTCGTGGTTCGACGGTAGCGGTGGTGGGCTCGGCGGGAAGTCGGCGCGGGCGGTAGAGGCCAGCGGCGGCGGCAGAGGCGGGCGACGAAGCGCGGCAGACGTGGCGGTGCAAGCAGCGGCAACAGGCAGGCGTGGGTCGCGCGGACGTCTCCGGAGCGGGGCAAGCGGGGCACGGGTGCGGTGAGCGAGCAGGGAAGGAGGCGCGCGCGGGGGCGCAGCAAGGAGGCAAACGGAGCGCACGGCAGGGGCGAGCGAGGCGCGGGACGCGCGCGTGTGGTGTGAGTGCGCCCAGAGCGCGGGCGACTCAGCGATGCGGGGCGTGTGCGGCCAGGGGCGCGAGCGGCATGGGGAGCGCACGCGGGTGACCGCGGTGAGCGGCGACAGCCAGGCCTGTGGGCGCGCACCGCGGTGACAGGAGGAAGGGGGAGATGGGGGATCCTCACGTTTGGTGATGGGAAGAGGGGCGGCGTGGCTTGGGGTTGTCCGGCGAGGGAGAGGACGAGGTAGACGACGGCGACGGCAACGAGGAAGTCTGGCGACGGGGGGCTCCGCGCGGCGACGTCGGCCTCGAGGCGCCGCGGGTGTCGGGGGCGAGGCGGGGTCAGGGGCGATGTGGATCGCCCAGACCCAGCAGAGAGAGGGTGAGGAGTGGAGGAAGGCAAGGAGGACGGCGGTGGGGCGGCACCGGGGTGGGCGTCGGCGACGGGGCACGAGGCGGCGCCCCTCGATCTGGATCGAGGGGGAGGTGTGAGGGAGCGAGAGGTGGGGGAGCGAGTGGGGAGTGGGCAGCGGTTAGGGTTCGGTCGTGTGGGGGGTATGGGGAGTGGGGGAGGCTGCGGCTGGGCCGGCCTGGTTGGCCGGGTGGCCAGCTGGGCCACGGCCCAGCAGGGGGTGAGGGCTTTTACTTACTTTTTCTTTTTGTTTTGATTTTCCCTTTTATTCTTTTTCCTTTTTATTTTATTTTAGTTACACTTTATTTTTATTTTAGTAAAATATGACAATAGTTCCAAAATAGTGTTTCAAAATAACCCACTACCCTAAAAAGTTTTACCTCAAAATAAAATAGTTTGTGATTTTATAAAAGATCAAAGGCACTTATTTAATCGTTTCAACTACCGTTTTAATCATTTTAGAGTATTAAAACATTTTATAAAAGTGGGGTTTCCTCACCACAATTAACTCTGCATTACTTGGCACAACCCGGACATTTTAGTTTTAAAGTTTGAAAACTTTTGTTGTTTGCCTTTAATTCAATTTTGAATTTGAATCGGTTTTGAACTAACCCGAGATTAACTACAGTGACAAAGGTGACGTGGCATCATTAGCGGGGAATTACTGTAGTCTAATTATCCGGGCGTCACAACTGTAGACAACGAAGCTTCCTACATAAGCCACACAAGACGGTGCGCCAAGATATTTTATATCGCATCCCACACGATTCTTTCTAGTAAACTGTTTGTGGTATACCTGATTTTTCATTATGTTTTGAAAGACAAAATGGTGTTATGGAGGGAAAGGATGGTGTTTTGAATTACTAGAACATTTACGTACAGTGAACATGCAACTAGTACATGAGTGCCGCGTTTAAATTCAGAATTATTCCGGGTCCGTTTGGCATTTTTATGCATTAATTGAGTTTCTGGGCATTTAATGTGCATAATTCAAATTTGAACTACAGGCACATGCTCCAGTGCACCAAAGTTTGTTGAAAAATCACTTGTGTGTCTTTGGGTGAATTTATAGGTCCCATGCAAGAAATGGGAATGAAATTCAAACATCTCGGCGTCGTGGCTCGACCAGAAAGATTGAGAAACTTAGTTTTTCAATTCCTGTAAATCCAAAACACGCCTGAAAATCATGAAACTTGGCATGGTGTCATGACAAGGCACTAACATGCTCCGGTAAATTTTTTGGTCGAATTGGGACAAGCTTTGGTGTAAGCTTATTGCAAACCAGAGCTTCCCTCAAGAAGCCTCGTGGTTCCAAAAGGGAACTTGTCACCTCCGTGTGCGAAATGACATATGTACACTGCCTTCTCCCACTTTAATTTTTTTACACGGGCAGATTAGACCAAATAGAAGTATCGTGTTAAATTTTGGAATTATTCCGGGTTCGTTTGGCCTAGTTGAGTTTCTGGGCATTTAATGTGCATAATTCAAATTTAAACTACAAGCACATGCTCCAGTGCACCAAAGTTTGTTGAAAAATCACATGTGTGTCTTTGGGTGAATTTCTAGGTCCGATGCAAGAAATGGGAATGAAATTCAAACATCTGGGCGTCGTGGCTCGGCCGGAAAGATTGAGAAACTTGGTTTTTTAATTTCTGTAAATCCAAAACACGCCTGAAAATCATGAAACTTGGCATGGTGTCATGACATGGCACCAACATGCTGCGATAATTTTTTGGCCGAATTGGGACAAGCTTTCGTGTAAGCTTCTTGCAAACTAGAGCTTCTCTCAAGAAGGCTGGTGGTTCCGACAGGAATGTGTCACCTCCATGTGCGAAACGACATACATACACCGCCTTCTCCCGCCTTAATTTTTTTTACACAGGAAGATTAGACCAAATAGGAGTATCATGCTAAATTTTGGAATTATTCTGGGTTCGTTTGGCCTTTTTTATACATTAATTGAGTTTCTGGGCATTTAATGTGCATAATTCAAAGTTGAACCATAAGCACATGCTCCAGTGCACCAAAGTTTGTTGAAAAATCGCATGTGTGTCCTTGGGTGAATTTATAGGTCCCATGCAAGAAATGGGAATGAAATTCAAACATCTGGGCATCGTGGCTCGGCCGGAAATATTGAGAAACTTGGTTTTTCAATTCCTGTAAGTCCAAAACACGCCTGAAAATCATGAAACTTGGCATGGTGTCATGACATGGCACCAACATGTTGCGGTAAATTTTTGGCCGAATTGGGACAAGCTTTGGTGTAAGCTTCTTGCAAACCGAAGCTTCCCTCAAGAAGGCTTGTGGTTCCGAGAGAGAACGTGTCACCTCCGTGTGTGAAACGATATACGTACACTGCCTTCTCCCGCCTTAATTTTTTTACACAGGTAGATTAGACCAAATAGAAGTATCGTGTAAATTTTGGAATTATTCTGGGTTTGTTTGGCCTTTTTTATACATTAATTGAGTTTCTGGGCATTTAATGTGCATAATTCAAATTTGAACTACAAGCACATGCTCCAGTGCACCAAAGTTGGTTGAAAAATCACATGTGTGTCCTTGGGTGAATTATTAGGTCCCATGCAAGAAATGGGAATGAAATTTAAACATCTAGGCATCGTGGCTTGGCCAAAAAGATTGAGAAACTTGGTTTTTTAATTCCTGTAAATCCAAAACACGCCTGAAAATCATGAAACTTGGTATGGTGTCATGACATGGCACCAACATGTTGCGGTAAATTTTTTGGCCGAATTGGCACAAGCTATGGTGTAAGCTTCTTGCAAACCGGAGCTTCCCTCAAGAAGGTTCGTGGTTCCGAGAGGGAACGTGTCACCTCCGTGTGCGAAACGACATACGTACACTCCCTTCTCCCACCTTAATTCTTTTACACATGCGGATTAGACCAAATAGAAGTATCATGCTAAATTTTGGAATTATTTCGGGTTCGTTTGGCCTTTCTTATACATTAATTGAATTTCTGGGGATTTAATGTGCATAATTCAAATTTGAACTACAAGCACATGCTCCAGTGCACCAAAGTTGGTTGAAAAATCACATGTGTGTCCTTGGGTGAATTTCTAGGTCCCATGCAAGAAATGACAATTAAATTCAAACATCTGGGCGTCGTGGCTCGGCCGGAAAGATTGAGAAACTTGGTTTTTTAATTCCTATAAATCCAAAACACACCTGTAAATCATGAAACTTGGCATGGTGTCATGACATGGCACCAACATGTTTTGGCAATTTTTCTGTTCAGTTTATGAAGGCGCACACATTAACAATCAACAAAGTCATTTTGGAACAAGTGTTGCCACATTACAAATCAGAAACACAAGTATTATTGAAATCGTGGGCGTTCTACTTACCAATTACGTGTCGCCACACGTCCCCTTTTTTTATTGGCTAGGAGGTGTCGTGCGGGGTAGCTATTTGAGTATAGGAGGCGTGCGATCAGACCCCTGCGCATGCTCATCGGGAGGAGAGCCCTTTGACCTCTACACGCCGCACACCTCCCTCCCAACGTCTCCATTAATGGCGCCCGATCCCTTGTTCTACGGTGTGGCTATATGTCTCACTGGACTGAGATTTAAGAGAGAAAAATAAAAATCTAAAAAGAAAGTTTTGCACGGATCTTGATGTAAGATTCGACGGACCTATATAGCATCGACTGCGACTTATAGCCAGCATGATGAATATAAGGACGATGACAGTGGATAATAATTGTCTTACATATTTAGGAACATAATTAAAATCCCCGCAAAAAGGAACATAGTTAAAAAAGCCACATGAGGCAACATCCGAAATACACAAGGGCAAAAGAAGAAGGAAGACAATGATCTGGCTTGCTAATCTCTACTTTCTTGACGCATTGCTACAGGCCGCGGGAACTAGTCTCTATGGTGAGCGGCGATGAGCTCTTTCTTGTCCTCAAGATGCTGCTTGAGAGCATCCACAGATTCCTCCACCAGCCTTCTGTGCTCGATGCGCAGCATGGCATTCTTGTCCATAAGTTTCTCGATGATGACATCGGTCCTCTTCAACAAGGCAGTGGTCTCCTCCTGCTGCTCCGCACTTCCGACGATCTTTCCCTTAGCAGGTCACGCTCGACCCAGAGCTTCGCATTGCTCTCATTTAGTTGTCGGACGACGCCGGTAGCCTGTTCAAAAGAGGCTTTCATGTCGTCCTGCAACCTCGCCCAGCCGGAGATCTGATCCATCTGGCTATGGACGATCGCATGCATGCACCTGTAAGAGTCCTCACCTGCCCGAGAGACATTTTCCCAGGCCGTCGCGGAGTGGGAGGACATCTCTGTTGCATCCGCGGCGCGGCAGGACATCTCTTATGCTTGAGTGGTGCGGCCAGACCGGTCTGCCGCATCGATGGCGTGGCGGGACCTTCGTGCTCCTTCAGCGGCACGGGGGGACCTATGTGCTGCTATGGCCGCACGACGGGACATGCCGGCTGCATTCGCGGTGAGGTGGGACATCTCTCGTGCTTCCACTTCCATGCTCGCATCTCCCTAGTGGCAATCTCTCGACCCAGAACTCACGCTGGCCATGGCTGACGCAAGGGAACGATGATGAATGCCTTGTTTTTTTGTGGATGAGGAGTTGAGGAGGAATGTGCAGTCATCTTGGAGTAGTAGTATTTATAACCGAGTATTAATACGCTCCTAAGTGGGAAACCGTTTAGGTTTTGATCGGTGTGAATAGGTTTACAATTTGGAATGTGACAGGACTGAAAGGATCGATAAGGTTGACTAGAGGGGGGGTGAATAGGCAACTACCAATTTTTAGCTTTTCTTTACCAAATAAAAGTTTGCATCAAAGTAGGTTGTCTAGATGTGCAACTAGGTGAGCAACCTATATGATGCAATAACAACAAGCATACAAGCAAGCAAGGGTAGAAACAATAAAGAGCTTGCACAAGTAAAGGTAAGAGATAACCAAGAGTGGAATCGGTGGAGACGAGGATGTGTTACCAAAGTTCCTTCCTTTTGAGGGGAAGTACGTCTCCGTTGGAGCGGTGTGGAGGCACAATGCTCCCCAAGAAGCCACTAGGGCCACCGTATTCTCCTCACGCCCTCACACAATGCGAGATGTCGTGATTCCACTATTGGTGCCCTTGAAGGCGGCGACCGAACCTTTACAAACTAGGTTGGGGCAAACTCCACAACTTAATCGGAGGCTCCCAACAAGACCACGAAGCTTCACCACAATGCAATATGGCTCCAAGGTGACCTCAACCGTCTAGGGTGCTCAAACACTCAAGAGTAACAAGATCTGCTAGGGATGAGTGGGGGAATCGAAAATCCCTTGGTGGAAGTGTAGATCGGGGCCTTCTCAACCACTCCCGAGCAAATCAACAAATTTGATTGGCTAGAGAGATAGATCGGGCGGAAATGAAGCTTGGACTATTTAATGGAGCTTGAGCAATAAATGGAGCTTTGGGGGGAGGAAGAGGTAGGTGAGAAGGAGGAAGGGGACTCCCTTTTATAGTGGGGGCAACAATCCCGTTGCCCCCCCACCAACCAGCACCGCACAGGGCGGTACTACCGCTGAGAGGGGGCGGTACTACCGCCAGGCGACGGTACTGCCACGCCACCCCGCGGTACGGCCGCGCTGAGGAGACTTAGTAGGGAACGGACCCCAATAGCGGTACTACCGCGGTGGTAGGGCGATACTACCGCTCCTGGAACGGTACTACCGCCACTACAACCGTGACTAGTGCCGCAAAACCCGACACGAGAAAAAGACCTCTCGAATCGAGGCGGTAGGAGCCAGACTACCCAGCGGTACTACGGCAGTGGGGACAAGGGCGGTAGTACCGCTGTGGAGCGGTACTGCCGCTTGTGACCCTTCGGCCGTAGTACCGCAGGCAGTGCGGTACTACCGCTGGGGCGAGAGAGAGAGAAGGGATCTCTCAAAAATGCTAAGGACACGGCGGAGGTGCCAGGACCCCAGCGATACTACTGCTGTGGAGCTAAGGGCGGTACCACCGCTGCGGAGCGGTACTGCCGCTTGGCTCCTCAGCGGTACTACCGCTGGGTGCGCGGTACTACCGCTTAGACCCAGACAGGACAAGGAAGAGAGGAGAGATCTATTCAATGGAAAGGAAATGCTCGGAGGGTGAGAAGCAGATGTGTACGTGATGATTCCACCCATGCAAAACCCCAGCGGACCCCCTCTTGATAGTACGGTGCCCTCTACGCAACTAGTCCATCGAGAAAGAAACGAAAGAGCTACACCGTCTTGAAATACACTCCGAGGGGAAGAAGGCGTCTCGTGCCAGGGGAGAATCTGTGAATTATTCAAAGCACAAGATTAGTCCGCAAACATGTTGTCATCAATCACCAAAACTACCTTGAGAGAGATATGCCGTAACAATCTCCCCCTTTTTGGTGGATTGATGACAACTAGGGATTTGCGCAAGGAAAAGAAATAAAACGAAGAAAGCTAAGAACTACAAAATATAGACGGGCTCCCCCAGAATGTGTGCACCAAGAGATGGCACGACCCACACATTCGGATCAAAACTCCCCCTATATTTTATAGTCCAACAATACTAAGCACAAGATATATGAGAGAATTGAATAAACAGGACAAGCATGCATCTCACAATAAACTACAGTACTCAGACATGACATAAGTAATAAGGTAGCGATAGGGAGCATATGTCTCACACCATATGTCTAGAGCTTAGGTCTCACACCAAACCAAACCAAAGAAGGACACCAAGAGAACACACAAGAAACCACAAGACGACACAAAACACGACACAAGAGGCAAATCCCTACACTCTCTCCCCCTTTGGCAGCGAGACACCAAAAAGGGCATAGAGTGACACTACGACTCCAGGTGATGGGAGGTGGAAGAGCTCGAACATCACATCTCTGCATCTTCATCGTGGGTCGAGAACTGCTCGGCATCGGAGTCGGTCCAGTGACAATTCTGATGAATCCAGTCCTCCTCTTCAGTGATCTGACCCTCAGACCCACTGGCAACTGTTGCTCCCATCTGACGCATGAGCTCCTTGTGGCACGTCCTGGCATGCTTCTCCGCCACATGAGTCATGTACTGACCATGAGACTCCATGCAGAAAAGCTTCTTCATCTTGCGCTTAAGCTTCTGTGCCCATGAAGGTTTAGCACTAGTGGAACCAAAATCCTCCTCATGAGCATCAGTAGCAGCCTCACCCTCGGTCCCCATGGCAGCAGCAGCAGATGGACCCCCTGGGGCAGCAGTAGCAGATGGACCCCCTGTGTGAGGCGCTGTCCAGTTGTCCTTCTTCCTCAGACGCTTGATCTCATGAGAAACCAAGTCTCCAGTCTCTAGCAGCACTCTGGGATAAGTCTGTGCCCAGGCCCTCTCAATGAGTCTCATGACGAATGGACCATAGATAGGACACTTGCGCTCAGACACGGCAGATAGAAGTTCACACCACATGACATGAGAGATATCCAGGCTCTCTCCAGTGCTTGCTTCCTTCTCATGCTGACAGAAAAGGAGCATGTCCACGAGGTAAGAGTGGACCATATCCAGATTCCCAATCCGAGGGAAGAGAGTCTCACGGAATATGCGATGAAGAATGTCTAGATACGGAGACAGCTCATAGGTCTTCTTCTCAGTTACTGGGTGAACCTTCACAGTGCAGTAGGGCCAAAGGGCTTGCTTGTGGGTGGATGTAGCATTGCGGTGAGGACGGAAACCGACAGGAGTCTCAAGCCCGGTATCCACCACATCAAGTAACTCCATGAACGCCTTCCACTTGACAGAAAGCAGCTTGCCATTGGTCATCCATGTCAGAGTCATGTCAACATCCGTCCCAAGATGGACGGTGGCATAGAATTGAGCTACCAAATCCACATCAAAGTCCTTGTTGAATTGCATGATCCTGAGAATGTTCAGCTGAGTGCACATCTGAAGAGCTTCGCCAAAGTACTCCGGATCCTTCTCCATAGCATCAGTGTCAATGGAGCGAACATCAACAAAAAGATTCTTCTTGTCCTTGATCACATCAAAGTAGATGGCAAACTGAAAACGGTTCCAGAACGGGCGGTTGACCAAAGTGGGTTCTTGGTCCACCGCATAGGGGTTGCGGCGACGCTTCTCCCAAAACTCCTTGTTGGTCATCTCAGTCACAGTCTTCCCTTTTGGCTTGTTGGCGGCTCGCTTCGATTGCTGAGGAGGTGGAGGAACACATGCAGAAGCACTGGCTGGAGGCGGTTGGGTGCTCGAGGAACCACCGGCAGGCTCTGAGGTGTCGTAGCGTTTTGATGTGGCATGCCCGGGGTTGATACGGCAACCTTGCTGCTCGGAATGGTCATCACCTGGAGCCAAACACAAGAACAACGCGAAACAACCAGAAAGAACGAGCATAAGCCAACAACACAACAAAAGATCAAGGTAAGGCAGGAGAATGATGGAAATTGGCATGCAGCGGTAGTACCGTGACCTGCCCGCGGTAGTACCGCCCCAAGCGGTAGTAGCGCCCCAAAGGGAGCGGTAGTACCACTCTAGGTCAAGCGGTAGTACCGCTCCAAAGGGAGCGGTAGTACGGCTTGAGGCGGATAAACAGCAGTTTCAAAGCACGAGGCGATGAAACAGTGGTTTCCTACTACCGTGGTCAGATCCGGCACTACCGGCCTACCAAATTCAAAAATAATCCTACCAAACTCTAATCTAGATAGTCTAGTTGCCTTCTCCAATCAACTCAAGCCTAGATTTCGCCAAAAATCTAGAGATGCAACCACCATTGCCCCTAAGAAACAAGAACTAAAAGGAGACAAAACGAAAGAAAGAACGGGGGCAATACCGGCATCCATGGCAAGAGGACATGGTGGGGATCGACTCCACCAAAGGAAATGGAGAGGGACGCCCCGAAGACGAAGATCTGCCGGAGCACTCCCGCGGCGAGAGGAGGCTGGAGAGAGGAAGAGAAAAGAGGGGCGAAGTGAATGGGTATGGGGGAGAAGAAACCTCCCCCTGCCCCCGACTTAACCCCCTGTTCTCGTCCCCCAGCGGTAGTACCATGCTGGGGGGCGGTAGTACCGCGCACCACCAGCGGTAGTACCGCCCAGCGCGCCACGGCAACTAAACAGACATGTCTTAGCTCGACGAAACGGGAAAAAAACGGCAAACACACCAGCAAACGACCAAGACACGCCTCTTCACAAGAGGGCGGTGGCCGAGGCCACCTATGTTTGAGTCAAAAGGTATGGCACCGCGAAGATTTTAACCTTGGGCCCATGACCAAAACTCGTCTTTTAAGCACAAGTGCCATCAACAATGGCTAAAGTGAAAGACTTGATCAATTTATGCATAATGGGGGAGGGAGAGTTCATTGAGAGAACAACACTCCCCCTATGTCCATGCCTACACCTAAACTAGACAACAAATTGAGCGTGGTAGGGTGTGCAAGGGTTCAAGCCACATTGCTTGAATCAATGATATTTAGCTCATGCCTTAACTCGCGAAATCTTGCTTCATCCAAGGGCTTCGTGAAAATATCTGCAAGGTTGTCATGAGTGTTGACATAGTTGAGCTCGATCTCTCCTCGCCTAATGTGATCCCGGATGAAGTGATACCGAATCTCAATATGCTTCGTCTTGAAGTGTTGCACCGGGTTGAGAGAAATCTTGATGGCACTTTCATTGTCACACCAAACAGGCACTTTGTCACAAGTGACACCATAATCCTTTAAAGTTTGCCTCATCCACAGAAGTTGTGCACAACAACTGCCGGCGGCGACATACTCCGCCTCAGTGGACGAGAGAGACACACAACTTTGCTTTTTGGAAGACCAACTCAACAAAGAGCAACCAAGGAATTGGCACCCTCCGGAAGTGGACTTCCTATCCACTTTGTCTCCCGCCCAATCAGAATCCGAGTACCCTACAAGCTTGAAGTTTGATCCTCTTGGGTACCATAAGCCAAAGTTTGGGGTATGAGCCAAATATCGAAAGATTCGTTTGACCGCCACATAGTGACTTTCCTTAGGTGCGGCTTGAAACCGTGCACAAATTCCCACACTCAACATGATGTCCGGTCTAGATGCACAAAGGTAAAGCAAGGAACCAATCATGGAGCGATATACCTTTTGATCCACCACTTTACCATTGGGATCTAAGTCAAGTTGGCACTTGGTGGGCATTGGAGTGGAGGCCGGCTTGACGTCACTTAGCTTGAATCTCTTGAGCATGTCTTGGGTGTATTTGGATTGATTGATGAAGGTTCCTTCTCTTCTTTGCTTCACTTCGAACCCTAGAAAGAACTTCAACTCTCCCATGGAGGACATCTCGAACTTTGAGGTCATGAGAGCGGCAAATTCCTCATTGAAAGCTTTATTAGGAGAACCAAAGATAATATCATCAACATATAATTGGCACACAAACAACTCCCCTTTGACCTTCTTAGTAAAAAGAGTGGGGTCGATTAGCCCAACTTCAAAACCATGATCTTGTAACAACTCGGTAAGGTGGTCATACCACGCACGTGGGGCTTGTTTAAGGCCATAGAGTGCCTTATCGAGTTGATACACATGATCGGGAAAGTAGGGATCCTCGAACCCGGGGGGTTGCTTGACGTAAACCAATTCATTAATGGGACCATTAAGAAAAGCACTCTTCACATCCATTTTTTGTAACTTAAAGTTATGATGAGAAGCATATGCAATCAACATGCGAATGGATTCAAGATGAGCAACGGGAGCAAAGGTTTCACCGTAGTCGATACCCTCGACTTGGGAGTAGCCTTGTGCTACCAAACGGGCCTTGTTGCGAATGATAATCCCATGGGCATCTTGCTTGTTCTTGAATATCCACTTGGTTCCAATGACATTATGGTTCCCCGTTGGCCTTGGCACCAATCTCCACACTTTGTTGCGCTCGAAGTTGTTGAGTTCTTCGTGCATGGCATTGAGCCAATCCGGATCTTCTAGCGCCTCATAGACCTTGTGGGGTTCCACACAAGAGACAAACGCGTGATGCTCACAATAATTTGCTAGTTGTCTACGAGTGCTTACCCCCTTTCTTAAGCTTCCAAGCACATTCGTCATGATATGATCCTTGGTGGAGAGCTTGGAAGCAACCTTGGCGGCACGACGCTCTAATTCCTCCTCGGTGGTGAGTTGAGGAGCGGTTACTTGATCATCTTGAGCGTCGTCATGAACTTGTTCTTGGTCTTGAACTTGCTCGGGGGAGAGAACTTGACCTTGGGCATCACTTGGTGTGTCAACACCATCTTGAGTATGATCTTGCCCTTGGTCTTGTTCAAGAGATTGAGGGCCTTCACTTTGTTCTTCGGAAGCGTGTGGGCCTTGGGTTGGTGATGGCTCCACTTGAGTGGAGCATTGTCCTTCTCCTTCGGCCACAAGGGGTTCCTCAATGGGTAGGATGAAACCAACACCCATTCTTCTTATGGCTTGAGGAGGAATTTCATCACCTACATCACAAGTGCCACTTTGCTCCACTTGGGAGCCGTTATTCTCATCAAACTCCATGTTGTGTTTCATTCTCAAGAAAGGTGTTCGGTTGTCTAAATTTGAGGCTAGAGCTTATGAGGGCATATTCGTTGGTTATGCTACAAACTCTCATGCTTACCGTGTCCTCAAATTTAGACAACCGAACACCTTTCTTGAGAATGAAACACTTACACCCGAATACCCGGAAGTACTTGAGATTGGGCTTGTTACCGGTGAGTATCTCATATGGAGTCTTGTTCAAGCACTTGTGGAGGTAGAGCCGATTGGATGCATGACACGCGGTGTTGATGGCTTCGGCCCAAAAGTTGTACGGAGACTTGAACTCCGCCATCATGGTCCTTGTCGCATCCATCAACGTCTGGTTCTTCCTCTCCGCAACACCGTTTTGTTGAGGGGTGTATGGTGCGGAATATTGATGCTTGATTCCCTCATCACTAAGAAATTCATCCAAGGTGTAGTTCTTGAACTCGGTGCCGTTGTCACTTCTTATTGTCAAGATCTTTGCATTATGTTGACGTTGTGCTTCATTTGCAAAGTCAATGACGGTTTGTTGGGTCTCGCTCTTCCTCTTGAAGAAATACACCCACGTGTACCTTGAGTAGTCATCCACAATCACCAAGCAATACTTTCTACCTCCAAGACTATTGAAGGATGGGGGCCCAAAAAGATCCATGTGAAGGAGCTCCAAGGGCCTCTTTGAATAAATGATAGTCGTGGGAGGGTGAGCCTTCTCATGTAGCTTTCCTTCGATACAGGCACTGCAAGCACGATCTTTAACAAAACTAACATTCGTTAGTCCACGGACATGGTCCCCCTTGAGAAGACTTTGCAAAGATCTCATATTGACATGGGCTAAATGGCGATGCCAAAGCCATCCCACATCAACTTTAGCCATTAGGCATGTCGCGGTCTTAGTGGGTCGCTCCAAAAAGTTAATCACATATAGACCATTCTCGACATGCCCAACAAAAGCTACTTTAAGAGTCTTGCTCCACAAGAGGGCCGCGGTATCGATATCAAAGAAAGTGGCAAAGCCCATGATAGCAAGTTGACGAACGGAAAGTAAATTGTATGCAAGGGACTCAACAAGCATGACCTTCTCGATCGTGAGATCATGAGAGATGACCACCTTGCCAAGTCCCAATACCTTAGAGGATGAGGCGTCACCCCACTCGACATTGGTGGGCATAGATGGAACTTTGTGCACGTCCACCACCAAGTCCTTGCTTCCGGTCATATGATTTGTTGCTCCGCTATCGAGCAGCCATGATCCACCTCCGGAAGCAAACACCTTGTTGGTGGCTTTAGCCATGAGGCACTTGGCGGTGATGCTCTAGTTGGGTGAGTCGAAGAGAGACACCCGTGACGTTGTTGCAATGGCAACGGAGGCCATGGCGACCGACTCATCATCTTCATCATCGTCATCATCCTCATTGTACTCTTCTTGCACAACCAAGGCCTTGGGAGGAGTCTTCTTGGTGAAGTTGTTCTTGTTGGGGAACGACTTGGCCTTGTCCTTTCGGATGAGTTTGCCACCATTGTCTTCCCTCTTCTCATACGGGCATTCCGCAACGAAATGGCTCACGTTGCCGCAATTGTAGCAAGTTCTTACACGTTGCTTGCCCCTTGTGCCACTCGAGTTGTTTTTGCTAAAGCTGGGCCTCGAGTTTTTCTTGCTCCAAAATTGCCTTGAAGCAAGTGCCATGTGTTCATGGTATGCATACTTTGTATCTTCGGGGTTGCTCTCCTCTTCTTCCTCTTCTTCTTCTTCCACGGTGAGCTTGGCCTTCAATGCAAGGTTAGGCTTCTTTGCCCGTTGAGAACGGAGCACCGCATTGTCGGCGGTCTTGTCCAAAATGTTCATGGCCACAAACTCATCCAACACTTCGCTTGAGGTCAAAGTGTGGAAGTCCGGTCTTTGACGAATGACGGAGGACATGGCCTTGTGGTAGGGCATCATTGCCTTGAGCAATTTGCGCTTGATCCAATTGTCATCCGTGTCCTTGCTCCCGTGATCTCGTAGTGAGACCGCGAGTTTGGTTACTCTCCGATAAAGCTCACGAGGTTCTTCATCTTCCTTCATTGCAAACTCATCGGCCTCATCTTATACCACTTTATAGTTGGAGCGTTGAATGCTTGCGCTTCCCCGGTAGAGAGACACGACACAATGCCATGCATCTTTGGCCAATGCGAAGGGACGAAGATGAGGTAGGTCTTCGGGTGGAATTGCATCTTGAATGATGAAGAGAGCATTCTCATTGAATTGATTGTCCGCGGCTTCTCGAGGAGTGAAGTTTCTTGGATCATGTGGATAGAAACCTTCTTCAATGATTCTCCAAAGGTTAGTGTTCACATGATTTAAATGACGTTTAAAGCGGTAAACCCAAGAATCAAAATCCTCATTTTTCACAATCTTAGGGGGAGGACCGGCATGATTCAAATGAGTGGAGGGAACCGGTCCACCATAAACAAGTGGTGGTTCCACATGGGCAAAGATGCCGGTGCCATTCTTGCCACTAGAAGAAGGAGCCTTTTCACTACTAGCTTCCCCCTTGTCGGGGATAGCATCCGACACCTTGTTGGCGGGATCACCCACTTTCAACGGTGCGGTGGAAATTTTAAGCCCCTCAAGAAATTTAGTAAACATGCTTTCAACTTCGGTCGTCATGGAGGTTTTCAATGTCTCCAAGGCCACATTGAACTCCTCACGAGAGACCGAAGTTCCCCCATCTCCCATAGACGAGATCGGATTCACCCGATAAGGTTGACGGGACTGAAAGGATCGATAAGGTTGACTAGAGGGGGGGTGAATAGGCAACTACCAATTTTTAGCTTTTCTTTACCAAATAAAAGTTTGCATCAAAGTAGGTTGTCTAGATGTGCAACTAGGTGAGCAACCTATATGATGCAATAACAACAAGCATACAAGCAAGCAAGGGTAGAAACAATAAAGAGCTTGCACAAGTAAAGGTAAGAGATAACCAAGAGTGGAATCGGTGGAGACGAGGATGTGTTACCAAAGTTCCTTCCTTTTGAGGGGAAGTACGTCTTCGTTGGAGCGGTGTGGAGGAACAATGCTCCCCAAGAAGCCACTAGGGCCACCGTATTCTCCTCACGCCCTCACACAATGCGAGATGCCGTGATTCCACTATTGGTGCCCTTGAAGGCGGCGACCGAACCTTTACAAACTAGGTTGGGGCAAACTCCACAACTTAATCGGAGGCTCCCAACAAGACCACGAAGCTTCACCACAATGGAATATGGCTCCGAGGTGACCTCAACCGTCTAGGGTGCTCAAACACCCAAGAGTAACAAGATCCGCTAGGGATGAGTGGGGGAATCAAAAATCCCTTGGTGGAAGTGTAGATCGGGGCCTTCTCAACCACTCCCGAGCAAATCAACAAATTTGATTGGCTAGAGAGATAGATCGGGCGGAAATGAAGCTTGGACTATTTAATGGAGCTTGAGCAATAAATGGAGCTTTGGGGGGAGGAAGATGTAGGTGAGAAGGAGGAAGGGGACTCCCTTTTATAGTGGGGGCAACAATCCCGTTGCCCCCCCCACCAAACAGCCCCGCACAGGGCGGTACTACCGCTGAGTGGGGGCGGTACTACCGCCAGGCGACGGTACTGCCGCGCTGAGGAGACTTAGTAGGGAACGGACCCCAATAGCGGTACTACCGCGGTGGTAGGGCGGTACTACCGCTCCTGGAACGGTACTACCGCCACTACAACCGTGACTAGTGCCGCAAAACCCAACACGAGAAAAAGACCTCTCGAATCGAGGCGGTAGGAGCCAGACTACCCAGCGGTACTACGGCAGTGGGGACAAGGGTGGTAGTACCGTTGTGGAGCGGTACTGCCGCTTGTGACCCTTCGGCCGTAGTACCGCAGGCAGTGCGATACTACCGCTGGGGCAAGAGAGAGAGAGAAGGGATCTCTCAAAAATGCTAAGGACACGGCGGAGGTGCCAGGCCCCCGGCGGTACTACTGCTGTGGAGCCAAGGGCGGTACCACCGCTGCGGAGCGGTACTGCCGCTTGGCTCCTCAGCAGTACTACCGCTGGGTGCGCGGTACTACCGCTTAGACCCAGATAGGACAAGGAAGAGAGGAGAGATCTCTTCAATGGAAAGGAAATGCTCGGAAGGTGAGAAGCAGATGTGTACATGATGATTCCACCCATGCAAAACCCCAGCGGACCCCCTCTTGATAGTACGGTGCCCTCTACGCAAGTAGTCCACCGAGAAAGAAACGAAAGAGCTACACCGTCTTGAAATACACTCCGAGGGTAAGAAGGCGTCTCGTGCCAGGGGAGAATCTGTGAATTATTCAAAGCACAAGATTAGTCCGCAAACATGTTGTCATCAATCACCAAAACTACCTTGAGAGAGATATGCCGTAACAGGGACGCATGCTCAAAATTTACTGACGGTTATAAGTGCGGCACTATTCCCGGAAGGCGTAACATGGGCATGTACGCCTTCTCGGTTGTGTATGTGGCGTTTGCACCATAGGGTGCACCGCAATAGGCAATGTCAGCACACATCTTGTTCCAACAACCGTGGGCGCTCGTTATTACCATCACACACGCTTCTTTTAATTAGAATGTGTGTGCCCGTCTAGCGCACACACGTTGATCTATCTAACTGTTTCAGTTTGTTGTGAAGTGTATGCCATCAATCACAGACACTTTGATCTGGCTGACCCGTTTCTGTTTTGTTGTCTAATCGCAAACAGTTAATCCTTCTGAAGTGTATGCCCTCAATCGCACACACCTTTATCTAGCTGCCCGTTTATATTGTTCCTCCTCATCACAAATAGTTCATCCGAGTGAATCGTATGTTTTATATCGCACACGCCTTCATCTAGCTGCCCGTTTCTTTTGTTCCGCCTCATTGCAAACAGTTCATTGAACTGAACCGTATGCCCTGCATCGCACACGCAAGTAAAATCTGGACAGTGTTTGATGGCTCTGCCATCGCAAACATTTTGCACCTTTTTTGATGGTTCTTTTACACCACCGTTTGCAATTATTGCATCACACACAGTTTTGTCGAAGGGTCTCTGATCATAGTGTCGCGTTAGCAGCATCCTGTAGTAGTGCAAGTTGTCAGTTTCCTGAGATGCTTTTCGTGCCTGGAGAAGCTATATATCGAGGTGATGTTCCTTTCCTGTTAAATGTTAACCATAAGGGAGTTCAATTTCTGACACTTTTTCCAAGTTTAGAATGACAATGTACTACGATTTTTGAAGGATTCTTTTGGAGGATTTTAGTACATACATGCCCCCCCCCATATTGGTTGCTTGATCCATATGGTTACAATCCATAAGCATTTCTCCTTTGGATTCATCTGTACTAGTTTTCTTAGGGAACTTTTCATCCACTCCAACCTCTTGTGAAGAAGGCTACATTTTTTCTAGAATGTAATCAAATTCCCATGTTAATCAAGTCAGATCGAAGATGGCATGTTAGTGCATTTTACAAATCCTGTAAACCAAATAGGCATGTAGCCATGTTCAAAATTGCTGTAGGCACTAACATGTTTTCTTCCTTTGCAGATTAGATTAGACCCAGTGGTGGATAATGTGATACAATATAACAATCATGTTGAATGCCTAGATCTGCATCTCTCAGAAATTACTTTGAACTCTTACCGAGGGACCTTACCGGAGATTATATTCGCCAGGTTCTTTGTTTTCAGAGCAAAGATGCTGATGGTAACAAGGTTTGCCCTACATTTATTTCGCAAAAATGAATGGTTTGTTGATCAGCGCCGGCGCCTGCGGCAGAATGGAACAGGCTCCGAAAATGCTGAATTTCATTTTGGAACTTCAGATGACAGAGTAATCAGAAGTCATCGTGTCAACCCCATACATGACTTCTCAGTGGCTGACCCCTTTGCAAAAATGTTGAGGTTTCGAAACCAGACTTAGAAGTGGTAATAGTAGTTTGAACCACTCTGATATCCATGTTCAGCGGATCAGCGCGAGCGTTTGCAGCTGATGAGCCGAATTTCATTTCTAATATCAGTTTGAACCTTGTAATCTTTGAATTTGAGCCATATAACTCTGAAATTTGAACCTTGTAATATTTCGAGCTTTTGTGGCACAATCGTTGAAATGGCATCATATGGGACTCGTATATTGGTAGCACTATTTTGACCTTAATATGCAATGGTCTTAGATTTTATTAACCATTCTCGGATCTGTTTACCTTGTCAGTCTCACAACACATGATCTGTATAGCTAACTCGACTGCGGTCTTCGACATTATTGCACACAGTTGGTTTCTTCAACCGTGTGCCCTGTAGAGCGTAGAATTAATTATCGCACTCGAGTGTTCATCATCACCTTTCTGTGTAACTTTGACCTCATCACACACAGATAAACTTATGACCGAAGTCATTCCACACACTTTGTTTTTACAAAACTTTTTGCCAATAAACGCCCATGATTTGTCCCTCTTCTAGCCGACGCGTGGCCAAACTAGCCGGGTGGGAAGCTTGCGCGGTAGCGTGGGAACAGGCTCACCGACGATACATTTGGCGCCTCTTCGAGCCCACGCGTGGTCAAACGAAATGCGTGCAGTGCGGTGTTGTCAAGCGTGCACTGGAATCCTCCGCTATGAACATAGTGACAAGACGTGATGATTACAGGCCGACTGGCCCCCATTTATTACAGCGGCCATTTAACCCTTGTGTCTCTTCAACCTTTCGATCGCACCCCACCATTGCAAGAAGCACACCCACCACGACAAATTCTTAGAGGGTATCCTGCGCGGCTCCAATGGCGCTCCGAGCGGCTACCGACGACGAGCAGCAGTTCACCATGCATGTAGTGGTGACACCCACAGAAGGTTCACGAACCTCTCGGTGGTGTACACCAACGACACGGTCTGGATGGATCACTCCATCCACATCATGGAATTGTTGCTTGCGGAGGAGAAGTATAAGGTGGTCGGGTTCGACCTCGAGTACACCCGCGCTCGTGCCGGGTCTCATCCCAAGGTCGTCTTCGCCCAGATGTGCATGCGCCACCACGTCCTCGTCTACCACTACTGCCTGGCCACAAGGCCTTGCGAGCATTTCGCCAGTTTGTCAACATCCCTCACTACATGTTCGCTACGATGGACATCACCAACGATGTAAAGGCGCTCAAGAATTCAGGCATCGCCTGCCAGAATCTTGTCAACATCCAGGGCTAATACAAGATCTGGGACAGCAAGGAGCATGAGAAGGACTCACTGGTTCACCTCGCCGAGGCCATCATCGACCCCTACTACATAGACATGAAGGATTCCTGCAACAAGGACAGGCGTGCCTGGCACTCAGCCTCGATGGAGATACTCGACAAAGCTCACGTCGTGTACACGGCCAAGGAGGCGTACACGAGCTATGACATGTATAGGCGGATCATTGACATGAGGAAGTGCATCCTTCCCCAAAAAGGCCAGGGATCCAGCCGGAGGCAGAGCAATGGCAAGCATCATCGCAACAATAAGTAGATGATTAGATCCTCGTTTCTCCTAGTTTAGTATGCATGTAATTGCTTACTTTGGTATGTGGAAATGTTATGTGTGTAGTTACTTGTGTAATTGTATGCTTAATTTGGTTTTGCAATGCTGTCTTTTTAAGTATATATGTTGATGCTCTATAGACAGAGCAAATCACATCGCACACAGACTAAACAATGGAACCCGTCGGTGATGATTTCATCAATCACTGACAATTGTATACCAGCAATCGTTTGCTGACAACGCACATGACTTGTTAACAGGAATCGTCTGTGTTGTTATTGGTCTTTCCACACGTTTCTGATTACAAACCTGTTTGTCGCATATCACACACGTCTTGTTAAGTTGAATTGTTTCTGTTCTCTTGGCTAAACACAAACAGTTCATCCGAATGAACCGTATGCCGTATATCGCACATACCTTGATCTAGCTGAACGTTTCTTTTGTGTTGCCTAATCACAAACAGTTCATCCGAGTGAACCATATGTTGTATATCGCACACACCTTCATCTGGTTGCCCGTTTCTTTTGTTCCTCCTCATTGCAAATAGTTAATTGGATTGAACCATATGCCCTGCATCGCACACGCAACTAAAATCTAAACTGTATTTGATGCATCCGTCATCGCAAACATTTTCACCTTTTTTGACAGGTTTTTACACCACCGTTTGTGATTGTTGCACCGCACACGGTTTTGTCGAAGGTTCTCTGATCGTAGTGCCGCGTTAGCAGCATCCTGCAGTAGTGATAATTAATTTATGGAGGGTAAATTAAGAATCGCCATGGTTGTATTGTAATAGGGTGCAAAATTTGATACTCAAGTGAAGAACTTGAATAATGTAGATCTCAATTGATTGAACATAACACGTCGAAGATCGCATGGATATCACATTAGTAGGCTACATAATCTGACAATGTTAGTAGATGCGCTCGTTTCTATTACCTTGTTATCAATTTAAATATAAGGAAGTGCACATTCAAGGTAATCATTTGTTGAATTGACAAAACGTAGACCGTGATTCCAAATATAATGAGGGAGGTGTATATCAAAATTTTGCAAGATTGTTGTGCAAGAGAAATTAATCTCAATCGTTGGAACATGTTCTAGAAAATTGGTATGTGGTAAACACATTGGACATGTCATTTCCAGATAATGCCTGGTACTTTATTTTACATTATCAAATACATTATATAATGTAAACATATGCCTACAAATATTTACACAAGTCCTAAAAATAGATTAAATGTAAATACCAGACTAGGATGTAAATAACAACATGCACATAGGCTAAACAGTACTAAACAGTGAGAAAATACTACTGAAACTACTGTTACAAGAATTATACAGGAGAAAATCCGGAGAGAGAAAAACTTTCTATGAAATCGGCCCATAGCCAGGGGTGATCTAGGCCAGACCCACGGCCCGACTGGAGAGGGGGCGGTCGGTGGCCTTTTAACCAGGCGGATAGGTATCGAGTGATCCCCAATCATCCTGACCAAACCCACGCCTGGGTGCCGCCGCCGCATACGCTGCTGCTCGCAGGTGACTTGCTGGCACGCCTCCATCTTCCTCGGATGAGGAGACGTCGATGGCGCCGGCAGCGGCGCCATTGGGTAGATCAGGGGCGAGACCGGAGCGACGACTAGGGCGGCGGTCGATGGCGGCAATGGCGCGACCGAAGAGGCAGCGGCGTCCCTCCATGCTTGCGGAGTCCTGGAGGCACGGTCGGGTGACCGTGCGTGGGGTGACAGTGTGCGGGGATGGCGGTGCCTCATCCGGCACGGAGGTGGAGGGTCGCGGAGGCTCGGTGGCGCTGCGACCCGGGCCAACGTCTTCATCTCCAGGCTACGCGACCAGCGTCGGGCCAGCGGCTTGGGTCATCCCTCCGGCACCGTTTCGAAACAACACGAAGATGAAGAAGCCGGGCTCGTCAGCCGGCGATGGAGGGGAATCCGCGCTGGAGCCGCGAGCTGGGGCTGGCCATCGTTGGGGCATGGCGGCATGGTGGCCAAGTCCAGCTCCTCGGCGTCCAGATCGGCGGAGGCGGTGTTACAGCCTGGCAAAGTCGACGGTGTTCGCCTACTCCATGATGGCCACAGGCTGAGCAACGACGGCGGCGGCCGTCCTCACGGATGAGGCGAAGGAAGAAAGAGGTGAGGCCAGGTATCTCACTGTCGGCGTGGCTCCCGGCAGAGCGTGGTGATAACGTGTTTGAGTGAAAAAATCAACTTATATTGAATGATAGAAAAAGTACAATTTATATGCGACTGGAAGCGTCGAACAGGCAGTCATATCCTAGGTTGGTTGCTAATTATAGGGATGCAGCGGTTTGAAAGAGAGACACCTATGCAACCGCACAGTGTTTGAAGTAGATTCCCTATTAATTAAACATAATTAATTAATTCAAACAGTTCTCATATTGAGTTGGACTAAAATAATCATTTATGTTGTGTCATTTTTGAAACTCTCAAAATAAATTTCAGGTTCTCAGGACTGAGAGTATTCCAACCGTTCCCGTGACGTGTAAGTCAACGCCACGCCAGCACAAGTACAAGGACTGTAGGTGAATTTTTCTGTTTCAAACCATCCATATTCTTAGAACCTGCAAAGTTCTACCTTGAGTCTGAACTAGTGGCTGGGGCGCCATCTGGTGGCGCCTCTTGAGGCGTTATTGTGTGCACTTATCAAGCTTCCGTAGTTGTTAACGCATTAATAGTGCAGACAATCGACGATCGATAAAAATATAACACCACTTTATGTAAGCAACAAACAACAGCACTAATCAAACATTTGTTGGTCTCTTTTAAATCACATTCATACACTAATGTTGGTCTCTTTTAAATCACATTCATACACCTCTTATCAAGAGACCAACAAATTATTCACTGACAAACCAGAAAGTGTCATTCATGTACATCAGGAAAGAGCATTCATAATTAAGATAGCACTCCCATTAAGATCAGTCAACTGATATGAACCTAAAAATTCAATGTACGAATTTGGCGGCTGCCAAGCCACTTTCCTGAACAAGAAAAGCAAACATACATTATCATCACATCAAGCTGGTTTTTTAACTCCAGAATTAGATATACATAGCAACAAGCAAAAGAGAGTGCACCATCGATTCATTAATGGCAGTTTGTGCATTGTGTGAATAAATAACAAACGAAGATGATAAATAGCAGTTCAAATAAACTCAAAACTTAGTTCTAAGTACAAACTAATGTTTTAAGTTGCCATGGTAACGCTACCTGCTGATTCTTAAAAGAAACAAAACTGAACCCTTTGGATCTACAGTCTTCTAAACCCACATAATTCTAGCATCTCTGTAGAAGTTACCAAGCAAGTGGTAAGGCAAAATATATTGTAAAAATGGGATGGTGCAGTGTGTGATAGGTTGGCGCCTTTTCAGTTCCCTTTTTCAATCTAAGTTAACACAGGAAAATGGATAGCTATGTAATATCACTGGAAGAAGTTTGTTGCTGCTTCTTGAAAAAGATAGATACAGCAAAAGTAGAGTGCACATTCATGAAATGCATCTCGTGTAGGAGAAAAAAAACGGGAGCATAATTGTAGAATGAAGTAAATGGAGATAACAAAAAGAGTACAAAAAATTAGGTGCAACAATAAGCTGCACATTGAGATCTACTCCTACAAAAAAAATGGCAGTCAACGATATCATATGAAAAAATAGCACGAATAACTCCTAGGAAGCTCTAACTGAGCAATATGATTTACACATCTGAGATCCCCTTACACTCCTTTTACTTTTGGTGGTACTAACTTCCTGGTTCACTTCTAACATTTTAGCCATTGAAATATGATTCTGCACATTTTCACCATCTTGTACTTCAACAATGGTAGCTATCACACTACATAGAGATGAGATGTTAATGAAAACCATCTACATGTCAAGGAAGCAAGCGAACAACATTTAGTACAATCAGGCACACCTTAGATAGTTAGATATATCAACTCTTTATCAAGAATGTCTGACAAACTTTGTACTTCATTGTACAGATCATGCATTTGCTCATCCAAATGGCTGTCGTCACCACCATGATCTGCCAAATAAGAATGCCTGATATAAATTTGGGTAAGGATATAATATAACAACTATGAGAAAGAAATCTCTAGAAATAAATAAATAATACCATGGATAGGGATATTAATAATTATTGTGAAATGTTAGTATCAAGACTTGTACAACAAAGGTACGTAGACATTCATAAAATACGCCAGACATGAGCATCATAGCACGAGAGAAAAGACAAGCAAGGAGCCGAAAGGCTTAGGTGGCAAATGGTAAAACCAAGGTTGGGCCTTGCTGGAGGAGTTTTATTCAAGGCGAACTGTCAAGGGGTTCCCATTATAACCCAACCGCGTAAGGAACGCAAAATCAAGGAACATAACACCGGTATGACGGAAACTAGGACGACAAGTGTGGAACAAAACACCAGGCATAAGGCCGAGCCTTCCACCCTTTACCAAGTATATAGGTGCATTAAAGTAAACAAGATATAATAATGATATCCCAAAAATAAACATGTTCCAACAAGGAACAAACTCCAATCTTCACCTGCAACTAGCAACGCTATAAGAGGGGCTGAGCAAAGCGGTAACATAGTCAAACAACGGTTTGCTAGGACAAGGTGGGTTAGAGGTTTGACATGGCAATATGGGAGGCATGATATAGCATGTGGTAGGTATCGCGGCATAGCAATAGAGCGAGCAACTAGCAAGCAAAGATAGAAGTGATTTCGAGGGTATGGTCATCTTGCCTGCAAAGTTCTCCGAGTTGACGTAACCTTGATCCTCGTAAGCGTACTCAACGGGTTCCTAGATCATGTACTCGTCTCCCGGCTCTACCCAAGGCAAGAACACAAGCAAAAGAAATCACAATCAACCATGGTGCAATGCGCAAGCAACATGATGCAAAACATGGCATGATATGCGGGATGTAATATGCAATGCATATGCGTGCTCCGGAAGGAAAAGATTGAAATAGGCCTCAACTTGGCAAACCAAGTGCGCCGCTGGAAAGATGAGTTGATTTCGGTCGAAATCGATATAAAGATCACCGGAATCGGATGCACGATTTGCAAATGGCAAGCAAAACAATAATGGCACTATTCTGCGATAAACAGCACGATGCCTCTAAAATGCAACAAGAAACTAAGCTACTACACTCTAACATAGCAATAAAGCACATGGTAGTGATCTACTCAAGATGCTTGACAAAAGATGAACACTGAGCTACGGCTAAATCACACAATAGCAGGTTCAAACAAGCATGGCAAAAGTGCAAAAGATATCAGCTTCACAGACTTAGTGAAAATAACATGTCAGGAATTAACATCAGGAAGCAAAGTTTAGAGCAAGATAACAACATGCTATAGGGACAGAACATAGCAAATAAAGGCATGGCATGAATCTACTCAAAGCATATAACAAAAGTCCCTTACTGACCATAAGCCAAAAGGGATCAGAAGATATGATGGCACCCATGTAAACATAGCAAGTTTCGTTAACAGATTCAGACTTAGCAGAAAACTGGACATGGCAAAAACAGAGTTACGTAGGCATGTTTGCGAGCTCGATGCACTCCACACAAGCCATTGCATGACAAGCTAAGCATACACTCAGCAAGAAGACATGTTCAAGAAGCTAACCATGGCAAGAACCATCTCATAGCATGCAAGGATCAACTACAACAACCTTAGCAAAATTGATTAACACGTAAACAATCTGTCAGGAACATTTTACAGCAAAAGTAGAGTAAGATTGAATCATGCTAGGGTACTCCATAAATGCAAATAAGGACATGGATGGATAGAGCATAACCATATGCCCAAATCATCCTTACCGAATATACCCAAAAGAAGCATGGATCACTCTGTATCAACATGAATACATGGCATACAAATAACAACAGGGAAAAAACTTAGTGAAATTCTAAGTCCCTGAAATCAGCAATATTACGAGAGCTACTTTGCATGCATGTGTTAGTCACCACATTGATCACAAAAATATATGGCATACACCCCTGTGAAGATGGCATGGCATAGCCCAAAACACATGTAGAGATCAAGTCTATAGGAGGCACATAATAATCGTGGCAAAAATGACAAATGTTCATAAACTGATAATAAACAGGAACTAACATTTTATAGCACTCTTGCAACAGCAATTTGGGCATCAAGATGAACTCAAACAAGCATGGTGCAATGGAACAAAATGAAGAGCACAATCAGATGAACATTTTGATATCTCATATGCACAAAACGGACCACCGAGATTGCAGACTTAGTAAAAATAGAAGGTCAATCTAGGTTTCAGATCTAGATCCGGGCGCGTGGAACGAGGTTCGTCGACGTCGGAGGTCGCCGGAGTTGGAGGAGCTCGCCAGAGTTGCAGATCCGGCCGATGAGGTGCAGATGAGGAGCCGGAGACTGGAGGAGGCAGGGCAAGGTGCGGGGCCGGCGACCTCGCGGCGGCGCGGGCGAAGGAGCAGGCCGGCGAGCCGGGCGGCGAGGTGGCGCGGCGCGGCGCGAGGTGGCGGCTGTTGAAAATAATTCTGTAATTAGGGGAAAATCTCCCCTTGCCCAAACCGTCATTGCGGTTTGTCCCGCAACCGACGTCTCCCTTCGATCTCCTGGAACCGACGCCTCCTCGAGGGATCGTCGTGTCTCTCCGGGACATATAAAAGGGGCCTGTAACCATCGATCAATTAAGACAATCATTCTGATTCAAAACACATTATCACGCACGTAGAACAGCCAGCGAGAGCGAAAGGCAACAAAGAAAGGAGAAGAGAGGAAGCACTCGCCGCAGGTGAGATGACAGGCCTCGTCTCCTTCTTCCTCCGTCTGATCCGCAAGGACGGTCGCCGCTACCGCCTCATTGCCCTTCGCCACCATGGAGTTGGTGGCCATCGCCGTTTCCGTCGCCGGATGCAAGCCATCCGTCGATTCAACCGCAGCGCCGCTGGACACGCCCCCCGCGGTGCTCCCCTCGCCCCTGGACACAACCACGATGGTGCTCCCTGCGCCTGTGGCCAGGCGCCCATGTGGTTCGACCACTGGCTAGTGGCCGGCCCGAGCGCCTCCATGGTGCACAAGGCTGCAGCCGCGCCTGCACCGCCCCCTGGATCTCCGCCTCCACCACCTCCTCCGCCGGCCGCGAGGCTCGCGCCGTCGACGCCAACACCCGCAGCCGAGGCCGCTGGCCCGCCCGGATACTGCCCTGTGCCAATGCGCGTCGTCGTGAACGAGGAGGAGGTGCTCGCCTTCATCTCCCCGCCGACCGGTGCCTCCGGAGTAGTCCGCCTTGGAGCCGGCATGGAGGGCGCTGACGCCATCGCCACGCCTCAGCAGGAGACGGCTGCGGGCTCGAGCAACCAAGACGCACGACGCTTCGGGCGCACCGTCACCGCCATCGACCGTCGTCCCAGCCGCCGCCCCGGTTCGTGGGCTCCGGCGAGCCTCGGACTCGCCAGCACCGCACCAGGAACTGCTCGCATGGATCACGTCGTCGTCGACTCTTCTTCGGACGAGGAGGGGTCGTCGGTGCTACGCCGGTGATCACCGGAATCGCGAGGGCCTGCGGCGGCCACTCCTCCCGCCGGCGCCGCCGTGTGACAATGGGGATCGAGCAGAGGTGGTGGTGCGGGGTTCGGATACTCCGACCCTTATCTGATCCGCCCACTCCCCCCTGTCTTGTGCGGTGCGGCGGCGTGTGGGCCAGCCAAAGGCCGGGCAGGCCCAGGCCCAGGCACCCGCGGTGGCTGTGTCCTCCCCTGTGCGCTGCTGTGGCGGGTGGGCCGGCCAGATGTGTGGATTTTTTTTCTTTTCTCTGTTTTCTTATCATTAGTACTAATTATTGTATTTGTGCAATTTTAGTCTATGTTTAGTACTGTTTAGTACATAGATTGACTACTACTTACATTTTAGTCCTGTTCTAGATTCATTCTATGTTAGGACTTGTGTAATTATTAGTAGGTGTGTTTATATTATGTAATGGATTGATAATATAAATAAAGTACCGGATTTCATCTAGGAAGAATGACATGTTCCATGTGTTTATCACATCTCATTTTTATCGAACATGTCTTTGCGATTGAGATCTTCTCTCGCATTTCAAACTTGCAAATTTTTGAATGCTTCTCCCTCATCTTATTTGGAATCACAAGGGAATGAGTTGTGAACTACTGCTCATTTGCAGACTATCCTCTCTTACTATGAGGTCTACGCTTTTTCATTCTCGACAAACGATTACCTCCAATGTGTATTCCTTATATCTGAATTGTAGCATACACAAGGTAATGGCGATGTAGCCCATTACTATGAGATCTAAGTGATCTTCAAAGTGTTATGTTCACACAATTAAGGTTGAGAATTTTTCAAGTTTACACTTGAGTATCAAAATTTTGCATTCTTATTACACAACCATGATGGTTTTTAATTTACCACCCGTAAATTAATTATCTCTGGTTTCCCATGTAGGCGAAGATGACTGCCAAAGAGTTTGAGGAGCTTGCCCTCAATGGCCACAATTACCCTACATGGGCTATGGACATCAAGATCAGTCTTGCGTCCCGTGGGATAGCACGTGCAATACAACCCCCGGAGACTCCTCTACCGAATGGGGCCACGCCGCTGACAGAACAGCAGAACTATGTTGCCTTATTCATCATAAGGCACCATATTCATCCAGATCGCAAGTCTGAGTATTTACAGGAGGAATCTCCTAGTACTCTGTTTCTGGCCCTCAAAACGAGGTATGAACAGCAAAAGGCAGTAGTCCTGCCCGAAGCACTCCATGATTGGACTCATCTTCGTCTTCAGGATTTCAAGTCCATCGGTGAGTACAATCATGTTGTTCATAAGATATGGTCCAAACTGCGCTTTTGTGAGAAGGAACCTACTGAGGGGGAGAATATAGAGAAAACTTTGTCTACTATGCTCCCTTCAGATAGAATCCTCCAACAGCAATATCGTGCTCGTAACTACACTGTCTATTCCGAGCTTATTCACATGTTACTTCAGGCTGAAAAGCATGATGAGCTACTCGCTAAGAATGGATCCCAGCACCCAGTTGGGGCACAACCTTTACCTGAAGTCCATCTGAATGTTGCGAATAGACAGAAGTTTAATGGTACCCCTCGGGGTAAACAATCCAATTTTGAGCATAAGCGAAAGCGCAATGGGAACAGAAGATCTAGATACCCAGGCAAGGGAAAAGGCACTTCAAAGCCCAGGTTTGATAAATCTAAGATTTGCAACAAGTTTGGATGCTCCACGCATTCTACTGAAAAGTGCACAATGCCCAAGCATCTGGTTATGCTGTACCAGCAATCTCAGGGACGCAAAGCACCTCAAGGGAAAAGGTTTGAAGCCAACTTCAACCTTCATCCGGATAGCGCAAAAGGAGCTGGTGGTTCGCACGATGTGTGTTCCTCCTGGACCGAGCAATGCCGTGATTCCTTATCTGCCTGAGGCTACTGCTGAAATGGAGAACACGTTGATTGAGTACACCGCAAACAACGTGTTTGGCGACTTCGACTAGTCCCTCAATCTCCTAGTGTTCTACTTAATTATGTCCATTTGTGATGATTGTAATAAGAACATAAGCTTGTTGTTGTCTTTATATTGTATTGTATCAACACATTTGATATAATAAAGATTGTATTCTATATATTACTATGAGGTTTTGTTATTGAAAATTCTTTGTTTTATATAGTTTTCTACGGGGACAATCCGATGGAAGAGGAATTATGCCTTGTGGACAGTGGTGCCACAAACTCCATACTGAGGGAGATGAAATATTTCCAAACTTTGAAAAAGACGAATGGAGATATTCTAACTATCGCTGGACGCGATACTGTGATTGTTGGTACTGGATGTGCCATATTCACCCTCCCAAGTGGTACATATGTGACAATTGAGGATGCTTTACTGTATCCCGATTCTGCACGTACCCTGATCAGTTATCGAGATATCCATAAAAATGGTTTTCATATTGAAACCCATGAAGACAACAAAGAGGGGTATCTACTCTTTACTAAAGATGACGGATATGGCAAAAAGGTACATGAGAAAATTCCTTCTCTATCGGCCGGTTTGTACTATACGTACATCAAACCCATGGAACATGTTGCATACAAAGTAATTTTTCAGAATGTTAACGCATTCCAAACCTGGCATGATCGCCTAGGCCATCCTGGAATAGGGATGATGAGAAAAATTACTAGCAATTCCATTGGTCATAATTTGCTTGAGTCAAAATTTCCTCAATCTTCTGATTTTGTGTGCACATCTTTTGCCACGGGAAAGCTAATTTTGGGGCCCTCACACCTCAAAATACAAGCTGAACCACTTCAGTTCCTTGAACGTATTCAAGGAGACATTTGTGGTCCCATTCAGCCATTATCTAGACCTTTCTGGTATTTCATGGTTCTGATTGACGCATCTACACGATGGTCACATGTGTGTCTTCTATCCACACGAAACCATGCATTTGCCAAGATAATGAGGCAAGTCATTAAGTTGCAAGCTCATTATCATGAAAGTCAAATTAAATCAATTCGAATGGACAATGCTGCAGAATTCTCCTCACGTGCTTTCAATGATTATTGCATGGCTTTGGGGATTGAAGTTCAGCACTCTGTTCCATATGTCCATACACAAAATGGTTTGGCTGAAGCATTGATTAAGAGGATCAAACTCATTGCAAGACCTTTGTTGACGAATTGCCACTTGCCAACCTCTTGTTGGGGTCACGCTGTTTTACACGTTGCTGACTTGATACAATTGAGGCCAACTGCATATCACAGTTCTTCCCCTCTAGAATTGGTACATGGAAATCCTCCAAGCACTTCCCATCTGCGTAAGTTCGGATGTGCTGCATACATCCCGATCTCACCACCACAGCGGACATCTATGGGCCCACATAGGAAGTTGGGGATCTATGTGGGGTACAAATCGTCGTCGATTATTAAGTACCTGGAACCCCTGACTGGGGATCTGTTCACAGCCCGTCACGCTGATTGCATATTTAATGAGGAACATTTTCCGGCATTAGGGGGAGATTTCAAGTACCAGAAAGAATGCCCGGAAATTGATTGGAATGCTCATTCCATTTCATCCTCTAATCCACGCACCCATGAGACCGAACTTCAAGTTCGGAAGATCATTAATTTGCAACATCTTGCAAATAATCTGCCAGATTCATTTACTGATTTGAAAGGTGTTACAAAATCCTTAAACCCGGCCAGAAACGCGCCAGAAAAAGTGGAGGTACCAATAAAAACCACTCAACTCCCTATTCCTAAAAAGAGGGGGAGTAGTACGGCCTCTAACCGGAGCATGCTTCTAGCAAGCAGCAAAGGAAATCGAGGAGAAAAACCTCGGAGTCAGTAAATGCAGGTCAACTCAACATTGACAAACACCTGATGGGTAGTATACACCCAGTGGAAGGGCAACCTCCACAACCCAGTTCCAGTGTGCACAAACTGACTGGGACATCGGAACACCCAGACTCGATTGTATTGGGAAATCACGAAGAGTCACTAGGGGTGCAGGAAATTTCGATCAACTATGTTGATTCTGGAGAATCATTTGACCGTAAGACTACGACTGTCGACATATATTTTGCTGAAAAGATTGCAGATACCCTTCTCACTGATCATGATCCAAGGTCTATCGTTGAGTGCCAAAAGCGCTTCGACTGGCCTAAATGGAAGGATGCAATCCAAGCAGAAATTGCCTCGCTTAACAAAAGAAAGGTATTCACTGAAGCAATACCTACACCTCCCAGTGTTTTCCCTGTGGGATTCAAATGGGTTTTTCTCCGGAAACGGAATGAGAACAATGAGGTGGTGAGATATAAAGCAAGGCTTGTAGCACAAGGTTTCACGCAGAAACCTAGCATTGATTTCACTGAAACATATTCTCCAGTAATGAGTGCAACCACTCTCCGATATCTTATATCTTTGGCAGTGCAAAATCGTCTATCTATGCAGTTGATGGACGTCGTGACCGCATATCTTTACGGGTCACTAGATTCGGACATATATATGAAGGTTCCTGATGGAATCTCTGTCCCGAATAAAAATGCAAAACGCAACATGTATTGTGTAAAGCTGAATAAGTCATTATATGGCTTAAGGCAGTCGGGACGGATGTGGTACAACCGACTCAGTGAGTTCCTTCTTCAGAAAGGTTACTCCAATAGTGCTGATTGCCCATGTGTTTTCATCAAGAAGTCCTCTGCAGGATTTTGCATCATTTCTGTGTATGTTGATGATCTCAACATCATCGGCAGCACACCAGACATTGATGAAGCACACAATCACCTAAAGATGGAATTTTAGATGAAGGATTTGGGTAAAACCAAATTTTTCTTAGGTATTCAACTTGAGCATCTTCCCTCGGGAATCATGGTACACCAATCTACCTATATCCAGAAAATATTGGAGAAATTCAATATGGACAAATCCTATCCATCTAAAACTCCCATGGTGGTTCGATCTTGTTGAGATGTAAATGAGAGACAATCGAATAAATGATTGGACTGTCGATTCCATTGAATGATTCTCGGTATATATACAAGGGGAACAGACACGATCGAGAGATGCGACTGTTCGTAGAGATGCAAGGGGAGAGGCGCGATGGTTGCCAATGCAACCGACGTACAGATTACAATGGGAGGATTATCTCTTTAATTAACCTATTAATTTAATCCTAACACTCCCCCTAATCCTTCCTTGTCCTTGCAACCGATCATCTCTGGAATCATCCTTGAATTAACTCTTCTCTAAAAACCCTGTGGGAAAAATGTGAGAAGTTTTGTAGTATGATATGTTGCTAAAACTCCTTCAAACCCAGTGGGAAAAATAAGGAGAAAATGGTGCAACATATAATGGTTATTGTCTCTTTTAACTCAATACAAAAAACCCATAGAGTTCAAAGGACAATAAATATGTCGTATATACTTTCCTAAAAACCCCGGTGGGGAAAACTGAAAGTATGACATATGATCTCATGTTGATATTACCTCATTAAAAACCTTTATGAGAACCTGTAAAGTGAACTCATGAAGGGAAAAAGAGTATAATATGATGCATTGAACAGGAACAATTCAGGAAGATACTCCCCCTGATTCTTGCAAAATTCGAAGCCGTCACCTACCAATTCCATGAACACATTTCTGGAACATAGAAGTTGGTAGAAACCCGATGAACAAATCAGTCGCATGATTTAACTTGCAAGATATGCAATATAGTGATATTGCTTATTATGTAACCTGTTTGCATCCGGGCAACACAAGAAACATTATCGTTGAGATAATGGTTGGTGGATGTAGCCATGAGGTCTGTTTCGAAGACTTCTCATGCATGAGAGGGCTACTACACCTAGGAGGAACACCAAGCTTGTCTACGATCTGGCATAGTAGGGATCTGATTGATGTATCCAACGATATCGGTGTTCACATTTCTGTGAAACTGAAAAACTAGGACAAGATGTTTGATGCCTTTGGAGATATCGAAAGATATTATTGAGTACCAATTGTGTTTGGTGGATCCAATGGCATTATGGAATGTTGAGTCCCAATATCTCATTTCCATCATCTCTTGGTCAAAATAGATCTTTCTCTACGTCTAGAGAATGAACTACCATGAGAGTTATGGGTGGATAAGATTTGTCCATAGTGAATTTCTCCAATATATTATGGATATAGACAACATAGTATACCATAATGTATGAATGAAGGTGCTCAAGTTGTAGTAACGAGCGGTATTTTGGTTTACCCAAATCCTTCATCTTAAACTCCGTCATTCAGATGATTACATGTGTCGTCATTGCAGACACACAAACATGGATAATCATTATTGTAGGAGTAATCCTTGTGAATAAGGAACTCACTACGTCGGTTGTACCAAATGTACCGACAACAATAAGTCTTATGGTGACTTACTGATTTTACACAATGTATGTTGGGTATTGCATTTCAATTCAGAAGTGAGGTTCCGTCGGGAACTATCTATACCTGAATCTAGTGATCTACATGGATATGTAATCACTACATCTGTCAACTGCAGAGATAGATGATTTTGAACTGCCAATGATATAAGTTATCGGAATGAGATTCCACCTCGGGAGAATAGTTGGGTATCTGCGTGAACCCTTGTGCTACAATACTTTCTCTTTGTTTCACCACCTCGTTATTCTCAATTCTGTTTCCAGAAGAAAACTGGTGTAGGTATTGCTTATGAATACCTTCCCATTATTGAGCAAGATCATTTCTACCTAGATTGTACCCTTTGCTTGAGTTCAGTCCGAGTGTTGTTCACACTTTGCCATGGCCATGGTCTTTGGATCTGAATCACTTGAAAGGTTTTTTCAATCTAGTTGAGAAATGTATGTCGACAATTTTAGACTTCCGGTTATATGTTTCTCCAGAATCTATATATCAATATATAGTTGATGGAAATATCGTTACCCATGGTGACTGCTCACGATTTCCCAATGCGGTTGAGTCGGGTATTCCGATGTCCCGGTCATTGTGTGCACTATGACCTAGGTTGGTGGAGGTTTCCCGTCCACTGGGTGTATACTACCCATCAGGTGCCTGTCAACGTGAAGTTGACTTGCATTTACTGATTCACAGGCCTTGATATCCTTGCTTGCGAGAGCTGAATCCTGATGTACTATTGTCATACTTCTCCCCCTGTTGCTTTGAACGGGGAGTTGAGTGGTTTTAGTTGGTACCTCCACTCTTTCCGGCATATTTTTCAGGATTGTAGGATTGTATGACACCATTATAGTCAGTAAATGAATCTGGCAGGTTATTTGCAATGTGTTACAAATCTTCTGAACGCATGGTTCAGATATTTGAGTATGTGGATTTGAGGAAGAAATGTGTTCAACACTCCACTAATTTCCTGGCATTCTTTATGGTACTTGAAATCTCCCCCTAATGCCTGGAAATGTTCCTCATTGAATTAGCATACTGACCTTGAATAACTCCCCATGCGAGGGGCTTGAGGTATTGACGGAAATACAGTTATTCCTCACATAGATCCCAACTATATGTTGAGGGGACAATGATGTATGCCGGGTGGTGATATCGGTATGCAACCGAATTACCGCAGATAGGAAATACTTGGTAGATATCCACATATCAAAGATAGAGGGGAATAATATTATGCAGTTCTGTCATGAGCGTGTAAAACTGCATGACTCCAACGTAAAGTTGGCAAGTTGCAATTCCAATGTAAAGATAATGCAATGGGCTTAACTCTTTGGATAGGATTCTACCAAACCATTTTGAGTCTAGACATTAGGACAAATTGCTAAACTTCAATCCAAAGGCCATAGAGAAAGCCCTCAAGGAGAATTCTGCAATGTTATCCATTCGATTTGCTTGAAATCGATGTCAGGATAATGAGCCAATGGTTTCATGTGAATAAAGCACGCACTTAAGACCATCATGTAGATATGTCTTTTAGAACCATGGAATACCTGAATAGTCTACTCAATGGCTGGGAAGAGCCACTTACCTCGACTTGATGCATTCAAGGAGTCTGAGTGGTTCAACGTAGACTTTAAGGTGTGCGAGCCTTAAAATTAGCTTCCCTGTATCACTTGTAGTGCACATAAAATCCAAATGTTATTAGAATTTAGCATCATAATAAACATAAACTATTGGAATTGTTGATAGTTTTAGTTTCAACTCAATGTCTCGATGACCAAGGCGAGTATGCCAAGTTTGTCATGTACAAGACATTCTGGAAAACTATATCATACACAACATGTGCTACGGGTTGTGTCGTATGTGTAGTACAATCCAGATGATACACAGGGAATGTGCTTGCCATATCCGTTGCATATGGTAAAGAGAAGTTATTTCTCGTTGTTGTCATCATAAGTCTCGCTATGGAAACTATTTTGATGGATACCTTCATAATTTAGTAGGGTACGAGTTAAACCTGGGAAGCAATAAAGCATCTCGACATTACTCGAGTACCCACAGTGATAGTAAATATGACTCGAGTTGAGCCAACAAATACCTCATCGCGTCAAACGATTTAAATATCTCCTTTCTCTCAATGAGAGTGGAAACATTGGACTTCCTTGAGTATAAAGTTTCTGGTGCATATATTCACAAGGCACATATCATTTTCCATCGGATTGACTCCCATAGAAATCTATATATAGACATGAAGATTCTCAATATGAAAATCACTATCAGATATATAGAATACATAGAAATGTATTTGTATCAAAGTGCTGATACAATATATTGTCATATACAATATATGATGACAACAATAATCATGTTCTTATTAGAACATCATAAATGGACATAAATAAATAGATCATTAAGGAGACTAAGGGACTAAATTCATAGTCTGCAAACATGTCGGTAGATGCATATTCAACCATCATGCTCTCCATGCTCATAGGGTCTCGTGACAGCTTGATGGTGTCAGGTTGAGGGTTTGAACTGAGTTTAAAACCATTACCCTTGATGTCCTTTGCGTCCTGGTGGCGTGGCTTAGATTGCACGCGCTATCCCATGGGATGCAAGACTGATCTTGATGTTCATGACCCGCTTAAGTAAGTTGTGGCCATTGAGGGCAAGAGCCTCAAATTGTTAGCCAACGGTTACTTATAGGGCCAAGCCAGAGATTATTAATTTACAAGAAGTAAATTAAAAACCATCAGGGTTTTGTAATAAGAATGCAAAATTTTTACTCAAGTGTATAACTTGAAAATGCTCAACCTCAATTGTGGGAACATAACACATTGAAGATCATACAGATCTCATAGTAATAGAGATAGGCTGCACATGGGCAGTAGATCCAACTCATTACCTTGTGTTTTCCTAATATAATGAGGGAGATGTTATTGTAAATTTTTTACAAGTTTGTTGTGCGGGAGAAATCAATCTCGACCGCTGTGACATGTTCATGAAGAATGGCAATGTGGTAAACACATAAAACATATCATCTCCTGTGAAAAACCGATAATTTATTTATATTACAGATTGTGTAATATAAATCCATTTTAATGTTGCAAAATTAATAGATCTCAAGAAGGTGGCTCGAAATTATTAGTGTGAATCTCAAATTGCTAAGATGACACCTTGAGTTTTGCATATGTATTTGCAAGAAATTGAAAATCTCAATTGCAAATAGACGTATTAATCTCGACATGTGGTTAACATGGAAATATATACATCATAGGAATATTCCAGAATACGTCGTACTCAACGGAGAAACAATACTGCAGAGGTACTGAATTTATCTTTGCGAGAGATAAACAATCTCAATTGCAAATAATAGATGTGATGAATCTCAACATGTAAGAAACATGGAAATATATTACATCACTTTCTGGAATACAAGGAACTCTACAGAAAACCACTACTAATGTAATGAATAATAACGATGTTGTAAACTTGATGCTCAAGTGTAAAACTTGAATTGTATAGACCTCAAATTGAATGAGATGATCTTGTATCAAGTTGCAAGATAATTCAGCAGAGTGAATTAATATTTTACGAGAGAAAATTGATCTCAACCGCAATGATATTATTTTGCGAGAAAAAGAAATTTCTCAATCGCAAATGTTGTGCGAGAAAACTTAATCTCAATCGCAAAACAATGTCGTTGTACTAATAGGACATGTTATAGGAATTGCTAAAAAGCAAACACATTGAACATGCCACATACAATAACCACATATTTTCTGGAATGTTACACTCAACAGAAAATGCAGTAATTAACAGGGTTTAAAATAGGAAAATTACACTGCTAGAATTGCTGTTAGATTTAAGCAAATAATGCAAATTAGCAGGAGCTCCTGGTGGCTCAACCGCATGCAAACATGCCACGTAGGGCAGCCCGGCCACGTGCAGCTTGGTCAACCCAATGGATAAGGAAGAGTAGACAGGGATATCCATAGAAGGAGTAGATTCGATCCCCAATCCACATGACCAAGACCGGAGGGACTCCAGTCGCGCTCTTCCTCGGAGGCACCTACGGCCGGTCGTCCGCATAACGGGCGACGGGAGGAACTCCAGCCGCGCTATTCATCGTCAGAGTCGTCGGGGAGGCGAATGCCAGGCACGGCCCAAGCGCTGCTGGGCCCCAAGTTCTCTCGCGGGCAGTGCGGCTGGTCGACGGCGGGCTGCGGTTGCTCGACGCTGTGAAGGCGGAGGCCACGAGGCGCCTGCAAGTGCCAGTGTGCGGCGAGGGTGCCGCGGTGGCGCGGGGCCGGGCGAGGCCTGGTGCAGGGCGGGCGCGCGCGAGGGCGGCCTCGGCCTGGCGCAGGGGCCCGACCACGGGTGTGGCGCGGGCACGGCCGTGCGGCGGGGGCGCTTTGGCGCGACTGCATCAACATCAACGACTGCGGCGTCGGAGGAGCCGCTCATGACGCGCATGCCGAAGGGCGACCCTGTAGAGGGCCGGCGCCACCGATCTGCGCAGATGCGCGTTTCCGTCGCGGGACGCGAAGCCGGTGGTTCCGGTCGCCCAGTCCAGCGCGGGATCGAGGCCAGACGCTGATGGCAAGATGGCGATGAGCGCCACCACCAGTCCAGCGAAGATGGTAATGAAGTGAGGCATCCTACCTTTTCTTGATTCATGCTCTTTAAGGTTCGATGGATGCACATACATGGCGCATGCCCCTGCAACCCTGTTCTTCATTCTCTCGTTTATCCCCTGTATTCCTGTAGGAATCGAAGTGACAGTTAGAGACCGAGAGATTTGTCGTCGTGGCCGTGCACGGCGCGAAGATGCCTATTGGAAGCGCTTTCGCCGGGCTGAGGACCGCCGCGCCACCACGCCGAACCAACGGCTGTAGCCGTCGAACTCGCAGGCGAGCGATGCTGCAGCCAGGAGCCGTCGCGCTGACTGAATCGCTCCGCCATGAGCCGTCTTGCCGATGGAATCGCTCCACCGTAAACGAGAGACAATCGAATAAATGATTGGACTGTCGATTCCATTGAATGATTCTCGGTATATATACAAGGGAACAGACATGATCGAGAGATGCGACTGTTCGTAGACATGAAGGGGGGAGAGGCGCGACGGTTGCCACTGCAACCGACGTACAGATTACAACGGAAGGATTATCTCTTTAATTAACCTATTAATTTAATCCTAACAGATCTTTAGACGTACAGAAAGATCCATTCAGACAAAGGGATGATGAAGAAGAGGTGTTGGGACCTGAAGTTCCATACCTTAGTGCTGTTGGAGCGCTTATGTATCTTGCAAATTGCACAAGACCTGATATTGCATTTGCAGTGAATCTACTTGCTAGACATAGCGCAACTCCCACCAAACGTCATTGGTCTGGAGTGAAGAATATCTTTCGATATCTTCAAGGCACAAAGGATCTTGGCCTATTTTTTCAGTTCTAGAAAAATCAAAACTCTGATATGATTGGGTATGCAGATGCCGGCTATTTGTCTGATCCCCATAATGCCAGATCTCAGATCGGTTTCGTGTTCCTACATGGTGGCACTGCTATATCATAGAAGTCTTCGAAACAGACTCTGGTAGCAACATCTACCAATCATTCTGAAATAATTTCATTATTTAAAGCAACATGCGAATGTGTATGGCTTCGCAGAATGATAAATCACATACAACAGTCATGTGGAGTGGGTTCGATAAAATCACCTACCATTATCTATGAAGATAATGCGGCCTGTGTTGCACAGATGCAAACAGGATACATCAAGAGTAATATCACCAAGCATATTTCTCCTAAATGGTTTTTTCCCCATAATCTTCAGAAAAGTGGGGAAATAAACATTATGCAAGTTAAATCATGCGACAACCTTGCTGATTTATTTACCAAGTCTCTACCAAATTCTACATTCCAGAAATGTGTTCATGAAATTGGTATGCGGAGACTTAGAGACTTGCAGGTGTTAGAGGGAGTCTCTTCTTAGATATTCTCATTTTAATGACATCACATTATGCTATCTTTCTTTGTGAGTATATGTTTCAGGATCTCATCAAAGATTTTATGAGAACTTAAGGAGAATCTTTTGAGATGATAGAGCTTCCCGGACAATCGTGAAGATGATCTACATGGTAGAGCGTAGATTAGAGGGAGTGTTGAAAATAATTCTATAATTAGGGGAAAATCTCCCCTTCACGCAACCGACGTCTCCCTTCGATCTCCTGGAACCGACGCCTCCTCGAGGGATCGTCGTCTCTCTTCGGGACATATAAAAGGGGACGAGACTTGCCTGCTCCCCCAGCGTGCGCCCATCCGTGCTCCTGCATACGTGGCATGATTTGATTGGAACAAAATAAGGCCTGGTCCCACCCCCTTAAAATCAGGGGGAGATGATTAGATTAGAAAGAAAAAAGAGAAAAAGACAGCCGTAGGATGGAGTGGGAGCACGGATGGGAGCATGGGGAGGGAGCAGGCAAGCCGGATCCTATAAAAGGGGCCTGTAACCATCGATCAATTAAGACAATTCAAAACCGCGGGCACAGGGCGGCGGCGGCTGGGCTCTGGCGGGCCAGCGGCAGTGCCACGTGGCGGCCTATGAGTGGCTGGGGAACTCCTCTCATACAAAAAGATTGTTAGAGTAGAACGAGAGAAGTAATGAAAACGGTGTATCCTTTATTAGATGAGATCTGCTATTTATACAAAGGGAAGAGACACCACTAGGAAGGCGTCTGTTTAGGGAGGTGCCTATTCGGCAGGGAACCGACGTGGCAGATGCAACTGCCTGCGGTTAGTGAAAGCAGGGATTATCCCATAATTAATAATCATTAATTAATCCTAACACTCCCCCTAATCAATGCTTGATTATGAGCAGACTTCATCTTGATAAAGATTCTCCTTGAAAACCCTGTGGGAAAAAATGTAAGGAGATACGTGTTTGATATGTTGCTAAAACTCCTTCAAACCCGGTGGGAAAAATAAGGAGAAAATGGCACAACATATATTGGTCATTGTCTCTTTTAACTCAATACGAGAAAACTCATAGAGTTTAGAGGACAATAAATATGTCGTATATACTTTCCCAAAAACCCGGTGAGAAAACAGAAAGTATGACATATGATCTTATGTTGATATTACCTCATTAAAAACCTTTATGAGAACCTGTATAGTAAACTCATGAAGGGAAAAGAGTATAATATGATGCATTGAACAGGAACAACTTAGGAAGATACCCCCCCCTGATTCTTGCAAATTCCAAAGTCGTCACCTACCAATTCCATGAACATGTTTCTGGAATGTAAAAGTTGGTAGAGACTTGGTGAACAAATCAGTTGCATGATTTGACTTGCAAGATATGCAATATAAAGATATTGCTTATTAGTAACCTGTTTGCATCCGGGCAACACAAGCAACATTATCATTGAGATAATGGTTGGTGGATGTTGCCATGAGGTCTGTTTCGAAGACTCTTCATGAGGGGGCTACCACACCTAGTAGGAACACTAAGCTTGTCTACGATCTGACATAGTGGGGATCTGATCGATGTATCCAATGATATCGGTGTTCACATTTTTGTGAAACTGAAAAACCAGGACAAGATGTTTGATGCCTTTGGAGATATCAAAGATATTCTTGAGTACCAACCAATTGTGTTTGGTGGATCCAATGGCATTATGGAACATTGAGTCCCAATATCTCATTTCCATCATCTCTTGGTCTAAATAGACCTTTCTCTATGTCTAGAGAATGAACTACCATGAGAGTTATGGATGGATAAGATTTGTCCACAATGAATTTCTCCAATATATTATGGATATAGACAACATAGTATACCATAATGTATGAATGAAGGTGCTCAAGTTGTAGTAATAACGAGCGGTATTTTGGTTTACCCAAATCCTTCATTTTAAAGTCCGTCACTTAGATGATTACATGTGTCGTCATTGTAGACACACAACACATGGATAATCATCATGGTAGGAGTAATCCTTGAGTATAAGGATCTCACTACGTCGGTTGTACCGTATGTACCGACAACAATAAGTCGTATGGTGGCTTACCGAATTTACACAATGTATGTTGCATTTTGTATTTCGATTCGGAATTGAGATTCCATCGGAAATCAATCATATATGTCTGAATCTAGTGATCCACATGGATATGTAATCACTACATCTATCAACTGCAGAGATAGATGATTTTGAACCGTCAATGATATAAGTTATCGGAATGAGATTCCACCTCCGGAGAATAGTTGGGTATCTGCGTGAACCCTTGCGCTACAATACTTGCTCTTTGTTTCACCACCTGGTTGTTTTCAATTCTGTTTCCAGAAGAAAACTGGTGTAGGTATTGCTTATGAATACCTTCCCATTATTGAGCAAGATCATGTCTACCTAGATCATACCCTTTGCTTGAGTTCAGTCCGAGTGTTGATCACACTTTGCCATGGCCATGGTCTTTGGATCTGAATCATTTGTAAGGTTTTGCAATCTAGTTGAGAAATGTATGTCGACAATTGTAGACTTCCGGTTATATGTTTCTCCAGAATCTATATATCAATATATAGTTGATGAAAATATCGTTACCCATAGTGACTTCTCGCGATTTCCCAATGCGGTTGAGTCGGGTATTCCGATGTCCCAGTCATTTTGTGCACTATGACCTGGGTTGGTGGAGGTTTCCCGTCCACTGGGTGTATACTACCCATCAGGTGTCTATCAACTTGAAGTTGACTTGCATTTACTGATTCACAGGCCTTGACATCCTTGCTCGCGAGAAGCTGAATCCTAATGTATTATTGCCGTACTTCTCCCCCTGTTGCTTTGAATGGGGAGTTGAGTGGTTTTAGTTGGTACCTCCACTTTTTCTGACATATTTTTCAGGATTGTAGGATTGTATGACACCTTTATAGTCAGTAAATGAATCTGGCAGGTTATTTGCAATGTGTTGCAAATGTTCTGAACGCATGGTTCAGATCTTTGAGTACATGGATTTGAGGCGGAAATGTGTTGAACATTTCACTAATTTCCTGGCATTCTTTATGGTACTTGAAATCTCCCCCTAATGCCTGGAAATGTTCCTTATTGAATTAGCATACTGGCCTTGAATAACTCCCCATGCGAAGGGCTTGACGTATTGACGGAAATACAGTTACTCCTCACATAGATCCCAACTATATGTTGAGGGGCCAATGATGTATGCCGGGTGGTGACATCGGTATGCAACCGAATTACCGCAGATAGAAAATACTTGGTAGATATCCACATATCAAAGATAGAGGGGAATAATATTATGCAGTTCTGTCATGAGCGTGTAAAACTGGATGACTCCAACGTAAAGTTGGTAAATTGCAATTTCAAAGTAAAGATAATGAAATGAGCTTTAACTCTTTGGATATGATTCTACCAAACCATTTTGAGTCTAGACATTAGGACAAATTGCTAAACTTCAATCTAAGGGCCATAGAGAAGGCACTCAAGGAGAATTATGCAATGTTATCCATTTTGATTTGCTTGAAATCGATCTCAGGATAATGAGCCAATGGTTTCGTGTGAATAAAGCACACACTTAAGACCATCATGTAGATATGTCTTTTAGAACCATGGAATACCTGAATAGTCTAGTCAATGGATGGGAAGAGCCACTTACCTTAACTTGATGCATTCAAGGAGTCTGAGTGGTTCAACGTAGACTTTAAGGTGTGCGAGCCTTAAAATTAGCTTTCCTGTGTCACTTGTAGTGCACATAAAATCCAAATGTTGTTAGAATTTAGCATCATAATAATCATAAACTATTGGAATTGCTGATAGTTTCGGTTTCAACCCAATGTCTCGATGACCAAGGCGAGTATGCCAAGTTTTCATGTACAAGACATTTTGAAAAAACTATCTTGGGCGCAACATGTGCTACGGGTTTTGTAGTATGTGTAGTACAATCCAGATTATACATAGAGAATGTGCTTGCCATATCCGTTGCATATGGTAAAGAGAATGTATTTGTAACACCCCGAGAATCTTGCTACAGTAATCCCATGCCTAATGACGCCATGAAATCATAATCATTTTGCTAATCCTCACTTTGATTCAAACCAAACTCAAATCCGGATTCAAATGCCTAAGTCATATAATATTTTTTATAAAATAGTAATTTAAAAATATTCCTTAGGTTGAAAACTTTAATTACATAATTGTCATGCATTAAACAAACATTATGGAGATGTTTAAAATACCCCTGAAAATTATAACACTGGTCCAATAGCTAATTATTTGACCTTTTCAATTTCTAAAAAAAGTTGAACACTCCTAAATGCTTTGAAACTTTTTGTAGCAACCCGGAATATTGCGCTTTACTTTTGTGCCAAGTTTTGTATTAAATAAAACTCTTTAGTAGCTCAAATAAAATGCAAAGTATGAAAGTTAAATTAAAAATAAAAAAATAAAACATATCCTACCACACTAGTGTTAGCAGACGCGCTATCCCTCTCCTTCTGCTGCTAGTGGAGGCAGGGGAGGCCGTGGCGCCATCTCCATGGCCGCCGGCCACACGTCGGCATCCGAGCCGCCTTGCCCACCTACAAGACCCCCTTGACCCCCTGGACGAACCCTAGTCCTCCCTCTCTTCCTCCCCCGCACAGTTTCTTCCGCCCAGAGCAACCACCCGAGGCGTCATGGTCGTGCCGCTATAGATCCCGTGGCCACAGACAACCCCGCGCCCAGCCGTCGTGTCCTTAGGCTCCGCCGTCGACTGCTTCGTCGTCTTCAACCACCAGATCAAGCCGGGACTCCCGAACGACTACGCCCACGACCGTCTTCCTCGCCACGGCCGCCGGAGCTCCGCCGCTCGATCCGCCACCGTCCGTCCACCACGACGCCCACGAGCCGTCCGCGTGACTTCCCTGTGAGCAGACGCGCTATCTCTCTCCTTTCCCTTCTTCAATTGATAGCCGTAACTACCCTGTACGCCATGGCCGGACCTCCGCGCCCGCAGCTGCTTGCCGCGGCCGGCCCCTCCCATGGCCGCACTCCCCTTGCCCCGGGCGCTCCCCTGCACCATGCCCCTGGCCGCCCACGCTGGCCGCGCTCGGCTCGCCCGCTGCCGCTGGCACCCGCGTGCGCTCGGCCGCCCCTGACCGCGTCGTCGCCTGAGCTCCCGTGCTGCTGAGCTGCTCCTTGCGCCGTTGTTTCTTCGCTGCTACTTCCGCCACTGCTTGCTCCTTGACCGCTGCTTGCTGCTGCCGGTAGCCGCTGTTGTGCGTGCCTGCTACTGCGCTGCTCTGCTTCGACGCTGCTGTTGCTTAGTGCAACTACTGCGCTGCTCTACTCCAGCCGCTGCTAGTTGCTGCTAAAGGCCATGGCCGAGTGTGTGCGTGCAGCGTGCAGCGTGTGTGTGTTGTGTGCGTGCAGCGTGTGTGTGTTGTGTGTGTGTGTGCGAGTGTGTGTTCTGTGTGTGTGGCCGGCCAAAAACTAGTTTAGGGACTAGTTTAGTTTGTTTGTGTAGTTAGTAGTACTAGTTAATTAGTCCAATGGTAGATGACATGTGGACCCACTCTTAGTTAAATTTTTTTTAAAAAAAAGTCTAAGTCAATGACATGTGGCCCCTACACCGTTTATATGTTGACTAGTCAACTGTTGACTTTGACCCTGACCCCACCAATGATAAACTATGGCTAGAATAGCACTAGGTGACAAAACAAATTATTGTTTTATTTCCGAATTATAAGAATTCCAAACTACCATTAAAACTTCAGAAAATCATAGTAAAATAACCGTAACTCGGATGAAAAAACTTTGTATATGAAAGTTGCTCAGACCGACGAGACAAATCTGAATACGCAGTCCGTTCGTCCGCCACGCATCCCTAGCATAGCGAACACGCGACTTTCCCCCTCCGGTTCATCTGTCCGAAAACGCGAAACACCGGGGATATTTTCCCGAATGTTTTTCTCCTTCATCGGTACCACCTCATACCTCGTTAGGGCACCCCTAGCACCGCTACTTCTCTTGTCATGCATCGTTATTCATCTGTTTGCATTATATTTATTGTTTCTTCCCCCTCTTCTCTCGCTAGACACCGAGACCGACGCCGCTGCTACCCAGTACGACTACGGTGTTGACGACCCCTCTCTCCAGGCAAGCCCCCCTTGATCACCAGATATCGCCTACTCTTCTCTATACTGCTTGCATTAGAGTAGTATAGCATGTTACTGCTTTCCGTTAATCCTATCCTGATGCATAGCCTGCCCTTGCTACTACTGTTGTTACTTTTACCTGCAATCCTAATGCTTAGTATAGGATGCTAGTTTATCATCAGTGGCCATACATTCTTGTCCGTCTGCCATGCTATACTATCAGGCCGTGATCACTCGCGAGGTGATCATAGGTATATACTATATATTTTATACATGATACATGTGATGACTAAAGTCGGGTTGGCTCAAGGAGTACCCGCGGTTGATTCACGAATTGGGGGCTGGAAGGACATACTTTCCCGACGGCCCTCTATGTGGATCTTTGTGGCGAAGCGACAGGGCAGGTTGAGACCACCTAGGAGAGAGGTGGGCCTAGCCCTGGTCGGCATTCGCGGTTATTTCAAAATAACACGCTTAACGAGATCTTGGTATTTGATCTGAGTCTGGCTACTGGCCTACACGCACTAACCATCTACGCGGGGACAGTTATGGGCACTCGACGCCGTGGTATCAGCCGAAGCCTTCGTGACATCAGCGACTGAGCGGCGCGCGCCGGGTTGGACTGGAACTCCTACTCTTGTATAAGGGAGGCTAGGTCTGCTCACCGGCCGTGTACGCAACGTGCAGGTGTGCAATGGGCGATGGGCCCAGACCCCTGTGCCATAGGATTTAGACCGGCGTGCTGACCTCTCTGTTGTGTCTAGGTAGGGCTGCGACGTGTTGATCTTCCGAGGCCGGCCATGACCCAGAAAAGTGTGTCCGGCCAAATGGGATCGAGCGTGTTGGGTTATGTGTGTTGGGGAACGTTGCAGAAAACAAAAAATTTCCTACTCGTTTCACCAAGATCCATCTAGGAGTTCATCTAGCAACGAGTGATTAGATGCATCTACATACCTTTGTAGATCGCGAGCGGAAGCGTTCGAAGAACGGGGTTGATGTAGTCGAACACGACGTGATTCAAATCACCGGAGATTCTAGCACCGAACGGACGATACCTCCGCGTTCAACACACGTACGGAGCGGATGACGTCTCCTCCTTTCTTGATCCAGCAAGGGGGGAGGAGAGGTTGATGAAGATCCAGCAGCACGACGGCGTGGTGGTGGATGCAGGGCGTCACAATAGCAGGGCTTCGCCGTGTACTACGATGGAGAGATGTAACAGAGGAGAGGGAAGCACCAAAGGCTGAGATATGAAGTCCTCCCTCTCCTCAACTATATATAGGAGGGCCAAGGGGGGGGGTGCGCCAGCCTAGGAGATCCAATCTCCTAGGTGCAGCAGCCAAGGGGAGGTTTCCCTCCCCCCCAAGGCACCTAGAGGTGCCTTCCACCATTGGGACTCTTCCCTTAAGTGGAACCCTAGGCGCATGGGCTTTTAGGGCTGGTGCCCTTGGCCCATCTAGGCCAAGGCGCACCCCCTACAGTCCATGTGCCCCTCCGGGACAGGTGGCCCCACCCGGTGGGCCCCCGGGACCCCTCCGGTGGTCCCGGTACAATACCGATAACCCCGAAACTTGTTCCGATGGCCGAAACAGCACTTCCTATATATAATTCTTTACCTCCGGACCATTCCGGAACTCCTCCCGACGTCCGGGATCTCATCCGGTGTGACGCCCGGGTAATTAAACTACAGTAGCCCTCTACTAAGGATGCCACGTCACCTCGGTTACTGTTGATAAACTCGAGTTAGTTCAAAAAACGATTCAAATTTAAATCCTAAATAAGTCAAACGACAAAAGTTTTCAAATATTATAATAAAAATGTTCGGACTATGTCAATTATTGCATCGCTAATTATGGTGAAGTAAACACATTTTTATAAAATGCCTAAATACTTTTAAATGAATTAAAACAGAAAAAAAATAAGAAAAGAAAATACGAAAGCAAAAGACAAAACAAAACAAACAAAAAAAAGGCCCCCTGGCCAACTTGGCCAGACGGCCCAGCTCACCGGCCAGGCCGGCCCACCTGGCCCAGCCGGCCGACACGCCCCTGCCTTATCCCCACGAGGGGGAAAACCCTAACCCCCCCCACGATGCCCCACTCCCCCACTCGTTACCCACCCCCGCGCGTCTCCCTCGCCCCTCCCCGATCTAGATCGAGGGAGACGGCGCCTCGGCCCCGCCGCCTCACCCCTGCGCCCGATGCAAGCCGGCGTCGGCGCCGCCCCTCCCGGACTCCTCGCCCCTCCTCTCCCTCGCGCGGCGCCCAGCTGAAGCCGCGGCCTCGCCTCGTCGTCAACCCGACGCCATTCGCCGTCGCTGCCACCTCGCCCCCGTCGTCGATCTACCTCGTCGGACCACCCCGAGCCCGCTGTTTGTCCCTACAGCATCGCTGTGAGCTCCGCCACCCCCCCTGTGCCTTCCCGAGCTCGGATACGAGCTCCTGCATGTCCTCCCCACCACTCGTAACTCCGGCCACCGCTCCCCTCGCCGTCTCCGCCGCGCTTGTCGCCGTCCCCTGCCCGGCGCCACTCCGGCCTCCTCACGGCCCGCCGCGTCGCTGCTCCGGCCGCGGCCACGAGCCACGCGTCGGCCCCCCCTTCTTCCTCCCCTCTCGTTGGCCGCATCGGGCGCCGACGCCCGCGCCTTCCCGGTCCGGCGCCGTGGACGCTGCCTCGCCCGCCGGCCACGGCAGGGCGTGGCCCGCCTCCCCTCTCGCCTGCAGCCGGCGCCCAGCCCGCCTCGCCGGCGCTGGCGCGCGCGCCTGCGGCGGCCGCCCGAGTTCGCCGTTAACGGGTGGCGCCCGCGGCCTGCACCCAGCGCCCGCTAAGGCCCCTGGCCAATGACACGCGGGGTCCACCCGAAAACAAAAAATAATTAAATGAAAAGATATAATGATTAAAATAGTTAGTTAATTAATTAACCAAATGAATTAATTAACCCAATTAATCATGTTAATTTACCTGTTAACTGCTTAATTAGTCTAACTAAAATTGTCAGTTTACTAGTGAGTCAATGACAGGGGGCCCTACCCCCTATTGACCAGTCAAACCGTGACTGGTCAACTGGGTCCCCCTTGGCCCACTTGTCATCCCCTGAGTACACTTTTGTGTACCCTGTGCTGGGTGCACATAGCATTTATTCAATTAATTTCGAATTAATAATAATTTCAGAATATCATTAAAACTTTGAAAAATTATATAAAATAATCCGTAAGTCAGATGAAAATACTTTGTACATGAAATTTGCTCAGAACGACGAGACGAACCCGGATACGTAGTCCGTTCGTCCGCTACACATCCATAGCATAGCAAACACGCAACTTTCCCCCTCCGGTTCATCTGTCCGAAAACGCGAAACACCGGGAATACTTTCCCGGATGTTTCCCCCCCTTCACCGGTATCACCTATCCCTGCGTTAGATCACCTCTAGCACCACGTTTGTCATGTTATGATTTGATTGCTCTGTTATTTATTGTGTTCCCCCTCCGTTACTTCTTTCCGGTAGACTACGAGACCGACGCCGTTGATGCCCCGGTCGACTACGGTGTTGACGACCCCTCATTCTTGTCTGAGCAACCAGGCAAGCCCCCCCCCTTGATCACCAGATATCGCCTACTCTCCTCTATACTGCTTGCATTAGACTAGTGTAGCATGTTACCGCTTTCCGTTATTCCTATCCTGATGCATAGCCTGTCCTTGCTACTACTGTTGTTACCATTACCTGCTATCCTACTGCTTAGTATAGGATGCTAGTGTTCCATCAGTGGCCCTACACTCTTGTCCGTCTGCCATGCTATACTACTGGGCCGTGATCACTTCGGGAGGTGATCACGGGCACATACAATATACTTTACACAGTTACCTTACCTGTGATACTGTTCGGAGATGGGGGCTGAAGGGGCAGGTGGCTCCATCCCGGTAGAGGTGGGCCTGGGTTCCCGACGGCCCCCGACTGTTACTTTGAGGTGGAGCGACAGGGCAGGTTGAGACCACCTAGGAGAGAGGTGGGCCTGGCCCTGGTCGGCGTTCGCGGATACTTAACACGCTTAACGAGATCTGGGTATTTGATCTGAGTCTGGCCATTTGGTCTATACGCACTAACCATCTACGCGGGAGTAGTTATGGGTATCCCGGCGTCGTGGTATCAGCCGAAGCCTTCGTGACGTCAGCGACTGAGTGGCGCGCGCCGGATTGGAACGTAAGCCTGCTCTTGTATTAAGGGGGCTAGTTCTGCTTCCGGTCGCGTTCGCAACGTGCAGGTGTGCTAAGGGTGATGGGCCCAGACCCCTGTGCGCTTAGGTTTAGACCGGCGTGCTGACCTCTCTGTTGTGCCTATGTGGGGCTGCGACGTGTTGATCTTCTGAGGCCGGGCATGACCCAGGAAAGTGTGCCCGGCCAAATGGGATCGAGCGTGTTGGGGTATGTGGTGCACCCCTGCAGGGAAGTTAATCTATTCGAATAGCCGTGATCTTCGGTAACAGGACGATTTGGAGTTGTACCTTGACCTTATGACAACTAGAACCGGATACTTAATAAAACACACCCTTCCAAGTGCCAGATACAACCGGTGGTCGCTCTCTCACAGGGCGACGAGGGGAGGATCATCGGTTAGGATTATGCTATGCGATGCTACTTGGAGGACTTCAGTCTATTCTCTTCTGCATGCTGCAAGACGGAGGCTGCCAGAAGCGTAGTCTTCGACAGGATTAGTTATCCCCCTCTTATTCTGGCATTCTGCAGTTCAGCCCACATATGATACCCTTATCCCATTTGATACCCATGCATATGTAGTGTAGCTCCTTGCTTGCGAGTACTTTGGATGAGTACTCATGGTTGCTTTCTCCCCCTTTTTTCCCCCTTTCCTTCATTTCTGGTTGTCGCAACCAGATGCTGGAGTCCAGGAGCCAGACGCCACCGTCGACGACGACTCCTACTACACCGGAGGTGCCTACTACTACGTGCTGCCCGCTGACGACGACCAGGAGTAGTTTAGGAGGATCCCAGGCAGGAGGCCTGCGCCTCTTTCGATCTGTATCCCAGTTTGTGCTAGCCATCTTATGGCAATGTGTTTAACTTATGTCTGTACTCAGATATTGTTGCTTCCGCTGACTCGTCTATGATCGAGCTCTTGTATTCGAGCCCTCGAGGCCCCTGGCTTGTAATATGATGCTTGTATGACTTATTTTATTTGTAGAGTTGTGTTGTGATATCTTCCCGTGAGTCCCTGATCTTGATCGTACATGTTTGCGTGAATGATTAGTGTACGATCAAATCGGGGGCGTCACAAGTTGGTATCAGAGCCGACTGCCTGTAGGAATCCCCCTTCCACACTCCTTGGTCGAAGTCGAGTCTAGACATTGCAAAACTTTTACTAACATGACTGTGTGCCTTACGGGCCCACGTCGCCATCTGGGTGGTATTAGGATCTTTTACTTCTCAATCCTTACTCTGGGACTCTGGACTCTCTCCTATTCGGGTTTAATAAATTTACTAAAAATCTAACTTAGGTTCTCGAAAATACTTTCTCCTGGAGAACCCCCTTCAGTCCAGATGATCGTCGGCTGCACTAGAGGATTTCGAAGATACTCTCCGATATTCTGTTGAAACCTTATGCCATTGCTTTTGCAAGTCCCTACCACCGAAAAATCCCTATGGATAAGTATTTAGACCTGACGTGCTTACTTTATTCCCAGTCGATCTTGTTATTATAAGATACGCCGAGAATACTTTGTGCCTACTGCCTTGCAGTTCTTTGCCACATGCATACCACTACGGATAATTACTCGCATTTATCGAGTATCCGCTCATCCCCAGATATTCATGCAGTTCACAAAATTCTTCGAAATACCATTCGGTCTTCCGAAAATCCTGAGCAACCTATTGCTCCTGAAATTCTTGCTTGCTTGCATTATGGTTAATCCCATAATTAAGTATAGTAATCTTATTGGCAACCTTTGTCAATATCATTTTGAGTCCATTGACTCAATATGTTGCGCATGCTCGCAATCCTCACTCAGATCATAGAATTCATCCTTCCAGCTCAGATGTCATTTAAAACGCGAGCTGGTCCTCGGCCAATCAGATTGCCATCGATTGTACCCCTAAGTCTATTCAACTTGTCCGTCCTTGATCAGAGCGTTTGCTCCTGATCCCTTGATTCAAAAATCATAATTCCTTTGTTATTTAAACGTTGAATTATTTAGATGTTCTAGAAAACGATGCATTTGCATTCTTTCTTCCTCTGATTGGGTATTGATACTCACATCAGCTCCATTGTGGATCACCATATCCACTGTTGGATTATTATCCGACAATGTCCTTCATAATTAATCACCTTGTGAGTTCTTTCTCCGATACATAATGCCTTTGGTAAATTGTATCCTCTCCTTTTGCCAACCATGCTCTACTTTCGAGCTGGTAATATTTACTCTCAAAGCTTGTGGTATATGTTTCCACGATACCCTGACGGGTTGAACCTATGCCTTCCTTAATTTGTGTGACCTCGAAAGTTATGCGGGTTATACCCTGCTGACGCTTCGTCAGGTAACTTCTCAACACTACAACTTCGAAAAAGGGGAGGTAAATGTAAGGTTATGCATTGAAGAAGTGGGAGTCGACCTTGAACTTTGTGTTCATGCCCATGGACACGATGTATATCTTATCATTAAAGCTTCCTTAAATTAATTACTCCCTTGGTATAAGTTCATATTATATCTGGGATCTGGCCTTTTTGCAATCGTGGTTTCGACCATGTTCTCTTTTAGGTACCGTTTCTCGTGCAAGTTTAAGCACTTGTCTTCTGCAGAGCAATACCCCAGTCCAACCTCTACTTTGATCTGTCGTCGAGTATTACCCACTGGTATCTCGAGGATACCACGGAGTACATAACTTCTTATGAGTTCTGCATCAACTAATATTCTTGCCAATTCCATTTTTCCAATGGGTTCTCAGTTGTTAGAACCCCTCAAGGACACCGACAACTGAATTGAGTCCGCACTACGATTCAACAACTCTTGGTAACCTTCATTACTTACGAGTCTGAACTCGATCACGTCATTCCGAGCCTACTCAGCTATATCATTATCGTGCCAAATTTTAACTGTGCTACCTGGTCCTTCTTTCCGGAGCACAATTTCGACGATGGGCTAAGCTTACGTCGATCTTCCTTGTCTTATCGTTTCACCTCAAACAACAAACTTGATTTCAAGTTTGTGTCGTACCCATGGTTCCAATAACCTTTCGCTTCATCATTCGTTTGACTTGATGTCATCGCCGACCGATTACATCTCCATGAAACCTCTCGACAGAAATTGTCATGATCATCATCAACATTTCGAACTCCTCAAGGATATCAATTGAATTCCTGATGAGAAATACCATCCTTGCCCTCGATGATTTGTGTTATCATCGACCACTCGATTGCCTTCCGTTCAACACAAACTTGTTCGTGTTTTGTGTTATGCCTTGAGATCCTTGCTATCCAGCATTTGTTCTCCTTTACCTTGGAGTACTACCATCTTTTATGTCAAGAATGTTGTGAGAATTTCACCACCTCTTAAGAATTCTTGATATAGGTGATACTTCTTGCCATATCCGTTCATTCCTTGCCCGCGAGTTCAAAAGTTCTAGCAACCCTTTTGCTCTGAAGTTAATGGTTGATATTTCATTCTTAGACCATTGGTTGTCGAATCACCATTCTAACTTTGATCATGCTACCTAAACCCATATTTCGGGTGGACCTTTCAACCAATGTTTAATTGTGTATGTTCTCCTCGAGCATATTTCACTATATCATTTGATCCGACAAATGTTATCTCCTTATCCACATAACTGTGGAGACCCACCTTTTGGGATACCATCGTTGAATTATCACTGAGTCCACCAGCCACCTCCTCATCCTCTCCTTGGCTTAAATGATGAACTCATGATTCGGAACTTGCTTCCATAGTTCATTTCCCGAGAATCTTGCAAATCATCTCGTCAATTTGTCTTGTACCTTTTCTTCTCAGGCATCTTGAGTCTGAGGTTTCCTAACACTGATCAGATCTGAATCTCGGTCAGATCTGATGGTTGGAACATATTCCCAAGAGTTATAATACTGGTCTTTTATATGACCCGGTAAGGTGATGTCATGCCTAGCACACCTGGCCGTAGGCCCTATTGTTATAACTTCCTTTTTAGCAAGGTTAACCATTCTGCCATGACGAAATTGTAAAACTTATTCTATAAGTTGTTTTCGGTGGATCCTTTGTATCCAAAGTCTGATCTTCACCTGGAGACCATGCCAATGCTATCTCGAAGCATGTCTATGGTACTCCGATTTTCCACAAGAGCATTTGAAGCCCAATGCTAAATGTTTCCTACTCAATTATCCAAACACCGTTGTATGGGTAATGTCAGGAAATTTCTCTCCCCATACTTAAATAATTTTCTACATTATATCCTGTCATGGATATCATGCTCTGCCTGTCCATGGGAAGGATATATCCCTGAAATATGTGTTTAAACACATTTTCCTTTCCATTGTTCTGTTTAAATCTGATGATCACCTTTTCCTTTCCATTGTTTTGTTTAACCTTATTGGTGATATATATGATCTAAGCAGTAATATTCTCCTGCTTATGTAAACACCATGGTGTACAACTCAGTCAGTAAGACCCTGTTACTATTGTTGATGATATTCCGGTAACCACCGATGGGCGAGAACTTTGCCTATTGGTCCGCCTCGTTTCGACGAGCAGGAAAATGGTTCTCTTCGTCTCTCTCCCTTGGTACCAACGTTGTTGCCGACATAACCGACATGGTACTCTCTGACATGCCTTGCTATCATGACCAGGCAAGATGTCCCTGCTCCTAAAAAAAAATCACCTGGTGGGCCCATAACCCACAGGTCCACTGGATCGAAACCTGACTCTTCTTTACAACCCGGACTCTAATGTGTCCTGTGCACCTGGCTTCGTATGTGATTCACGAGCTAAAATATATACCATTATTCATCCTGAAATCTAACAGCATGTTATTCTCGTTGTTCAAACCCCCATTCCAGCTTCTGTCTAGTCAACGAATGATCGCCTGCCAGTTTGAAACTTTGGTACCATCGTTTATTGCACTCAGAGACTTCACTGAAATACAACTCGTGGGGTACCTTGTGTATTTCCTATTGAGTTCACCGTCAGATGCCCAGCCTTCTGGAGATGCGTTCTTCCGGAGTTTTTCCCCTTGGTCGCGTTCGTAGGACGATGGAGATCCCGGAGAAAGGATGACGAGTTGATCATGGTAATTGGAAGTAGAGAAATGAAGACATCAACGAAAGGGATCAACCTCTTCGAAAGGACAACCAAGACCGAGAAGACTCGTTAGGTTTCTCGCTACCAGCACCTCCCCCCCTACTCCCCTGCTTAAATCTCGGGACGAGATTTCTTGTAGTGGAGGAGATTTGTGACGCCCGGGTAATTAAACTACAGTAACCCTCTACTAAGGATGCCACGCCACCTCGGTTACTGTTGATAAACTCGAGTTAGTTCAAAAAACAATTCAAATTTAAATCCTAAATAAGTCAAACAACAAAAGTTTTCAAATATTATAATAAAAATGTTCGAGCTATGTCAATTATTGCATCGTTAATTATGGTGAAATAAACACATTTTTATAAAATGCCTAAATACTTTTAAATGAATTAAAACAGAAAAGAAATAAGAAAAGAAAATACGAAAGCAAAAGACAAAACAAAACAAACAAAAAAATAGGCCCCCTGGCCAACTGGGCCAGACGGCCCAGCTCACCGGCCAGGCCGGCCCACCTGGCCCAGCCGGCCGACACGCCCCTGCCTTATCCCCACGAGGGGGAAAACCCTAACCCCCCCACGATGCCCCACTCCCCCACTCGTTACCCACCCCCGCGCGTCTCCCTCGCCCCTCCCCGATCTAGATCGAGGGAGACGGCGCCTCGGCCCCGCCGCCTCACCCCTGCGCCCGATGCAAGCCGGCGTCGGCGCCGCCCCTCCCGGACTCCTCGCCCCTCCTCTCCCTCGCGTGGCGCCCAGCTGAAGCCGCGGCCTCGCCTCGTCGTCGACCCGACGCCATTCGTCGTCGCTGCCACCTCGCCCCCGTCGTCGATCTACCTCGTCGGACCACCCCGAGCCCGCTGTCTGTCCCTACAGCATCGCTGTGAGCTCCGCCACCCCCCCTGTGCCTTCCCGAGCTCGGATACGAGCTCCTGCATGTCCTCCCCACCACCCGTAACTCCGGCCACCGCTCCCTTCGCCGCCTCCGCCGCGCTTGTCGCCGTCCCCTGCCCGGCGCCACTTCGGCCTCCTCACGGCCCGTCGCGTCGCTGCTCCGGCCGCGGCCACGAGCCACGCGTCGGCCCCCCTTCTTCCTCCCCTCTGGCTGGCCGCATCGGACGCCGACGCCCGCGCCTTCCCGGTCCGGCGCCGTGGCCCGCCTCCCCTCTCGCCTGCAGCCGGCGCCCAGCCCGCCTCGCCGGCGCTGGCGCGCGCGCCTGCGGCGGCCGCCCGAGTTCGCCGTTAACGGGTGGCGCCCGCGGCCTGCACCCAGCGCCCGCTAAGGCCCCTGGCCAATGACACGCGGGGTCCACCCGAAAACGAAAAATAATTAAATGAAAAGATATAATGATTAAAATAGTTAGTTAATTAATTAACCAAATGAATTAATTAACCTAATTAATCATGTTAATTAACCTATTAACTGCTTAATTAGTCTAACTAAAATTGTCAATTTACTAGTGAGTCAATGACAGGGGGCCCTACCCCCTATTGACCAGTCAAACCGTGACTGGTCAACTGGGTCCCCCTTGGCCCACTTGTCATCCCCTGGGTACACTTTTGTGTACCCTGTGCTGGGTGCACATAGCATTTATTCAATTAATTTCGAATTAATTGCTTCATGTGCTGCCTCCGAGGCTGCCATGTACTCCGCTTCACATGTAGATCCTGCCACGACGCTCTGCTTGCAGCTGCACCAGCTCACTGCTCCACCATTCAATATATACACGTATCCGGTTTGTGACTTAGAGTCATCCAGATCTGTGTCGAAGCTAGCGTCGACGTAACCCTTTACGACGAGCTCTTCGTCACCTCCATAAACGAGAAACATTTCCTTAGTCCTTTTCAGGTACTTCAGGATATTCTTGACCGCTGTCCAGTGTTCCTTGCCAGGATTACTTTGGTACCTTCCTACCAAACTTACGGCAAGGTTTACATCAGGTCTGGTACACAGCATGGCATACATAATAGAACCTATGGCTGAGGCATAGGGGATGACGCTCATCTCTTCTATATCTTCTGCCGTGGTCGGACATTGAGCTGAGCTCAATTTCATACCTTGCAACACAGGCAAGAACCCCTTCTTAGACTGATCCATATTGAACTTCTTCAATATCTTATCAAGGTATGTGCTTTGTGAAAGACCTATGAGGCGTCTTGATCTATCTCTATAGATCTTGATGCCTAATATATAAGCAGCTTCTCCAAGGTCCTTCATTGAAAAACTCTTATTCAAGTAAGCCTTGATGCTGTCCAAGAGTTCTATATCATTTCCCATCAAAAGTATGTCATCTACATATAGTATGAGAAATGCTACAGAGCTCCCACTCACTTTCTTGTAAACACAGGCTTCTCCATAAGTCTGCGTAAACCCAAACGCTTTGATCATCTCATCAAAGCGAATGTTCCAACTCCGAGATGCTTGCACCAGCCCATAAATCGAGCGTTGGAGCTTGCACACCTTGTCAGCATTCTTAGGATCGACAAAACCTTCCGGCTGCATCATATATAATTCTTCCTTAAGGAAACCATTAAGGAATGCCGTTTTGACGTCCATTTGCCATATTTCATAATCGTAGAATGCGGCAATTGCTAACATGATTCGGACGGACTTTAGCTTTGCTACCGGTGAGAAAGTCTCATCGTAGTCAACACCTTGAACTTGTCGATAACCCTTAGCGACAAGCCGAGCTTTATAGATGGTCACATTACCATCCGCATCTGTCTTCTTCTTAAAGATCCATTTATTTTCTATGGCTTGCCGTTCAACGGGCAAGTCAGTCAAAGTCCATACTTTGTTTTCATACATGGATCCTATCTCGGATTTCATGGCTTCTAGCCATTTGTTGGAATCCGGGCCCGCCATCGCTTCTTCATAGTTCGAAGGTTCACCGTTGTCTAACAACATGATTTCCAAGACAGGGTTGCCGTACCACTCTGGTGCGGAACGTGTCCTTGTGGACCTTCGAATCTCAGTAGGAGCTTGATCAGAAGTATCTTGATCATCATCAATAACTTCCTCTCTAGTCGGTGTAGGCACCTCAGGAACATTTTCTTGAGTTGCGCCATTTGCCGGTTCAAGAGGTAATACCTCATCAAGTTCTACTTTCCTCCCACTTACTTCTTTTGAGAGAAACTCTTTCTCCAGAAAGATTCCATTCTTGGCAACAAAGATCTTGCCTTCGGATCTTAGGTAGAAGGTATACCCAATAGTTTCTTTAGGGTTCCTATGAAGACACATTTTTCCGACTTGGGTTCGAGCTGCTCAGGTTGAAGTTTCTTGACATAAGCATCGCATCCCCAAACTTTTAAAAACGATAGCTTAGGTTTCTTCCCAAACCATAATTCATACGGTGTCGTCTCAACGGATTTCGACGGAGCCCTATTTAAAGTGAATGCGGCAGTCTCTAAAGCATAGCCCCAAAAAGATAGCGGTAAATCAGTAAGAGACATCATAGACCGCACCATATCCAATAGAGTGCGATTACGACGTTCAGACACACCGTTACGCTGAGGTGTTCCAGGCGGCGTGAGTTGTGAAACTATTCCACATTTTCTTAAGTGTGTGCCAAATTCGTGACTCAAGTATTCTCCTCCACGATCTGATCGTAGAAACTTGATTTTCCTGTCACCTTGATTCTCAACCTCACTCTGAAATTCCTTGAACTTTTCAAAGGTTTCAGACTTGTGTTTCATTAAGTAGACATACCCATATCTACTCAAGTCATCAGTGAGGGTGAGAACATAACGATAGCCACCGCGAGCCTCAACACTCATTGGACCGCACACATCAGTATGTATGATTTCCAATAAGTTGGTTGCTCGCTCCATTGTTCCTGAGAACGGAGTCTTGGTCATTTTTCCCATGAGGCATGGTTCGCACGTGTCAAATGATTCATAATCAAGAGACTCTAAAAGTCCATCTGCATGGAGCTTCTTCATGCGTTTGACACCTATGTGACCAAGGCGGCAGTGCCACAAGTATGTGGGACTATCATTATCAACCTTACATCTTTTGGTACTCACACTATGAATATGTGTAGTAATACGCTCAAGATTCATTAAGAACAAACCATTGACTATCGGAGCATGACCATAAAACATATCTCTCATATAAATAGAACAACCATTATTCTCGGATTTAAATGAGTAGCCATCTCGTATTAAACGAGATCCTGATACAATGTTCATGCTCAAACATGGCACTAAATAACAATTATTGAGGTTTATAACTAATCCCGTAGGTAAATGTAGAGGTAGCATGCCGACGGCGATCACATCGACCTTGGAACCATTCCCGACGCGCATCGTCACCTCGTCCTTCGCCAGTCTCCGTTTATTCCGCAGCTCCTGTTGTGAGTTGCAAATATGAGCAACGGCACCGGTATCAAATACCCAGGAGTTACTACGTGCACTGGTAAGGTACACATCAATTACATGTATATCAAATGTACCTTTGGTGTTGCCGGCCTTCTTGTCTGCTAAGTATTTGGGGCAGTTCCACTTCCAGTGACCCTTCCCTTTGCAATAAAAGCACTCTGTCTCAGGCTTGGGTCCATTCTTTGACTTCTTCCCGACAGCTTGCTTGTCGGGCGCAGCAACTTCCTTGCCGTCCTTCTTGAAGTTCTTTTTACCCTTGCCCTTCTTGAACTTAGTGGTTTTATTCATCATCAACACTTGATGTTCCTTCTTGACTTCTACCTCTGCTGATTTCAGCATAGCAAATACTTCAGGAATGGTCTTTATCATCCCCTGCATATTGAAGTTCATCACAAAGCTCTTGTAGCTTGGTGGAAGCGACTGGAGGATTCTGTCAATGACCGCATCATCCGGGAGATTAACTCCCAGCTGAGTCAAGCGGTTATGTAACCCAGACATAGTGAGTATGTGCTCACTGACAGAACTATTTTCCTCCATCTTACAGCTGAAGAACTTATCGGAGACTTCATATCTCTCGATCCGGGCATGAGCTTGAAAAACCATTTTCAGCTCTTCGAACATCTCATATGCTCCATGTCTCTCAAAACGCTTTTGGAGCCTCGGCTCTAAGCTGTAAAGCATGCCGCACTGAACGAGGGAGTAGTCATCAGTACGTGTCTGCCAAGCGTTCACAGCGTCTTGGTTCTGTGGGACGGGTGGATCACCTAGCGGTGCTTGTAGGGCATAATCTTTCTTGGCAGCTATGAGGATGATCCTCAGGTTCCGGACCCAGTCCGTATAGTTGCTGCCATCGTCTTTCAGCTTGGTTTTCTCTAGGAACGCGTTGAAATTGAATACAACGTTGGCCATTTGATCTACAATACATATTGTAAATATTTTAGACTAAGTTCATGATAATTAAGTTCATCTAATCAAATTATTAATGAACTCCCACTCAGATTAGACATCCCTCTAGTCATCTAAGTATTACATGATCCGAGTTAACTAGACCGTGTCCGATCATCACGTGAGACGGACTAGTCAACGTCGGTGAACATCTTCATGTTGATCATATCTTCTATACGACTCATGCTCGACCTTTCGGTCTTCTGTGTTCCGAGGCCATGTCTGTACATGCTAGGCTCGTCAAGTTAACCCTAAGTGTTTTGCATGTGTAAAACTGTCTTACACCCGTTGTATGTGAACGTAAGGATCTATCACACCCGATCATCACGGCGTGCTTCGAAACGATGAACTGTAGCAACGGTGCACAGTTAGGGGAGAACACTTCTTGAAATTGTTGTAAGGGATCATCTTATTTACTACCGTCGTTCTAAGTAAACAAGATGCAAAACATGATAAACATCACATGCAATCAAATAATAATAGTGACATGATATGGCCAATATCACATAGCTCCTTTGATCTCCATCTTGGGGCTCCATGATCATCCTGTCACCGTCATACTCATCGACATGTAAGTTGTGATTCCTTGTACAATAGCATGAACATCTCATACATCACATATAGATCATTCATCATTCATCACAACTTTGGCCATATCATATCACAAATCACTTGCTGCAAAAACAAGTTAGACGTCCTCTAATTGTTGTTGCAGGTTTTACGTGGCTGAAGTAGGGTTCTAACAAGAACGTTTTCTTACCTACGTGAAAGCCACAACGTGATTTGTCAACTTCTATTTACCCTTCATAAGGACCCTGTTCATCGAATCTGCTCCAACTAAAGTAGGAGAGACAGACACCCGCCAGCCACCTTATGCAACTTGTGCATGTTAGTCGGTGGAACCGGTCTCACGTAAGCATACGTGTAAGGTTGGTCCGGGCCGCTTCATTCCACAATACCGTTGAAGCAAGATAAGACTAGTAGCGGCAAGAAAATTGACAACATCTACGCCCACAACAAATTGTGTTCTACTCACGCAAGGAGAACTACGCATAGACCTAACTCTGATACCACTGTTGGGGAACGTTGCAGAAAACAAAAAATTTCCTACTCGTTTCACCAAGATCCATCTAGGAGTTCATCTAGCAACGAGTGATTAGATGCATCTACATACCTTTGTAGATCGCGAGCGGAAGCGTTCGAAGAACGGGGTTGATGTAGTCGAACACGACGTGATTCAAATCACCGGAGATCCTAGCACCGAACGGACGGTACCTCCGCGTTCAACACACGTACGGAGCGGATGACGTCTCCTCCTTTCTTGATCCAGCAAGGGGGGAGGAGAGGTTGATGAAGATCCAGCAGCACGACGGCGTGGTGGTGGATGCAGGGCGTCACAGTAGCAGGGCTTCGCCGTGTACTACGATGGAGAGATGTAACAGGGGAGAGGGAAGCACCAAAGGCTGAGATATGAAGTCCTCCCTCTCCTCAACTATATATAGGAGGGCCAAGGGGGGGTGCGCCAGCCTAGGAGATCCAATCTCCTAGGTGCGGCAGCCAAGGGGAGGTTTCCCTCCCCCCCAAGGCACCTAGAGGTGCCTTCCACCATTGGGACTCTTCCCTTAAGTGGAACCCTAGGCGCATGGGCTTTTGGGGCTGGTGCCCTTGGCCCATCTAGGCCAAGGCGCACCCCCTACAGTCCATGTGCCCCCCCGGGACAGGTGGCCCCACCCGGTGGGCCCCCGGGACCCCTCCGGTGGTCCCGGTACAATACCGATAACCCCGAAACTTGTTCCGATGGCCGAAACAGCACTTCCTATATATAATTCTTTACCTCCGGACCATTCCGGAACTCCTCGCGACGTCCGGGATCTCATCCGGTGTGACGCCCGGGTAATTAAACTACAGTAGCCCTCTACTAAGGATGCCACGTCACCTCGGTTACTGTTGATAAACTCGAGTTAGTTCAAAAAACGATTCAAATTTAAATCCTAAATAAGTCAAACGACAAAAGTTTTCAAATATTATAATAAAAATGTTCGGACTATGTCAATTATTGCATCGTTAATTATGGTGAAGTAAACACATTTTTATAAAATGCCTAAATACTTTTAAATGAATTAAAACAGAAAAAAAATAAGAAAAGAAAATACGAAAGCAAAAGACAAAACAAAACAAACAAAAAAAAGGCCCCCTGGCCAACTTGGCCAGACGGCCCAGCTCACCGGCCAGGCCGGCCCACCTGGCCCAGCCGGCCGACACGCCCCTGCCTTATCCCCACGAGGGGGAAAACCCTAACCCCCCCACGATGCCCCACTCCCCCACTCGTTACCCACCCCCGCGCGTCTCCCTCGCCCCTCCCCGATCTAGATCGAGGGAGACGGCGCCTCGGCCCCGCCGCCTCACCCCTGCGCCCGATGCAAGCCGGCGTCGGCGCCGCCCCTCCCGGACTCCTCGCCCCTCCTCTCCCTCGCGCGGCGCCCAGCTGAAGCCGCGGCCTCGCCTCGTCGTCGACCCGACGCCATTCGCCATCGCTGCCACCTCGCCCTCGTCGTCGATCTACCTCGTCGGACCACCCCGAGCCCGCTGTCTGTCCCTACAGCATCACTCTGAGCTCCGCCACCCCCCTGTGCCTTCCCGAGCTCGGATACGAGCTCCTGCATGTCCTCCCCACCACCCGTAACTCCGGCCACCGCTCCCCTCGCCGTCTCCGCCGCGCTTGTCGCAGTCCCCTGCCCGGCGCCACTCCGGCCTCCTCACGGCCCGCCGCGTCGCTACTCCGACCGCGGCCACGAGCCACGCGTCGGCCCCCGTTCTTCCTCCCCTCTCGCTGGCCGCATCGGGCGCCGACGCCCGCGCCTTCCCGGTCCGGCGCCGTGGCCCGCCTCCCCTCTCGCCTGCAGCCGGCGCCCAGCCCGCCTCGCCGGCGCTGGCGCGCGCGCCTGCGGCGGCCGCCCGAGTTCGCCGTTAACGGGTGGCGCCCGCGGCCTGCACCCAGCGCCCGCTAAGGCCCCTGGCCAATGACACGCGGGGTCCACCCGAAAACGAAAAATAATTAAATGAAAAGATATAATGATTAAAATAGTTAGTTAATTAATTAACCAAATGAATTAATTAACCTAATTAATCATGTTAATTAACCTGTTAACTGCTTAATTAGTCTAACTAAAATTGTCAGTTTACTAGTGAGTCAATGACAGGGGGCCCTACCCCCTATTGACCAGTCAAACCGTGACTGGTCAACTGGGTCCCCCTTGGCCCACTTGTCATCCCCTGGGTACACTTTTGTGTACCCTGTGCTGGGTGCACATAGCATTTATTCAATTAATTTCGAATTAATAATAATTTCAGAATATCATTAAAACTTTGAAAAATTATATAAAATAATCCGTAAGTCAGATGAAAATACTTTGTACATGAAATTTGCTCAGAACGACGAGACGAACCCGGATACGTAGTCCGTTCGTCCGCTACACATCCATAGCATAGCAAACACGCAACTTTCCCCCTCCGGTTCATCTGTCCGAAAACGCGAAACACCGGGAATACTTTCCCGGATGTTTCCCCCCCTTCACCGGTATCACCTATCCCTGCGTTAGATCACCTCTAGCACCACGTTTGTCATGTTATGATTTGATTGCTCTGTTATTTATTGTGTTCCCCCTCCGTTACTTCTTTCCGGTAGACTACGAGACCGACGCCGTTGATGCCCCGGTCGACTACGGTGTTGACGACCCCTCATTCTTGTCTGAGCAACCAGGCAAGCCCCCCCCCTTGATCACCAGATATCGCCTACTCTCCTCTATACTGCTTGCATTAGACTAGTGTAGCATGTTACCGCTTTCCGTTATTCCTATCCTGATGCATAGCCTGTCCTTGCTACTACTGTTGTTACCATTACCTGCTATCCTACTGCTTAGTATAGGATGCTAGTGTTCCATCAGTGGCCCTACACTCTTGTCCGTCTGCCATGCTATACTACTGGGCCGTGATCACTTCGGGAGGTGATCACGGGCACATACAATATACTTTACACAGTTACCTTACCTGTGATACTGTTCGGAGATGGGGGCTGAAGGGGCAGGTGGCTCCATCCCGGTAGAGGTGGGCCTGGGTTCCCGACGGCCCCCGACTGTTACTTTGAGGCGGAGCGACAGGGCAGGTTGAGACCACCTAGGAGAGAGGTGGGCCTGGCCCTGGTCGGCGTTCGCGGATACTTAACACGCTTAACGAGATCTGGGTATTTGATCTGAGTCTGGCCATTTGGTCTATACGCACTAACCATCTACGCGGGAGTAGTTATGGGTATCCCGGCGTCGTGGTATCAGCCGAAGCCTTCGTGACGTCAGCGACTGAGTGGCGCGCGCCGGATTGGAACGTAAGCCTGCTCTTGTATTAAGGGGGCTAGTTCTGCTTCCGGCCGCGTTCGCAACGTGCAGGTGTGCTAAGGGTGATGGGCCCAGACCCCTGTGCGCTTAGGTTTAGACCGGCGTGCTGACCTCTCTGTTGTGCCTAGGTGGGGCTGCGATGTGTTGATCTTCCGAGGCCGGGCATGACCCAGGAAAGTGTGTCCGGCCAAATGGGATCGAGCGTGTTGGGGTATGTGGTGCACCCCTGCAGGGAAGTTAATCTATTCGAATAGCCGTGATCTTCGGTAACAGGACGATTTGGAGTTGTACCTTGACCTTATGACAACTAGAACCGGATACTTAATAAAACACACCCTTCCAAGTGCCAGATACAACCGGTGGTCGCTCTCTCACAGGGCGACGAGGGGAGGATCATCGGTTAGGATTATGCTATGCGATGCTACTTGGAGGACTTCAGTCTATTCTCTTCTGCATGCTGCAAGACGGAGGCTGCCAGAAGCGTAGTCTTCGACAGGATTAGTTATCCCCCTCTTATTCTGGCATTCTGCAGTTCAGCCCACATATGATACCCTTATCCCATTTGATACCCATGCATATGTAGTGTAGCTCCTTGCTTGCGAGTACTTTGGATGAGTACTCACGGTTGCTTTTTCCCCCTTTCCTTCCTTTCTGGTTGTCGCAACCAGATGCTGGAGTCCAGGAGCCAGACGCCACCGTCGACGACGACTCCTACTACACCGGAGGTGCCTACTACTACGTGCTGCCCGCTGATGACGACCAGGAGTAGTTTAGGAGGATCCCAGGCAGGAGGCCTGCGCCTCTTTCGATCTGTATCCCAGTTTGTGCTAGCCATCTTATGGCAATGTGTTTAACTTATGTCTGTACTCAGATATTGTTGCTTCCGCTGACTCGTCTATGATCGAGCTCTTGTATTCGAGCCCTCGAGGCCCCTGGCTTGTAATATGATGCTTGTATGACTTATTTTATTTGTAGAGTTGTGTTGTGATATCTTCCCGTGAGTCCCTGATCTTGATCGTACATGTTTGCGTGAATGATTAGTGTACGATCAAATCGGGGGCGTCACATCCGGGACTCCGAACAACATTCGGGTTACTGCATATACATATCTTCACAACCCTAGTGTCACCGAACCTTAAGTGTGTAGACCCTACGGGTTCGGGAGACATGCAGACATGACCGGGACGACTCTCCGGTCAATAACCAACAGCGGGATCTGGATACCCATGTTGGCTCCCACATTCTCCACGATGATCTCATCGGATGAACCACGATGTCGAGGATTAAATAACCCCGCATACAATTCCCTTTGTCAATCGGTATGTTACTTGCCCGAGACTCGATCGTCGGTATCCCAATACCTTGTTCAGTCTCGTTACCGGCAAGTCACTTCACTCGTACCGTAATGCATGATCCCGTGATCAACCATTTGGTCACCTTGAGCTCATAATGATGACGCATTACCGAGTGGGCCCAGTGATACCTCTCCGTTATATGGAGTGACAAATCCCAGTCTCGATCCGTGTCAACCCAACAGACACTTTCGGAAATACCTGTAGTGCACCTTTATAGTCACCCAGTTACGTTGTGACGTTTGATACACCCAAAGCACTCTTACGGTATCCGGGAGTTACACGATCTCATGGTCAAAGGAAAAGATACTTGACATTGGAAAAGCTCTAGCAAACGAACTACACGATCTTGTGCTATGCTTAGGATTTAGGTCTTGTCCATCACATCATTCTCCTAATGATGTGATCCCGTTATCAATGACATCCAATGTCCATAGCCAGGAAACCATGACTATCTGTTGATCAACGTGCTAGTCAACTAGAGGCTTACTAGGGACATATTATGGTCTATGTATTCACACATGTATTACGATTTCCGGATAATACAGTTATAGCATGAATAAAGACAATTATCATGAACAAAGAAATATAATAATAATACTTTTATTATTGCCTCTAGGGCATATTTCCAACAGTCTCCCACTTGCACTAGAGTCAATAATCTAGTTACATTGTGATGAATCGAACACCCATGGAATTCTGGTGTTGATCATGTTTTGCCCTAGGGAGAGGTTTAGTCAACGGATCTGCTATATTCAGGTCCGTATGTACTTTACAAATCTCTATGTCTCCATCTTGAACATTTTCACGAATGGAGTTGAAGCGACGCTTGATGTGCCTTGTCTTCTTGTGAAACCTGGGCTCCTTGGCAAGTGCAATAGCCCCAGTGTTGTCACAAAAAAGTTTGATTGGCCCCGACGCATTGGGTATGACTCCTAGGTCGGTGATGAACTCCTTCACCCATATTGCTTCATGTGCTGCCTCCGAGGATGCCATGTACTCCGCTTCACATGTAGATCCTGCCACGACGCTCTGCTTGCAGCTGCACCAGCTCACTGCTCCACCATTCAATATATACACGTATCCGGTTTGTGACTTAGAGTCATCCAGATCTGTGTCGAAGCTAGCGTCGACGTAACCCTTTACGACGAGCTCTTCGTCACCTCCATAAACGAGAAACATTTCCTTAGTCCTTTTCAGGTACTTCAGGATATTCTTGACCACTGTCCAGTGTTCCTTGCCAGGATTACTTTGGTACCTTCCTACCAAACTTACGGCAAGGTTTACATCAGGTCTGGTACACAGCATGGCATACATAATAGAACCTATGGCTGAGGCATAGGGGATGACGCTCATCTCTTCTATATCTTCTGCCGTGGTCGGACATTGAGCTGAGCTCAATTTCATACCTTGCAACACAGGCAAGAACCCCTTCTTAGACTGATCCATATTGAACTTCTTCAATATCTTATCAAGGTATGTGCTTTGTGAAAGACCTATGAGGCGTCTTGATCTATCTCTATAGATCTTGATGCCTAATATATAAGCAGCTTCTCCAAGGTCCTTCATTGAAAAACTCTTATTCAAGTAAGCCTTGATGCTGTCCAAGAGTTCTATATCATTTCCCATCAAAAGTATGTCATCTACATATAGTATGAGAAATGCTACAGAGCTCCCACTCACTTTCTTGTAAACACAGGCTTCTCCATAAGTCTGCGTAAACCCAAACGCTTTGATCATCTCATCAAAGCGAATGTTCCAACTCCGAGATGCTTGCACCAGCCCATAAATCGAGCGTTGGAGCTTGCACACCTTGTCAGCATTCTTAGGATCGACAAAACCTTCCGGCTGCATCATATATAATTCTTCCTTAAGGAAACCATTAAGGAATGCCGTTTTGACGTCCATTTTCCATATTTCATAATCGTAGAATGCGGCAATTGCTAACATGATTCGGACGGACTTTAGCTTTGCTACCGGTGAGAAAGTCTCATCGTAGTCAACACCTTGAACTTGTCGATAACCCTTAGCGACAAGCCGAGCTTTATAGATGGTCACATTACCATCCGCGTTTGTCTTCTTCTTAAAGATCCATTTATTTTCTATGGCTTGCCGTTCAACGGGCAAGTCAGTCAAAGTCCATACTTCGTTTTCATACATGGATCCTATCTCGGATTTCATGGCTTCTAGCCATTTGTCGGAATCCGGGCCCGCCATCGCTTCTTCATAGTTCGAAGGTTCACCATTGTCTAACAACATGATTTCCAAGACAGGGTTGCCGTACCACTCTGGTGCGGAACGTGTCCTTGTGGACCTTCGAATCTCAGTAGGAGCTTGATCAGAAGTATCTTGATCATCATCAATAACTTCCTCTCTAGTCGGTGCAGGCACCTCAGGAACATTTTCTTGAGTTGCGCCATTTGCCGGTTCAAGAGGTAATACCTCATCAAGTTCTACTTTCCTCCCACTTACTTCTTTCGAGAGAAACTCTTTCTCGAGAAAGATTCCGTTCTTGGCAACAAAGATCTTGCCTTCGGATCTTAGGTAGAAGGTATACCCAATAGTTTCTTTAGGGTATCCTATGAAGACGCATTTTTCCAACTTGGGTTCGAGCTGCTCAGGTTGAAGTTTCTTGACATAAGCATCGCATCCCCAAACTTTTAAAAACGACAGCTTAGGTTTCTTCCCAAACCATAATTCATACGGTGTCGTCTCAACGGATTTCGACGGAGCCCTATTTAAAGTGAATGCGGCAGTCTCTAAAGCATAGCCCCAAAAAGATAGCGGTAAATCAGTAAGAGACATCATAGACCGCACCATATCCAATAGAGTGCGATTACGACGTTCAGACACACCGTTACGCTGAGGTGTTCCAGGCGGCGTGAGTTGTGAAACTATTCCACATTTTCTTAAGTGTGTGCCAAATTCGTGACTCAAGTATTCTCCTCCACGATCTGATCGTAGAAACTTGATTTTCCTGTCACCTTGATTCTCAACCTCACTCTGAAATTCCTTGAACTTTTCAAAGGTTTCAGACTTGTGTTTCATTAAGTAGACATACCCATATCTACTCAAGTCATCAGTGAGGGTGAGAACATAACGATAGCCACCGCGAGCCTCAACACTCATTGGACCGCACACATCAGTATGTATGATTTCCAATAAGTTGGTTGCTCGCTCCATTGTTCCTGAGAACGGAGTCTTGGTCATTTTTCCCATGAGGCATGGTTCGCACGTGTCAAATGATTCATAATCAAGAGACTCTAAAAGTCCATCTGCATGGAGCTTCTTCATGCGTTTGACACCTATGTGACCAAGGCGGCAGTGCCACAAGTATGTGGGACTATCATTATCAACCTTACATCTTTTGGTACTCACACTATGAATATGTGTAGTAATACGCTCAAGATTCATTAAGAACAAACCATTGACTATCGGAGCATGACCATAAAACATATCTCTCATATAAATAGAACAACCATTATTCTCGGATTTAAATGAGTAGCCATCTCGTATTAAACGAGATCCTGATACAATGTTCATGCTCAAACATGGCACTAAATAACAATTATTGAGGTTTATAACTAATCCCGTAGGTAAATGTAGAGGTAGCATGCCGACGGCGATCACATCGACCTTGGAACCATTCCCGACGCGCATCGTCACCTCGTCCTTCGCCAGTCTCCGTTTATTCCGCAGCTCCTGTTGTGAGTTGCAAATATGAGCAACGGCACCGCAGTTCCTCATCAAGTACTACATTCTCACTGATTCCCAATTTTTCACGGGCTCTGGGTTATTAAACACTCAAAAACCGATAACTGAACCGAGTCCGCACTACGGTTCAACAACTTTTGGTAATCTTCTTTACTTACGAGTTTGTACCCGATCACGTCCTTCCTACCCTATTTGGCTATAACATTACTGGGATGATTTTAACTGTGCTACCTGGTCCTTATTCCCGGAGCACAACTTTCGACGATGAGCTAAGCTTACGTCGATCTTCCTCATCATACCATTTTGCCTTAAACAACGAGCTTGGTTTCGAGTTTGTGTCATACCCTTGGGTTCAATAACCTTTCGCTTCATCATGCCTTTGGCTTGATGTCATCGCCGACCGATTACATCTTCATGAAATCTCTCAACAATTGTGTCGTGATCATCATCGGCATTTTGAGCTCTTCCAGGATGTCAATTGAGTTCATTATGAGAAATACCATCCTTGCCCTCGATGATCTGTGTTATCATCGACCACTTTATTGACTTCCCTCCAACACAAACTTATTCGTGTTTTGTGCTATACTTTGAGATCCTTGCTATCCAGCAATTATTCTTCTTTACCTTGGAGTATTACTACCTTATAGGTCAAGAAGGTCGTGAGAATTGCTCCACCTCTTAAGAATTATTGGTATAGTGATACTTTTCACCATCACCATTCTTTCTTGGTTCCCGTGTTGATTCTAGCCGGGATACCAACAGGTGAATGGTGCTGCTTGGATTCTACACTTCTAGCAACCATATTGCTTTGAAGTTAATGGTCGATAATTCATTCTTAGACCATTGGTTATCGAATCACCATTCTAACATTTATCATGCTACCTAAGCCCATATCTCGGGTGCACCTTTTACAACCAATGTTATCTCCTTGTTCACATAAGTGTGGAAATCCATCTTTTGAAAATCTCAATGAATTGTAGCGGAGTCAATCAGCCACCTCCTCGCCTCTCCTTGATTTAATGATGAACTCTTGTTTTGGAACTTGCTTCCATAGTTCAATGCCCGAGAATCTTATAATGTCATCTCGTCAATTGTGCTACACCTTTTCTTCTCAGGCATCCTAAGTTGGAGGTATCCTGACACCGGTCGGATCCGAACCTCGGTCAGATATGATGGTTGGAATATATCTCCAAGAGTTATAGCATTGGTCTTTATATGACTCGGTAATGTGATGTCATGCCTAGCACACCTGGCCGGAGGACCTATTGTGATAGTTTCCTTTTCTGCAAGATTATCCATGCTTCCATGAGGAAATTGTAAGACTTACTCTACAAGATGTTCCTGATGGATCCTTCGTGTATCCAGAGTCTGACCTTTGCCTGAAGACCATGTCAATGCTATCTCGAAGCATGTCTATGGTACTCCGATTTTCAACAAGAACATTTGGAGGCCAATGCTGAATGCTTCTTGCTCAATTATCCAAACACCATTGTATGGGTAATGTCATGAAATTCCTCTCCCATTACCTAAATGGTATTCTATGTTATATCCTGTCATGGATATCATGCTATGCTTGTCCTTGGGAAGGATATACCCCTGAAATATGTGTTTAAACACATTCTCCTTTCCATTCCTTTGTTTAATCTAATAATCACATTTTCCTTTCCATTATTTTGTTTAACCTTTCTTGTAATCTGACTTAGCTGAGCAGAGATAATTCTCTGCCTAGTTGAACCTCGTTGTATCACTCTGTCAGCAAGACCCTGTTACTATTGTTGATGACATTCCGGTAGCCACCGATGGACGAGAACTTTGCCTATTGGTCCACCTCGTTCAACGAGCAGGAAAATGGTTCTCTTCGTCCCTCGCCCTTGGTACCGACGTGGCCGACATAATTGATAGGCTATCCTCTAGCATGCCTCGTTATCATGACTGTGCAAAATATCACCGCCCTTTCTACTTTTAACCCACATGCTGGGCCCATAACCCACAGGTCCCAGGATCGAAACCTGACTGTCATGTATACCCCTATCTCCGAAGTCATTCCTCGCGATTGGCTTCGTATGAAGATCACCAGCCACCTTCCTAGAGATGATCTAATCTGGTATCAGACGCAATACTTGTTCTCGTTGCTCTGGACCCCTTTCGCACTTGGTTTCAGGCATCGAATGATTGCCTATCCGTTTGAAACTTCTCATGCTACCTTCTTACCTTGCTCTCGATATCTTCTTAAGTTTCAATTCGAGAGGTACTTATGCTTCTTCCCCGGAGTTAACCGTCAGATGCTCGATCTTGTTAGAATTCGTCCCTATAGAGTTTTTTCCCTTCCTACCCTTTCATAAGTACGGTGAAGATCCTAAAGGAAGGACGACAACTTCATCATGATGACCTGAAGCAGAGAAATGAAGACATCAATGTAATGGATCGACCTCTTCGAGAAGAGCAACTAAGACCGAGAAGAATCGTTAGGATTAAGTAACCAGATCTTTCCCCTTACTCCACCTCTTAAAATCTCGGGACGAGATTTCTTGTAGTGGATGAGATTTGTAACACCCCGAGAATCTTGCTACAGTAATCCCATGCCTAATGACGCCATGAAATCATCATCATTTTGCTAATCCTCACTTTGATTCAAATCCAGATTCAAATGCCAAGTCATATAATATTTTTTATAAAATAGTAATTTAAAAATGTTCCTTAGGTTGAAAACTTTCATTACATAATTGTCATGCATTAAACAAACATTATGGAGATGTTTAAAATACCCCTGAAAATTATAACACTGGTCCAATAGCTAATTATTTGACCTTTTCAATTTCTAAAAAAAGTTGAACACTCCCTAATCCTTTGAAACTTTTTGTAGCAACCCGGAATATTGCGCTTTACTTTTGTGCCAAGTTTTGTATTAAATAAAACTCTTTAGTAGCTCAAATAAAATGCAAAGTATGAAAGTTAAATTAAAAATAAAAAAATAAAACATATCCTACCACACTAGTGTTAGCAGACGCGCTATCCCTCTCCTTCTGCTGCTAGTGGAGGCAGGGGAGGCCGTGGCGCCATCTCCATGGCCGCCGGCCACACGTCGGCATCCGAGCCGCCTTGCCCACCTACAAGACCCCCTTGACCCCCTGGACGAACCCTAGTCCTCCCTCTCTTCCTCCCCCGCACAGTTTCTTCCGCCCAGAGCAACCACCCGAGGCGTCATGGTCGTGCCGCTATAGATCCCGTGGCCACAGACAACCCCGCGCCCAGCCGTCGTGTCCTTAGGCTCCGCCGTCGACTGCTTCGTCGTCTTCAACCACCAGATCAAGCCGGGACTCCCGAACGACTACGCCCACGACCGTCTTCCTCGCCACGGCCGCCGGAGCTCCGCCGCTCGATCCGCCACCGTCCGTCCACCACGACGCCCACGAGCCGTCCGCGTGACTTCCCTGTGAGCAGACGCGCTATCTCTCTCCTTTCCCTTCTTCAATTGATAGCCGTAACTACCCTGTACGCCATGGCCGGACCTCCGCGCCCGCAGCTGCTTGCCGCGGCCGGCCCCTCCCATGGCCGCACTCCCCTTGCCCCGGGCGCTCCCCTGCACCATGCCCCTGGCCGCCCACGCTGGCCGCGCTCGGCTCGCCCGCTGCCGCTGGCACCCGCGTGCGCTCGGCCGCCCCTGACCGCGTCGTCGCCTGAGCTCCCGTGCTGCTGAGCTGCTCCTTGCGCCGTTGTTTCTTCGCTGCTACTTCCGCCACTGCTTGCTCCTTGACCGCTGCTTGCTGCTGCCGGTAGCCGCTGTTGTGCGTGCCTGCTACTGCGCTGCTCTGCTTCGACGCTGCTGTTGCTTAGTGCAACTACTGCGCTGCTCTACTCCAGCCGCTGCTAGTTGCTGCTAAAGGCCATGGCCGAGTGTGTGCGTGCAGCGTGTGTGTGTTGTGTGCGTGCAGCGTGTGTGTGCGTGAGTGTGTGTGGCCGGCCAAAAACTAGTTTAGGGACTAGTTTAGTTTGTTTGTGTAGTTAGTAGTACTAGTTAATTAGTCCAATGGTAGATGACATGTGGACCCACTGTTAGTTAATTTTTTTTATAAAAAAGTCTAAGTCAATGACATGTGGCCCCTACACCGTTTATATGTTGACTAGTCAACTGTTGACTTTGACCCTGGCCCCACCAATGATAAACTATGGCTAGAATAGCACTAGGTGACAAAACAAATTATTGTTTTATTTCCGAATTATAAGAATTCCAAACTACTATTAAAACTTCAGAAAATCATAGTAAAATAACTGTAACTCGGATGAAAAAACTTTGTATATGAAAGTTGCTCAGACCGACGAGACAAATCTGAATACGCAGTCCGTTCGTCCGCCACGCATCCCTAGCATAGCGAACACGCGACTTTCCCCCTCCGGTTCATCTGTCCGAAAACGCGAAACACCGGGGATATTTTCCCGGATGTTTTCCTCCTTCATCGATACCACCTCATACCTCGTTAGGGCACCCCTAGCACCGCTACTTCTCTTGTCATGCATCGTTATTCATCTGTTTGCATTATATTTATTGTTTCTTCCCCCTCTTCTCTCGCTAGACACCAAGACCGACGCCGCTGCTACCCAGTACGACTACGGTGTTGACAACCCCTCTCTCCAGGCAAGCCCCCCTTGATCACCAGATATCGCCTACTCTTCTCTGTACTGCTTGCATTAGAGTAGTATAGCATGTTACTGCTTTCCGTTAATCCTATCCTGATGCATAGCCTGTCCTTGCTACTACTGTTGTTACTTTTACCTGCAATCCTAATGCTTAGTATAGGATGCTAGTTTATCATCAGTGGCCATACATTCTTGTCCGTCTGCCATGCTATACTATCGGGCCGTGATCACTCGCGAGGTGATCACGGGTATATACTATATATTTTATACATGATACATGTGATGACTAAAGTCGGGTTGGCTCAAGGAGTACCCGCGGTTGATTCACGAATTGGGGGCTGGAAGGACATACTTTCCCGACGGCCCTCTATGTGGATCTTTGTGGCGAAGCGACAGGGCAGGTTGAGACCACCTAGGAGAGAGGTGGGCCTGGCCCTGGTCGGCATTCGCGGTTATTTCAAAATAACACGCTTAACGAGATCTTGGTATTTGATCTGAGTCTGGCTACTGGCCTACACGCACTAACCATCTACGCGGGGACAGTTATGGGCACTCGACGTCGTGGTATCAGCCGAAGCCTTCGTGACGTCAGTGACTGAGCGGCGCGCGCCGGGTTGGACTGGAACTCCTACTCTTGTATAAGGGGGGCTAGGTCTGCTCACCGGCCGCGTACGCAACATGCAGGTGTGCAATGGGCGATGGGCCCAGACCCCTGCGCCATAGGATTTAGACCGGCGTGCTGACCTCTCTGTTGTGCCTAGGTAGGGTTGCGACGTGTTGATCTTCCGAGGCCGGGCATGACCCAGAAAAGTGTGTCCGGCCAAATGGGATCGAGCGTGTTGGGTTATGTAGTGCACCCCTGCAGGGAAGTTAATCTATTCGAATAGCCGTGATCTTCGGTAACAGGACGACTTGGAGTTGTACCTTGACCTTATGACAACTAGAACCGGATACTTAATAAAACACACCCTTCCAAGTGCCAGATACAACCGGTGATCGCTCTTTTACAGGGCGACGAGGGGAGGATCATCGGTTAGGATTATGCTACACGATGCTACTTGGTGAACTTACCATCTACTCTCTTCTCCTGCTGCAAGATGGAGGTTACCAGAAGCGTAGTCTTCGAAAGGACTAGCTATCCCCCTCTTATTCCGGCATTCTGCAGTTCAGTCCACATATGATACCCTTATTCCATTTGATACCAATGCATACATATATAGTGTAGCTCCTTGCTTGCGAGTACTTTGGATGAGTACTCACGGTTGCCTTGCTCCCTCTTTTTTCCCTTTCTATACTCGATTGCTGCGACCAGACGTGTAACGCCCTCGATGCGGCTATATCTCCCACGTGTCGAAGCACGACTTAGAGGCATAACCGCATTGAAAGCAATGTCGCAAGTGAGGTAATCTTCACACAACCCATGTAATACATAAGGGAAAGAGATACATAGTTGGCTTACAATCGCCACTTTACACAAATACATAAATAAAGCATTACATCATCCAAATACAATCAGGGTCCGACTACGGAACCAAAATAAAAGAAGAACCCCAAATGCGACAAGGTCCCCGATCGATCCCAACTGGGCTCCACTACTAATCAACTAGAACGAAACAACACAAAGGACAAGATCTTCATTGAGCTCCTCCTGAGCTTGGTTGCGTCATCTGCACGGACTCATCGGCACCTGCAAGCTGGTTTGGAAGTATCTGTGAGCCACGGGGACTCAGCAATCTCAAACCCTCGCGATCAAGACTATTTAAGCTTATGGGTAAGGTAAAAGGTATGAGATGGAGCTGCAGCAAGCGACTAGCATATATGGTGGCTAACATACGCAAATGAGAGAGAGAAGAGAAGGCAAAGCACGGTCGGTAAAAGTATGATCAAGAAGTGATCCTAAAACAACCTACGTCAAGCATAACTCCAACACCGTGTTCACTTCCCGGACTCCGCCGAAAAGAGACCATCACGGTAACACACGCTGTTGATTCATTTTAATTAAGTTAAGGTTCAAGTTATCTACAACCGGACATTAACAAATTCCCATCTGCCCATAACCGCGGGCACGGCTTTCGAAAGTTCAAATCCCTGCAGGGGTGTCCCAACTTAGCCCATGACAAGCTCTCACGGTCAACGAAGGAATAGACCTCCTCCCAAGACGTTCCGATCAGACTCGGTATCCCGGTTCTTCAAGACATCCTCGACAATGGTAAAACAAGTCCAGCAAGACCACCCGCTGTGCCGACAAATCCCGATAGGAGCTGCACATATCTCGTTCTCAGGGCACACCGGATAAGCTAAGCGTAGAGGAGCCGACGTAACCCAAGTTGCCAAGGGATGGCCCTGCACGGTGCTCTGGGTTGGACCAACACTCAGAGAAGCACTGGCCCGAGGGTTTAAGATAAAGATGACCCTTGGGCTGGCCTAACCCAAGGGAAAAAGAGGCTAGGTGGCAAATGGTAAAACCAATGTTGGGCCTTGCTGGAGGAGTTTTATTCAAAGCGAACTGTCAAGGGGTTCCCATTATAACCCAACCGCGTAAGGAACGCTAAATCCGGGAACATAACACCGATATGACGGAAACTAGGGCGGTAAGAGTGGAACAAAACACCAGGCATTAGGCCGAGCCTTCCACCCTTTACCAAGTATATAGATGCATTAATTAAATAAGATATATGATGATATCCCAACAAGTAAACAAGTTCCAACAAGGAACAACAACTCCATGTTCCAACAAGGAACATACTTCAATCTTCACCTGCAACTAACAACACTATAAGAGGGGCTGAGCAAAGCGGTAACATAGCCAAACAACGGTTTGCTAGGACAGGGTGGGTTAGAGGCTTGGTTCAACAATATGGGTGGCATGATAAGCAAGTGGTAGGTATCGCAGCATAGGCATAGCAAAAGAGCGAGCATCTAGCAAGCAAAGATAGAAGTGATTTCGAGGGTATGATCATCTTGCCTGAAATCCCGCAAGGAAGAAGAACGAGTCCATGAAGAAGACAAACGAACGTAGACGAACGGGTCCTCACAAACGCGACGTTACCGGAACCAACCCGAAGAAGCAAACACCGGAAAAGAAGCACACAACATAGTAAACAACCAACACATGAACATGGTATGATATGCGGGATGCGGTATGCGATGCATATGCAAGATTTGACAAGGAAAGCATGAACCTGGCCTCAACTTGGAAATCTAAGTGTGCCACTGGAAAGATGAGATGAAATCGCTTGAAAACGATATAAAGAACGCCGGAATCGGAGTTACAGTTTGGAAATGGCAAGCAATTCAAATATGGCACCGGTCTGCGATATACAGCAAGTAGCCATCTAAATGCAACAAGTTAAACATGCTACAACACTCAAACATGGCAACAAAATACATGGCAGGGATGCATTCAAGATGCTTAACAAAATATGAACACTGAGTTACGGCCAATTCATTCATTAACAGGTTCAAACAAGCATGGCAAAAATGCATATGGTAAACAGATCTTAGACTTAGTGAAATTAACACTTGTCTGGAATTTCAGATCAGGTAGCACACTTCGGAGCATGAAAACTATATGCTACAGGACCTGAACATGGCAAAGTAAAGCATGGCATGGAGCTACTCAAAGAGCTTAACAAAAGTCCCTTAGTGACCTTGAGCCAAAAGGGATCAGAAAACACAATTGCAAGCATGTGAACATGGCAAAAACATAATCAGTTCTCAGACTTAGTGAAAACTGGAGCATGCTGAAACAGATATCAAGTAGGCATGTTAACGAGCTCGATGCACTCACTACAGAGCAAGGCATGACAATCTAAGCATACACCCATCAAGAATACACATTATGCAAGCTAGACATGGCAAGAACAATAACATGGCATGCACGGATCAACTACAACATCCTCGGCAAAATCGCTAACAAGTAGACAATCTGCCCAGATTCACGAAATAGCAAAAGTAGAGCTCGATTGACTCAAGCTAGGGTGCTCCATAATTGCAAACAAAGACATGGATGGATAGAGCACTACAAGATTAACAAAACATCCTTACTGATCATCCTCAAAAGAGGCACGGATTACTAGGAAACAACATGAACATATGGCCAAATGAGATAAACAGCTCAAGGACTTGGTGGAAATGCTAAGTCCCTGAAATCAGCATTAACAAGTGCCTCACTTTGCAAGCTTGTGCTAGTCACCACACACATCACGAAAATACATGGGTTGCACCTCTGGAAAGATGGCAAAACCCTTAACAAAACATATGTAGAGCTCATGGGCATATCATGCACACATTAATTATGGCAAAAATGACAAATATCTAAATGGAGTAGCAGATCTGACAATTATCTCAAGTAGCACTCTTCTAACAGCATTTCGGGCATCAAGATGAACTCAAATGAAAATGATGCAATGGAATGAAATGATGTACTCTCTGAGACGAACATTTTGATATGCTATATGCCCAAATCGAAGTTACGGATGAAAAGTTACGGCACGATAAACAAGGGCATATGGATCTGGGAATTTCGGGGACTTAGTGAAATTACCACCTCCAGATCTAGGGTTTGGCAGCGCGTGAACCGAGGCGGCGGCGGATCTCACCGGATCCGCGCCGGAGAAGGCAGGGGCGGCGGTGGCCGGACTTGATGCGGGGGACGGCCGGAGTTGGGCTCGCCGGAGCCACCGGAAGAAGAGGCCGGCACGGTGCGGGCGATGTGGCGCCGACGAGGAGGCGCAGCGCCGGCGTGGTGGAGTGGCGTGGTGCAGGGTGGTGGTCGCCGGAGCGCGCGACGGCGACCTGGCGAAGAGGCGGGGAGGCGACGTTCGGAGGCGGCCGGGCGCGCGGGCGGCGGCGGGCGACGCGCGTGCCGCGCGGGCCGGCTGCGGGCCCCGTGGGCCGGCGGCGGGCGCGGAGGAGAGAGAGGGAGGATGCCGCTGAGGTGGAGGCGCGTGGTTGGAGGAGAGGGGCGGCTGGCTGACGTGGCAGCCGGCGATTGGCCGGGCGACGTGGCGGCTGGGTGGACGCGTCCGGCCACCGGGCGAACATGTCCGGTGGCGCGGGGAGGAGTGGATTTAGGGTTCATCCGCGATTTTTGGGAGGGGATCACATATTTATAGGTAGAGGGAGTTAAGAGAGTCTAAATGAGGTGCGATTTGCGGCCACGCGATCGTGATCGAACGCTCTAGATAATGGAGAGGGTTTTGGTGGGTTTTGGGCCACTTTGGAAGGGTGTTGGGCTGCAACACACACGAGGCCTTCTCGGTCCCTCGGTTAACCGTTGGAGTATCAAACGAAGTCCAAATGGTACGAAACTTGACAGGCGGTCTACCGGTAGTAAACCAAAGCCGCATGGCAAATCTCGGTCCAATCCGGAAATGTTTAATCCCCACACACGAGAAGAAGGTAGAAATGACCACCGGAGGAGAACGGAGTGCCGGATTGCAAAACGGACAACGGGAAAAATGCTCGAATGCATGAGACGAACATGTATGCAAATAAAATGCGCATGATGACATGATATGCAATGCATGACACGCAAGCAATGACAACGCAACAACAGCGAATAACTGGACGACACCTGGCACATCGGTCACGGGGCGTTACAAGACGTTGGAGCCCAGGAGCCAGACGCCACCGTCGACGACGACTACTACTACTCGGGAGGTGCCTACTACTACGTGCAGCCCGCTGACAACGACCAGGAGTAGTTTAGGAGGATCTCAGGCAGGAGGCCTGCACCTCTTTCGATATGTATCCCAGTTTGTGCTAGCCTTCTTAAGGCAAACTTGTTTAACCTATGTCTGTACTCATATATTGTTGCTTCCGCTGACTCGTCTATGATCGAGCTCTTGTATTCGAGCCCTCGAGGCCCCTGGCTTGTAATATGATGCTTGTATGACTTATTTTGTTTGTAGAGTTGTGTTGTGATATCTTCCCATGAGTCCCTGATCTTGATCGTACACGTTTGCATGTATGATTAGTGTACGATTGAATCGGGGGCGTCACAGTATTTCTCTTTCTTGTCATCATAAGTTTCACTATGGAAACCATTTTGACGAATATCTCTATAGCTTAGTAGGGTACGAGTTAAACTTGGGAAGCAATGAAGCATCCCTGCGTTACTCGAGTACCCACAGGGATAGTAAATATGACTCGAGTTGAGCCAACAAATACCTCATCGCGTCTAGCGATTTTAAAATATCTCATTTCTCTCAATGAGAGTGGAAACATTGGACTTCCCTGAGTATAGAGTTTATGATGCATATGTCCACAAGGCACATATCATTTTTCATTGGATTGACTCCCGTAGAAATCTATATATAAACATGAAGATTCTCAATATGAAAATCACTGTCAGATATATAGACAAATGTATTTGTACCAAAGTGCTGATACAATATATTGTGATATACAATATATGACGATGACAACAATACTTGTGTTGTTGTTACAACATCGTAAATGGACATTAATTATATTGACCACTCAGGAGATTGAAAGACTATTCATAATCTCCAAACATGTCGGTTGAGGCATATTCAACCATCACATTCTCCGTGCTCATAGGGCCCCGTCACAGCCGGTGATGTCGGATTGAAGGTTGAAGTAATATTCAAACCTTCTCCCTTGAGGTTCATTGTATCCCAGGAATTGCTGATACAGAATAACCAGATGCTGAGATCTGAATCTAATGCCTTATGATTTATAAGACATCATTTTCTGTTAGCTGTGTGATCCTGACCAGAGGTGAAATCAGGATTGCACACATTATCTCATGAGACACAAGAGCGATCATGATGTCCATGGTCCAGATAGGGCAGTGGTGGCCATTGAGGGCGAATGCCTCAAACTCTATAGCCATATGTTACCTCTATGGGTAAACCAGAGATAATTAATTTACAACCAGTAAATTAAAGACCATCATGGTTGATGTTGTAATGAACTTAGCAAAATCAGTGGGTATTTCAAGAAGTTATCTTGAAACCATTAGTGTGAATTTCAAATTGCTAAATATGACACCTTGAAGATAATCTTCAAAATGGAGTAGATCTCGCAGCACTAGAGAGTATAATCTCATGAAATCAGTAGATACTCACTCGTAATGCCTTATGTCATGACTTAGCAAAATGTGTGGGAGAGCACTTTGTAAAGCAATTATAATGTCAAAATGACAAAATATAGGCTTTAACAGTAGTCATTAATAATCTGCAAAAGGCAGTAGATCTATATGACTACCTTGTGATCTCAATACATCAATTTGAAGAAATCACCTTGAATTTTGCATTCTTATTTGCAAGAAATTAAAAATCTCAATTGCAAATAGACATATTAATCTCGACATGTAGCTAACATGGAGATATATACATTCCGGAATACATCGTAATCAACAGAAATACACTACTATTGTAATGAATAGTAATGATGTTGCAAATTCAGGTTCAAGTGAAAAACTTGAATTGTATAGACCTTAAATTAAATGAGATGATCTTGTATCAAGTTGCAAGATAATTCAGCAAAGTGAATTAATATTTTGCAAGAGAAAATTAATCTCAATCGTAATGAGATTGTTTTGTGAGAAAAGAAAATTCTCAATCACAAACCAGTAACGTAGAGGTACTGAAATTATCTTTGCAAGAGATGAAAAATCTCAATTGCGAATGAACATAATTAATCTCAACACGTGATAAACATGGAAATATATTACATCAATTTAAAATCTGAAATACCTCGGTACTCAACAGAAAACAGTACAAAAATATATGTACTGATTTTAACAGGATTGAAATCACTTGGTAGGAATGTGTTGGAACACTAATAATCTGCTACTGTGCTCAATCAGAGGGTACTCATGGAGTAGCAAATAAAGCAACGCCTGCCGGTTGCCTAAATTTCCACCGCATGCACATGGCCACGCAAGCGAGAAAGTCCAGTCAATAGAAAAGATAAGGAGAGAGAAAAGGAAAGAAATCCCCAGCAAGTCGACGCGGAGGCAGAAGGCGGAGGCTCCGGTCAGCGCGGACACGAAGGCGAGCGTGTCATCGTGAACTTGCACTTGATGTGTGGCCGGGATGTGCGCCATCGTCAACAGCGTCAGGAGCGGCGCACCGCCATCGGCCTCTACAACCGCTAGGGTCGGATGCTGTTCATTACTTCTCTCGTTCGACTCGCTGCTGATAACATGTTAGAGTAGAACGAGAGAAGTAATGTAAACTATGTATCCTTTATTAGATAAGATCTGCTATTTATACAAAGGGAAGAGACACCACTAGGAAGGCGTCTGTTCAGGTAGGCAGGGAACCGACACGGCAGATGCAACTGCCTGCGGTTAGTGAAAGCAGGGATTATTCCATAATTAACAATCATTAATTAATCCTAACAAAGATAACACCTTTGGAAATCAGCTTTGCACCTAGCAAATCTCCCTGTTCTAAAAATTCATATTCATCCACATCCATAGACAAAGATGCTTCTATAGTACAAAAATCCATGGAAACCACGAATGTGGGAAAAAATTGTTTTCAATTTGGCTGTAGAAAAAATATCCTAGCAAAATTTATGTATCCATTTAGAAAAACAAATGAAACATACTATTAATGAGTACATTTTGAATGTTTCCAAACTGTAGAAAAATGAATTTTGGAAACGAGCTATGACCATCCCAATCTTTTGGCCGATCGGCCAGAGCCGTTCGAACTATACGCACACATAAGTCTATCCAACGCCCACTGAATATGTTGCAGAAACTCCGCTGAAATAATCTTAGGGGCATGATCCTCAACAAATCTATCCACATGCTCTCAGCTTAGTCATTGATAAGAACTTTCAGCGGTGAGATCCCAGCAAACCAAAGCCAAGCAGCTCAATCTGGATCACAGCATGCAGATTGGACAATAGCATCAACAGGACCTTCTCCTTCGTCAACCACGCACGGGAGAATAAGTTAAAAGAGCGGCGCCCCCATCCATATTGATGTTGCAATAGTAGCACTATCACGTGCTCCGCCCAACTGACCGCTTGCCGACTCTCACGGTGCGCCGGTGCCGCCATCAGAATTGTAGCACAACTACTTAGAATTCAGCTCTTCGTCGGTTGGTTCCAGCATGCAGGAGGAAGATGATTATAAAGAGAAAACAGTGGGGTTGGGCCAATCAAATGGAGGAGTGGACGATGCAAAACCGGCTCCTTTTAAGAAAAGGTACTCATAATTGTGTCGTTCGAAAGAGAAATATCTGTGTCGATACAACAACGTACGGTTGTCCGGCAGAAAACATTTCATGAAAAAGTATACTTGAGTGGCACGATGTTTCTCCTCCCAGATGAACAGTAAAACCCAAAATAATAGCAAAGATAATCAAAAAATTGTGATCATTTTTCTTACACACATGTTTGAATGTTCCACACTTGGTAAAACACCATTGTAAAACAAACACAAAAGGAAAATTACGGATCTTACAAGATTTAGACCAGAAGTGGAAGAAATACATGCATCCCAGAATCAAATTCAGAAAGTTTGGTATGCAGATCAGCCATTGGTTCAAAGTCAAAGAGACATGGCATCACATGAACCGGGAGAAGGTTACGCAAGAATACCACTACAATGGCAAATTTGTGGGGCCCATATATCCATTGAATCAATAATTTTGGAGAAACTAATTGAGTAGTATAAAAGTAGTTGTTGTAATTGCCGTCAGCTAAGAGCAAAAGACCGTCCAAATAGCAATCATAATCCATTTGGAACATTTTTTTTCTTTTTCTTGTTCATCCTCAGACGTTGCATACGTTCTCACAGATTGTTCAAACAATGTAGGCAATACAGTTCGCAACTCATCATAGGTAAGAACAATTTAAAAACAGCATAAAATATAGATCATTGGTCTTAAACACAGATATGAAATGAGACAATTCTATTTCTATAATCATCAGAAAAACATCAAACAAAATAGATATGAATCAAAACCAAGAAAGGAAAACATGCATCTGGAGGACTCAGAATATGGGTGGTGATATAGCAGTATGGTCGGCAAGGCAAAAAAATGCCAATTACAACGGAGACCAAATATCAATCTTCACCATCCCAGCGAAAAACCAACCGAATTAATGTTTCTCTTCAGTGAAGATACTAAAGGATGCAACACAAACCATGTTAACACCCATGAGTTAGGGAGCAGCTGCGAATGTTTTGAGAAACAAGATTTAGTTTTATCATAAGTTTCTACGTTTCAGAATCCTACATTCCAAACAGGCCTGGTACAAATATATCAGATTAAAACCAACATCATTAAGTCAGACACCAAAAAAGAACATTAAATAAGGTAAATTAACATGGCTCAGACATCCAAGGAAGGAGTCATCGCCACTGATTTCACCCAATTAAAAGAAGTACAGCAAAAACATATTATTGTTAAGTATGCAAAGCAAGTATAACAACAAAATATCATGTTAAATCAAGAAGATAAAGCAGAGAGAAAAAAAGATTCAAATGGGTAATATCAACATGGCTCAGACATCCAAGGAAGGAATTAGCAGCATTAGCTCTCAAGCCTGGCAGGGCGAAAGCTCTTAGGCGGCAACTGCGAATGTTTTGAGAAACAAGCCAAAGTTTTATCATCATCGCCACTGATTTCACCCAATTAAAAGAAGTAAAGCAAAAGTATATTATTGTTAAGTATGCAAAGCAAGTATAACAACAAAATATCATGTTAAATCAAGAAGATAAAGCAGAGAGAAAAAAAGATTCAGATGAGTAAAATCAACATGGCTCAGACATCCAAGGAAGGAATTAGCAGCATTAGCTCTCAAGCCTGGCAGGGCGAAAGCTCTTAGGCGGCAACTGCGAATGTTTTGAGAAACATGCCAAAGTTTTATCATCATCGCCACTGATTTCACCCAATTAAAAGAAGTACAGCAAAAATATATTATTGTTAAGTAGGAAAAGCAAGTATAACAACAAAATATCCTGTTAAATCAAGAAGATAAAGCAGAGAAAAAAAAGATTCAAATGAGTAAAATCAACATGGCTCAGACATCCAAGGAAGGAATTAGCAGCATTAGCTCTCAAGCCTGGCAGGGCGAAAGCTCTTAGGCGGCAACTGCGAATGTTTTGAGAAACAAGCCTATGTTTTATCATCATCACCATTGATTTACTCCAATTTAAAATAAGCTTAGAAATAGGTTTTTTTTAATGAAACAAAACAGCTCTGTGTTCCGACTAAATCACGTCCACAGGTAACTATCAAACGTGAAACATCCAAGATCTCTCTGTTGGCACAAAGTAGCATCTCTGGTCAAAGCTGTAGCTACCAGAGACATGGCAACACGCCCAATGAAAAACACCCAAGCAGTCACAACACAACAACCTAAAGTCCAAGCAATCATACCATAAGAAACACAAATCATCTCAAGGAGTTGGTAAATCATCCTGAGAAATTGGCAATGAACAAATGAAAACGTGAACTAATCCAAAGATATAAATGCACCAGTTAGAGGGAGGGGGGAGGTCAGACGGCCAAGGGTTTGTCTTCAAAAGTACTGCTGAAGAGGCAGTATCAGAAACTCTAGTCCACATAAATGTCATCAACACTCAACTCCCTAACTAGCTGATGATGCAAACAGAAAAGATGTAAAAATTGAGAAACGGATATCAAAAAAATAAATAGAGAACAAACCAATCAGCAAGGGAGAATCTAGAACACAGTACTGGCATAAGCACAAATACCCAACTGCACAATAGTGTTCTGCAAAAGAAGAACAGGAAAACTGTACGCTACATTGTGCAAAAAAAAGCATAGTTGTCATTCACGAGAGGCAGATCTCAAAGAGGCAAGGATAACAAGAAGTCCAGTTGTCAGTGTGATTGAGATAATATTACCATGGCAAAAACAGCTTCAAATGAATGACACTTGATACTTAAAGAGTTATGCTACCAACCTCCATATGAAATCTTCAAACCTAGCATTCCAATTGGAATCATATTTTCATTTTTACATACCTATTTTAATGCATAATTCTTAACCAGCTTTAGGAGCATGGTTGTGCTGAACTTCTCTACACACGAGTAACCGTACTTGAAAACACAAAAATGTTAGATATTATCCATAGTTTTGCCATGCTTTCATCCCTACTGAATAACTATCAGGATTAAGGATTAAAATTATCAGGGCAGATAAATCAACAAACCTAGACCTAGAGCACATCACCGTTAACAAACTATGATCTGCCCAAAAGCGCATGCCTGCCTTGAACTTGAATGAACTGGCAGCAAAGCAAAACATAAGAAACGTTGATGATAGATAACAGCCTACAGTGCAGAATTGAAGATAGCTGGCCTCACCTCTGCGGGATGCAGCACGGTTTTGGGTTAATATGGTGAGATTTCTAATGGACGACCTGAAAATCTTCTTCAAGTATTCCACCTTTTTCTCCGCAAGAAAAAAAAAGTGGAGTACTTGAAGAAGACGTTCAGGTACTCCAGCTTGGCGGATCTCTCCTCGACTGGTCTCCTGCGTGAATTTTGGCACGCCGGTGGCTCTGGGATGTTCAAGCAAGCGCCGCATGCTGCCGGTAGCATGAGGTTCCTGCTTGAACACCACAGAGCCGCCGGGCTCCCCGACAAAACCGGCGGACGGCGCACATCATCCGGACGAGATCCAGCCAGCAGAAGGAGACGCGGCTCGACGGGGGAAGCCGCGGAAGGTGGTCGGCGGCGTCGACGGGGTCTGGGGAAACGGGCGCGGCGGCTGACGGGAGGCGCTCAGGCGCGGGGCGCGGCGATAAGGATGGGGTGGGGAGGAGGATGCTGAGGAGAGGAGATGGGATCTGAGATCTGGGAGGGCGTGGCGGCGTCGCTGCGAGGAGGGTTTGGTGAAGGGTTGGGGGTGGACGGGTGGTGCGCTGGAGAATGTATAGGGGTGGGCGATCTTCGTCGGGCTCAAGAAAACCAATTCGATACGGCCCTTGTGTTTTAGGGTCTGACGCAGACCGGGCCTGGCCTAGTTGAGGTGGGCTATGATCTCAAAAGATAATTCACATTCAGTGCTCTTCGCGGCGAAAGGCCTCCGCTCGTTGCGGCTAATTGCCAAGCGGACGCACAGGCCACTCCAACTAGGCCGGCCTATTAGCGTAGCACAGTGAAATATCCCAGCGGCTAACCAACGGAATTCGAGAGCTTCGAGATCTCTGAGGCAACATGCCCCCTCTATTATATGCATCTTAGAAATCCAAATAGAGGGCTCACGTGTTGAGAGCATGATAGGATCTTTAGGTTTTGAAAAGAGTTTTGTTGTAAGCAGTAGAGGTAGAAGTGATGGTTTTGGTATCTTTTGGAATGAAGCAATAAAGTTAGAAATTCTCGGTTATTCAGAGTATCACGTTGATGTACTTGTGAAAGAACTAGTCCTGGTGCAAACTAGGATCACTTTTGTCTATGGAGAAGCACAAGTGCAAGAAAGATATAAAACCTGGGATATGATGCGTGGCATTGCTAATACCAGCAATCATCCCTGGGTTGTAGTTGGCGACTTCAACGAAGTGTTGCATGGCCACGAGCATGATGGGGTGTGTGCGAGAAGCCAAGCGCAGATGGATCTGTTCCGAGATGTTTTGGATACTTGCAGCCTTACCGACATCGGATATAAGGTGCAGAGCTGGACTTTTGAGGAAAAAAGTCGCCGGAGGATCATTCACAAGAGTGAGATTGGACAGAGTCGTAGCAACGCCGGACTGGTTGATGGCGTTTCCGACAGCAGAAGTCAAGCACCTAGCGGCGGCAAGTTCTGATCACGTAGCCCTATTACTTACGCTGCAAGAAATGCATGCATGCAGGAGGGGCCCGAAATCATTTCAATATGAGGTATGTTGGGAGCGGGATCCCTCGCTGGGCTCGGTAGTGGCCGACAAGTGGGCAGAGGCGCCAGGCAAATCGATGGAGCAGATCAAGACAAAATTACAAGAGCTGTCGGGCGAGCTATCAACCTGGGATCACGTGCATTTTGGCAGCGTTCGGCAGGAAATCAGTGCACTAAAGACAAAATTGCAGATGCTCCGCGCAATTCCAGAACGATCATGGCCGACTAGAGAGGAAACAAAAATTACAGATCAACTTGTCGAACTATTTCACCGAGAGGAAATACTCTGGAGACAGCGTGCACGTGTTGACTGGTTGATCCATGGTGATAAAAATACCTACTTTTTTCACTTGCGTGCTAGTAGGCGAAGAAGAAAAATCAAATCAAAGAACTATTGCGTTCGGATGGTACATTGGCAGATAATGTGATGGAGATGGAGACTATGGCAACGTCGTTTTACAAAAATATTTACATGTCAAAAGGTTTAGCGGATATGGGGCCGGTCCTGCATACTATTCCACGCAAAGTTACTGATTTAATGAATGATGCATTGAATGCTCCATATAGAGAGGAGGTGAAAATAGCTTTTTTCATATGTTCCCGACGAAGGCCCCAGGCCCAGATGGATACCCAACTCATTTCTTTCAGCGTCACTGGGAGGTTTGTGGTAACGAAGTGAAAAATGCAGTACTACGGATAGTGGAGGGTACAGAATCAGCAGCATGCATTAATGAACAGTCCTGGTGTTGATACCAAAGGTAAAAAATCCCACCTTATTAGCTCAGTTAAGACCGATTAGCCTTTGCAATGTGCTCTACAAAATTGCTTCAAAGGTGATAGCTAACCGTGTGAAAGTTATTTTGCCTGATATAATATCTGAAGAGCAGTCAGCCTTTGTTCCTGGACGGTTGATAACTGATAACATTATCACTGCGTACGACTGTCTCCATTTTATGAAAAGGAACAAATCAAAGAAGCACCGGTCTTTTGCACTCAACTCGACATGATGAAAGCATATGACAGGGTCGAGTGGCCCTATCTGAGGGTGGTGATGATGAAACTGGGCTTCACGGAAAGGTGGGTAAATATAGTGATGAACTTAGTCACTTCGGTTAAGTTGTCGGTGCTTTTCAATGGGAACAAGTTGGAGGAGTTTGAACCATCAAGAGGGATCAGACAAGGGGGACCCAATCAGCCCTTATTTGTTCTTGCTTGCGGCAGAGGGCCTGTCGTGCATGTTTAAACTCCAAGAATGAGTCATCCAATCTGAGTGGGTTACAAGTGGCACCTACGGCGCCCCAGGTAAGTCACTTGTTATTTGCTGATGACAGACTGCTGTTTTGTAAGGCGAGTAATGCTGGTGCTGAAGAGGTGAACCTGGTACTGAACAATTACTGTGAAGCTTCGTGCCAACAGATTAACTTTGCGAAATCTTCTATCTATTTTAGTAAGGGTGTCCCTGATAGCACCCGGGAAGTGATCAAAGACACTCTCAATGTTCCAAATGAAACACTCAATGAGAAGTATCTGGGTATGCCATCTGACATAGGAAATTCCAAAAATGGGGCTTTCAAATATTTGAAGGATCATTTGTGGAGCAAAGTGCAAGGTTGGCTAGAGAATACTATATCAACAACGGGTAAGGAGGTGCTAGTTAAAGCAGTGGCACAAGCATTTCCGGTCTTCTCTATGTCTTGCTTCAAGTTGCCGAGGGGATTGTGTGAACACCTTAATATGCTCATAAGAAAGTTCTGGTGGGGCTCTAAGGATGGCAAGAGAAAACCTCACTGGGTCTCATGGAAGTCCATGACAGAGCCAAAAGGTATGGGAGGACTGGGTTTTAAGGATTTCGAGCTTTTCAACTTATCTATGTTGGCACGCCAAGCATGGAGACTCCTTCAGAACCCTGAAACCCTCAGCGCACGTGTGCTGAAAAGTGTCTACTTCCCGGACACAGATATATTACAGGCAAACCTGGGCGGCCACCCAAGTCAGGTCTGGCGGGCAATAGTTGAAGGCCAAGACGTGCTAAAGCAAGGTATCATTCGCCGCATAGGCAATGGTGAAACTACCAACATCTGGGCAGATACTTGGATACCGAGGGACGAGATGATGCGCCCGTACGGATGCCGGGTGGCCGAGCTGATTGACAACACCAGTGCCACGTGGGATGTCCAACGCGTCAACCAGGTTTTCATGCCAACGGATGCTAAGGTCATTTTAAGCATTCCTTTATGTACACGCAACACAGATGACTTCTGGAGCCGGAACTTTGAAAGGAACGGTGTTTTCTCGGTCAAGTCATCATATCGCATGTTAGTGGAAACCAGAAGGCGTCGGGAGGCCTGGTTGGAAAACACAACAGGCTCTTCAATGATAGTAGCAGAAGAAGGAACATGGAAAATATTATGGAGCACAAAGGTACTGGGGAAAGTGAAAATGTTTCTGTGGCGTTTATCAAGACAATCCCTCCCAACAGAAGATGTTCGAGCTCATAGACACATGTCACACAGCTCGGCTCGTGGGATGTGTGGAGCGCTAGATTCATGGAGGCACTCGCTGCTAAACTGTACATCATCCCGATGTGTGTGGGCTTTGGTTGATGATGACCTTGCCCAACCTCTTGTTGCTACCACCAAACCAAAAGCTAAGCTATGGCTTTTTACACTTATGGAATCCCTTTCACATGACCAGTTTGTGCTGCTAACGGTCACGCTGTGGGCAATATGGACGACCCGTTGGAAGGCAATTCACGAAGGGATTTTTCAAACACCACAGGCCACCACTGATTTTGTCAGGAGATTTATAGTTGAGCTTGAGGTGCTGGAAAACAAGAAGGAACCCATAGCAAGAGGCGGTCTCCCTGCTCAGGTCAGGCCACAAGCTCCACCTGCGGGTTGGTTCAAAATTCACGTTGACGCCGGTGTCAGAGCTGGGAGGGGAGGATCAGCCATTGCGATGTGCAGGGATCAACAAGGCAACTACCTGGGGAGCTCAGCGCTGGTCATTGCTGGAGTGGACGACCCAGCGATTTTGGAGACAATTGCATGCCGAGAATGTAACGCCCCGAGACCAATGTGCCAGGTGTCCTCCAGTTATTCGCTGTTGTTGCCTTGTCATTTGCTTGCGTGTCATGCATTGCATATCATGTCATCATGTGCATTTCATTTGCATACATGTTCATCTCATGCACCCGAGCATTTTCCCCGTTGTCCATTTTGCATTCCGGCGCTCCTATCTCCTCCGGTGGTCATTTCTACCTTTCTTTCGGGTGTGGGGATTAAACATTTCCGGATTGGACCGAGACTTGCCAAGCGGCCTTGGTTTACTATCGGTAGACCGCCTGTCAAGTTTCGTACCATTTGGACTTCGTTCGATGCTCCAACGGTTAACCGAGGGACTGAGAAGGCCTCGTGTGTGTTGCAGCCCAGCACCCCTCCAAAGTGGCCCCAAACCCACCTAAACCTCCTCCATCATCTAGAGCATTCGATCACGATCGCGTGGCCAAAAACCGCACCTCATTTGGACTCTCCTAGCTCCCTCCACCTATAAATATGTGGTCTCCTCCGAAATTCTCGCGCAGATCTAACCCTAGCTTCGTCCTCCTCGCGCCCGGACAAAACCCCCACCGCGCCGGACATGCCCGCCGCCCCGCCGCCATGTCGCCTCAACCAATGGGGAGCCGCCACCGCCCTCACCCAATCGGACGCCGCCACCTCGCCCGCGCCTCTCTCTCCTCCGCCGCGGCCCGTGGGGCCCGAGTTAGGCCCGCCCGGGCCCGGAGGCGCCCGCCGCCGCTCTTGCGTGCCCAGGCCGCGCCGGACCTCATCGTCGGGCCGTGCCCGACGCCGCTGCTCGCCGCTGCGCTCGCCGCCGGCCGCCGCCTCCACCACGCGACCTGGCCACCGCCCGTCTCCGCCGCCTTGGGGTCACCGGATCCGCTGCCCAGGGCAACTCCGGCGAGCCCCCGCGCCTCCTTCTCCGTCTCCGGCGTCCCTCCGGCCAGCTCCGGTGAGCTCACGTCGGGGGTGGACGAGATCCACCGGGTGCCCGATCCAAACGTGCGGCCGCGTCCCGATCCGCTCCGTCCCGGATCCCTCCATCCCGCGTTGGCTTTTCGCGGAGGTTTAAATTTCACTAAGTCCCCGAAATTTCCAGATTCATATGCCCATCTTCATCGCATCGTAACTTTGCATCCGCAGCTCCGTTTTGGTCATGTATCATATCAAAATGTTCGTCTCAGAGAGCACATCATTTCATCTCATTGCATCATTTTCCTTTGAGTTCATCTTGATGCCCGAAATGCTGTTGGTAGAGTGCTATTTGAGTTAATTGTCAGATCTGCTGCATCAAATAGCTATTTGTCATTTTTGCCATGATTAATGTGTGCATGATATGCCCCTGAGCTCTACATGAGTTTTGTTATATGCTTTGCCATCTTTACAGAGGTGCTATCCATGTATTTTTGTGATATGTGTGGTGACTAGCACAAGCTTACAAAGTGGTGCATTCGTTAATGCTGATTTCAGGGACTTAGCAATTCCACTAAGTCCTTGATGTGTCTTTATCAATATGCCATATGTTCATGTTGTTTCCTAGTGATCCGTGCCTCTTTTGAGGATGATCAGTAAGCATGATTTGTTCATATTGTGGTGCTCTATCCATCCATGTATTTGTTTGCATTTATGGAGCACCCTAGCTTGATTCAATCGAGCTCTACCTTTGCTATTTCGTGAATCTGGGCAGATTGTCTACTTGTTAGCGATTTTGCCGAGGATGTTGTTGTTGATCCGTGCATGCTATGTTGTTGTTCTTACCATGTCTAGCTTGTATAATGTGTATTCTTGATGGGTATATGCTTAGATTGTCATGCCTTGCTCTGTAGTGAGTGCATCGAGCTCGTAAACATGCCTACTTGATATCTGATTTGCATGCTCCACTTTTTCACTAAGTCTGAGATCTGATTATGTTTTTGCCATGTTCACATGCTTGCAATTGTATTTTCTGATCTCTTTTGGCTCAAGGTCACTAAGGGACTTTTGTTAAGCTCCTTGAGTAGCTCCATGCCATGCCTTGCTTTGCCATGTTAAGTTCCTGTAGCATATAGTTTTCATGCTCCAAAGTGTGCTACCTGATCTGAAATTCCAGGCTTGTGTTAATTTCACTAAGTCTGAAACCTGTTTACCAATTACACTTTTGCCATGCTTGTTTGAACCTGTTAATGGATGAATTGGCCGTAGCTCAGTGTTCATCTTTTGTCAAGCATCATGAGCGGATCCCTGCCATGTATTTTGTTGCCATGTTTGGGTGCTGTAGCATGTTTAATTTGTTGCATTTAGATGGCTACTTGCTGCTTATCGCAGACCGGTGCCATATTTATTTTGCTTGCCATTTCCAAACCGTGCATCCGATTCCTGCGATCTTTATATCGATTTCAACCGAAATCACCTCACCTTTCCAGTGGCACTCTTGGAATCCCAAGTTGAGGCCAGGTTCATCATTCCTTGTCAAATCATGCATATGCATCACATACCGCATCCCGCATATCATACCATGTTCATGTGTTGGTTGTTTACTATGTTGTGTGCTTTCTTTTCCGGTGTTGCTTCTTCGGGTTAGTTCCGGTAACGTCGCGTTTGTGAGGACCCGTTCGTCTATGTCCGTTTGTCTTCTTCATGGACTCGTTCTTCTTCCTTGCGGGATTTCAGGCAAGATGACCATACCCTCGAAATCACTTCTATCTTTACTTGCTAGTTGCTCGCTCTTTTGCTATGCCTATGTTGCGATACCCACCACTTGCTTATCATGCCTTCCCTATTGTTGAACCAAGCCTCTAACCCACCTTGTCCTAGCAAACCGTTGTTTGGCTATGTTACCGCTTTGCTCAGCCCCTCTTATAGCGTTGTTAGTTGCAGGTGAAGATTGAAGTATGTTCCTTGTTGGAACATGGAGATGTTGTTCCTTGTTGGAACACGTTTACTTGTTGGGATATCACAATATCTCTTATCTAATTAATGCATCTATATACTTGGTAAAGGGTGGAAGGCTCGGCCTTATGCCTGGTGTTTTGTTCCACTCTTGCCGCCCTAGTTTCCGTCATATCGGTGTTATGTTCCCGGATTTTGCGTTCCTTACGCGGTTGGGTAATAATGGGAACCCCTTGATAGTTCGCCTTGAATAAAACTCCTCCAGCAAGGCCCAACATTGGTTTTACCATTCGCCACCTAGCCTTTTCTTTCCCTTGGGTTCTGCAGACTCAAGGGTCATCTTATTTTAACCCCCCCGGGCCAGTGCTCCTCTGAGTGTTGGTCCAATCGAGCGATGTCCGAGGCTACCAGGGGCAACTCTGGGCTGGCTTACCCGACGTCTGGCTCATCCGGTGTGCCCTGAGAACGAGAAATGTGCAGCTCCTATCGGGATTTGTCGGCACATCTGGGTGGCTTTGCTGGTCTTGTTTTACCATTGTCGAAATGTCTTGTAACCGGGATTCCGAGTCTGATCGGGTCTTCCCGCTAGAAGGAATATCCTTCGTTGACCGTGAGAGATTGTGATGGGCTAAGTTGGGACACCCCTGCAGGGATTTGAACTTTCGAAAGCCGTGCCCGCGGTTATGGGCAGATGGGAATGTGTTAATATCCGGTTGTAGAAAACCTGAAGTTGACCTTAATTAAAATGCATCAACCGCGTGTGTAACCGTGATGGTCTCTTTCCGGCGGAGTCCGGGAAGTGAACACGGTGTTGGAGTTATGCTTGACGTAGGTCGTTCTAGGATCACTTTTGATCATAGTTTCTCGACCGTGCTTTGCCTTCTCTTCTCGCTCTTATTTGCGTTTGTTAGCCACCATATATGCTAGTCGCTTGCTGCAGCTCCACCTCATACCTTTACCTTACCCATAAGCTTAAATAGTCTTGATCACGTGGGTGTGAGATTGCTGAGTCCCTGTGACTCACAGATACTTCCAAAACCAGTTTGCAGGTGCCGATGATACCGTGCAGATGACGCAACCAAGCTCAAGGAGGAGCTCAATGAAGATCTTGTCCTTTGTGTTGCTTCATTCTAGTTGATCAGTAGTGGAGCCTAGTTGGGGTCGATCGGGGATCTGTGTAGCATTTGGGGTAGTCTTCTTTTATTTTGGCTCCGTAGTCGGGCCTTGATTGTATTTGGATGATGTAATGCTTTATTCATGTAATTGTGTGAAGTGGCGAGTGTAAGCCAACTATGTATCTCTGTCCCTTATATATTACATGGGTTGTGTGAAGATTACCTCACTTGCGACATTGCTTTCAATGCGGTTATGCCTCTAAGTCGTGCTTTGACACGTGGGAGATATAGCCGCATCGAGGGCGTTACAGAGAAGTGCTTGCCCTAGCTGAAGACCTCGACCTGAATAATCTGATCATCGCCTGTGACGCTAAGCAAGTGGTTAGTGATATCTCAAAATCACATATGGACAGAAACACTGCAATTATTCAAGAGATTAGAAGTATAGCTTCTTCTTTCGTTTGTAATTTTATGTTTGAAGGTCGTGCGACTAATAGGGACGCACATAAACTTGCCAAGTATTCACCCTCGCTAGGGCCGGGGCGCCACATCTGGTTAGGCCAACCCGAGGCTCTGACTTGTATCCCATGCTTTGTGGACTTTGATGAATAATTTGGCTTCACCCCTAAAAAAACCAACGTAATTAATGAGCTTTGTTGGTTTAATATGGCACATGGAGCTAAAGGCAATACAAGATTCGAACGTTTTGTCAAATTCCAAATTTAAACATTAGTTTGAAAAAAGTAATTTTTAAAAAGAGAACACTTTTAAAATTTGAGAAGAAAAATAAATAAGTTCAAACATTTTTTTAATATGTGAACAAATTTTTTATAAACTGAACTTTTTTTTGAATAGGTATTTTTTTTAAAAAATATGAACATTTTGATAAAAGGGGAACAGTTTTGCATCTGTGAACAAAATGTGAAACTCCGAACAATTTTTTTAAAAAGCAAACATTACAAACATTTATTCAATTTGGGAACAAAATTTGAAAACATGAACTTTTTTTAAGCTTATGAACATACTTTAAAAGGCAAAGATTGTTACAGTTATGAGAACATTTTTTAAATATCAGGGCACTTTCTGAATTTGTGAACAAAAGTTAAAATTTGAATGTTTTCTTGAACTTATGAACAAGAGGTGAACATATTTTTAAATATGCAAACATTTTATAAAACTCATGATTTTTTTAACTTCTGAAAAAAAACTAAAAAACAGGAACATTTTTTGACCTTCTGAATTTTTATTACAATTTCGAACATTTTATGAAATTTTGAAAAAGGAAAATGAAAAAAAACAAGTAGAAAAGGGAATTATAAAAGAAATAGAAACAGGGATAAAGGAAAAATAAATAAGAAAAAATAAAAGGAAAACAGAAAAAATGAACAATGAAGAAAAGAAAAAACAGAAAAAGATAAAACCAAAAACCACTGAAAACCTGTTTAGCAACCTTCTAGAAGCTTCCCAAAACCGATCCGGCCCCGCTTGGAATGTAGTTTTTCTGCCACCCCTGTAATCTTTTACACCTGTATTATACCAGCCTCCAACCAAATACATTCCGAAGGGTGGTATTTTCTATCCGGTTGTAATATGTGCTTGGCTCTCCAGGTTTCAATCCACTTGTAAAATATGCGTGAGTACACGCATATTCAACAGCACAGACTACACAAGCAATTTCCAATCTTCAGGTTTCTGAACTTCGACAGCAGCTAACGAACTGAATTCTTGTGAAACTTTGGCAGCAGCTATTAACTGGCAGGAGGGTTCGGGCTAATCATGACCAAGCAGGACGGCCACGTCACCAAGGAGTACTCCACCGCCGGTTGAACGGGGAAGGGGCGGGGAGGGATGGCAGAGGAGGAGGAGGAGGGAGGATACCTTGGTGGAGCAGAGGAGGATGAGCGATTCGCCGTCACGGTCAGGTCACGGCTGCCGCCAACGTCGCCGTTGCGGCCAGGAGCGAGTCGCCGTCACTGTCGCGGCCAGGAGCGAGTCGCCGTCACCGTCGCGGCCAGGAACGAGTCGCCGTCGTCGGCGCGCCTAACCCCCGTCGTGGCCACCGTCTTCTGCGCCTCACCACGTCGCCGTCGCGAACGCCGTTGCTTGACCACCTCGTGGACACCAGCGCCGGCGCCTCCCGGCAGCGCAACTCGATCTAGGTCTCGAGCGAGAGGCGAGGTGGGGAAAAACGACGGCCTCTGGTCTGTATCGGATACCGGCCTGATACGGGTGTAAACGAGAAAACCAGTGTAAAACTTATAGCCCAAAAACGACATGCCAAGCACCAACGACAGGCCCATCCGTTTTTATTTTACAGGGGTATATTTTACAGGTGTATTAGGCCCTAAAATGAGGAACCAAGCGGGGCCTAAGAAGGTTCCCAAAACTGGATGCAAATTGGGCCATCCCACCTTGTTCGCTAGTAGCTGCGTCTGTGCGAATCAGCGACAGTTTTGTCACAGAGACCGACTTTCCTCCTATATGCCCCCGTACGCGGGGGAATATTCTATTTAACGCATTTTTGCGTCAAATTGTTTACTTTTCGCACAGGCTTGGATCCGGCTTGCCTGCTCCCTCTTCATGCTCGCATCCATGCTCCCACTTCATCCTACGGCTGTCTTTTCCCTTTTTCCTTTCTAATCTAATCATCTTCCTCCCTGATTTTAAGGGGGTGTGGCCAGGCCTTATTTTGTCCAATCAAATCAAACCACATATGCGGGAGCACGGATGGGCACACGGGGAGGGAGCAGGCAAGTCTCGTCCCACATGCTTATGATCGAACGCCAAATCTGGGCCGGCCCGTTAACGTGTAACAGCGCTTTCGGTTTTAGGAACCTTCCAGATCCATTTCTCAAAAAAAGGAACCTTCCAGATCCCAGCCATTTTATCGCTTTTGGGAACCTTCTAGAAGGTTAGAAGGTTCCTGAATCGGGTTTTCTTTTTTATTTACTTTTTTGTTAACTTTTCGTTTTTATTTTTCTGTTTCTGTTTCTTTTTTGTTCTTTTTCCATATTTTTTTACCTATTTTTCAGTTCGGAAATTTCGAATATTTTTTGATAGTTTTAAAAAAATGTTCTCTTCTTAAATTTTTGTTCATATTTTTATAAAAAATATCATGTTTTAAAAAAACTTTAGAAATTTCAAAAACAATTCTTATTATCAAAATTTGTTCGAAATTCAAAAAAAGTTCTTGTCTTTAAATTTTGTTCATAATTTCAAAAATTGTTCGTGTTTAGCAAAAGTTCAAGAATTTCAGAAAAAGGTTCCTGTTTTCAAATTTGTTCACATTTTCAGAAAAATGTTCATGTTCATGGTTTTCAAAAAAATGTTTTTATTTTCAAAGAAAATTCAGCATTTCAGAATAATGTTCATCCTTAAAAAACTGTTTGCGGTTTAATCATTTTGTTTGCAATTTCAACAAATGTTCCCATGTTTCAAATTTTGTTGGCATTTCGGAAAAAGGCATACTATACAAATTTTGTTTCCATTAAAAATATTCTTTTTTAACTTTTTTTCAGGATTTAAAAAATGATCATGTTTTCTTTTTTTGTTCAGAACTTAAAATATGTTCGTCATCTAGGAAAATATTCAGAAATTTGAAAAAAGGTTCACATTCTTCGTAATTTATTCATTTTTTGGGAAATGGTTAAATTTTTGAAAAATTGTTCGGCGACACTGTAGCCATGCTCTCCACGATGTGGTGGATGTCTTGTCATACGGTTGGATTTGACGGGTGTTGAACCCGCCGGCTGCCGGCTGCGACCAATCGGCCCAAGCGATGCACCGCGCCCAGCCGACCTCCTGCTGGGGGAGTCGGCTTGAGGGCCTGTCGGTTTGAGGGATCTGAACCGTCCCGATGTTTTGAAATGTTAACTTGTTTCCTTGAGCCTACCCGGGGGTCATCCCCCTGACGATAGCCCCTGAAGCTGTTGAGGTCCAGCAGTCATGGGCTGAGGTACTCCACAGGTTTCCCCCGAAAGCATGTTGAAGATGGCGACTGTAGGTTTCGATAAAGACGGGTCCGGCTGGCGGCAGTCTCCCAGCCGGAGGCTAGCCAGACGCCAGGGGAGGTGCCCGAGGGGACAACAAGCTCGAGGGGAGGGGGGCGCCCCCAGGCTTGTGGCTCCCTCGGCCACACCCTGATCCATCTTAGGTGCCCGGTGGGTCTCTTCCGGTCCATAAAAAATCACGGTAAATTTTCATCCCATTCCGAAGACTTTTATTTCTGCACAAAAAAAGCACCACAGTAGTTCTGCTGAAAACAGCGTCAGTCCGGATTAGTTCTAATCAAATCATACCAAAACCATATAATTTTTTTAACATGGCATGAATACTTCATAAATTATAGATACATTGGAGATGTATCATCCACCTCCGCAACCACACGGTTCGCCAACAGTAATAACCTTCCATCCAAAATTGGCATACATTGGATGGTCGACTTCACCCAACGTCAAAAATATTATTAACGTAAACATGCAAAGAGGATATTAAATCCTAATATCAACGATCTATTACACACTAGGGTTCATCCATATACATGAGAACTAAGGGAACTACTCACTCATGATGGCAACAAACATCATAACACCCGGGGTAAAGGCCATGAATGAATTACACATGTAACACACAAGTTATCCCCCTTAGGGTTCCCGAGATTACAACGAGCGGCATGTGAATGATGATGATGATGATGATGATGACAGTGGGGATGATGTTGGAGCCTTCCCGGTGAAGGTGGTGGAGGCGACGGCCTCCTCCTTGTCGGTTCCTCCCTCCGGATCACTCCGGCGGCTAGGGTTCCTGCTCCTGGACAAGTTTTCTGGTCTCTCTGGGTCTCCGATCCACGATCCTTCTTCACGGGGTGAATACAGTTAACCTGGCGGCGATGATGGTACTCCATACAACCGCTCATACGGGCGGGCGCGGGCATATTGAACGTTGTCTTTTGCCCTAAAGGCTCAGCGACGATTGCCTCTTTGCCCATTTTGCTTCATTCTTTTATGGTAGGTAATTATCACTTTAAATACATGATTCCACTACCATTCCCTGGGATTTCTTCCATAAAATATCATTGGGTCCAGAAAAGCGTCATATGAGAAAAACGACAAAAAGAAGTGCGCGAACGCGGTAAAATTCCATAAAGCCTGCTTAGTAGGCACAAAAAAACTAGCAAAATAATCACATAATTTGGACTCATCAACCAGGTATAACAAAGCGCAAGTTGTTGGGAAACATAGTAGAAAACCAAACAAATCGCCCTACGATCACCCAAGAACAATATGAAGATGCATATAATGTTTGGATCAACAATCATTACCGACTCTGGAGTGCAGCGGAAGTAGATGATTCGGTGTAAATCGTACTTGGAGTCCCTCGAACCATTGATGATGATCCCGCGAACCGCCCTCGAATGATCACTTGAACGTAAGACTGAAAGCACGACCTCTCTACTTGGTTGCGAGCGTACTGTCTTCACGATCTGGCAGCGCTTCACCGTCCAGAGATAATTTTCACCAGAGAATTAGAGGGGAGATAGTAGAACCACACTGGGCTTCTAATTATGAGGATTAGGGAAACTAGTTCTAGCTCTAATTAGATCAACTAGGATCAACTAGAACTAGAACTGGATGAACTAGAGGAGGCTCCAAAGCTTGTGCCAATTGTCGCCACAAGGAGGGAAGGAATCCTCCCTCCTTGGATGGCCAAGAGGAGGAGAATTTCCCCTCCAATTTGGCTTCCCCTCCCTCCTTTCCATGGAGAGGGAGGCGCTGATACGTCCATTTTGCATCATGTTTTTCTATTGTTATTTATAATGTTTTTATGCATAATAATGCTTTATGGAATAATTCTAATGCCTTTCTCTCATAATATGCAAGGTTTACACAACGAGGGAGAATGCCAGCAACTGGAATTCTGGACCTGAAAAAGCTACGTCGGAGTTACCTATTCTGCACATCTCCAAACGAATTGAAAATTTACGGAGAATTGTTTTGCAATATATAAAAAATACTGGAGCAAATAACTACCGGAGAAGGCCCACCAGGTGGGCACAACCCACCTGGGCACGCCAGGACCCCCAAGCATGCCCTGGTGGGTTATGCTCTCCTCGGCCTACCTCCGGTGCCCATCTTCTGGTATATCGGTCATTTTGACCTAGAAAAAATGAGGAGAGGACTTTCAGGATGAAGCGCCGCCGTCTCGAGGCAGAACTTGGGCAGGAGCACTTTTGCTCTCTGACGGAGCGATTCCGCCGGGGGAACTTCCATCTTGGGGAGGGCAATCTCCATCAACATCTTCAACATCACCATCTCCTCTCAAACCCTAGTTCATCTCTTGTGTTCAATCTTTGTACCGGAACCTCAGATTGGTACTTGTGGGTGACTAGTAGTGTTGATTACATCTTGTAGTTCATTACTATATGGTTTATTTGGTGGAAGATTATATGTTCCGATCCATTATGCTATTTAATACCCCTCTGATCTTGAGCATGATTATCATTTGTGATTAGTTACCTTTGTTCTTAAGGTCATGAGAGAAGTCATGTTGCAAGTAATCATGTGAACTTGATATGTGTTCCATATTTTGATGATATGTATGTGCGATTCCCTTAGTGGTGTCATGTGAACATCAACTACATAGCACTTCACCATATTTGGGCCTAAGGGAATGCATTGTGGAGTAGTTATTAGATGATGGGTTGCGAGAGTGACAGAAGCTTAAACCCTAGTTTATGCGCTACTTCGTAAGGGACTGATTTGGATCCAAAAGTTTAATGCTATGATTAGATTTTATATTAATACTTTTTTCATAGTTGCAGATGCTTGAGAGGGGTTTAATCATAAGTAGGAGATTTGTTCAAGTAAAAACAACACCTAAGCACCGGTCCACCCACATATCAAATTATCAAAGTAGCGAGCACGAATCAAACCAACATGATGAAAGTGACTAGATGAAATTCCCGTGTACCCTCAAGAACACTTTGCTTATTATAAGAGACTGTTTTGGCCTGTCCTTTGCCACAAAAGGATTGGGCTACCTTGATTCACTTTATTTACCGTTACCGTTACTTGCTCGTTACAAATTACCATGCTATCAAACTACTCGTTACCGACAATTTCACTGCTTGCAGAGATTACTTTGCTGAAACCACTTGTCATTTCCTTCTGCTCCTCATTGGGTTCGACACTCTTACTTACCGAAAGGACTACAATTGATCCCCTATACTTGTGGGTCATCAGGCGCCACCCCTATTGGACCCTTGTGGCCCAATTCTATTTCCACTACTTGGCCTTTTAAGGCCCTGATACGTCTCCAACGTATCTATAATTTATGAAGTATTCATGCTGTTATATTATCATTCTTGGATGTTTTACAATCATTTTATAGCAACTTTATATCATTTTTTGCGACTAACCTATTGACCCAGTGCCCAATGTCAGTTGTTGTTTTTCGCTTGTTTTTTACATCGCAGGAAATCAATATCAAACGGAGTACAAACACCACGAAACTTTTTGTGGATTTTTTATGGACCAGAAGACATCCGATGGGCCAGAGCAGCACCTGGGGGGTGCCCCGAGGGGGGCACAACCCACCAGGGCACGCCTGGGGGCCCAGGCGCGCCCAGGTGGGTTGTGCCCACCTCGGTGGCCTCCCATACCCCTCTTCGCCCTATAAATCGTCAAATATTCCAAAAACCCTCGGGGTAACCCTAGATGAGAAGTTCCGCCGACGCAAGCCTCTGTAGCCATCGAAAACTAATCTAGACCCCATTCCGGCACTCCACCGGAGGGGGAAATCATCACTGGTGGCCATCTTCATCATCCCGGCGGTCACCGCGATGAGGAGGGAGTAGTACACCCTCGGGGCTGAGGGTTTGTACCAGTAGCTATGTGTTTAATCTCTCTCTCTCTCGTGTTCTTGAGATGTCACGATCTTGATGTATCATGGGCTTTATTAATATAGTCGGATCATATGGTGTTTTCCCCTCTTTATCTTGTGATGAAGTGAGTTTTGCCTTTGAGATTTCGTTTTATCGGATTGAATACTTTTATGGATTTGAGAACACCTGATATATGTCTTGCATATGAATACCCGTGGTGACAATGGGGTATTATTTTGATTCACTTGATATATGTTTTGGCACTCAACTCACGGATTCCCAAGGTGACATTGGGGTAATCTACGCATAGGGGTTGATGCACGTTCTTGTCTTTGTTTCTCCGGTAGAAATCTTGGGGCACTCTTTGAGGTTCTTTGTGTAGGATTGAGTATTATGAATATGAAATTATTTGGTGTTATTTTAGTACCAACTCTTGTATAGATCGATCGAAAAGAATAGCTTCGAGGTGGTTTTTGAAGGTAATATTCCCTAGAGGCAATAATAAAGTTGTTATTTATATTTCCTTATATCATGATAAATGTTTATTATTCATGCTAGAATTGTATTAACCAGAAACTTAGTACATGTGTGAATACATAGACAAAACAGAGTGTCCCTAGTATGCCTCTACTTGACTAGCTCGTTAATCAAAGATGGTTAAGTTTCCTGACCATAGACATGTGTTGTCATGTGATGAACGTGATCACATCATTAGAGAATGATGTGATGGACAAGACCCATCCATTAGCTTAGCATAATGATCATTAAGTTTTATTGCTATTGCTTTCTTCATGACTTATACATATTCCTCTGACTATGAGATTATGCAACTCCCGAATACCGAAGGAACACCTTGTGTGCTATCAAATGTCACAACGTAACTAGGTGATTATAAAGATGCTCTACAGGTGTCTCCGAAGGTGTTTATTGAGTTGGCATAGATCAAGATTAGGATTTGTCACTCCGAGTATCGGAGATGTATCTCTGGGCCCTCTCGGTAATGCACATCACTATAAGCCTTGCAAGCAATGTGACTAATGAGTTAGTTACAGGATGATGCATTACAGAACTAGTAAAGAGACTTGCCGGTAATGAGATTGAACTAGATATGATGATACCGACGATTGAATCTTGGGCAAGTAACATACCGATGACAAAGGGAATAACGTATTTTGTTATTGCGGTTTGACCGATAAAGATCTTCGTAGAATATGTAGGAACCAATATGAGCATCTAGGTTCCGCTATTGGTTATTGACCAGAGATGTGTCTCGGTCATGTCTACATAGTTATCGAACCCGGAGGGTCCGCACGCTTAACGTTTGATGATGATTTGTATTATGAGTTATGTGTTTTGGTGACCAAAGTTTGTTCGGAGACCCGGACACGGACATGATGAGGAGTCCCGAAATGGTCGAGAGGTAAAGATTCATATATTGGAAGGTAGTTGAGGGAGTCCTGGATTAAGGGGTCCTCGGATGGTCGGGTTATGTGACATGGGCCGGACTGATGGGCCGCGAAGATACAAGATAGAAGGCCTTCCCCATGTCCGGATGGGACTCTCCTTTGCTTAGACGACAAGTTTGGCGATCGGATGTGTAGTTTCCTTTCTTTGTAAACTGACTCTGTACAACCCTAGCCCCCTCCGGTGTCTATGTAAACCGGAGGGTTTAGTCCGTAGAGGCAATCAAAAATCATACAGGCTAGACATCTAGGGTTTAGCCATTACGATCTCGAGGTAGATCAACTCTTGTAACCCCTATACTCATCAAAGTCAATCAAGCAGGAAGTAGGGTATTACCTCCATTAAGAGGGCCCGAACCTGGGTAAACATCATGTCCCCTGCCTCCTATTACCTTCGATCCTCAGATGCACAGTTCGGGACCCCCTACCCGAGATCTGTCGGTTTTGGCACCGACATTGGTGCTTTCATTGAGAGTTCCTCTGTGTCGACAACAGAAGGATCGATGGCTCGCCTTGTCATCAATGACAAAATCACCTTTGGAAGGGCCCTAGTTCCTGGGCAGATCCTCCAGTTCGGCAGTTTTACCATGGGTGCCCGCTCGGCCGTTCAGCCAAAGGCGGTCTCCCAAATTGCCAAAAATCATCTCCGCATCGGCCTCGAACACTCCGACAAGATGGATCTGGTAGATATTTCTGTTGGGTAACGCAGTAATTTCAAAAAAATCCTACGCACACGCAAGATCATGGTGATGCATAGCAACGAGAGGGGAGAGTGTCGTCCACGTACCCTCGTAGACCGTAAGCGGAAGCATTATGAGAACGCAGTTGATGTAGTCGTACGTCTTCACGATCCGACCGATCCAAGTACCGAACGCACGGCACCTCCGAGTTCAGCACACGTTCAGCTCGGTGACGCCCCACGAACTCCGATCCAGCAGAGCTTTGAGGGAGAGTTCCGTCAGCACGACAGCGTGATGACGGTGATGATGATGCTGCCGACGCAGGGCTTCGCCTAAGCATCGCCTATGGTATGACCGAGGTGCATTATGGTGGAGGAGGGCACCGCACACGGCTAAAAGATCAACTGATCAAGTTGTGTGTTCTAGGGTGCTCCCTCCCCACGTATATAAAGGTGGGAGGCTCCTCCTAGTAGGAGTAGGATTCCTCCTTTCCTATTCCTACTAGGAGGGGGAAGGAAGGAGAAGGGGAGGAGAAGGAAAGAGGGGGCACAGCCCCTCCCCTAGTCCAATTCGGGCTAGGCCCATGGGGGGCGCATGGCCAGCCCTCGTGGCTTCTCCTCTTTTTCCCTTAAAGCCCATGTCGGAGTAAATAGCCATGGGTAGCCTAGCCGGCCTCCCCTGGCCCTTCTGAAAAAGTTACGAGCCCGCCCGGCTCTCAAGAATCCAAGACATGGGGCCGCCTTCCCCTTGCTGGCTGCCACCCAGGCCGGCTTTCGGAAGGCGGTCCGACTTTAGCCCTCATGAGAGGGCCGACTCCAAGAAGCCGGCCACGAGAAGGCCGACGCCAAGAAGCCGGCTCCCATAAAGCGGTCAAGACCGTACCCACCAAGTTTGCACCCACCTAACGGCGGTGCGACGGGGCGTGGCTACAGTGAAGCCTGCCACCCCCAAATCCCGGAGCACGCCTGGCACAGTGCACCGTACGGGGTAGGCATGACCCGTCCGGCGCGGCACTGTTGCCATGTTGACCCTGGCATCACCCACGACGGGCCGCCAGCGTGGCCCACAGACGGTGGGCCCCTTTGAGCAGAGAGATGCCCGAAGGCGGCCACGCCTCCAACCAGTCGGCCCAAGACAGAGCCGGCTCCCCGCCTCCCTCGAAGAAGACGCCCCATTAAGGAGACAAGACGCGGTGAGGCTACAGCGATCGCCTGACAAGCGGCGGTACTGTAGCCGCGCTTACCACGACGAAGCCCACGTCAACAAGATGGAGCCACAGTAACCAGCCGCCGACCAGGCCCTGGACAGTGGGGCCTGCCTGTCGACCAAGGGGCCGGCAGCCGGCGGGACCCACCAGTCGGCAGGCCCCAGCAGCCGGCGCAGAAGCCGGCGAGCGCAGTCACAGACGGCTGGGCCCCGCGCCCAATCGGATTACCATTGTACCCCCGGGGGGTAGGCCTATATAAACCCCCCGGAGCACCCATGCAAAGGGTTCGACCCCTTGCTAGTTCTAGACACCACGCGAGGAGAAGAAGCAGGCTAGCCGTGCCCTTCTTCCTCCTCCCACCAAACAGCTCAAGGAGCGTTGTGTAGCTACTTGATTCATCTAGTGAACATGCGGAGACCCCGCAGAGCAGCAGTAGGGGTGTTATCTCCACGGAGAGCCCCGAAGCTGGGTAAGATCCGCCGGCGTGCATGTCTTCGCCTTATCCCGTTTCTAGGCACCGGCGATGTCTTACTGGCTCCCACAACGATAAGCCACCCGTTGGCATATGTCGCACCTACCACCCGACAGCCCACTAAGGCCCATATGTACTCCCGTATTCCCGTAACTCCCCCGGTACTCCAGAAAATACTCGGATCACTCGGAACCTTTCCGATGTTCGAATATAGCCTTCCAATATATCGATATTTATGGCTCGATCATTTCGAGACTCCTCGTCATGTCCGTGATCTCATCTGGGACTCCGGACAACCTTCGGTACATCAAATCACATAAACTCATAATACCAATCCTCACTGAACGTTAAGTGTGCGGACCCTACGGGTTCGAGAACTATGTAGACATGACCGATACATGTCTCCGGTCAATAATCAATAGCGGAACCTCGATGCTCATATTGGCTCCTACATATTCTACGAATATCTTTATCAGTTAAACCGCATAATAACATACGTTGTTCCCTTTGTCATCGGTATGTTACTTGCCCGAGATTCGGACGTCGGTATCCTCATACCTAGTTCAATCTCATTACCGGCAAGTCTCTTTACTCATTCCGTAATGCATCATCCCACAACTAACTCCTTAGTCACAATGCTTGCAAGGCTTATAGTGATGTGCATTACCGAGAGGGCCCAGAGATACCTCTCCGACAATCGGAGTGACAAATCCTAATCTCGATCTATACCAACTCAAGAAGCACCATCAGAGACACTTGTAGAGCACCTTTATAATCACCCAGTTACGTTGTGACGTTTGGTAGCACACAAAGTGTTCCTCCAGTGTTCGGGAGTTGCATAATCTCATAGTCATAGGAACATGTATAAGTCATGCAGAAAGCAGTAGCAATAAAACTGAACGATCATTATGCTAAGCAAACGGATGGGTGTTTTCCATCACATCTTTCTCTATTGATGTGATCCTGTTCATCAAATGACAACACATGTCCATGGTTAGGAAACTTAACCATCTTTGATTAACGAGCTAGTCAAGTAGAGGCATACTAGGGACACTCTGTTTGTCTATGTATTCACACATGTACTAAGTTTCCAGTTAATACAATTCTAGCGTGAATAATAAACATTTATCATGATATAAGGAAATATAAATAACAACTTTATTATTGCCTCTAGGGCATATTTCCTTCAGTCTCCCATTTGCACTAGAGTCAATAATCTAGTTCACATCGTCATGTGATTTAACACCAATAGTTCACATCTTTATGTGATTAGTTCACATCTCCATGTGACTAACACCCAAAGGGTTTACTAGAGTCAATAATCTAGTTCACATCGCTATGTGATTAACACCCAAAGAGTGATCATGTTTTGCTTATGAGAGAAATTTAGTCAACGGGTCTGCCACATTCAGAGCCGTATGTATTTTGCAAATTTTCTATGTCTATAATGCTTTGCACGGAGCTACTCTAGCTAATTTCTCCCACTTTTAATATGTATCTAGATCGAGACTTAGATTCATCCAAATCGGTGTCAAAGCTTGCATCGACGTAACTCTTTACGACGAACTCTTTGTCACCTCCATAACCGAGAACCATTTCCTTATTCCACTAAGGATATTTTTGACCGCTGTCCGGTGATCCACTCCTGGATCACTATTGTACCCTCTTTCCATTCTTATGGTGAGGTACACAATAGGTCTGGTACACAGCATAGCATATTTTATAGAACCTATGACTGAGGCATAGGGAATGACTTTTCATTCTCTTTCTATTTTCTGCCGTGGTCGGGTTTTGAGTCTTTACTCAATTTCACACCTTGCAACACATGCAAGAACTCCTTCTTTGACTGTTCTATTTTGAACTATTTCAAAATCTTATCAAGGTATGTACTGATTGAAAATATATCAAGTGTCTTGATCTATCTCTATAGATCTTGATGCTCAATATGTAAGTAGCTTCACCGAGATATTTATTTGAAAAACTCTTTTCAAACACTCCTTTATGCTTTCCAGGAAATTCTACATTATTTCTGATCAATAATATGTCATTCACATATACTTATCAGAAATGCTGTAGTGCTCCCACTCACTTTCTTGTAAATACAGGCTTCATCGCAAGTCTGTATAAAACCATATGCTTTGATCACTTTATCAAAGCATATATTCCAACTCCGAGATGCTTGCACCAGTCCATAGATGGATCGATGGAGCTTGCTCACTTTGTTAGCACCTTTAGGATCGACAAAACCTTCTGGTTGCATCACATACAACTCTTCCTTTAAGAAATCCATGAAGAAATACAGTTTTGACATCCATTTGCCGGATTTCATAAAATGTGGCAACTGCTAACATGATTCAGGCAGACTTTTAAGCATCGATACGAGTGAGAAAATCTCATTGTAGTCAAGACGTTGAACTTGTCGAAAACATTTTGCGACAATTCGAGCTTTGTAGATAGTAACACTACTATCAGCATCCGTCTTCCTCTTGAAGATCCATTTATTCTTAATGACTCACCGATCATCGGGCAAGTCAATCAAAGTCCATACTTTGTTCTCATATATGGATCCCATCTCAGATTTCATGGACTCAAGCCATTTCGCGGAATCTGGGCTCATCATCACTTCCTCATAGTTCGTAGGTTCGTCATGGTCAAGTAACATGACATCTAGAACAGGATTACCGTACTACTCTGGTGCGGATCTCACTCTGGTTGACCTACGAGGTTCGATAGTAACTTGATCTAAAGTTACATGATCATCATCACTAGCTTCCTCACTAATTGGTGTAGGAGTCACAGGAACAGATTTCTGTGATGAACTACTTTCCAATAAGGGAGCAGGTACAGTTACCTTATCAAGTTCTACTTTCCTCCCACTCACTTCTTTCGAGAGAAACTCCTTCTCTAGAAAGGATCCATTCTTAGCAACAAATGTCTTGCCTTCAGATCTGTGATAGAAGGTGTACCCAACTGTCTCCTTTGGGTATCCTATGAAGACACATTTCTCCGATTTGGGTTTGAGCTTATCAGGATGAAACTTTTTCACATAAGCATCACAACCCCAAACTTTAAGAAACGACAACTTTGGTTTCTTGCCAAACCACAGTTCATATGGCGTCGTCTCAACGGATTTAGATGGTGCCCTATTTAACGTGAATGCAGCTGTCTCTAATGCATAACCCCAAAACGATAGTGGTAAATCGGTAGGAAACATCATAGATTGCACCATATCTAATAAAGTACGGTTACGATGTTCGGACACACCATTACATTGTGGTGTTCCAGGTGGCGTGAGTTGCAAAACTATTCCGCATTGTTTCAAATGAATACCAAACTCATAACTCAAATATTCTCCTCCATGATAAGATCGTAGAAACTTTATTTTCTTGTTACGATGATTTTCCACTTCACTCTGAAATTATTTGAACTTTTCAAATGTTTCAGACTTATGTTTCATCAAGTAGATATACCCATATCTGCTCAAATCATCTGTGAAGATCAGAAAATAGTGATACCCGCCGCGAGCCTCAACACTTATTGGACCGCACACATCAGTATGTATTATTTCCAACAAGTCTGTTTGCTCGCTCCATTGTTCCGAAGAACGAAGTCTTAGTCATCTTGCCCATGAGGCATGGTTCACAAGCATCAAGTGATTCATAACCAAGTGATTCCAAAAGTCCATCAACATGGAGTTTCTTCATGCGCTTTACACCAATATGACCTAAACGGCAGTGCCACATATAAGTTGCACTATCATTATTAACTTTGCATCTTTTGGCTTCAATATTATGAATATGTGTATTACTACGATCGAGATTCAATAAACCATTCACCTTGGGTGTATGACCATTGAAGGTTTTATTCATGTAAACAGAACAACAATTATTCTCTGACTTTAAATGAATAACAGTATTGCAATAAACATGATCAAATCGTATTCATGCTTAACGCAAACACCAAATAACATTTATTTAGGTTCAACACTAATCCCGAAAGTATAGGGAGTGTGTGATGATGATCATATCAATCTTGGAACCACTTCCAACACACATCGTCACTTCACCCTTAACTAGTCTTTGTTTATTCTGCAACTCTCGTTTCGAGTTACTAATCTCAGCAACTGAACTAGTATCAAATACCGAGGGCTTTCTATAAACACTAGTAAAGTACACATCAATAACATGTATATCAAATATACCTTTGTTCACTTTGCCATCCTTCTTATCCGCCAAATACTTGGGGCAGTTCTGCTTCCAGTGACCAGTCCCTTTGCAGTAGAAGCACTTAGTATCGGGCTTAGGTCTAGACTTGAGCTTCTTCACTTGAGCAACAACTTTCTTGTCGTTCTTCTTGAAGTTCCCCTTCTTCCCTTTGCCCTTTTCTTGAAACTAGTGGTCTTGTCAACCATCAACACTTGATGCTTTTCTTGATTTCTACCTTCGTCGATTTCAGCATCACGAAGAGCTTGGGAATCGTTTCCGTTATCCCTTGCATATTATAGTTCATCACGAAGTTCCAGTAACTTGGTGATAGTGACTAGAGAACTCTGTCAATCACTATCTTATCTGGAAGATTAACTCCCACTTGATTCAAGTGATTGTAGTACTCAGACATTCTGAGCATATGCTCACTAGCTGAGCTATTCTCCTCCATCTTGTAGGCTAAGTGCTTGCAAAGGTCTCATACCTTTCGACATGGGCATGGGTCTGAAATACTAATTTCAACTATTGGAACATCTCATATGCTCCGTGGCATTCAAAATGTCTTTGAAGCCACGATTCTAAGCCGTAAAGCATGGTGCACTAAACTATCAGGTAGTCATCATATCGAGCTCGCCAAACGTTCATAACTTCTGCATCTGCTCCTGCAATCGGTCTGTCACCCAGCGGTGCATCAAGGACATAATTCTTCTGTGCAGCAATGAGGATAATCCTCAGATGACAGATCCAATCCGCATCATTGCTACTCACATCTTTCAACTTAGTTTTTCTCTAGGAACTGGTACGTCTCCATGGTATCTACTTTTGCAAACACTTTTGCCCTTGTTTTGGACTCTAACTTGCATGATTTGAATGGAACTAACCCAGACTAACGCTGTTTTTAGCAGAATTGCCATGGTGTTATTTTTGTGCAGAAATAAAAGTTCTCAGAATGACCTAAAAATCAATGGAGAATTATTTTGGAATATATAAAAATACTAGAAGAAGAATCACGTCAGGGGGGCCTCCACCTGTCCACGAGGGTGGGGGGCGCGCCTGCCCCCCTGGGCGCGCCCCCTGCCTTGTGGCCCCCCTGACGCTCCACCGACCTCAACCTTGACTCCATATATTCACTTTCGGGGAGAAAAAACCAGGAAGAAGGATTCATCGCATTTTACGATATGGAGCCGCCGCCAAGCCCTAAACTCTCTCGGGAGGGCTGATCTGGAGTCCGTTCGGGGCTCCGGAGAGGGGAATCCGATGCCATCGTCATCATCAACCTTCCTCCATCACCAATTTCATGATGCTCACCACCGTGTGTGAGTAATTCTATCGTAGGCTTGTTGTACGGTGATGGGTTGGATGAGATTTATCATGTAATCGAGTTATTTTTGTTAGGGTTTGATCCCTAGAGTCCACTATGTTTTGAGATTGATGTTGCTATGACTTTGCTATGCTTAATGCTTGTCACTAGGGCCCAAGTGCCATGATTTCAGATCTGAACCTATTATGTTTTCATCAATATATGAGAGTTCTTGATCCCATCTTGCAAGTCTATAGTCACCTACTATGTGTTATGATCCGGCAACCCTGAAGTGACAATAATCGGGAGCACTCCCGGTGATGACCGTAGTTTGAGGAGTTCATGTATTCACTATGTGTTAATGCTTTGGTACGGTACTCTATTAAAAGGAGGCCTTAATATCCCTTAGTTTCCAATAGGACCCCGCCGCCACGGGAGGGTAGGACAAAAGATGTCATGCAAGTTCTTTTCCATAAGCACGTATGACTATATTCGGAATACATGCCTACATTACATTGATGAACTGGAGCTAGTTCTATGTCACCCTAGGTTATGACTGTTACATGATCGATCGCATCCGGCATAATTCTCTATCACCGATCCATTGCCTACGAGCTTTCCATATATTGTTCTTCGCTTATTTACTTTTCCGTTGCTATTGTTACAATCACTATAAAACCCCAAAAATATTACTTTTGCTACCGTTACCACTACTATCATATTACTTTGCTACTAAATACCTTGCTGCAGATATTAAGTTTCCAGGTGTGGTTGAATTGACAACTCAGCTGCTAATACTTGAGAATATTCTTTGGCTCCCCTTGTGTCGAATCAATAAATTTGGGTTGAATACTCTACCCTCGAAAACTGTTGCGATCCCCTATACTTGTGGGTTATCAAGAACATTTTCTGGCGCCGTTGGCGGGGAGCATAGCTCTATTCCTTGAGTCACTTGGGATTTATATCTGCTTATCATTATGAAGAACTTGCAAGATCGAAGGACCAAGATTTTCCCCTCAACTACGAGGGGAGGTAAGGAACTGCCATCTAGCTCTACACTTGATTCACCTTATGTTTTGAGTAAGCTTGTGACACATAAACCTGCTTCTGCTATTAATTCTGATATGTCGCATGTTATTGATGATGCCACTTCTGCTATGCATGATACTTATGATGAAACTACTTCTATGCTTGATACTACTGTGCCACTTGGTGAATTTCTTGATGAACAACTTGCTAGGGCTAGAGAGAATGAAATTATTGAAACTGATAATATTGATGAAAGTGATGATGAAGATTCTCCCCTAGATATGAATTGCCTGTTGTTCCTGACGGTTATGTTATGGATGAAGAAACTACTAGTGACTTTCTTGCTTGCAATGATAGAAGTGATCTTAAGAAATTATTAGCTAAGCTGAAAGAAAAATCTCTGAATGCTAGAATGAAATATGATCTTGCTTATGGTACTTCACCTATCTTTATTACTGATAAGGATTATGATTTCTCGGTCGATCCTGATATAATTACTTTGGTTGAATCTGATCCTTTCTATGGCTATGAATATGAAACTGTTGTGGCACATCTTACTAAATTAAATGATGTAGCTACCCTGTTCACTAATGATGAGAAAACTCGCTATTATTATATCCTTAAATTATTTCCGTTCTCATTAAAGGGTGATGCTAATATATGGTTTAATTCTCTTGATCCTGGTTGTGTGCGTAGTACCCAGGATATGATTTACTACTTCTCTAGTAAATATTTCCCCGCTCATAAGAAACAAGCTGCTTTAAGGGAAATATATAATCTTGTGCAAATTCAAGAAGAGAGTCTCCCACAAGCTTGAGGGAGGCTTCTCCGATTACTTAATGCTTTGCCTGATCATCCTCTCAAGAAAAATGAACTACATGATATCTTTTATAATGGACTAACCGATGCTTCCAGAGATTACCTAGATAGTTGTGCTGGTTGTGTTTTCAGGGACAGAACAGTTGATCAAGCTGAAATTCTATTAAATAATATGTTGACTAATGAAAATAATTGGACACTTCCTGAACCAACTCCTAAGCCAACTCCGAAGAAAAGGGGTATTCTATTTCTCAGTCCTGAAGATATGCAAGAGGCAAAGAAATCTATGAAAGAAAAAGGTATAAAAGCTGAAGATGTTAAGAATTTACCACCTATTGAAGAAATACATGGTCTTAATTTGCCGCCTGTTGAAGAAATACATGGTCTTGATAACCCGACACAGGTAGTAAAGGTAAATTCTCTCTATAGATATGATAAAGCTGAAATCCCTCCTGCTAAGTTTGCTAGCCAATGTTTGGATGAATTTGATAACTTTATGGTTAAGAAAGAAGATTTTAATGCTTATTTTTGGGACTAACCTATTAACCGGAGGCCCAACCCAGAATTGCTGTTTTTTGCCTGTTTTAGGGTTTCGAAGAAAAGGAATATCAAACAGAGTCCAAACGGAATGAAACCTTCGGGAACGTGATTTTCTCAACGAAAAAGACCCGGGAGACTTGGACCCTACGTCAACAAAGAAAAGAGGAGGCCACGAGGTAGGGGGGCGCGCCTACCCCCCTAGGCGCGCCCTCCACCCTTGTGGGCCCCCTGTTGCTCCACCGACGTACTCCTTCCTCCTATATATACCTACGTACCTCCAAACGGTCAGATACGGAGCCAAAACCCTAATTCCACCGCTGCAACTTTCTGTATCCACGAGATCCCATCTTGGGGCCTATTCCGGAGCTCCGCCGGAGGGGGCATCGATCACGGAGGGCTTCTACACCAACACCATAGCCCCTCCGATGAAGTGTGAGTAGTTTACCTCAGACCTACGGGTCCATAGTTAGTAGCCAGATGGCTTCTTCTCTCTTTTTGGATCTCAATACAATGTTCTCCCCCTCTCTTGTGGAGATCTATTCGATGTAATCTTCTTTTTGCGGTGTGTTTGTTGAGATTGATGAATTGTGGGTTTATGATCAAGTCTATCTATGAATAATATTTGAATCTTCTCTGAATTCTTTTATGTATGATTGGTTATCTTTGCAAGTCTCTTCGAATTATCAGTTTGGTTTGGCCTACTAGATTGATCTTTCTTGCAATGGGAGAAGTGCTTAGCTTTGGGTTCAATCTTGCGGTGTCCTTTCCCAGTGATAGTAGGGGCAGCAAGGCACATATTGTATTGTTGCCATCGAGGATAACAAGATGGGGTTTTCTTCATATTGCATGAGTCTATCCCTCTACATCTTGTCATCTTGCGTAAGGTGTTACTCTGTTTTTAACTTAATACTCTAGATGCATGCTGGATAGCGGTCGATGAGTGGAGTAATAGTAGTAGATGCAGGCAGGAGTCGGTCTACTTGTCTCGGACGTGATGCCTATATACATGATCATACCTAGATATTCTCATAACTATGCTCAATTCTGTCAATTGCTCAACAGTAATTTGTTCACCCATCGTAGAATACTTATGCTCTCGAGAGAAGCCACTAGTGAAACCTATGGCCCCCGGGTCTATCTTCATCATATTAATCTCCTACTACTTAGTTATTTCCTTTGCTATTTACTTTGCCTTTATTTTAATTTGCATCTTTATCATAAAAATACCAAAAATATTATCTTATCATATCTATCAGATCTCACTCTCGTAAGTGGCCTTATAGGGATTGACAACCCCTATTTCGTTGGTTGCGAGGATTTATTTGTTTTGTGCAGGTACGAGGGACTCACGCGTAGCCTCCTACTGGATTGATACCTTGGTTCTAAAAAACTGAGGGAAATACTTACGCTACTTTGCTGCATCATCCCTTCCTCTTCGGGGAAAACCAATGCAGTGCTCAAGAGGTAGCAAGAAGGATTTCTGGCGCCGTTGCCAGGGAGGTCTACGCAAAAGTCAACATACCAAGTAACCATCACATAACCTTATCTCCCGCATTACATTATTTGCCATTTGCCTCTCGTTTTCCTCTCCCCCACTTCACACTTGCCGTTTTATTTGCCCTCTCTCTCTATCCTCCCTCTCTTTCTCTATTTGCCTCTATTTGCCCGCTTGCTTTTTGTTTGCTTATGTGTTAGTTTGCTTGCTTGTCACGATGGCTCAAGATAATACTAAATTGTGTGACTTCACCAATACAAACAACAATGATTTTATTAGCACTCCGATTGCTCCTCTTACTGATGCTGAATCTTGTGAAATTAATGCTGCTTTGCTGAATCTTGTCATGAAAGATCCGTTTTCCGGCCTTCCTAGTGAAGATGCCGCTACCCATCTAAATAGCTTCGTTGATTTGTGTGACATGCAAAAGAAGAAAGATGTGGATACTGATATTGTTAAATTGAAGCTATTTCCTTTTTCGCTTAGAGATCGTGCTAAAGCTTGGTTTTCGTCTTTGCCTAAAAATAGTATTTATTCATGGAATAAGTGCAAAGATGCTTTTATCTCTAAGTATTTTCCTCCCACTGAGATCATTTCTCTTAGAAACAATATTATGAATTTTAAGCAACTTGATCATGAACATGTTGCGCAAGCTTGGGAGAGAATGAAATTAATGATACATAATTGCCCTACTCATGGTTTAAATTTGTGGATGATTGTTCAGAATTTTTATGCCGGATTGAATTTTGCTTCTAGAAATCTTTTAGATTCGGCCACGGGAGGCACTTTTATGGAAATCACTTTAGGAGAAGCTACTAAACTCCTAGATAATATTATGGTTAATTATTCTCAATGGCATACTGAAAGATCTACTAATAAAAAGGTGCATGCGATAGAAGAAATTAATGTTTTAAGTGGAAAGATGGATGGACTTATGAAATTATTTGCTAATAAGAGTGTTTCTTCTAATCCTAATGATATGCCCTTGTCTACTTTGATTGAGAATAATAATGAATCTATGGATGTGAATTTTGTTGGTAGGAACAATTTTGGTAACAACGCGTATAGAGGAAATTTCAATCCTAGGCCTTATCCTAGTAATCCCTCTGTCGGTGTCAAAATCGGCGGATCTCGGGTAGGGGGTCCTGAACTGTGCGTCTAGGATCGATGATAACAGGAGGCAGGGGACACGATGTTTACCCAGGTTCGGGCCCTCTTGATGGAGGTGGTACCCTACGTCCTGCTTGATTGATATTGATGATATGAGTATTACAAGAGTTGATCTACCACGAGATCGTAGAGGCTAAAACCCTAGAAGCTAGCCTATGGTATGATTGTTGTATATTGTCTATCGACTAGCCTGGCCTTGGTTTATATAATGCACCGGAGGCCTAGGATAACAAGAGTCCTAGCCGAATACGCCGGTGTGGAGGAGTCCTTGTCTTGATCACCAAGTCTTGTGGAATCTTCCATGTATGCGACAACTGTCCGAACTGGCCCATGAGTATACGACCATGGGGGTCCTCGGCCCAATCTAACAGATCGGGAGATGACGTGGTGAGTACCCCCTAGTCCAGGACACTGTCAGTAGCCCCCTGAACCGGTCTTCAAGTTAGGGACGCTCCTCGATTCTTCCAAACTGTTCTTCATCTTCGGTTGCCGGTTTTGAAAACTGGTTCAACAAATCTTCTCATCTTCGATCTTGAGGATTGCCGAAATGCATTCGACAGGTTTACACATCGGGTATCCGAGGAGCCCCTTTAAGTTTCCGACCTTTATCAATGCCTTGTTATTCTTATGCCACACCTCAGGTTTGAAGTTGTTCCCGGGAGGCAGTGTCCTCTTGCGTCCAAGCTCCAACGCCGGACTGCATTCGAGGTATCTTTTGCAGCCGAGCACCAACGCCGGACCACTTTCCGAGCTCTAACGCTGGGCTATGTCCAAACTCCAACACCAGACTGTATCCGGGTTCCAATGCCGGAATATATCTGAGGTGTCATATCACCTTGGTTCAAAAAAGTTCAAGGAGTTTAGCCGAGCTTAATGCTGGAAATGCCCTCTATGGAGCCAGCCACTAGCGCCCGAGCTTTATGCCGGACTGCTTCCGAGGAGTTTAGCCGATTTTTGTCAATATTTTTGATTGGTGCAATTTATTCTTTGCCGAGATATATAGCCAGTAGCCCTCAAGGTGTGTATCGGTTTAAAACCCGAGATGCAGTTGAATGATGACGTAAGACCACTGATCCCAGTAGCCGCTGAGACTCAGGTTGATTTGCAAAATCGGCCTGAGGATCAAGTCCTAGCTCGGCAGAATACTTCGGGACACAAAAAGCGGCGTGCTCAGTCCTCGAGACTCAGGTTGGGTGCGGCCGACCAACTTGAGGATCAAAATCTCATCGACAACTGTATTGCACTTAAAATTTTCTGCATTGAACAGGCAATGCAGTAGCCCCCGAGACACTGGTCGGGTGGCAACACCAGATCAGGGGATCGATGTGCCCCTTTAATATTTTTAAATAATAAGACCGAAGCCCAGTAGCCCCCGAGCCTTAATGCGGGCACGGGTGGCCGAATTAAGGATCGATATCCATAGTAAAATCACAAAGTATGTGTAATGACTCTATGTATTCAAGTACTTTACGTCATTAATGCTCGGATCCGCATTGTACAAAACTTTGTTGACCGACCATCGGCTTCCACCTCCTTGGCTAGTAGCCGAGGAGTGTTTGTCCTACTTTATAAAGCCTTTATGAGGGCAAAGATTTACGACAAACAAGGCAATCTGGCCATAAGGTTTTATAAACAAAGGTACGCAGAGAGATATGCTATATTACTGTTTAACATAAGAAATGTCTTCCAAAGAAAATAGTCCCGCTATCGGTCCCTTTCTTTGGGTTGTCATGCTAAGCATGATCATGAAACCTCAGCTCTAATGTAAGAGCAAAATATTGAGGATTTTAGTTTGGGAGGCCAGTTACTAGCCCCCGGTAGTGTTCGGCGACAGTCAAGGTCAAGCCGTAAACACTTCGGCCATTGTTATGAATGGCCCGTCATTTAACACCGTCATCAAATTGCTGACCAGTTTACGCTTATTGTGATAGTCAGTTTTCGGCTTTCTCCACTGAGCTGCTTAACCATGTGAGCTGGAAGCACAATCGCAGTGGTTCTCCCTTTGCACACCTAGCCGAACAAAGCGGAACGTAGGAGGCAAGTGCAGGAGCCAGGCAACCCATCTATTGACCGAAGACACAATTCGAAACCAATGCATATATAGTGAGATCCGAGAATGTTTTTGCCGAATCTATAAAGGTGTCCGGCATTGCACTGTGAGACTTGTGCTGGAAACACACAAATAGTTTAAAAGTGCCCAAAAGCTTGGAAAACCAAAAAACGTCAGTACAAACATGACGTCCGAACAAGATCAAGTGTTTGGTGCCAATCCAAAAATTGGAAGAGAAAGAAAAAATGTGCTTCTGTTGTGTTTTGACAACGACCAAGAAGAAAACACATTTACAGCTCATATATAAATTTTAAGAGCCCCCAAGTGACTTGGGTAAGAATTTTATGTATAACGATTGTATGTACCGAAGTAATTATATCATATTTGTGTTCACCCGAACTTTAAACGCGTCTTAACCGACCGTCGGCTTCTCCCTCTTCGGCCAAGGGCCGAAAAGTGTCATGTACTCTGCCTGTCGAGAGTATCGACGGTGTTTCCAATGACCAGGCAATCAGGCCATAAGGCTGTAATATACAAAGCGCGCTTAGGGAACTTATGCTATATTACTAACGAAGTGTAAGAAGCATCTTCGAAGAAAATAGTACCCCCACCAATACCTTTCTTCGGTGCTCATTGTTACTATGAGACTTGTGCAATAGATTTTTTGTACTTGTGAGTTCCGTTGTGTGCCGACCATGATTGAAAACAATAAGAGTGCTAGCTTTCGGCTTCACACAGTCTGAGGTCAGAGCTCGGATGACCCGGTCGTGACAATCGCAGAGGTGCTCCCTTTACTCCCTAGCTGAATAATCGGGAACGTAGGGGTAAACACAGGAGCGAGGCAACCCAGCTTGCAAATCGCTTAAGTCAATATGGTGCATATTGTGGCCTAATACACGAACAAGGAACGAATCCGTACAAGTATAATCATATGCAAGAGGAAAAGCTTCATAAAGGAAGCCCCCAAGTAAACGGGGTATTTGAATTTGTCCGTCGCAAACAAAGTTTGGACAAGGAAATTTTTTACAAGCAACTTTTTTCCAAAAAAGTATAATGATTGGTCGAACCAAACACAAGTTAAAAATTTAAAACTTTGAGCATGAAGGCAACTTAGCTGGTTAATGTGTTCGGTATTGATGACGCGACCCGAGCTTGATGCGGGACAAGGTTCCATCCCCCAAGCCGGTCCCAAGGTGGCGGAGCAAAGAGCTCGGCACTCCGAAGTGGTGACATAGCACGGTCAATGCGGGCCGACAGAGTGATGCCGAAGTCCCTGGCATGGGGTAATGAAGTGTTGACGAAGCCTCCCATCCAGCCGAGGTGACGTGGTATGTCAGTACGCCGAGTTGACGATACTGCCCAACCCGGATCATTTTCCTGTGCACAAAAAATAGTGCAAACCGGAGATAATAGTAATAATAATAATTAAAAAAAATCGTTGCATAATGAATGATTTATGCAAAGTGAGTAATAAAAGAAATATGGCATGGCACCGAAGTCAATGTCGATGCAGGGTGTCGGCGTGATGCGGTAAAGGCGTGGCAAAGCCTGAATTCACAGGTCGGTCCGAGTTCCGGATGCGGCGTTCGCCGAACTATGTACGGAAACTGACCGAACCACCGTGCGACCGTCGTTAATGCGGCCACCATTTGATAGACCTGTGTACATATGATGGACAAACCAGAGTAATAATTTCTTGGAAAAAATAAACCCAAACAAGCAAAAAATACTAGGATTAATAGCACCTAGTTTATTTGTTGGAGCAATCCGAAGAAAGGTGATTCCCAAAATTGGGACTCGATCTGCACACCCATTACCTGATGGGCGATAAAGCGATGGCATGATGATGCTGGCAAAGGTTGGCTCGCCGAGGCAAAGCCCTCGGTCGAGCTAACGTGATGGAGCTAGTCGGCTAGTGACGCCGAAGTCTCCGGAGTAGGTTGATGAAGAGATGACAAAGCCCCCGGTCCAGCCGAGATGTCGAAGCCACGATGTCAGCCGATGAGTCGAAGTAGGTCGGCGTGATGGACACCAGCTTGAAGAAGCAATAGTGCGGCCCTGCCGATATAGGTCATGGAGTGGTCGATGCTGGCTTGATGAAGTGACCGCGCGGCGATGCCGGTATGCCCGCTTCGTGTAATCCGTGGGGCGGCGATGTTGGTGATGATTTATCCTTTGCGATGCCGAACTCTTGTTCGGCTTACCGAGATGATGATCCAAAGAAGTTGATCTCGGCTCAACAAAGTGACGACGTGTCTAGCGCAAGTCGGCAGCCTTGGAGCAATATTGCCGGACTGGTTTGACACCAGCATGATGATGAGGATGACCTCAGGGGAGGCTTAAAAAATTTACGGGCACGTATTTAAAAACAACACACAATACCCTAGAAGAGAATTCCTCTAAAAAGGTTGTCCAATATCACGTTCATAAAGAAACATGAATTCGGGTCGGATCCGTATTCGCGCAGAAAACGGATCTGAAAATCGGTCCACTCATCGGAAGGTTCCTGGAGTTTGAACCGTCAGATCGAGCTGAAATTTGGAGGTGTGGTAGACATGGGAATTTCGCAGTAGATGAACGATTGGATCTTCCAAAGGACCTCCGAGCTGGGCTCTGGAGACCACGCCCTAAACTTGTCCAGATTCCTGTCCAGATTTGACAAGGCTCCGGTATATTGTAGATTGTCAGAGATTCCTCCATCGGAACTCGACGAAATTTTGCATGGTTGTTGTAGACGTAATTCTGCACTATTCCACCAAAGCAATCGTCAAACCGACGCTCGAGGAGGTGGTGACGGCGAATACAAGTTCGCTGTCCATAAAAACAGCACGGCCGCCCGAGGGCAATGTTGACGTTGAGCCCTCGAGCTCAATGGATGACTCCTCTATGATCATGATAGAGATCGGAGTTGATGTTGAAGAAGGCCCCCGTCCGAACATGACGATCGGAGATGGAGCACGGTCCTCGGTCGAGCCAAGTTGACCAGTCGAGCCGGCGTCGCAGTTGACCTGCGGGCGAGCCATTGATCCTTTTGCCGATCACACAGCGGAGCTCTCAATGAAAGCACCAATGTCAGTGTCAAAACCGGCGGATCTTGGGTAGGGGGTCCCGAACTGTGCGTCTAGGATCGATAGTAACAGGAGGCAGGGGACACGATGTTTACCCAGGTTCGGGCCCTCTTGATGGAGGTAATACCCTACGTCCTGCTTGATTGATATTGATGATATGAGTATTACAAGAGTTGATCTACCACGAGATCGTAGAGGCTAAAACCCTAGAAGCTAGCCTATGGTATGATTGTTGTATATTGCCTATCGACTAGCCTGGCCTTGGTTTATATAATGCACCGGAGGCCTAGGATAACAAGAGTCCTAGCCGAATACGCCGGTGGGGAGGAGTCCTTGTCTTGATCACCAAGTCTTGTGGAATCTTCCATGTATGCGACAACTGTCCAAACTGGCCCATGAGTATGCGGCCATGGGGGTCCTCGGCCCAATCTAACAGATTGGGAGATGACGTGGTGAGTACCCCCTAGTCCAGGACACTGTCACCCTCTAATAATTATGGTAATTCCTAAAACAATTCTTATTGAAATTATAATAAGATGCCCTCTGATTTTGAATCTAATATTAAAGAATTTATTACTTCACAAAAGAATTTTAATGCTATGATTGAAGAAAAATTGCTTAAGATTGATGATTTGGCTAGGAACGTTGATAGAATTTCTCTTGATGTTGATTCTTTGAAACTTAGATCTATTCCACCTAAGCATGATATCAATGAGTCTCTAAAAGCCATGAGAATTTCCATTGATGAGTGCAAAGAAAGAACCGCTAGGATGCGTGCTAAGAAAGATGTCTTTATAAGAGTGTGTTCTTCTAGTTGCTATGAAAATAAAGATGAAGATCTAAAAGTTATTGATGTGTCCCCTATTAAATCTTTGTTTTGCAATATGAATCTTGATAATGATGGGACTGAATATGATCCACCTTTAGCTAGAAGGCGTTCCAAGAATTCGGAATTTGTTGATCTTGATGCTAAAATTGATAAAAGTGGGATTGAAGAAATTAAAATCCTAGATGTTGCTAAACCCACTATTATGGATTTCAAGGAATTTAACTATGAAAATTGCTCTTTTATTGATTGTATTTCCTTGTTGCAATCCATGCTAAATTCTCCTCACGCTTATAGTCAAAATAAATCGTTTACTAAACATATCGTTGATGCCTTGATGCAATCTTATGAAGAAAAACTTGAATTGGAAGTTTCTATCCCTAGAAAACTTTATGATGAGTGGAAACCAACTATTAAAATTAAAATTAAAGATCATGAATGCTATGCTTTATGTGATTTGGGTGCTAGTGTTTCCACGATTCCAAAGACTTTGTGTGATTTGTTAGGTTTCCGTGATTTTGATGATTGCTCTCTAAACTTGCACCTTGCTGATTCCACTATTAAGAAAACTATGGGAAGAATTAATGATATTCTTATTGTTTCAAATAGGAATTATGTGCCCGTAGATTTTATTATTCTTGACATAGATTTCAATCCTTCATGTCCTATTATTCTTGGTAGACCTTTCCTTAGAACGATTCGTGCAATTATTGATATGAAGGAAGGAAATATTAGATTTCAATTTCCATTAAGGAAAGGCATGGAACACTTTCCTAGAAAGAAAATTAAATTACCTTATGAATCTATTATGAGAGCCACTTGTGGATTGCCTACCAAAGATGGCAATACCTAGATCTATTCTTGATTGTTATGCCTAGCTAGGGGCGTTAAACGATAGCGCTTGTTGGGAGGCAACCCAATTTTATTTTTATTCCTTGACTTTTGATCCTTCTTATTAATAAATAATTTATCTAGACTCTGTTTTGGTTGTGTTTTTTGTGTTTAATTAGTGTTTCTGCCAAGTAGAACCGTTGGGAAGACTTGGGGAAAGTCTTGTTGAACTTGCTGTAAAAACAGAAACTTTAGCGCCCACGAGAACTGCTGTCATTTTTATTTTGAAAGTGTTATTTAGTTAATTATTTTTGCAGATGATTAATAGATAAATTCCTCACGTCCAGCAATTTATTTTAGAATTTTTGGGGTTCCAGATCTTGCGCTAGCTACAGATTACTACAGACTGTTCTGTTTTTGACAGATTCTGTTTTTCGTGTGTTGTTTGCTTATTTTGATGAATCTATGGCTAGTAAAATAGTTTATAAACCATAGAGAAGTTGGAATACAGTAGGTATAACACCAATATAAATAAAGAATTAGTTCATTACAGTACCTTGAAGTGGTCTTTTATTTTCTTTCGCTAACGGAGCTCACGAGATTTTCAACTTTAATTTTGTGTTGTGAAGTTTTCAAGTTTTGGGTAAAGATTTGATGTATTATGGAACAAGGAGTGGCAAGAGCCTAAGCTTGGGGATGCCCATGGCACCCCCAATATAATCTAAGGACACCTAAAAGCCAAAGCTTGGGGATGCCCCGGAAGGCATCCCCTCTTTCGTCTACTTCTATCGGTAACTTTACTTGGAGCTTTATTTTTATTCGCCACATGATATGTGTTTTACTTGGAGTGTCTTGTATGATTTGAATCTTTGCTTGTTAGTTTACCACAATCATCCTTTCTGTACACACATTTTGAGAGAGCCATACATGATTTGGAATTTGTCAGAATACTCTATGTGCTTCACTTATATCTTTTGAGTTATATAGTTTTGCTCTAGTACTTCACTTATATCTTTTAGAGCACGGTGGTGGATTTGTTTTATAGAAACTATTTATCTCTCATGCTTCACTTAGATTATTTTGAGAGTATTAATAGCATGGTATTTTGCTTAAAATCCTAATATGCTAGGTGTTCAAGATTAGTAAAATTTTCTTAAGAGTGTTTTGAATACTAAGAGAAGTTTGATGCTTGATGATTGTTTTGAGATATGGAGGTAATAATATCAAAGTCGTGCTAGTTGAGTAGTTGTGAAATTGAGAAATACTTGTGCTGAAGTTTGCAAGTCCCGTAGTGTAACACCCTCGATGCGACTATATCTCCCACGTGTCGAGGCACGACTTAGAGGCATAATCGCATTGAAGGCATATGTCGCAAGTCAGGCAATCATCACAAACATCCCATGTAATATAATTAATAAAAGGGGAGATAACATAGTTGGCTTACAATCGCCACGTCAATCAAGTACATAAATAACATTACAATCATCCAAACACTCATGGCCCGACTACGACGCCAAAATAAAAGATAACCCAACATGCGACACGGTCCCGATCACCCCCAATAGGGCACCACTACTGATCATTAGGAAAGGAAACATAGTAACGCTGAGAGTCCTCGTCGAACTCCCACTTGAGCTCGAGCGCGTCACCTAGAGCAGAATCATCAGGCCCTGCATCTGGTGTAATAGTAATCTGTGAGCCACAGGGACTCAGCAATCTCGCACCCTCGCAATCAAGACTATTTAATCTTAATAGGTAGGGTAAGGTAAAAATAAGTGGAGCTGCAACAAGCGACTAGCATATATGGTGGCTAACTTATTCGCAAAAGAGAGCGAGAAGAGGAGGCAAAGCGCGAGCGAGAAACTAGAGGACAATCTGCGCAAACATTACTCCAACACCGTGTCCACCTCCCGGACTTCGCCGAGAAGAGGCCATGACGGTAACACACTCAGTTGATTCATTTTAATTAAGTTAAGGTTCAAGTTATCTACAACCGGACATTAACAAATTCCCATCTGCCCATAACCACGGGCACGGCTTTCGAAAGTTCAAATCCCTGCAGGGGAGTCCCAACTTAGCCCATGACAAGCTCTCACAGTCAACGAAGGAATAGACCTCCTCCCGAGACGTTCCGATCAGACTCGGTACCTCGGTTCTTCAAGACACTTCGACAGGTTAAAACAAGACCAGCAACACCGCCCGAATGTGCCGAAAAATCCCAATAGGAGCTGCACATATCTCGTTCTTAGGGCATACTTAGATGAGACTAGCTACGAGTAAAACCAACCCTCAAGTTGCCCCGAGGTGGCCCCGCAGGCAGCTCAGTTCGGACCAACACTCAGAGGAGCACTGGCCCCGAGGGGGGGGGGTTTAAAATAAGATGACCCTTGAGTCCGCGATCCAAGGGAAAAGGCTAGGTGGCAAATGGTAAAAACCAAGGTTGGGCATTGCTGGAAGAGCTTTAATCAAGGCGAACTATCAAGGGGTTCCCATTATAACCCAACCGCGTAAGGAACGCAAAATCCGGGAACATAACACCGATATGACGGAAACTAGGGCGGCAAGAGTGGAACAAAACACTAGGCGAGAGGCCGAGCCTTCCACCCTTTACCAAGTATATAGATGCATTAAGATAACATGGCAATATAATGGTATCCCAACAAGTAAATAAATGTTCCAACAAGGAACGGTCTCCAATCTTCACCTGCAACTAGCAACGCTATAAGAGGGGCTGAGCAAAGCGGTAACATAGCCAATCAACGGTTTGCTAGGACATGGTGGGTTAGAGGTTTGACATGGCAATTTGGGAGGCTTGAAAGCAAATGGTAGGCATCGTAGCATTGGCATAGCAAAAGAGCGAGCAAACTAGCATAGCAAAGATAGTAGTGATTTCGAGGGTATGATCATCTTGCCTGCAAAGTTGTCAGAGTTGACTGGATCCTCAAAAGCAAACTCAACGGGCTCCTCGTTAGCAAACTCGTCTCCCGGCTCTACCCAAACAAGACAAACAAGCAACAAGGACACAATCAACCACGTGCAAGGATCAAACAATATGATGCTATGAAGATATGCTATGCGGGATGCGATGCGGGATGCATATGCAAGATGTGACAGGAAATGCATGGACCTGGCATCAACTTGGAAAACCAAGTGTGCCACTGGAAAGATGAGATGAAATCGTTTGAAAACAATATAAAGAACGCCGGAATCGGAGTTACGGTTTGGAAATGGCAAGCGATTCAAATATGACACCGGTCTGCGATTTACAGCAAGTAGCCATCTAAACGCAATGAGATGATCAAGCTACAGCACTCAAGCATGACAACAAAATAAATAGCAGGGATGCATTCAAGATTCTTAACAAAAGTCTAGCACTAAGCTACGGCCAATTCATCCATTAACAGGTTCAAACAAGCATGGCAAAAATGCATATGGTAAACAGATCTCAGACTTTGTGAAATTAACACTTGTCTGGTATTTCAGACCAGGTAGCCCTCTTCGGAGCAATAAAACTACATGCTACAGGACCTGAACATGGCAAAGTAAAGCATGACATGGAGCTACTCAAATAACTTAACAAAAGTCCCTTAGTGACCTTGAGCCAAAAGGGATCAGAAAATATACTAACAAGCATGCGAACATAGCAAAAGCATAATCAGTTTTCACACTTAGTGAAAACTGGCACATGCTGGAACATAACTCAAGTAGGCATGTTTACGAGCTCGATGCACTCACTACGGAGCAAGTCATGACAAACTAAGCATACATCTATCAAGAACACACAAAATGCAAGATATACATGGAAAGAACAATAACATAGCATGCACGGATCAACTACAACAACATCGGCAAAATTGCAAACAAGTTGACAATCTGCCCACATTCACAAAGTAGCAAAAGTAGAGCTCTATTGACTCAAGCTAGGGTGCTCCATAAATGCAAACAAAGACATGGATGGATAGAGCACTACAAGATTAACAAAACATCCTCACTGATCATCCTCAAACGAGGCACGGATCACTAGGAAATAACATGAACATATGGCATCATGAACAAAACAGCTCAAGGACTTAGTGGAAATGCTAAGTCCCTGAAAACAGAATTAGCAAGTGCACCACTTGGCAAGCTTGCACTAGGCACCACACACATCAAAAAAATACATGGGTTGCATCTCTGGAAAGATGACAAAACCCTTAACAAAACATATGTAGAGCATCATGGCATATCATGCACACAATAATCATGGCAAAAATGACAAGTCTAAATGGAGCAGCAGATCTGACAAATAACTCAAGTAGCCCTCTTCTAACAGCATTTCGGGCATCAATATGAACTAAAATGAAAATGATGCAATGGAATGAAATGATATACTCTCTGAGATGAACATTGTGATATGCTATATGCATGAATCGGAGCTACGGATGCAAAGTTACGAGGCCATGAACAGGAGCATATGGATCTGAGAATTCGGGGACTTACACGAATTCTTACCTCCGGATCTAGGGTTTGACCCGGGCACGCAAAACGAGGTTCGTCGCCGGGGCTTCGCCGGAGTTCGTCACCGGAGTAGGAGGGAGAGGCCGAGAGGGGCCAGGGAGGCGCGGGACCCGAGGGGCGGCGAGGGGCGCGGCGGGCGAGGCGGCGCGGCGGCCGGCGAGGCGGCGCGGCGATGGTGCGGCGGCGGAGCGGCGGAGGCGGCGGTGCGGTGGTGCTGGGCGGCTCGGGGGCGGCGTTGGAGGAGAGTGGCGGCGCGGGCGGCGGCGCCCGGGAGTCGGGCCGGGAGGGCCGGTGACGGGCCGCGCGGGCCGCGACGGGTGCGGGCGGCGATTGTGGGCGCCCGACGCCACGTGGCTTCGCGGGATTGGCCCGGGCGGATCAGGCGGACAATGTCCGTCGGCGGGGGAGTTTGTCCGGCGCGCGCGAGGTGGCGGATCTAGGGTTTCGGGGGGAAGAAGAAGAAAACAGAGGGGATCTTTTAATAGACATAGGAGGAGCTAGGAGAGTCCAAATGAGGAGCGGTTTTCGGCCACGCGATCGTGATCGAATGCTCTAGATGATGGAGAGGGTTTAGGTGGGTTTTGGGCCAAATTGGAGGGGTGTTGGGCTGCAACACACACGAGGCCTTTTCGGTTCCTCGGTTAACCGTTGGAGTATCAAACGAAGTCCAAATGATACGAAACTTGACAGGCGGTCTACCGGTAGTAAACCAAGGCCGCTTGGCAAGTCTCGGTCCAATCCGGAAATGTTTAATCCCCACACACGAAAGAAATCTAGAACTGACCACCAGAGGAGAACGAAGCGCCGGAATGCAAAACGGACAACGGGGAAAAAGCTCGAATGCATGAGACGAACACGTATGCAAATGCAATGCACATGATGACATGATATGAGATGCATGACAACGACAACAACACACGGAGACAAAGACCCGAACCCGAGAATATAAAATAACTTAAAGCCGGAAACGGCAAGAGTTGGAGTACAAATTGGGAAAGTTACATCCGGGGTGTTACAACACTCCACCACTACGAAAGGATCTCGTCCCGAGATCTATGACTGAAAGAACGCCGGGTACTCAGAACGGAGGTGATCCTCGCGTTCCCAGGTAGCTTCACGGTCGGAATGGTGTGACCACTTGACTTTGAGAAATTTGATTAACTTGTTGCGAGTCTTGCGTTCAGTCTCTTCAAGAATAGCAACTGGGTGCTCACGATAGGAAAGATCTTCTTGGAGGTCAATGTCCTCGAAGTTGACGGTGCGGTCAGGAGTCTTGAAGCACTTTCGGAGCTGAGAGACATGGAACACGTCATGAACATTTGCAAAGTTTGAAGGAAGCTCGAGTTGATAGGCGAGGTCGCCTCTCTTGCTGACAATCTTCAAAGGTCCCACGTATCTAGGGGCAAGCTTCCCTTTGATACCGAAGCGACGAGTACCTTTCATAGGAGAGACGTGGAGGTAGACATGATCTCTGATCTCGAAAGCCAAATCACGGTGCTTACTATCATAGTAGCTCTTCTGACGGGATTGGGATGCTTTGAGGTTATCACGAATGACTTTGCACATTTCCTCTGCCTCTGTGATTAAGTCATTTCCAAGAAGCTGACGTTCACCGGTTTCGGACCAGTTGAGAGGGGTGCGGCACTTCCTGCCATACAGAATTTCAAATGGGGCCTTGCCCGAACTTGCTTGAAAACTGTTGTTGTAGGAGAATTCAGCATAAGGAAGACAATCCTCCCACTTCATGCTGAAGGAGATCACACAAGCCCTGAGCATATCTTCAAGAATCTGGTTGACACGCTCGACTTGACCGCTAGTTTGAGGATGGAAAGTTGTGCTAAAGCGGATGTTGGTGCCCATGGCCTTCTGAAAAGAATCCCAAAACTTGGAGGTAAAGATGCTGCCATGGTCTGAAGAGATCACCTGTGGAATACCGTGCAGAGAGACAATACGAGAGGTATAGAGTTCCGCCAATTAAGCTGCAGTGATCGACTCTTTAATAGGCAGAAAGTGAGCCACTTTGGTGAGTTTGTCGATGACAACGAATATAGCATCATTGCCACGCTTGGACTTTGGAAACCCAGCCACGAAGTCCATTTCGATGTGGTCAAACTTCCATTCTGGAATGGCAAGAGGTTGGAGGAGACCAGCTGGCCCTTGGTGTTATGCCTTCACTCTTCTACAGACATCACATTCATTGACGAATTGAGCAATCTCGCGCTTCATTCGAGTCCACCAATAAGCCCGCTTAAGGTCCTAATACATCTTCGTACTCCGAGGGTGGATGGAGAGGAGAGAATTGTGAGCCTCGTTCATGATCACTTTACAAAGGTCACCTTTGGGCACAACAATACGATCCTCGAAGAAGAGAGTATCCTTGTCATCAAGGCGGTAGCACTTGTACTTGGGTTGACTCTTGGCAATCCCAATCTTCACCTTTTTCACCATAGCATCAAGAAGCTGGGCTTGGCGAATCTGGTCTTCCAAGGTAGGAGTGACTTGAAGGTTGGTGAGGAAACCTTGAGGAACAACTTGCAGATTAAGTTTGCGGAAAGCTTCACAAAGCTCGGGTTGATACGGCTTGAGAATCAGACTGTGGCAATAAGCCTTTCTGCTCAATGCGTCAGCAATCACATTGGCCTTGCCTGGAGTATACTTGATACTCGGATTATACTCTTGAATCATTTCGACCCATCGAGTTTGCCTGAGATTGAGATTAGGCTGAGTGAAGATGTACTTGAGACTCTTGTGATCAGTGAAAATGTCCACTTTTCTTCCCAATAGAAGATGTCTCCAAGTCAAAAGAGCATGCACAACTGCCGCCAACTCGAGATCATGAGTGGGGTAGTTCTTCTCATTGGGCTTCAATTGGCGAGAGGTATACGCAACAACTTTCTTCTCTTGCATCAAAACTGCGCCAAGACCTTGGAGAGAGGCATCACAAAAGACCTCGTACGGCTTGGATTCATCAGGCGGAGTCAGAACTGGAGCAGTGATCAATTTCTCTTTCAAAGTGTTGAAAGCAATGTCACACTCCGGAGACCAAACGTACTTGACGTGCTTCTGGAGAAGATTATAGAGAGGCTTCGCGATCTTAGAAAAGTTTTCAACGAATCTTCGACAATAGCTTGCGAGACCGAGGAAGCTACGGAGTTGCTTCACGTTCTGAGGAGGTTCCCAATTCACAATTGCAGACACCTTCTCAGGATTCACAGCAATGCCCTTGGCAGAGATGATATGACCAAGATAAAGAACCTCATCGAGCCAAAATTCACACTTGGAGAACTTGGCGTAGAACTGGTGTTCTCTGAGCTTATCGAGTACCAAACGCAAGTGCTTGGCATGATCTTCCTTGTTCTTCGAGAAAACCAGAATGTCGTCGAGATAGACCAAAATGAAGTCATTGGTGTAGGCGTTGAAGATGAAGTTCATCATGCGAGAGAACGTCGGAGGAGCATTGACGAGGCCAAAAGACATGACAGTGTATTCATATGAACCATAGCTTGTCCTGAAAGCCGTCTTGGGAATATCTTGCTCACGGATTCGAATCTGATGATAACCCATACGGAGATCAAGCTTGGAGAATACTTGGGCACCTTTGAGTTGTTCGAACAGCTCGTTGATGTTGGGAAGTGGGTATTTGTTCTTTATGGTCTTCTTGTTCAATGGACGGTAATCAACACAAAGTCGGTCCGTTCCATCCTTCTTCTTCACAAAAAGAACACCACAACCCCACGGAGAAGAACTAGGCCGGATGAGACCCATTTTCTCTTGAATATCGAGTTGCTTCTTCAGCTCCTTCAACTCTTCAGGTCCGAGCTTGTAAGGACGCTTGCACACAGGTTCCGTACCGGGCTCAAGATCAACAACGAATTCAACTGGCCGGTGCGGAGGCATTCCTGGAAGCTCTTCTGGAAAGACGTCTTGATATTCGCAAACGACTGGAATTTGCGAGATAGCATCCAGTTCACCCTTCTCATTGAGAGAAAACAGACGGATGGTATTATCCCGAGCGGCAAAGACAATTACATCCTCAGACGAATGAGTCAATTGAATCTGCCTGGCTGCACAATCAAGCTGAGCCTTGTGCTTAGAAAGCCAATCCATCCCGAGAATAAGATCAATATCCGAGTTACCAAGAACCATTGGATATGCCAGAAACTTGAAATCACCCATCATGATAGAAATATCCGGAATCATCATACTAGAACTCAGACGCTTAGCCGGAGAGACGACTTGCATAGCTCTAGGTAAAGCCTTAGTACTAAAATTGTTCTCTGATGCAAATGGGAATGACATGAAGGAATGCGATGCACCAGAGTCAAAAAGTACTTTTGCAGGAATATCGTTAACAGGAAGGTTACCCATGATGACATCTGATGAGTCCTCTGCCTGAGCTGCATTCATCAAGTTGACCTTGGCGTGCTTGGGGTTATGCTTGACCACAGCTGTACTTGCCGATCTGACAGGAGGAGGAGGAGGAAGACGCCTCTGGTTGAAACACTTGTTGGCATAGTGACCCTTCTGTTGACACTTGTTGCACGTGACCTCTGAAAGCGGACGGTGATATGGAGCACTTGATCTTGGAGCTTGAGACAAAGTCTTGTTCTCAAAGCCAGGGTTGGGTGGGTGGGAAGAACCACTGCCACCTTTGCTCTTCTGCTGATACGGCTGACGAAACGGAGGAGGAGGAAGCCAATACTTCTGCTGCTTGGACACTTGAGTAGAGGAAGAAGGAGTAACATCTCTGACTCGCTTCTTGGAAGCATCACACCTCAACTGAGCGGCCTCTTGCTTCAGTGCCATGTTGTAGAACTCATCGTACCTCAAGGGCTCAAAGAGAACAAGAGCTAGCTGAATTTCTTCTCTGAGACCACCCCTGAACTGGTATATCATGCTCTTCTCATCAGGGATGTCCTGCTTGGCAAAGCGGGTGAGCTTCTGAAACAACTTGTTGTAGTCATAGACAGACAAAGAGCCTTGCTTCAGGTTGCGGAATTCCTCACACTTGCTTTCAACCACGCTCTGCGGGATATGGTGAGCTCAAAAATCTTGACGGAATTCATCCCAAGTGATCACACGTCCACCTCTGGAATCCTTGTACTGCTGGAACCATTCTGCAGCTTGATCTTTGAGTTGGAAGGAAGCGAACTTGACAAAGTCCTTAGGCCTGACGTTACTGCACTCGAAATGCTTGCACAGATCCACAAGCCAATCGTCAGCATCGGTTGCCTCAACACAATTTCTGAAAGTCTTTGGCCCGTTAGCAAGGAACTGGTTGAGTGTAGCAGAGTGATTCTGATTGTTGCCTTGGTTCCCTTGGTTGCGCTCTTGAAGAATTTGCATGATCAACTGTGTGTTTGCATTGGTTGCGGCCATCACAGCTTGCCATGCCTACGGAGGAGGTGGAGGTGGTGGCGGATCAGGATTCGGAGTCGTGCGCGTTGGAGGAGCCATCCTGAAGAGGTTGACATCCATTAGCACATCGATAGGCAAATATTGAAGCTTAATCCAACGGAATGAAAATTGCAACATATAGTCTTCACATCCAAACAAAATGAACGAATGCATTCCTCTTGAAATGGTCACATATCCATAAATAGAGAAGCCACGTAGAATTAAGGTAGAGAAATAAATCAAAAAGGTACGGATCAAGAACGAATAATCGGTAAGAAATCCCAATCTCAAACCAATATCCGTGGAAGAAGAACTAGAGCTACAAGAATTCCCACCTATGAAACTCCCGAACCTTTCCGGTTATGCAATCAGGTGTTGGGGATACAGGGGAAGCATAATACCTCACCCAATTCTAGCAAATCCTACATCCAGCTGTATCCATCCTTCAACACATAAACGAGAAAAACTTCGGAAACCATCTACCTCAACCTTCGAAAAGCATCCGTTATACAAGTTATGGCGATACTCCCGAACTCCCGCCCCAGTACTGGGTGGCGTCGAGGTTATCTCACCAACGAACTACATAAAAGAGATTTTTGATGTCGGCGTGCTAAACTCAGGTATTCCAGAATAGCAACGATAAAATTATGACGACAACACCTCAGAGCTCAACTCCCCGGGACACTTCCACTAAACCCCTGACAGGAGGCACCAAGACAATGTTCTCATCATAAAACCATCGGAACGATTCCAAGATACCCGCGTGATCCTAAATTTTTTTTAGTGAAATTTGAGAAGAGAAGAGTCAAAACTCTATGCCAGGATGCCTTACCAGAGCGATGAGGAGACTGGGAAGTAAAAAGAATTCCTAAAATCTCCGATATATAATTCCTAAATGACTCAAAACATTTTTCTAGACACAACTCGGCTGCTAAAAACGATCAAGCAATGGGGCTCCTAAGGTCGGGGAAGGCTCTGATTACCAACTTGTAACACCCTCGATGCGACTATATCTCCCACGTGTCGAGGCACGACTTAGAGGCATAATCGCATTGAAGGCATATGTCGCAAGTCAGGCAATCATCACAAACATCCCATGTAATATAATTAATAAAAGGGGAGATAACATAGTTGGCTTACAATCGCCACGTCAATCAAGTACATAAATAACATTACAATCATCCAAACACTCATGGCCCGACTACGACGCCAAAATAAAAGATAACCCAACATGCGACACGGTCCCGATCACCCCCAATAGGGCACCACTACTGATCATTAGGAAAGGAAACATAGTAACGCTGAGAGTCCTCGTCGAACTCCCACTTGAGCTCGAGCGCGTCACCTAGAGCAGAATCATCAGGCCCTGCATCTGGTGTAATAGTAATCTGTGAGCCACAGGGACTCAGCAATCTCGCACCCTCGCAATCAAGACTATTTAATCTTAATAGGTAGGGTAAGGTAAAAATAAGTGGAGCTGCAACAAGCGACTAGCATATATGGTGGCTAACTTATTCGCAAAAGAGAGCGAGAAGAGGAGGCAAAGCGCGAGCGAGAAACTAGAGGACAATCTGCGCAAACATTACTCCAACACCGTGTCCACCTCCCGGACTTCGCCGAGAAGAGGCCATGACGGTAACACACTCAGTTGATTCATTTTAATTAAGTTAAGGTTCAAGTTATCTACAACCGGACATTAACAAATTCCCATCTGCCCATAACCACGGGCACGGCTTTCGAAAGTTCAAATCCCTGCAGGGGAGTCCCAACTTAGCCCATGACAAGCTCTCACAGTCAACGAAGGAATAGACCTCCTCCCGAGACGTTCCGATCAGACTCGGTACCTCGGTTCTTCAAGACACTTCGACAGGTTAAAACAAGACCAGCAACACCGCCCGAATGTGCCGAAAAATCCCAATAGGAGCTGCACATATCTCGTTCTTAGGGCATACTTAGATGAGACTAGCTACGAGTAAAACCAACCCTCAAGTTGCCCCGAGGTGGCCCCGCAGGCAGCTCAGTTCGGACCAACACTCAGAGGAGCACTGGCCCCGAGGGGGGGGGGGTTTAAAATAAGATGACCCTTGAGTCCGCGATCCAAGGGAAAAGGCTAGGTGGCAAATGGTAAAAACCAAGGTTGGGCATTGCTGGAAGAGCTTTAATCAAGGCGAACTATCAAGGGGTTCCCATTATAACCCAACCGCGTAAGGAACGCAAAATCCGGGAACATAACACCGATATGACGGAAACTAGGGCGGCAAGAGTGGAACAAAACACTAGGCGAGAGGCCGAGCCTTCCACCCTTTACCAAGTATATAGATGCATTAAGATAACATGGCAATATAATGGTATCCCAACAAGTAAATAAATGTTCCAACAAGGAACGGTCTCCAATCTTCACCTGCAACTAGCAACGCTATAAGAGGGGCTGAGCAAAGCGGTAACATAGCCAATCAACGGTTTGCTAGGACATGGTGGGTTAGAGGTTTGACATGGCAATTTGGGAGGCTTGAAAGCAAATGGTAGGCATCGTAGCATTGGCATAGCAAAAGAGCGAGCAAACTAGCATAGCAAAGATAGTAGTGATTTCGAGGGTATGATCATCTTGCCTGCAAAGTTGTCAGAGTTGACTGGATCCTCAAAAGCAAACTCAACGGGCTCCTCGTTAGCGAACTCGTCTCCCGTCTCTACCCAAAAAAGACAAACAAGCAACAAGGACACAATCAACCACGTGCAAGGATCAAACAATATGATGCTATGAAGATATGCTATGCGGGATGCATATGCAAGATGTGACAGGAAATGCATGGACCTGGCCTCAACTTGGAAAACCAAGTGTGCCACTGGAAATATGAGATGAAATCGCTTGAAAACGATATAAAGAACGCCGGAATCGGAGTTACGGTTTGGAAATGGCAAGCGATTCAAATATGACACCGGTCTGCGATTTACAGCAAGTAGCCATCTAAACGCAATGAGATGATCAAGCTACAGCACTCAAGCACGACAACAAAATACATAGCAGGGATGCATTCAAGATGCTTAACAAAAGTCTAGCACTAAGCTACAGCCAATTCATCCATTAACAAGTTCAAACAAGCATGGCAAAAATGCATATGGTAAACAGATCTCAGACTTTGTGAAATTAACACTTGTCTGGAATTTCAGACCAGGTAGCCCTCTTCGGAGCAACAAAACTACATGCTACAGGACCTGAACATGGCAAAGTAAAGCATGGCATGGAGCTACTCAAATAATTTAACAAAAGTCCCTTAGTGGCCTTGAGCCAAAAGGGATCAGAAAATATACTAACAAGCATGCGAACATAGCAAAAGCATAATCAGTTTTCAGACTTAGTGAAAACTGGCACATGCTGGAACATAACTCAAGTAGGCATGTTTACGAGCTCGATGCACTCACTACGGAGCAAGTCATGACAAACTAAGCATACATCTATCAAGAACACACAAAATGCAAGCTAGACATGGCAAGAACAATAACATAGCATGCACAGATCAACTACAACAACATCGGCAAAATTGCAAACAAGTTGACAATCTGCCCAGATTCACGAAGTAGCAAAAGTAGCAAAAATACATGGGTTACACCTCTGGAAATATGACAAAACCCTTAACAAAGCATATGTAGAGCATCATGGCATATCATGCACACAATAATCATGGAAAAAATGACAAAAGTCTAAATGGAGCAGCAGATCTGACAAATAACTCAAGTAGTCCTCTTCTAACAGCATTTCGGGCATCAATATGAACTAAAATGAAAATGATGCAATGGAATGAAATGATGTACTCTCTGAGATGAACATTTTGATATGCGATATGCATGAATCGGAGCTATGGATGCAAAGTTACGAGGCCATGAACAGGAGCATATGGATCTGAGAATTCGGGGACTTAGACGAATTTTTACCTCTGGATCTAGGGTTTGACCCGGGCACGCAAAACGAGGTTCGTCGCTGGGGCTTCGCCGGAGTAGGAGGGAGAGGCCGAGAGGGGCCGGGGAGGCGCGAGACCCGAGGGGCGGCGAGGGGCGCAGCGGGTGAGGCGGCGCGGCGGCCGGCGAGGCAGCGCGGCAGGCGAGGCGGCGCGGCGATGGTGCGGCGGCGGAGCGGCGGAGGCGGCGGTGCGGTGGTGCTGGGCGGCTCGGGGGCGGCGTTGGAGGAGAGGGGCGGCGCGGGCGGCGGCGCCCGGTAGTCGGGCCGGTGACGGGCCGCGGCGGGTGCGGGCCGCGATGTGGGGGCGCGGCGCCACGTGGCTTCGCGGGATTGGCCCGGGCGGATCGGGCGGACAATGTCCGTCGGCGGGGGAGTTTGTCTGGCGCGCGCGAGGTGGCGGATCTAGGGTTTCGGGGGGAAGAAGAAGAAGAAAACGGAGGGGATCTTTAAATAGACATAGGAGGAGCTAGGAGAGTCCAAATGAGGAGCGGTTTTCGGCCACGCGATCATGATCAAACGCTCTAGATGATGGAGAGGGTTTAGGTGGGTTTTGGGCCAAATTGGAGGGGTGTTGGGCTGCAACACACACGAGGCCTTTTCGGTTCCTCGGTTAACCGTTGGAGTATCAAACGAAGTCCAAATGATACGAAACTTGACAGGCGGTCTACCGGTAGTAAACCAAGGCCGCTTGGCAAGTCTCGGTCCAATCAGGAAATGTTTAATCCCCACACACGAAAGAAATCTAGAACTGACCACCAGAGGAGAACGAAGCGCCGGAATGCAAAACGGACAACGGGGAAAAAGCTTGAATGCATGAGATGAACACGTATGCAAATGCAATGCACATGATGACATGATATGAGATGCATGACAACGACAACAACACACGGAGACAAAGACCCGAACCCGAGAATATAAAATAACTTAAAGCCGGAAACGGCAAGAGTTGGAGTACAAATTGGGAAAGTTACATCCGGGGTGTTGCACATAGCATGCACGTATGGTAAACGTTATGCAACAAATTTGAAACATGAGGTGTTATTTGATTGTCTTCCTTATGAGTGCCGGTCGGGGACGAGCGATGGTCTTTTCCTACCAATCTATCCCCCTAGGAGCATGCGCGTAGTACCGAGGTTTTTGAGGACTTGTAGATATTTGCAATAAGTATGTGAGTTATTATGACTAATGTTGAGTCCATGGATTATACGCACTCTCACCCTTCCATCCTTGCTAGCCTCTTCGGTACCGTACATTGCCCTTTCTCACATTGAGAGTTAGCGCAAACTTCACCGGTGCATCCAAACCCCGTGATATGATACGCTCTTTCACACATAAACCTCCTTATATCTTCCTCAAAACAGCCACCATACCTACATATTATGGCATTTCCATAGCCATTCCGAGATATATTGCCATGCAACTTTTCATGATTTCGTTCATCATGACACATTCATTATTGTCATATTGCTTAGCATGATCATGTAGTTGACATAGTATTTGTGGCAAAGCCACCGTTCATAATTCTTTCATACATGTCACTCTTGGTCCATTGCATATCCCGGTACACCGCCGGAGGTATTCATATAGAGTCATCTTTTGTTCTAGTATCGAGTTGTAATCATTGAGTTGTAAATAAATAGAAGTGTGACGATCATCATTCTCTAGAGCATTTTCCCAAGTGAAGAATAAATAAAAAATAAAAAAAGGAGAAGAAAGGCCATAAAAAAAATAAAAGGCCCAAAAAAGGAGAGAAAGGCCAAAAAAAGAGAAGGCCCAAAAAAAAAGAAAAAAAGAGAGAAAAAGAGAGAAGGGACAATGTTACTATCCTTTGCCACACTTGTGCTTCAAAGTAGCACCTTAATCTTCATGTTAGAGAGTCTCTTGTTTTGTCACTTTCATATACTAGTGGGAATTTTTCATTATATAACTTGGCTTGTATATTCCAACAACGGGCCTCCTCAAGTGCCCTAGGTCTTCGTGAGCAAGCAAGTTGGATGCACACCCACTAGTTTCTTTTGTTGAGCTTTCAGCTCTAGTGCATCCGTTGCATGGCAATCCCTACTCCTTGCATTAATATCAATCGGTGGGGATCTCCATAGCCCATTGATTAGCCTCGTTGATGTGAGACTTTCTCCCTTTTTGTCTTCTCCCCATAACCCCCCTCATTATATTCTATTCCACCCATAGTGCTATGTCCATGGCTCGCGCTCATATATTGCGTGAAAGTTTATAGGTTTGAGATTACTAAAGTATGAAACAATTGCTTGGCTTGTCATCGGGGTTGTGCATGATAAGAACATTCGTGTGTGACGAAAATGAAACATGACTAAACCATATGATTTTGTAGGGATGAACTTTCTTTGGCCATGTTATTTTGAGAAGACATAATTGCTTAGTTAGTATGCTTGAAGTATTATTATTTTTATGTCAATATGAACTTTTGTCTTGAATCTTTCGGATCCGAATATTCATACCACAATTAAGAAGAATTACATTAAAATTATGCCAAGTAGCACTTCGCATCAAAAATTCTGTTATTATCATTTACCTACTCGAGGACGAGCAGGAATTAAGCTTGGGATGCTTGATATGTCTCCAACGTATCTATAATTTTTGATTGCTCCATGGTATATTATCTACTGTTTTGGACATTATTTGGCTTTATTATCCACTTTTATATTATTTTTGGGACTAACCTATTAACCGGAGGCCCAGCCCAGAATTGCTGTTTTTTTGCCTGTTTTAGGGTTTCGAAGAAAAGGAATATCAAACAGAGTCCAAACGGAATGAAACCTTCGGGAACGTGATTTTCTCAATGAACAAGACCCGGGAGACTTGGACCCTACGTCAACAAAGAAAAGAGGAGGCCACGAGGTAGGGGCGCGCCTACCCCCCAGGCGTGCCCTCCACCCTCGTGGGACCCCTGTTGCTCCACCGACGTACTCCTTCCTCCTATATATACCTACGTACCCCCGAACGATCAGATACAGAGCCAAAACCCTAATTCCACCGCCGCAACTTTCGGTATCCACGAGATCCCATCTTGGGGCCTGTTCCAAAGCTCCGCCGGAGGGGGCATCGATCACGGAGGGCTTCTACATCAACACCATAGCCCCTCCGATGAAGTGTGAGTAGTTTACCTCAGACCTACGGGTCCATAGTTAGTAGCTAGATGGCTTCTTCTCTATTTTTGGATCTCAATACAATGTTCTCCCCCTCTCTTGTGGAGATCTATTCGATGTAATCTTCTTTTTGCGGTGTGTTTGTTGAGATCGATGAATTGTGGGTTTATGATCAAGTCTATCTATGAATAATATTTGAATCTTCTCTGAATTCTTTTATGTATGATTGGTTATCTTTGCAAGTCTCTTCGAATTATCAGTTTGGTTTGGCCTACTAGATTGATCTTTCTTGCAATGGGAGAAGTGCTTAGCTTTGGGTTCAATCTTGCGGTGTCCTTTCCCAGTGACAGTAGGGGCAGCAAGGCACGTATTGTATTGTTGCCATCGAGGATAACAAGATGGGGTTTTCTTCATATTGCATGAGTCTATCCCTCTACATCATGTCATCCTGCTTAAGGCATTACTCTGTTTTTAACTTAATACTCTAGATGCATGTTGGATAGCGGTCGATGAGTGGAGTAATAGTAGTAGATGCAGGCAGGAGTCAGTCTACTTGTCTTGGACGTGATGCCTATATACATGATCATACCTAGATATTCTCATAACTATGCTCAATTCTGTCAATTGCTCAACAGTAATTTGTTCACCCACCGTAGAATACTTATGCTCTCGAGAGAAGCCACTAGTGAAACCTATGGCCCCGGGTCTATCTTCATCATATTAATCTCCTACTACTTAGTTATTTCCTTTGCTATTTACTTTGCCTTTATTTTAATTTGCATCTTTATCATAAAAATACCAAAAGTATTATCTTATCATATCTATCAGATCTCACTCTCGTAAGTGGCCTTATAGGGATTTACAACCCCTATTTGCGTTGGTTGCGAGGATTTATTTGTTTTGTGCGGGTACGAGGGACTCGCACGTAGCCTCCTACTGTATTGTTACCTTGGTTCTCAAAAACTGAGGGAAATACTTACGCTACTTTGCTGCATCATCCCTTCCTCTTCGGGGAAAACCAACACAGTGCTCAAGAGGTAGCAATTTGCTCAATGAATTGAATAGTAAAAATAATGACTTTGCTGTTAGAGTTGCAACTAGAGGAGGTAAAGTGAGTCAGGAACCTTTGTATCCTGAGGGCCATCCTAAGAGAATTGAGCAAGATTCTCATAGAATTAATATTGATGCACCTAGTCCTTCTAAAAGGAAGAAAAAGAAAAATGATAGGACTTTGCATGCTTCTAGTGAACCTGTTGTTGACACACCTGAGAATCCTAATGATATTTCTATTTCTGATGCTGAAACACAACCTGGTATCGAACATGAACCTAGTGATAATGTTAATGATGATGTTCATGTTGATGCTCAACCTAGCAATGATAACGATGTAGAGATTGAACCTGCTGTTGATCTTGATAACCCACAATCAAAAAATCAACGTTATGATAAGAGAGACGTTGCTGCTAGGAAGCACGGTAAAGAAAGAGAACCATGGGTTCAGAAACCCATGCCTTTTCCTCCTAAACCATCCAAGAAAAAGGATGATGAGGATTTGAGCGCTTTGCTAAAATGATTAGACCTATCTTTTTGCGTATGCGTTTGACTGATATGCTTAAAATGAATCCTTATGCTAAATATATGAAGGAAATTGTTACTAATAAGAGAAAGATACCGGAAGCTGAAATTTCCACCATGCTTGCTAATTATAATTTTAAGGGTGGAATACTAAAGAAACTTGGAGATCCAGGAGTACCAACTATACCATGCTCCATTAAAAGAAACTATGTTAAAACTGCTTTATGTGATCTTGGAGCCGGTGTTAGTGTTATGCCTCTCTCTTTATATCGTAGACTTGATTTGAATAAGTTGACACCTACTGAAATATCTTTGCAAATGGCTGATAAATCAACTGCTATACCTATCGGTATTTGTGAGGATGTGCCTGTTGTGGTTGCAAACATTACTATTTTAACGGACTTTGTTATTCTTGATATTCCCGAGGACGATAGTATGTCTATTATTCTTGGAAGACCCTTTTTGAATACTGCAGGGGTTGTTATTGATTGCACCAAAGGCAATGCCACTTTTCATGTTAATGGAAATGAGCATACGGTACACTTTCCGAGGAAACAACCTCAAGTTCATAGTATAAACTCTATTGGAAAAATTCCATCGGTTATTTTTGGAGGTTTTGAATTTCCTCTACCTACTGTCAAGAAGAAATATGATATTCTTATTGTTGGGGACATGCATATCCCCGTTGAGGTAACATAGTGTTATTCAAAATTTCTCCAGTTCCATGTTATTCGAAATGAGTTTGTTAACAAGACCCGATCAACCTTGTTAGTGGATTCCTTTTGATAAGCATGAGATGGATGAATTTAGAAAACACAACTCTCTGTACCCTCTTTTTACTTTCTGTTATTTATATTAAATAAAGCAAAAATAGTGTTTTTCTGTCTGTTTTCTGAATTATCAATGCAATAAAAAATACCCGAAAATAAAAGTTCTCCAAATGCCCTGAAAATTAAATATGATTTTTTCTAGAATATTTGAGAATATCTGGCACTGAGAACACAGCAGGGGGAGCAAGCACCTGGCCACGAGGGTCCAGGGCGTGCCCACCCCCTGGGCACGCCCCCTGCCTCGTGGGCCCATGGTGGCTCCCCTCCACTTATTCCAGCTACCACACACTCCTTCTTCCTCCCACAAAAATCACTAACCAGCTCAAACCTGAGTTCTAGCTCATCTTGCTGCCATTTTCGATCTCCTTGCTCAAAGCTCCATTCACAAAACTGCTTTGGGGAATTGTTCTTTGGTATGTGACTCCTCCAATGGTCCAATTAGTTTTTGTTCTAGTGCTTTATTCATTGCAAAATTTTGCTGCTTAGGTGACCCTGTTCTTGAGCTTGCATGTCAAATTTATATGGTCAAAAGTAGTTTTAATGCATGATATAGCCTCTAGGCACTTGTAGGAGTAGTTGCTATCAATTTTGTTGAGTTTGGTTCACTTTTATTTGAAGTTACTAAAATTCTCAGAAATCTTCAGAAAAAGATGAAGAGATTTTTGAGGGGCTCATCGAGCCGAAGCTCGAAGGATAAACAAAGTGAAGAGAACAAGAAGCCCAAGTATAATCTCCCTCGCACCGCGAAGGTTCGGCCGTGTGATGATTTCTTGAGAGCAACCGAGATTTATGATGATTTCTATGAATTGGCTGAGAATGCAGGCCTCACCGCCTTCCTCCACGACCAACGCGAACAGTATCTCTTACTCACCAGTATCTTTGTGCAAAACTTTCATTTCCATGCTAGGAGCTCACCACCTACGGTGGAATTTTATTTATATGATGAGCATAAGGAGATGTCACTTCGTGACTTTTGTCGGATTTGTTTGATACCTTTTGAGGGCAGCGTAGAGGAACCACATCGTGACGATGTGGAAGGGTTTATTGATACAATTGCTGTAGGGGAAACGAGGAAAGTTTCCGATGCAAGAATCACTAGCATACATTTTCCTGTTTTACGTTAATTTGCAATATTTGCTAGTAGATGCTTAATTGGTCACGGAAACTGTGGCAACCTTAGTGCCCCTGATATTGTTATTTTGTGGCATGCTTTGTTCCGTGATGACACATTTAGTATGGGCGCTATTGTTGCAAAGCGGTTGAACCTTAACCGTACTAAGGGCCACGTCCTTGGAGGCATCTTTGCCTCGCGCCTCGCTGCACACTTTAACATACCTATTAGGCATTATGAGAAGGAAGAGAAGTTGCTGCCTCCTGTTTTTCTAGACTATAAGAGTATGGTAGCACATGATTTTATCGTTAAGAATAAGGAAAAGATGCTTAAGTACAAGCTGATATTTGATAAAAATCACCCTGAGGCTATTACTTTGCCTGCTCCTTCCTTGTTTGACTTATCTGCAGGCAAGTACCTTGTTCCGCCGGAGGCTATTCACGCCTACCGAAAACCCACACCAGCTGCAGAGCCAGAGCCGGAACCACAATTTGATCCTCACCGGTAGTCTGTTTATTAGTGGAATCCGGAAGAGATCGCCAACCAGTGGCACCAGGGGGATCCTTCTCAGTATGACCCTAGCTACAACTTTGGATATCTGCCAGGCCAGCCGTGGCCATAGACCAACTTAGGCCAAAAGCCTAAGCTTGGGGGTGTACGTATCTCTCACCGACATTACATTCATGTTCACACACTCATGCTAGTTGTTGGTGCTCATACTTTTTCATTGTAATATCCATGCTAGTTTATTTTCCTTTTATGCCTTCTTCTTGTATGTTTGGCAAACCTTAAGAAAACAAATTTAGTTGTAGCTTTTTAGCTAGTTTACTTTTGATGCCTGTAGTAGTAGTAATTAAAAAGAAAACCCAAAAAGATTTCTCGTTCTTCTTTTGCTTGTTGGGAGTTTTCCCGTGTAAATAGTTTTATTTCTTTTCTTGTTCTTTGGGGGTCGAGAGGAGAAGATCATAATGAAAATGTTGAGTGGCTCTTATATGCATTATTGTTGATCTAACAAAGATCCCATATTACCTTGTCTTCTCTCTTGAATTGAATGCCTGCAGATTCTAGCTTAGTCCAATGCACGTGCACTATTATTATTATCCACACTATTCGATCGTGCAAGTGAAAGGCAATAATGATGATTATATGATGAACTTATTGAGATGAGAAAAGCTGGTATGAACTCGACCTCTCTTGTTTTTGTAAATATGATTAGTTCATCGTTCCTGATTCAGCCTATTATGAATAAACATGTTTGCAATGACAATTAGAGATTGTAGTTGCTTATGCCATGCTTAATTAGCTAGGAGCTTATAATGGTTTATCTTGCGTGCCAACATGCTATTAAAATGATTGTGATGTGGTATGATAGGGTGGTATCCTCTTTTGAACGATTCGAGTGGCTTGACTTGGCACATGTTCATGCATGTAGTTGAAACAAAATCAACATAGCCTCTACGATATTTATGTTCATGGTGCATTATATCCTACTCATGCTTGCATTCGGTGTTGATTAATATTAATGCATGTTCATGACTATTGTCGCTCTCTAGCTGGTCGCTTCCCAGTCTTTTCTAGCCTTCACTTATACTAAGCAGGAATACTGCTTGTGCATCCAATTCCATAAACCCCAAAGTTATTCCATATGAGTCCACTATACCTACCTATATACGTTATCTACCTGCCGTTCCAAGTAAATTTGTATGTGCCAAACTCTAAACCTTCAAATAAACATTCTGTTTTGTATGCTCGAATAGCTCATGTATCAACCAGGGATGTCTGTATCTTCCATGCTAGGCGGGTTATTCTCAAGAGGAGTGGACTCCGCTCCTCACTCAAGAGAAAATGGCTGGTCACCGGGATGCCCAGTCCCATGCTTTATGCAAATCAAATCAAAATAACTGCAAACAAAACTCCCCCGGGACTCTTGTTAGTTGGAGGCACTCGTTGTTTCGAGCAAGCCATGGATTGATGCTTGTTGGTGGAGGGGGAGTATAAACTTTACCATTCTGTTTGGGAACCGCCTATAATGTGTGTAGCATGGAAGATATCGAGATCTCTCGGTTGTTATGTTGACAATGAAAGTATACCGCTCAAAATATTATTCATATTTATTTCAAAACTGAGCTATGGCACCTCTACAAATCCCTGCTTCCCTCTGCGAAGGGCCTATCTATTTACTTTTATGTTGAGCCATCATCCTCTTATTAAAAAGCACTAGTTGGAGATAAGGATGGCAATGGGTCGGGTTTGGATCGGGTTGAACAATATCAAATTCATATCCATATGCATGAAGATACTCTTTGCCCACCCATGAAAAAATCCATGGGTGAAAAATTGTGTCCATGTCCAAACCCAATGGATATCCATACCAACTGGATATCCATTGGGTCCTCTCGAGACATATAAATAAGACATAACACAATGTTAATATAAGCTCTTCCAGTCTTCACCTCATGGTACGCTAGGCCTCACTTATGGTAAATCAACGTCCACTAACAACCTAAGATCATTTAGTATTTTTTTCTAATAGATGAGAATGATGAGTCATTTAGCAAGGACATAAAATAAGGGAAGGGGAGTTGGAGTATGTTAAGGGGGGACTGAATGTCAACTAATAAAAGTTATGATGGGGATTGTGTAATTTCTTTTCATGTTTTAGATAACAAAGTGTAAAATTGCAGTGGGACATGTGACTATGTGGTAGGGATAGCAGATTTTTGCCCACTAAGTCATACTACCGGGTCGGGTTTGGGTATATCCATGGGTACAAGATTATATCCATGCCCTACCCACGAGCAATCGGGTCGGGTTTGGGCACTACCCATGGACACAAAAGCATATCCAAACCCTATCCATTCGGGTCGGATATCCATGGGTATCCATGTCCATGGGTAAAATTGCCATCCTTAGTTGGAGAGCACCGCTGTCATTTGCATCCATTACTGTTAGTTTACATTGAGTATGACTTGACTGGATCTCTTTTACCATGAATTACAATGTCTAATCAGTCCTTGATCTTTAAAGGTGCTCTGCATTTATGTTTTGCGGTCTTAGAAAGGGCTAGCGAGATACCATCTTGTTATATCATATCATGATTATTTTGAGAAAGTGTTGTCATCCAAGATTTATTATAATTTCTCGCTAGTTGATTATGCCATTGATATGAGTAAACATGAGACCTAAATGTTATTGTGAATATGGTTAGTTCATAATGTTTGTTGAAAACTTGAATGCTGGCTTTACATATTTACAACAACAAGAGCAAACAGAGTTTGTAAAAGTTTTTCTTTATCACTTTCAGTTTATCAACTGAATTGCTTGAGGACAAGCAAAGGTTTAAGCTTGGGGGAGTTGATATGTCTCCGTCGTATCTACTTTTCCAAACACTTTTGCCCTTGTTTTGGACTCTAACTTGCATGATTTGAATGGAACTAACCCGGATTGACGCTGTTTTCAGCATAATTGCCATGGTGTTATTTTTCTGCAGAAATAAAAGTTCTCGGAATGACCTAAAAATCAACGGAGAATTATTTTGGAATATATAAAAAATACTGGAAGAAGAATCCACGTCAGGGGGGCCTCCACCTGTCCACGAGGGTGGGGGGCGCGCCTGCCCCCCTGGGCGTGCCCCCCTGCCTCGTGGGCCCCCTGACGCTCCACCAACCTCAACCTTGGCTCCATATATTCACTTTCAGGGAGAAAAAACCAGGGAGAAGGCTTCATTGCGTTTTACGATACAGAGCCGCCGCCAAGCCCTAAACTCTCTCGGGAGGGCTGATCTGGAGTCCGTTCAGGGCTCCAGAGAGGGGAATCCATCGCCATCGTCATCATCAACCTCCCTCCATCACCAATTTCATGATGCTCACCGCCGTGTGTGAGTAATTCCATCGTAGGCTTGCTGGACGGTGATGGGTTGGATGAGATTTATCATGTAATCGAGTTAGTTTTGTTAGGTTTTGATCCCTAGTGTCCACTATGTTCTGAGATTGATGTTGCTATGACTTTGCTATGCTTAATGATTGTCACTAGGGCCCGAGTGCCATGATTTCAGATCTGAACCTATTATGTTTTCATCAATATATGAGAGTTCTTGATCCTATCTTGCAAGTCTATAGTCACCTACTATGTGTTATGATCCGGCAACCCCGAAGTGACAATAATCGGGACCACTCTCGGTGATGACCGTAGTTTGAGGAGTTCATGTATTCACTATGTGTTAATGCTTTGGTACGGTACTCTATTAAAAGGAGGCCTTAATATCCCTTAGTTTCCAATAGGACCCCACTGCCACGGGAGGGTAGGACAAAAGATGTCATGCAAGTTCTTTTCCATAAGCACGTATGATTATATTCGGAATACATGCCTACATTACATTGATGAACTGGAGCTAGTTCTGTGTCACCCTAGGTTATGACTGTTACATGATCGATGGCATCCGTCATAATTCTCTATCGCCGATCCATTGCCTACGAGCTTTCCATATATTGTTCTTCGCTTATTTACTTTTCCATTGCTATTGTTACAATCACTATAAACCCCCAAAAATATTACTTTTGCTACCGTTACCACTACTATCATACTCCTTCCGGTCCTTTTTACTCTGCATATTAGGATTCTCTGGAGTCAAACTTCACAAAGTTTGACCGTATTTATATGAAAAAATATCAATATCTGCCATGTTAAAGTTATATAATATGAAACTTTAAGTCATGACACATCTAGTGATATTGATTTCAGATTGTGAATGTTGGCACTTTTTTCTACAAAGTTGGTCAAACTTTACGAGCCTTGACTTCAGTCAAACCCTATATGCAAACTAAAAAGGACCGGAGGGAGTATTACTTTGCTACTAAATACCTTGTTGCAGATATTAAGTTTCTAGGTGTGGTTGAATTGACAACTCAGCTGCTAATACTTGAGAATATTCTTTGGCTCCCCTTGTGTCGAATCAATAAATTTGGGTTGAATACTCTACCCTCGAAAACTGTTGTGATCCCCTATACTTGTGGGTTATCAGGAACATATCAAAATAAACGGGGAGCTACATCGCGAGCTATTGATCTACAACATAGTTATGCAAATACTATCAGGACTAAGTTCATGATAAATTAAAGTTCAATTAATCATATTACTTAAGAACTCCCACTTAGATAGACACCCCTCTAGTCATCTAAATAATCACGTGATCCAAATCAAGTAAACCATGTCCGATCATCACGTGAGATGGAGTAGTTTTCAATGGTGAACATCACTATGCTGATCATATCTACTATATGATTCACGCTCGACCTTTCGGTCTCCAGTGTTTCGAGGCCATATCTGCATATGCTAGTCTCATCAAGTTTAACCCGAGTATTCCACGTGTGCAAAACTGGCTTGCACCCGTTGTATGTGAACGTAGAGCTTATCACACCCGATCATCACGTGGTGTCTCGGCATGACGAACTGTACATGCAATCAAAATATGTGACATGATATGGCCATGATCATCTTGCGCCTTTGATCTCCATCTCCGAAGTACCATCATGATCTCTATCGTCACCGGCATGACACCATGATCTCCATCATCTTGATCTCTATCAATGTGTCGTCACATGGTCGTCTCACCAACTATTGCTTTTGCAACTATTGCTATCGCATAGCGATAAAGTAGATCAATTATATCGCTTGCATCTTATGCAATGAAGAGACAACCATAAGGCTCCCACTAGCCACCTGTGTGTGAAGCACGTCGGTAGAACCAGTCTCGCGTAAGCGTACGCGTAATGTCGGTCTGGGCCGCTTCATCCAACAATGCCGCTGAATCAAGAATCAACTAGTGACGGCAAGCAATATGTATATACCCACGCCCACAACTCCTTTGTGTTCTACTCGTGCATATGACATCTACGCATAAACCTGGCTCGGATGACACTGTTGGGTAACGCAGTAATTTCAAAAAAATTCCTACGCACACGCAAGATCATGGTGATGCATAGCAACAAGAGGGGAGAGTGTCGTCCATGTACCCTCATATACCGTAAGAAGAAGCGTTATGATAACGCGATTGATGTAGTCGTACGTCTTCATGATCTGACCGATCCAAGTACCGAATGTACGGCACCTCCGAGTTCAGCACACACTCAGCTCGGTGACGTCCAACAAACTCCGATCCAGCAGAGCTTCAAGGGAGAGTTACGTCAGCACGACGGCGTGATGACGGTGATGATGTTGCTACTGATGGAGGGCTTCGCCTAAGCACCGCTACGGTATGACCGAGGTGGATTATGGTGGAGGGGGGCACCGCACACGGGTAAAAGATCAACTGATCAACTTGTGTGTTCTAGGGTGCCCCCTCCCCACGTATATAAAGGAGGGAGGGGAGGCTGACCGGCCTCTCTAGGTGGGCTAAAGGGGGAAGGAATCCTCCTCCTAGTAGGAATAGGATTCTTCCTTTCCTAGTCCTACTAGGAGGGGGAAGGAAGGAGAAGGGGAGGAGATGGAAAGAGGGGACGCAACCCCTCCCCTAGTCCAATTCAGACTAGGCCCATGGGGGGCGCGCGGCCAGCCCTCATGGCTTCTCCCCTTTTTCCCTTAAAGCCCACTAAGGCCCATATGTACTCCCTTATTCCCGTAACTCCCCCGGTACTCCGAGATATACCCGGATCACTCGAAACCTTTCCGATGTCCGAATATAGCCTTCCAATATATCGATCTTTATGGCTCGATCATTTCGATACTCGTCGTCATGTCCGTGATCTCATCTGGGACCCCGAACAAACTTCGGTACATCAAATCGCATAAACTCATAATACCAATCGTCACCGAACGTTAGGCGTGCGGACCCAACGGGTTCGAGAACTATGTAGACATGACCGAGACATGTCTCTGGTCAATAACCAATAGCGGAACCTGGATGCTCATATTGGCTCCTACATATTCTACGAAGATCTTTATCGGTCAAACCGCATAACAACATACGTTGTTCCCTTTGTCATCAGTATGTTACTGGCCCGAGATTCGATCGTTGGTATCCTCATACCTAGTTCAATCTCGTTACCGACAAGTCTCTTTACTCGTTCCGTAATGCATCATCCCGCAACTAACTCCTTAGTCACAATGCTTGCAAGGCTTATAGTGATGTGCATTACCGAGAGGGCCCAGAGATACCTCTCCGACAATCGGAGTGACAAATCCTAATTTCGATCTATGCCAACTCAGCAAGCACCATTGGATACACCTGTAGAGAACCTTTATAATCACCCAGTTACGTTGTGACGTTTGGTAGCACACAATGTGTTCCTCCGGTACTCGGGAGTTGCATAATCTCATAGTCATATGAATATGTATAAGTCATGAAGAAAGCAATAGAAACAAACTAAACGATCATTGTGCTAAGCTAATGGATGGGTCTTGTCCATCACATCATTCTCTAATGATGTGATCCCGTTCATCAAATGACAACACATGTCCATGGCTAGGAAACTTAACCATCTTTGATTAACGAGCTAGTTCAAGTAGAGGCATATTAGGGACACTCTGTTTGTCTATGTATTCTCACATGTTCTAAGTTTCCGGTTAATACAATTCTAGCATGAATAATAAACATTTATCATGATATAAGGAAATATAAATAACAACTTTATTATTGCCTCTAGGGCATATTTCCTTCAATTTCGTCTTTGAACGAACTACTAGATCGCATCGCCACCCTCGGGGTCGCAACAGACTATGATCGGATTGGGCTTAAACCCGATCAGAGGGAAATCAGGTCCCCACCAATCACCCATCTGATGGCGGTTGTGGAGGAACAAGCCGAGGATACATCTCCCCCTATGCTAAGACCAAGATATGTTCGGATTTCCGAGCCTTGCAAGCCGGATACCCATCTTTGGGAAGAGACCTCCTGTCCTCCGAACATAGAACCAGGCGTTGAGCCTAAAAACTCCCAGGTCACTCCGGATCCCGGGCTAGTAACCTCAGAAATTCTTCAATCTCCGGATTCCACAGTGGGTCAGGGTTTGGATTTAAGCCCGCCCACCCACCACAAGCAATACTCCCCAAGCAATTCCGGTCCTCCGGACATATGCGACCTAATGTACGTATGGCAGCAACCTCGGGAAACAGCCCATCACTTTTGGGCCAGATTACTCCTTGTTAAAAACAAGATCAAAGATTGCTGCGACGACGACGCGGTTTCAGTATTCTGCCGCAACTGTACGGATGAGGGGATCCTCAATGTCCTCAACCAACGCCACATACTACACTTTGCAGAATTAGCGCACATAGTACAAAAATATTGCGCAATGGAAAGCGCCTAGAAAGCCGAAATAGCCCGGTGGGAACCACCTGCCTTTAAGCCACCCACCGGACGGGCAAAGAGGATGCACCCTCGCGGGGCACCTAGTCATCATCCCATGGACAAGAAAATTAAGCCCTTAACGGGGTACATAACTATCCTTGATGAATGGCTCGACAATCCCTGTCAGATACACACGACGCCGAATTCTGAACCAACGCATAGCCTTCGGGCATGTTGGGTACTCCGACAAGTGGCTAAGAGCGGTGAGGCTATCCTCACCAATACAACCTCAGAGAAATACTCTCCGGAGGACGACGATCTCAATGTCTTTACGGTCTTTGAGACATTTTCTTCAAATAATCGGCATAAAAGGGCACTCCGCAACCTCGTCGAAATCAACCAAATACCCGCAGTAAATCCTTGGAACGATACGGCAATAACTTTCGCCGCTAACGACGAACCAAGGGCTCGATCAGTCCGTGCACCAGCCGCTTTGGTCTTAAACCCAATCGTCGACGGCTTTCAGCTTACTAAAGTGCTCATGGATGGCGGCAACGGACTGAACCTCATCTACAAAGACATGCTCGATAAAATGCAAATAGACAAGAGCCGCATCGAGCAAAGCAGTATAACCTTTCGAGGCATTATCCCCAGTCGAGAAGCACGATGCTTGGGGAAAATTAAACTTGATGTGGTATTCGGCATGCCGAAGAACTACAGGTCTGGAGAGTTAATCTTCCACGTGGCACCTTTCAACAGCGGATATCACGCCCTGTTGGGGCGAGACGCATTCACAGGCTTTCAAGCCATACCTCATTATGGGTACATGAAGCTCAAAATGCCCGGGCCCAACGGAGTTATCACTATCACCAGTGATCCGGACATAACACTCCGCGCCGAAAACAAAATCGCATCCTTGGCCCTCGAGGCATTATCCGAGGCCCTTGCTGCCAAGGAGCTCACCGCTCTGCATTCCACAGTGGATAGAGACGACGTAATCCTTGATAAAAGGCCTAAGTCCACTTCTTTCAAGCTAGCAGACAAAATAGTCAAATTCCAAGTTCACCCGACAGATCCTAATAAAACAGCAGCCATTGGAGCACAGTTGGATCTGACGGTCGACGCCACTCTAAGAGCTTTCCTGCGTGAGAATTGGGACATCTTTGCCTAGCATCCTTCGGATATGCCAGGAATCCCACACATACTGGCCGAACACAACCTCAACATAATACAGGGGTTCAAGCCAGTCAAGCAAACGCTGCGGCGATTTTCCGAACCCAAGTGACAAGCTATGGGGGAAGAGCTAGCCAAACTACTTGAAGCCGGGTTCATTAGAAAGATCAAACACCTGGGTTGGTTAGCAAACCTGGTCATGGTGCCAAAGAAGGACAAATCCTGGTGCCTTTGTGTCGATTTCAAAGACCTCAACAAGGCCTGCCCTAAGGACCCCTTCCCACTGCCCCGCATTGACCAAATCATCGACGCAACCGCAGGAAACAATTCACTGTGTTTCCTCGACGCATACTCTGGATACCATCAGATTAAGATGAAGGAATCTGGTCAGGACGCAACGACATTCATTACTCCGTATGGGCCTTTCTGCTTCAACACTATGCCTTTCGGACTTAAAAATGCCGGCGCCACTTATCAACGCATGATTCAAACATGCCTGGAAAAAAAATTGGCAAGATGGTGGAGACATACGTGGACGACGTCGTCATCAAGACTAAGCATGTCGAATCATTGGTGGACGATCCGCGACTCACATTTGACAACCTCCGGACATACGATATCTGACTCAATCCGGAAAAATGTGTCTTTGATGTCCCAGCCGGAAAACTGCTCAGGTTCATCGTGTCCAACAGAGGAATTGAAGCAAACCCAGCAAAAATCTGGGCCCTGTCACAATTGGCAACGCCAACAGACTTAAAACAAGTCCAAAAGCTAGCGGGGTGCGTGGCAGCATTGAGCCGTTTCATCTCTAGACTAGGAGAAAAGGCACTGCCACTTTATCGCCTGCTCTGACACACCGACCACTTTGAGTGGACGGATGCAGCAACAGCCGGATTGGAAGAAATAAAAACCTTGTTAGCAAACAACCCAATCCTTGCCGCACCAAACGTCGGCGAGCCTATGTTGCTCTATATATCCGCAACTCACCAAGTTGTGAGCGCTGTGCTCGTCGTCGAACGGGAGGAAGAGGGACACAAATTCCCACTTCAAAAACCAGTGTATTATGTATCGGCGGTCCTTACGCCATGCAAATCCCAATACCCTCACTATCAAAAGATAGCCTATGCGGTCTTCATGGCATCTCGGAAGCTGCAACACTACTTTCAAGAGTGTTCGATCACGGTGGCTCCCGAAGTCCACTCAACGACATCATAAACAACCAAGACGCCACTGGCCGCATTGCCAAATTGGCTATCAAACTCTTTCCATTTGAAATAACATACACGCCACGCCGAGGTATTAAATCTCAGGTGTTGGCTGACTTCGTCACCGAATGGACAGAAGCTGAACCCCCTAAAGAGTACAACACATATTCTAACTGGGTGATGTACTTTGACGGTTCTGAAATGTTAGACGATTGGGGGCCGGTGTCATCCTAACATCCCCTACAGGGACACAGTCCGTTATGTATTACAAATCATGTATACGGACTCCAATAACGCGGCAGAATATGAAGCACTACTGCATGGACTTCAGATGGCCGTTTCTATGGGCATACAACGCCTTGAGGTGCATGGGGATTCGAACCTCGTGATATCTCAAACTAATGGATAATTCGATGCAAAAGATCCGAAGATGGCGGCCTACCGCAACGCCGTACTCAAAATATTAGCTCGGTTTGAAGGGCTTGAATTCCACCATGTGGCCGGAGACAACAATCAGGCAGCGGACATCCTTGCTCGAATGGGCGCTAAACGTGACCCTGTACCGCCTAACACCTTTGTGGAAAGGCTTTTCAAGCCAACCGTGGTATGGCAGGATGAGAGCGGAAATACCAGTTCGGCGCCGATCACACGCCCGGATGCCGAAGATGACTCGGATATCACCGGGGGCTCGGGCACCGAGCCAATACCTTCCGCCCATGTAATCATGGCGGTAATCGCTCCATGGACCGGACCCTTCTTAGCCTACCTTAATAGGCAGGAGCACCCCGATGACCAGAACGAGGCCCATCGCATAGTTCGACGCTCTAAAGCCTACGAAGTTCATGAAGGAGAGCTCTATAAGAAGAGCACTACTGGAGTCCTTCAAAGGTGTAGCTCCGAAGAGGAGGGGCGGCAGCTGTTGGCCGAAATACATGCTGGCCTCGGCAGCCATCACGTCGTAGCTCGGGCCCTCGCAAGCAAGGCCTTCCGTACAAGTTTCTTCTGGCCCACGGCCCGAGCAGATGCACAGGCCCTTATACAGCGCTATGTCGGGTGCCAGCACTTTGCCAATCAAAGCCATATGCACTACAAAAAAATTACACATCCGTGACATTTTGGGCCGAATGAATTTTTTTCCTGTCATACTTATGACACTTCTATGATGATAATTATGAAAAAACTCGGTATCATCATAGATGTGGTGGGGTCCTACTTCTATGACAAAAAATCATGACAGAAAATGGGCTTTTCGTCCTGGGCGGGCCGGAGACGTAGCTGCAGGAGATTCTTTGGGCCGTCCATGGCGGAAAAAACCATGGTAGAAGCGAGGGCGAGGAAAATATCGGGGAGTTCCCGGTTACGATGGGTGGTCGGGGGCCGAGCGATGCGCGTTTCCCTCGTATGTACGCACGTGTGTGCGAGGCGTTGGGCTCTAACTGAACCCGAGCGAGGCATTGGGATCTAACTGAACCCGAGCGATTGCACTAGCTACGTTACTTAACCCGAGCGATGGATCCTTTGCTATTAACTGAACCCGAGTGATTCGTTCACTATTGCTGCTAACTGAAGCCGATCGAACACTGCTGCCTCCTTCCCTTGATGAACAATGAGCATTGTTGAGGGGGTTTGGATGAACAGTCCCTGGTGGGGGTAGGATGAATAGGACCCCATGATAGTAGAGGCCGTTCCGCTGGATGAACAGTACCCCGATCGATCGAGCCGATGGATGAACATGACCCCGTGGAGGGCTGGATGAACATGACCCATGGAGGGCTGGCTGAATAGTAGCCGGTGAAGGGATGGTTGAACAGTAGCTGGTGGAGGGCTGGATGAACAGTAGCCCGTGGAGGGGTGGTTGAACAGGACCCCGTAGAGAGGGCTGGCTGAAGAGTAACCGGTGGAGGAGCGGTGGAGGCTGGATGAACAGGAGCCCATGGATGAACAATCGCAAGTGGAGGCTGGAGGAGGTCGACAGTGGATGAACAGGAGCCCGTGGAGGCAGTCGACGATGGATGAACAGCAGCCCGTGGAGGCAGTCGACGGTGGAGATGAACATTATCCCGTGGAGTCCCGTTTTGTGGTACGCCACACCCCTCCCGATGAACAGGACCCCTGTTTCGACCATAGCGCTCCAACACAAGTCCGTTTCCTCCGTTTTGTGGTGCGCCACACCCCTCCCGATCAACAGGACCCCGTTTGACCATAGGAGGTCCGTTTCCTTCGTTTTGCAGTACGCCAGACCCCTCCCGATGAACAGGTTCCCGTTTCGACCATGGCCCGTCAAACACAAGGCCGTTTCCTCCTTTCCGCGGTACGCCAGGCCTCATTTCCATCGCCTGTTCCGTCCAAGCTGTTTGGCTCCCGATGAACACGACGACGCATTTCGTTCTGACCCAGCCGGTTGCCTCCCCATGAACACGACGATGGCGCAGCTTCTCCGTTCTGACCCAGCCATGTATGCGAGCCCTGGCCGTACCTATGCGCGAGTAGGCGTTCGAGACCCCACCCGTATGTGCGTACGTGGCCACATTTTCTTTCTTGCACCCTGGCCGTTGTATGTACGTGTACATGCTACGTGCGCGCCTCTACTACGACACGTGCACACCTCTAAATCGACCAGTATGTACATGCACGTTCGTGACCAGAATGACAACACTACGTACGCTTTGACCCGGTGGGTCCCGACTGTCAGGCATTTCCTTGCATGCGACGATGTAGCTGCTGGGTTCCAGTAGCCAGGGGGCGATTCATTTTTTTGCCTGTAATATGGACGCACTTCCTTGCGTGCGAAGATGTAGCTGGTGGGTCCCAGCAGTCAGGAGGGAAACATTTTTTTTGCGAAATACGGTGGCCCGTCCGGTGGGTCCCTGCTGTCAGGTGGATGAATCATTATTTTCCGCATAATAAGGAAGCACTTCCTTGCTGCGACCGTGGACCCAGCTGTCAGCCTCTCCACTTACAGTACACTTCCGATGGAAATCGGTCGTTGACCACATTAACCAGGCTATGCCGAGAGCACCAAGGCGGTGGACGACGGCGAGGGCTAGGAAGGGGACGACGCGGAGCCGGGGAAGGCGCGACAGTGGATGCCCACGCGGAGGGGAGTACATGGGTTGACTGCTTCGACTGCGGTGTGAGGCTGCCGTCGCCGGAGAATAACAGGAGGTATGGGTGAGTATAGAGGGACGACATGGCTAGCGGTGGCACCACAGCCGGACACGGGAGGCAGGAGCAGGCGGCACGCCCGACGCTTGTTTGGGCGGCTGGAGCAAGAAGACCAGAGGTTGAAGAAGAACTACGGCCATTGGATGGACATCGTACGGTCACTTGCGCTAGAACCGTTCATATTGACTAAGTTGACAAAGCCCTCCGTCCCCGTCAACTTAGTAGGCCCACAAGTCAGCCTCCCACTATGCTGGGTCCCAGCTAGCATGGGGAGTATTCATTTTTTTGTGCGTAATAAGGAGGCACTTCCTTGCGTGCGAAGATATAGCTGGTGGGTACGACCTATCAGTGGGAGGATTTTTTTTCCGCGAAATACAGAGGCCCTTCCGGTGGGTCCCAGATGTCAGGTGGAGGAATCATTATTTTGCGCGTAATAAGGAGGCATTTCCTTGTGTGCGGACGTGGACCCAGCTGTTAGCCTCTCCACGTACAGTTCATGTCCGATGGATGTCGTTCATTGACCACGCCACGCCGAGAGCACCAGGGTGGTGGATGACGGCGAGGCCTAGGAAGGGGACGATGCAGAGCCGGGGAAGACGCGGCAGTGGATGCCCACATGGGGAGGAGTATGAGGGTTCACTAGTTTGGCTGCGGTGTGAGGCTGCCGTCGCCGCAGAATAACAATGGGTGGGGATGAGTAGAGGGATGGCCTGGCTAGCAGTGGGAGTAGTAGGGGGCGGAGAGGCCTCTATGGCAGCACGGCCGACCACGAGAGGCAGGAGCAGGCGGCACAACCGGTGCTGCTTTGGGCGGCTGGAGCAAGAAGACCATAGGTTGAAGAAGCACGACGGCCGTTGGATGGACATCGTATGGTCACTGCAGCTAGAATCGTTTATAATGACTAAGTTGACAAAACCCTTGGTACGCGTCAACTTAGTAGGCCCACAGGCCAGCCTCCGAAATGGTGCGCCCCAGATGTCAGGGGGAGGAATCATTTTTTGGGCGGCTGAAGCTAGAATATCCGAGATTGAAGTAGAAGCACGACATCCGTTGGATGGACATCCAACGGCCACTGCTGCTAGAACCGTGTGTTGATTATAAGTTAACAAAGCCTTGCATACGTGTCAACTTTCTTTTTTAGGGGACGCATCAACTTAGTAGGCCCACAATTGTGTGGCGGAGAACTTATAGCCCATTTTCGATTTGTAAGAATGTACAATCCATTTTTGAATTCTAATGGAATTTACTACAGCCCATTTACAATATGTTAAAAGTACAACCCATTTTCTAGCAAGGACAATGATTAATAATTTCAACCAACAGTTCAAAACAGAATTCAAAAAAAAATTCCCACATTTTGTTGGGATCCGAAATATTTTTATCTCGAAATTTTCTAGTCAGATTAAATAAAATTTCAATATAAATTTGTATTACGTAAAAATTCAACGAAACATTGCGCACGCAACAATTAATGAAATTAAAATTTTCAAAATCCAAAAATAATATTTTATAAACTAATTACGTGTTTGGTGCAATTTTTATAGTTACTGCCCAGTTTTTATAATTACATCCTATTTAATATTTATTAAAGCCCATTTTCCTGTTAAGCCTAATGCATCCCTCTTAGGAAAGATTTGTAGCCCAGCGGGGCGGAGAATAACAAGTTGACCTTGCCTGGATATTCTTCAAAAAAACGTATAGCTAGGCTAGCCATTTTCATCTTGTAAAAAATTAATATCTGGGCTGGATATCTGGCCTGGGCTAGACGGGCCACAACCCGCCCAGTTAATACCCTGCTCTCCTCTGAACAACAATGAAAATATCGCTCAAGAAAAACTCTGCAGTGCTCACACCTCAAAAACACAAATACTGCTCGAACTGCTTGGTCCTAGCTGTCGGCTGCTCCTTGTGCAATTCTCTCGTTTATTGACTACATAGGTTGATAATGGTGTGGGACCGTGATGTCAGGAAACCAGGAGGAAGCAAAAAAAAAATAGTTGTACATAATAAGGAGGCACTTGCGTACGTACGGCTATGGCCCTAGTGGGTCCCTACTGTCATCCAGTCAAAATAAAGTCATCTCCTGAACCCTCATGTTCGTTGACCATGTTGACAATGCTTGGCGCCACGGCGAGCGCAACAACTCGAAGGACAACGGAGAGGGCCTCGCGGGCCCTACGGATGGTCTGATACAGCGTCCGCTGCTCATTCAGGAAGCCAGGATCATCGGACACCTATGAGCACCTTTGAGAGACCGAGACGGCATGAAACTGTAAGGCCGCGTTTGGGAGCTCTGGTTTATTTCACACCTGTATTAAGATATAAGTGTAATTTACTCATCATCGGAAACAACGCGTAAAATACAGGCGTAATGAAACCGAGGGCCCGAGGTCTTTAAGTAAAACCGGTGGGTTACACGTGTAATTTGAGAGACCAGTGTATATTTTACTAGTCGAAATCGACCAACCAAGTGCTTCACCCGAGACCATCTACTTTTATTTACAAGCGTCAGTTTTGCACGCGGTTTTGGTTGGAAAACGACGATCCAATCACGGCCTAAGATGATTAGTTGGTCAGAAGATCATATGGTTTCACCTCTAACCTACCCGAGTTGCCGTATAGGCTATGAATGAAATATAAGACAATGAACTTCTTAAGCACAGAAACAACAGAAGAGGATGATCTTCTTAACATGAAAATCACGGGCATTAGATCAACATGCAAAACAATATGAAGCATTATTCTCAGGAGGCATGGTGAACAGCTCGTGATGCCGCATGCCACAACATTCCAAGCTCAACTTTGCAATCAAACTCACAAGGCCTGGCATTACATAGAAAACATTCAGAACAAACTCTTAAAATACCTTACATAAGTCAACATTCATGTGACTATGCTTCTCAGTAGAGTAAATATTTACTTCTGAACTGAAGACAGGAATATGAAAAACCGATCGACGTTGCTCACAGCAAAGGGCGTCCCACTCAAAAATATCAAATGCATGTCTTCTGGCTAACATCAATGAGAAAAAATTGACAAGGTTTTCCAATTCCAATATATTAAACTAATGTCTTCTTGCTAACACCAATGATTAAACTTTGACGAGCTTTTCCCATTCAAAATATGTAATGCCTATGATTGTGGAACGGGCAAGGTTTGTCATCAGTTTGTCATCTGATAGTGAGGTGGCTCAAGGTGACGACAAATGATTAGAGAACCATTCAATGTATTGTGCATGATGAAGTATTATGGAGGACACGAACCATATGAACACTTCCGGACACACCATATCAAGTAAAGTACGATTACGACGTTCGGACACACCATTACGCTGTGGTTTTCCGGGTGGCGTGAGTTGCGAAACTATTCCGCATTGTTTCAAATGTAGACCAAACTCGTAACTCAAATATTCTCCTCCACGATCAGATCGTAGAAACTTTATTTTCTTGTTACGATGATTTTCAACTTCACTCTGAAATTCTTTGAACTTTTCAAATATTTTAGACTTATGTTTCATTAAGTAGATATACCCATATCTGCTTAAATCATCTGTGAAGGTGAGAAAATAACGATATCCGCCACGAGCTTCAACATTCATTGGACCACATACATCTGTATGTATGATTTCCAACAAATCTGTTGCTCTCTCCATAGTACCGGAGAACGGTGTTTTAGTCATCTTTCCCATGAGGCACGGTTCGCAAGTACCAAGTGATTCATAATCAAGTGATTCCAAAAGTCCATCAGTATGGAGTTTGTTCATGCGTTTTATACCGATATGACCTAAACGGCAGTGCCACAAATAAGTTGCACTATCATTATCAACTCTACATCTTTTGGTTTCAACATTATGAATATGTGTATCACTACTATCAAGATTCATCAAAAATAGACCATTCTTCAAGGGTACATGACCATAAAAGATATTACTCATATAAATAGAACAACCATTGTTCTCTGATTTAAATGAATAACCGTCTCGCATTAAACCAGATCCAGATATAATGTTCATGCTCAACGCTGGCACCAAAAAATTATTATTTAGGTCTAATACTAATCCCGATGGTAGATGTAGAGGTAGCGTGCCGACCGCGATCACATCGACTTTGGAACCATTTCCCACGCGCATTGTCACCTCGTGCTTCGCCAATGTTCGCTTAATCCGTAGTCCCTGTTTCGAGTTGCAAATATTAGCAACAGAACCAGTATCAAATACCTAGGTGCTACTGCGAGCTCTAGTAAGGTACACATCAATAACATGTATATCACATATACCTTTGTTCACCTTGACATCCTTTTTATCCGCCAAATACTTCGGGTAGTTCCGCTTCCAGTGACCAGTCTGCTTGCAGTAGAAGCACTCAGTTTCAGGCTTAGGTCCAGATTTGGGTTTCTTCTCTTGAGCAGCAACTTGCTTGCTGTTCTTCTTGAAGTTCCCCTTCTTCTTCCCTTTGCCCTTTTTCTTGAAACTAGTGGTTTTGTTAACCATCAACACTTGATGCTCCTTCTTGATTTCTACCTCCGCAGCTTTCAGCATTGCGAAGAGCTCGGGAATAGTCTTATTCATCCCTTGCATATTATAGTTCATCACGAAGCTCTTGTAGCTAGGTGGCAGTGATTGGAGAATTCTGTCAATGACGCAATCATCTGGAAGATTAACTCCCAATTGAATCAAGTGATTATTATACCCAGACATTTTGAGTATATGCTCACTGACAGAACTGTTCTCCTCCATCTTGCAGCTATAGAACTTATTGGAGACTTCATATCTCTCAATCCGGGCATTTGCTTGAAATATTAACTTCAACTCCTGGAACATCTCATATGCTCCATGACGTTCAAAACGTCGTTGAAGTCCCGATTCTAAGCCGTAAAGCATGGCACACTGAACTATCGAGTAGTCATCAGCTTTGCTCTGCCAGACGTTCATAACATCTGGTGTTGCTCCAGCAGCAGGCCTGGCACCTAGCGGTGCTTCCAGGACATAATTATTTTGTGCAGCAATGAGGATAATCCTCAAGTTACGGACCTAGTCCGTGTAATTGCTACCATCATCTTTCAACTTTGCTTTCTCAAGGAACGCATTAAAATTCAACGGAACAACAACACGGGCCATCTATCTACAATCAAACATAAACAAGCAAGATACTATCAGGTACTAAGTTCATGATAAATTTAAGTTCAATTAATCATATTACTAAAGAACTCCCACTTAGATAGACATCCCTCTAATCCTCTAAGTGATTACGTGATCCAAATCAACTAAACCATGTCCGATCATCACGTGAGATGGAGTAGTTTCATTGGTGAACATCACTATGTTGATCATATCTACTATATGATTCACGCTTGACCTTTCGGTCTCCGTGTTCCGAGGCCATGTCTGTATATGCTTGGCTCGTCAAGTATAACCTGAGTATTCCGCGTGTGCAACTGTTTTGCACCCGTTGTATTTGAACGTAGAGCCTATCACACCCGATCATCACGTGGTGTCTCAGCACGAAGAACTTTTGCAATGGTGCATACTCAGGGAGAACACTTCTTGATAATTAGTGAGAGATCATCTTAAAATGCTACCGTCAAACAAAGAAAGATAAGATGCATAAAAGATAAGCATCACATGCAATCAATATAAGTGATATGATATGGCCATCATCATCTTGTGCTTGTGATCTCCATCTTTGAAGCACCTTCATGATCACCATCGTCACCGGCGCGACACCTTGATCACCATCGTAGCATCGTTGTCGTCTCGCCAATCTTATGCTTCCACGACTATCACTACCGCTTAGTGATAAAGTAAAGCATTACAGCGCAATTGCATTGCATACAATAAAGCGACAACCATATGGCTCCTGCCAGTTGCCGATAACTTGGTTACAAAACATGATCATCTCATACAATAAAATTTAGCATCATGTATTGACCATATCACATCACAACATGCCCTGCAAAAACAAGTTAGACGTCCTCTACTTTGTTGTTGCAGGTTTTACGTGGCTGCTACGGGCTTAAGTAAGAACCAATCTTACCTACGCATCAAAACCACAACGATAGTTTGTCAAGTTGGTGCTGTTTTAACCTTCGCAAGGACCGGGCGTAGCCACACTCGGTTCAACTAAATTGGAGAAACTGATACCCGCTAGCCACCTTTGTGCAAAGCACGTCGGGAGAACCGGTCTCGCGTAAGCGTACGCGTAATGTCGGTCCGGGCCGCTTCATCAAACAATACCGCCGAACCAAAGTATGACATGCTGGTAAGCAGTATGACTTATATCGCCCACAACTCACTTGTGTTCTACTCGTGCATATAACATCAACACATAAAACCTAGGCTCGGATGCCACTGTTGGGGAATGTAGTAATTTCAAAAAAATTCCTACGCACACGCAAGATCATGGTGATGCATAGCAACGAGAGGGGAGAGTGTGATCTACGTACCCTTGTAGACCGACAGCGGAAGCGTTAGCACAACGCGGTTGATGTAGTCGTACGTCTTCACGGCCCGACCGATCAAGCACCGAAACTACGGCACCTCCGAGTTTTAGCACACGTTCAGCTTGATGACGATCCCCGGACTCCGATCCAGCAAAGTTTCGGGGAAGAGTTCCGTCAGCACGACGGCGTGGTGACGATCTTGATGTTCTACCGTCGCAGGGCTTCGCCTAAGCACCGCTACAATTTTATCGAGGATTATGGTGGAAGGGGGCACCGCACACGGCTAAGAAAACGATCACATGGATCAACTTGTGTGTCTAGGGGTGCCCCCTGCCCCCGTATTTAAAGGAGCAAGGGGAGGAGGCCGGCCGGCCCTAGGGCGCGCCAAGGAGGAGGAGTCCTCCTCCTAGTAGGAGTAGGACTCCCCTCTTTCCTACTCCTACTAGGAGGGGGTAAGGAAGGGGGAGAGGGAGAAGGAAAGGGGGGCGCCACCCCCTCTCCTAGTCCAATTCGGACCAGAGGGGGAGGGGGCATGCGGCCCACCCTGGCCGTCCCTCTCTCTGTCCACTAGGGCCCATGAGGCCCATTACTTCTCCCGGGGGCGTTCCGGTAACCCTCCGGCACTCCGGTTTTCTCCGAAATCATCTGGAACACTTCCGGTATCCGAATATAGCCGTCCAATATATCAATCTTTATGCCTCGACCATTTCGAGACTCCTCGTCATGTCCGTTATCACATCCGGGACTCTGAACTAACTTTGGTACATCAAAACTCATAAACTCATAATATAACTGTCATCGAAACCTTAAGCGTGCGGACCCTACGGGTTCGAGAACAATGTAGACATGACCGAGACATGTCTCCGGTCAATAACCAATAGCGGAACCAGGATGCTCATATTGGCTCCCACATATTCTACAATGATCTTTATCGGTCAGACCGCATAACAACATACGTTGTTCCCCTTGTGATCGGTATGTTACTTGCCCGAGATTCGATCGTCGGTATCTCAATACCTAGTTCAATCTCGTTACCGGCAAGTCCCTTTACTCGTTTCTTAATACATCATCTCGCAACTAACTCATTAGTTGCAATGCTTGCAAGGCTTATGTGATGTGCATTACCGAGAGGGCCCAGAGATACCTTCCGACAATCGGAGTGACAAAACCTAATCTCGAAATACGCCAACCCAACATTTACCTTTGGAGACACCTGTAGAGCTCCTTTATAATCACCCAGTTACGTTGTGACGTTTGGTAGCACACAAAGTGTTCCTCTGGCAAACGGGAGTTGCATAATCTCAAAGTTATAGGAACATGTATAAGTCATGAAGAAAGCAATAGCAACATACTAAACGATCGGGTGCTAAGCTAATGGAATGGGTCATGTCAATCACATCATTCTCCTAATAATGTGATCCCATTAATCAAATGACAACACATGCCAATGGTTAGGAAACATAACCATCTTTGATTAACGAGCTAGTCAAGTAGAGGCATACTAGTGACCTTTAGTTTGTCTATGTATTCACACAAGTATTATGTTTCCGGATAATACAATTCTAGCATGAATAATAAACATTTATCATGATATAAGGAAATAAAATAATAACATTATTATTGCCTCTAGGGCATATTTCCTTCAAAAGGCGGGGCGAACCTCGCGAGGCTCTCGTGACGTGAGCCATGACGATCGACACGAGGCGGGCGCCAGCACCCGCAGCGTCCTTGTTTCCTCTTTGGTGCTAAGGAGGCAACTGTAGGCGTGGAGTATCGAGGCATCAGGCAAAGGTTTCCATATCGGTGCAACAAAACCAAGACCAGAAGGACGACAGGATGGAGGTCACCATGGAGCCCAGGACGGCGTCAGCGCCAGAACCTTTGGCAGGCGAAGACCACCTTTTGTCAGGATAGCTTGTACTAGTTGTCCCCTTTCAAATTGGCCGCCATTGTTGGCTCCCTTCCCGCTCAATGTTTGGGAAGAGGACCAGGGCCTATATAAGTAGGACTAGCCACCACCAAAGAGGAGGGATCTGATCTGATAAAAGGTTAACCCTTAGCCCACCAAGCACAAGAACACCTCAACCTCAGGAGGCTGTTCTTCCCCTTGTACTGTTCATCATCAGCCCAAGAGGCAATCCAACACCACCGCACTAGAGTAGGGTATTACACCACATCGGTGGCCCGAACCAGTATAAACCTTATGTTTTGTGTTGCGAGTGCGTCGAGTTCGTCCGTGAGACCTTAGCGAGCTAGGGCGTAGATCGGAAGGAGGGAAAGAACTTCGCGCGCACCCAGAGTTCGAACCTCAAGGGTTTGCCGGAACCCGTGATCCGACATTTGACGCGTCGGGTAGGGGTGCGCCGAAGCTTCCCTTCCATTGATCGGCGCTCTATCGCTCCATCGCTCCATCATCTCTATGGAGGACGCTCGCCGCGCTCGAGCTGAGTGCCGGGCTGCCCTTACTGCCCGCGTTGCTCAGGCGGATCCCGTCGGCGAGCCACCTCGTTGTTCCCCGTCGCCTGCCGCCAACGCCGCCACCGGCCCGACGGGGAACGAACAGCAAGCGTCCTCGCTGCACCCATCGGTGCGTCAGGATGGCCGCACCGCCACCCCATCGCTGACCCTGGCTGGTTCCTTGTCCCACACACATCGCACTCCCATGGACGCATAGGCCGCGCTCCTCATGGCGAACGAGCTCCTGTGCTACCGCCCGATCGATGAACTCTACAAGGACCAGCTCGGCCGCATCGCCGAGCTCGTCCGCGCCGCAGGGGGCTCCCCGACGCCATCCCCCTCTCTGCCTCGCCCTCCTCCAGTCACATGCGACGTAGCTCGTGGAGCGCCTCCACCACCTCTGACCCAAGACGGTGCCTTGGCGCCAAGGCGCGGGGCCCCACGGCGCGATCCACCACGCCCGGTGCCCGCGCGCGAAGAGAGAAGCTGCCAAGAGATTCCTCGGCTGCGAGAAGCTGCACCTGCGCTCCCTGTGCCGCCTTGCCAAGCCCGCGTGCTACCCGCGGTAGCGGCGTGCAGACCTCATCAAGTCCAAGCTCCACCTCCGAGATGGGCCCCAACGACCATGGCCGGCTGCCGCTCCTTCACCCCGAGCTGCGTAGTATCGCTTGGCCAGGCAAGTTCAAGACGGATCTACCTCCTCGCTACGACGGCACCCCCGACCCCACGGAGTTCCTGCATGTAATGCCCTCGATGTGGCTATATCTCCCACGTGTTGAAGCACGACTTAGAGGCATAACCGCATTGAAAGCAATGTCGCAAGTGAGGTAATCTTCACACAACCCATGTAATATATAAGGGACAGAGATACATAGTTGGCTTACACTCTCCACTTCACACAATTACATGAATAAATCATTACATCATCCAAATACAATCAAGGCCCGACTACGGAGCCAAAATAAAAGAAGACTACCCCAAATACTACACAGATCCCCGATCGACCCCAACTGGGCTCCACTACTGATCAACTAGAACGAAGCAACACAAAGGACAAGATCTTCATCGAGCTCCTCCTTGAGCTTGGTTGCGTCATCTGCACGGTATCATCGGCACCTGCAAACTGGTTTTGGAAGTATCTGTGAGTCACGGGGACTCAGCAATCTCACACCCACGTGATCAATACTATTTAAGCTTATGGGTAAGGTAAAGGTATGAGGTGGAGCTGCAGTAAGCAACTAGCTTATATGGTGGCTAACAAACGCAAATGAGAGCGAGAAGGGAAGGAAAAGCACGGTCGAGAAACTATGATCAAGAAGTGATCCTAGAACGACCTACATCAAGCATAACTCCAACACCGTGTTCACTTCCTGGACTCCGCCGGAAAGTGGCCATCACGGTTACACACGCAGTTGATGCATTTTAATTAAGGTCAACTTCAGGTTTTCAACAACCGGATATTAACAAATTCCCATCTGCCCATAACCGCGGGCACGGCTTTCGAAAGTTCAAATCCCTGCAGGGGTGTCCCAACTTAGCCCATCACAAGCTCTCACGGTCAACGAAGGATATTCCTTCTAGCGGGAAGATCCGATCAGACTCAGAATCCCGGTTACAAGACATTTCGACAATGGTAAAACAAGACCAGCAAAGCCACCTAGATGTGCCGACAAATACCGATAGGAGCTGCACATTTCTCGTTCTCAGGGCACACCGGATGAGCCAGACGTCGGGTAAGCCAGCCCAGAGTTGCCCCTGGTAGCCTCGGACATCGCTCGGTTGGACCAACACTCAGAGGAGCACTGGCCCGGGGGGGTTAAAATAAGATGACCCTTGAGTCTGCAGAACCCAAGGGAAAGAAAAGGCTAGGTGGCGAATGGTAAAACCAATGTTGGGCATTACTGGAGGAGTTTTATTCAAGGCGAACTGTCAAGGGGTTCCCATTATTACCCAACCGCGTAAGGAACGCAAAATCCGGGAACATAACACCGATATGACGGAAACTAGGGCGGCAAGAGTGGAACAAAACACCAGGCATAAGGCCGAGCCTTCCACCCTTTACCAAGTATATATATGCATTAATTAGATAAGAGATATTGTGATATCCCAACAAGTAAACATGTTCCAACAAGGAACAACATCTCCATGTTCCAACAAGGAACAAACTTCAATCTTCACCTGCAACTAACAACGCTATAAGAGGGGCTGAGCAAAGCTGTAACATAGCCAAACAACGGTTTGCTAGGACAAGGTGGGTTAGAGGCTTGGTTCAACAATATGGAAGGCATGATAAGCAAGTGGTGGGTATTGCAGCATAGGCATAGCAAAAGAGTGAGCAACTAGCAAGCAAAGATAGAAGTGATTTCGAGGGTATGGTCATCTTGCCTGAAATCCCGCAAGGAAGAAGAACGAGTCCATGAAGAAGATAAACGGACGTAGACGAACGGGTCCTCACAAATGCGACGTTACCGGAACCAACCCGAAGAAGCAACACCGGAAAAGAAGCACACAACATAGTAAACAACCAACACATGAACATGGTATGATATGCGGGATGCGGTATGCGATGCATATGCATGATTTGCAAAGGAATGATTGAACCTGGCCTCAACATGGAAATCCAAGAGTGCCACTGGAAAGGGGAGATAATTTCGGTTGAAATCGATATAAAGATCACCGGAATCGGATGCACGGTTTGGAAATGGCAAGCAAAACAAATATGGCACCGGTCTGCGATAAGCAGCAAGTAGCCATCTAAATGCATCAAGACAAACATGCTACAGCACTCAAACATGGCAACAAAATACATGGCAGGGATCCATTCATGATTCTTGAAAAAAGATGAAGACTGAGCTACGGCCAATTCATCCATTAACGGGTTCAAACATTCATGGCAAAAGTGCAATTGGTAAACAGGTTTCAGACTTAGTGAAATTAACACTTGTGTGGAATTTCAGATCAGGTAGCACACTTTGGAGCATGAAAACTATATGCTACATGAACTTAAAATGACAAAGAAAGGCATGGCATGGAGATACTCAAAGAGATTAACAAAAGTCCCTTAGTGACCTTGAGCCAAAAGGGATCAGAAAATACAATTGTAAGCATGTGAACATGGCAAAAACATAATCAGATCTCAGACTTTGTGAAAAACTGGAGCATGCAAATCAGATATCAAGTAGGCATGTTTACGAGCTCGATGCACTCACTATAGAGCCAGGCATGACAATCTAAGCATAGACCCGTCAAGAATACAGATTATACAAGCTATACATGGCAAGAACAACAACATAGCATGCACAGATCAACAACAACATCCTCGGCAAAATCGCTAACAAGTAGACAAGCTGCCCAGATTCACAAAATAGCAAAAGTAGAGCTCGATTGACTCAAGCTAGGGTGCTCCATAAATGCAAACAAAGACATGGATGGATAGAGCACCCCAATATTAACAAATCATGCTTACTAATCATCCTCAAAAGAGGCACGGATCACTAGGAAACAACATGAACATATGGCATATTGATAAAAACAGATCAAGGACTTAGTGGAATTGCTAAGTCCCTGAAATCAGCATTAACGAATGCACCACTTTGCAAGCTTGTGCTAGCCACCACACATATCACAAAAATACATGGATGGCACCTCTGTAAAGATGGCAAAGCATATAACAAAACACATGTAGAGCTCAGGGGCATATCATGCACACAATAATCATGGCAAAAATGACAAATAGCTATTTGATGTAGCAGATCTGACAATTAACTCAAATAGCACTCTTCCAACAACATTTCGAGCATCAAGATGAACTCAAAGTAAAATGATGCAATGAGATGAAACATTTTGATATGCTACATGCCCAAAACGGAGCTGCGGATGCAAAGTTACGATGCGATGAAGATGGGCATATGAAACATGGAAATCTCAGGGACTTTGTGAAATTTAAACCTCCGCGAAAAGTCAACGCGGGACGGAGGGATCTGGGACGGAGCGGATCGGGACGCGGCCGCACGTTTGGATCGGGCACCTGGTGGATCTCGTCCACCTCCGACGTGAGCTCACCGGAGCTGGCCAGAGGGACGCCGGAGACGGAGAAGGAGGCACGGGGGCTCGCCGGAGTTGCCCCGGGCGGCGGATCCGGTGACCCCAAGGCGGCGGAGACGGGCGGTGGTGAGGTCGCGTGGTGGAGGCGGCGGCCGGCGAGCGCAGCGGCGAGCAGCGGCGTCGGGCGCGGCCCGACGATGAGGTCCGGTGCGGCCTGGGCGCGCAAGAGCGGCGGCGGGCGCCTCTGGGCCCGGGCGGGCCTGACTCGGGCCCCACGGGACGCGGCTGAGGAGAGAGAGGCGCGGGCGAGGTGGCGGCGTCCGATTGGGTGAGGGCGATGGCGGCGGTGACGTGGCGGCTCACCATTGGTTGAGGCGATGTGGCGGCGGGGCGGCGGACATGTCCGGCGCAGTGGGGTTTTTGTTCTGGCGCGAGAATTTCGGAGGAGACCACATATTTATAGGTGGAGGGAGCTAGGAGAGTCCAAATGAGGTGCAGTTTTCGGCCACGCGATCGTGATCGAACGCTCTAGATGATGGAGGAGGTTTAGGTGGGTTTTGGGCCACTTTGGAGGGGTGTTGGGCTGCAACACACACGAGGCCTTCTCGGTCCCTTGGTTAACCGTTGGAGCATCGAACGAAGTCCAAATGGTACGAAACTTGACAGGCGGTCTACCGGTAGTAAACCAAGGCCGCTTGGCAAGTCTCGGTCCAATCTGGAAATGTTTAATCCCCACACCCGAAAGAAAGGTAGAAATGACCACCGGAGGAGATAGGAGCGTCGGAATGCAAAACGGACAACGGGGAAAATGCTCGGATGCATGAGACGAACATTTATGCAAATGAAATGCACATGATGACATGATATGCAATGCATGACACGCAAGCAAATGACAAGGCAACAACAGCGAATAACTGGAGGACACCTGGCACATCAGTCTCGGGGCGTTACACTGCAGCTCTACGAGCTGAGCATCGAAGCGGCCAACAACGACGAGAAAGTCATGGAGAATTGGTTTCCTATGGCTCTCAAGGATGGTGCCCGCTCCTGGCTCCTAAACCTGTCGCAAGGCTCAATCTCCTCCTGGGACGAGATGCGTGACCGCTTCATCACCAACTTCTAGGGCACTCGCGACCGCCCGCCGGTCGCGGGTGACCTGCGCCGCATCAAGCAACAACTGGGAGAGACCCTCCAGAAGTACATCCAGCGCTTCAACAACACTCGCCTCAAGATCCCAAGGTTACGGACAAGGCCATCATCTCTGCGTTCTCTGACAGCGTCCGCGACATCAAGGTGAGGGAGGAGCTCGCTATTCACGAGGAGTTGTGCACATCTCAGGAGCTGTTCAACCTGGCGACCAAGTGCGCAAGGGCTGAGGAGGAGCGCCTTTCCCTCCTCGAGCTGCCAGCTGCGGGTGCAGAGGAGAAGAAGGCCAAGGCCAAGGACGTGAAGCGCAAGGAAGCAGCCGTGCTCGCAGCGGAGCCGAACACCAAGCGAGGCAGAGACCAGTCCGAGTTGTCCAAGAATAGACGACCATTCTGCGCCTTCCACAACCTGAACACCCACAACACCAGTGACTGTCAAGAACTCAGAGCCATTCACGAAGGACGCTTCGGTCGGCGCCCCGAGCGCAGCGACCGAGGCTACGACCGAGGAGGAGGACGTGGAGGTGGACGCTGGGACGACCGTGGTCCGCGCCAGGAGTGGCGTGACAGGCCTCGTGAGGACCTCTGGCAGGATCATCCTCGCGAGGGTGCCTGGAGGGACCAGCCTCGTGAGGATCGCCCTCAGGGCAACGCCGGTCTTCCCCCGCTGCCGCCACCACCAAGAAGGAATGACAACCACCATCAAGACAAGGGGTTGGGTGCTTCCAGGAGCCGCGCGCAATCGCCTGCATCTTGGGCGGCGCGCAGGCCCTAGCCTCGCAGCGTAGCTTCAAACATTTCGCTCGTGAGGTGAATGCAGTCCTCCCCAAGCTCGAGGCCACGCACCCGCTCAGGTGGTCCCAGTGCGCCATCACCTTCAGCTCGACAGATCAGCTCAAGTGCGCAGCCACCGCTGGCGCCCTCCCGATGCTTTGTTCACCAGTCATCGGCAACGTGCAAGTTACCAAGACCCTCATCGACGGCGATGCATGGCTCAATGTCTTGTCCGTCGACATGTTCGACAACCTCCAAGTGCCATATGAGCAGCTTCAGCCTACCAAGCCTTTCTCGGGAGTGACCGATGGTTCCACCACACCAATAGGGCAGGTCTGCCTCCCTGTCACCTTTGGGGAATGCAAGAACTGCCACACCGAGCTCATCGACTTTGACGTCACGCACATCCGTCTGCCATACAACGCCATCCTCGGATATCCAGCCCTGGCCAAGTTCATGGCGGTGACACACCACAGTTACAATGTCCTGAAGATGCCAGGAAGTGGCGGAATCATCACGGTCCCGTGCTGCCAGGACCCCAATTCCAAGTCACATCGATCTAGCCGGTAACACCTCATATCACTTTGCGGCCTCACGCACGGTATTCCCACGGGTGTCGCCTTACCATGGCCCGGGACCGTTTGCACCTTTTGGCTCACGTATATGATAGTGTCGCTAGCATCCATCTGACAGAGAACCCGGGCCGACATGACTAGTTGTGAACCCAAAGTGGCACTAACTTACGGGAACAGGCATACATGAATCAACATCGAGCATGTTGGTTAGCAGCGTGCGAATCTGGGCTGTAGCACTGGGCTAACAGGACTCCGGGAACCCGGGCTGTAGCAGGCTAGGCAGGACTTTGGATGTCACCGTGTGACATTTCCCCGAAGGGACAGACACAGGAACGAAGTGAATCACATGCCGGCCAGTCAAGTGTTCCGGAGCAGTAGTGCTGGGCTAGCAGGACTCCGGTGAACCGGGCTGTAGCGGACTACTATGGCTCATGGAAGCACAAGACTACATTTCCCCATAAGAGAGGCTACCAAGGATAAACAACTTGGTTGTCGGATCCCACACATACCAAGCATTTCAATCATACACACAATATGCTCAATATGTGCAATACAACATGGCATCACAACAAGACTCTACGACTCAAAGTATTTATTCATTAGGCTCCGAGGAGCGAGATATTACAAACATGGGTATCATGACCCAACATTCAGAGCATACAAGCAACAAGCACATGCGGAAGCTTAACTTGTCTAAGTACAGACAACTACAAATGAAGAAGGCTCAGAAGCCTGACTATCTACAAGACCCTCCCAAGGGTACAAGATCGTAGTTGAGGTAACAAGCTAAACGTCGAAGTCCAAGTGGAACTACTAGCGAGACTAAAGTCTCTCTACAAAACATAAAATAAGCAAACGTGAGTACAAATGTACCCAGCAAGACTTACATCAGAACTATCTACATATGCATCGGTATCAAGAAAGGGGTGGTGGAGTTAACTGCAGCAAGCCAGCTTTGACTCGGTGGCTAACCTGAACTACGACTGCAAGTAACTCTTTTGAGGTGGCGCACACGAGTCCACAAATTCACCATAGCAATACACCACTATGGATCCGCTCCCGTCTCCCTGCGAGAACGCCATCCATAGCACTCACACTTATCTTGCACATTTTAGAGTATCCGCTTTCACTTAACTATGAAATATGCAAGGGGTCCAAGTTTCTATATCTGAGGAATCCGGCTATTCAAATAGATAATGATAACCCTGCAGGGGTGTACTTCTTCACACACGCTCTCGCCACTTACCACCATGTACACGTCATGTATCTCGGCAACCTTCAAGCGGAAGCCTGGCGAGGGAGTCGGCCTCGACCTGACTAACCAACAAGTCTCTAGTCTAGGTTTATCGCTTATTCGGGTTCCATCAGCAAGGAGATCCGTCCAGGGTGTTGCTCACTGTGAGTGCATCTAGTGCCTCATAATGATTTTGGTGTATTGAAGAATTATATGTGAAGGGACTAATGAGTTTGTGAGTGTACACAGGTCTATAAGTCTATGAGGAGTTTGATATTTACAGGAAAAGTCGACCCCTAAAAATGAATATCTTCGACTGAAGATTTTGGTATTTCTGAAGACTTTCATGAAGACTTTGAAAGTGAAGAAATTGGTGTTTCCATGAAGACTTGATATTCATGCGAGGAATATGAAGCTTGAAGACTTTCATTTTCATAGTTTTGTTTTTCTCTTTCTTGAGTCATAGGAAACACCGTACTGTTAAAGGGGGTCGAGGAAATACCAAGGAAAAATTTCCATGTGATGCTCAACTCAAAATCCTACACCTACCAATCCATTCGAGTGAAGCCATTGGAAATCTCATACAGTTCAGTCAATTTCTTCAGTGACAGAGACGAAGTTCTTCTGGTCTCTGAGGAATTTGTCCTGACTGAGGAGTTAGGAATTCGCCAGTGTGGATTGCCTACACAGTGAGGAACATGATAGCCCTGAGGATTTTGCTACTCAAAATTTCGACCGTTGCTGTGCTATGCGCCAACTGTCCCAAAATATCTATCCACCTAACGGTCATATCATTGAAGGGCATTTATGTCTTATCATGTCGGGCTGCTCCCTAGGCTATAAATAGCCGCCCCTACAACCACTAGCTGGTTGGCTGCTCCGAGAGAAACTGACACTTGTCATTTGAGAGCAAGCCATCCTCTGAGGACTTTGAGCGAAAATCATCAAGTGAGGAAAAACCAAAAACCCAAAACCCAAACACCTACAAACCCCAAGTGATTGAGCATCACTGAAGAGATTGATCCTGAGTGGATCCGACGCTTGTTACCTTTGAAGACTGTGCTTCTTCCAGACGGTTAGGCGTCATGGTCTAGAGCATCCAACAGGAATTGTGGATCGCCGTGTGACCAAGTTTGTGAAGGTTTGGAAGTCGCCTGAAGACTTGCCACGAGTGATTGGACGAGGTCTGTGTGACCTTAGTTCAAGGAGAATATGGTGAGGACTGGGCGTCCTGAGCTGCGTGTTCAGGAATGGGTGTCCGGGACTGTGTGTCCTCGAGTTTAAATACTCAGCCGCTCCAACCAGACGTACAACTGAGACAGCAGTTGGAACTGGTCTACCAAATCATTGTCTTCACCAAGCTTACTGGTTCCATTTCCTCAACTCTTTCATTTCCTCATAACTGTGTTGTGTGTTTGTTCATATCTGTGTTTGAAGACTTTGACTGAAGACTTTCTCAATTTTCTCAGTTCAATTTCTTCAGTCTGTTTGTCTTCATCCTGTGTTATCTTGTGATTACGCTTCCTGTACTCTGTGCCTGTCTTCATTTCACCATGATGACTATGCTTGTATTCTGTTATGTTTACTTTTGAGTACTTATTCCGCTGCTAGTAGTTCTTTGCTAAGGAATTTCCTCACCGGCAAATTCCTCAGTGAAGAATTTCATAAAAATCGCATATTCACCCCCTCTAGTCGATATAACGCACTTTCAATTGGTATCAGAGCAAGGTACTCCCTTGTTCTGTGTGATTTTGGTTTAACCGCCTGGAGTTTTAGTTATGTCGACCGCAGGTATGATCAAGGTCTCTGCTGGGTGTCCTACCTTCGATGGGACAGACTACCCCTACTGTAAGAATAAGATGCGAATGCATCTTGAAGCAATTGATAACGATCTCTAGTATGTTGTGGAAAATGGTGTTCCCTCAGTCACACCTTCTCTGAATGCTGCCGATGTGAAGAGATTCAAGAAACTCGACTCTCAAGCGAAGAATATAATATGTGGCCATCTGAGCAAAGGACAGTATGGCAGAGTGAGTGCTTTGGAAACAGCGAAGCTTATCTGGGACAGGTTGTCCAAAGTGAATGAAGGAGTCTCAACTCAGCGTGACTCTCGAGTTGATGTTCTTCGCAATCTCTTCAACCGCTTCAAAAGACTCGACAATGAAAATGTTCAACAAACCTTCGATCGCCTCACTAACATCTCAAATGAGCTTTAAGCACTTGTGCCACTGACATCACCGACCATGAGGTGGTGAAGAAATTGCTGAGATTGCTTGATTCCTCATTTGACACTCTGGCATTGATGATACAAGAACGTGCTAATTACAAGTCACTTGATCCCGCTGATATTCTCGAGAGGCTAAATACTCATGAGTTCCAACTTGCTGAAAAGAGAGATCTCTATGGTTCAAGCTATGGCAGAACACGTGCACTGAAGGCCAAGGCAGTATCTGAGTCCGAAGATGAAGACTCTGGTAGCAGCCTTGGTGATCCTGAAGAACTGAGCCATGATCTGGCTCTGCTCGTGAAGAAGTTCCAAAAGTTCTAAAGACATGGTCGCCTTGGAAGATCCTCAAGGAGCAATGATTCCTCATCCAGTGACTACAAGAAGAGGCTCTGTCACAAATGCAAGAAACCTGGACATTTCATTCAAGATTGACCTCAGTGGGAAAAGGAATCAAAGAAGAAGAAATACAAGGATTACAGTTCTAATGATGCGAAGAAAAAGAAGAAATCCACAAAATCCTCATCATCAAAATCCTCAAAGCCTTCATATCACAAGAAGAGCATCTCCAAGAAGGCCAGGGCATTCATTGGCAAGGAAATGGACTCTGAGGCTGAATTTGAAGAAAATGAGGAAGAGGAGTCATCTGAGGAGTCCGAATCCGGAGTGGCGAGCCTTGCTCTCGCTACTGCATTCGTGAGCAAGTCTATCTTCAACACTGAAGAAAATGACCTCACCAACAAGGCTGATGAAGACGATGATGACTACGCTCCCACCTATTTCTTCATGGCAAAGGGTGCCAAGGTACTCAAATACACCTCCTCTGAATCAAGTGAGAATGAATCTGATGAAAACCTTAAACCCAGCTATTCTAAACTTGCTAATATTGCTATAAAACAACAAAGGGCTTTAGAAAAGGTTCAAAACATGCTAAATAAAAGTTATGATATGTTGGGTGAAGAAATGGATCGCACTGAAACTTTGACTGAAAATCTTCAGAGATTTCAGTCCAAGCTTGACAAACTTCAAAGTCATCATAACACTCTCTTATCGGATCATGAGAAGCTTTCTTATGAATTTCTTCAAAGAAAGCAAGACCTTGAGAAGCTAAGAGTGAGTTATGAAGATCTTCAGAAGGAGCGTGATTCATTACTTGCTCAACAAATCGGCGCTTCTCAGGAAGAATTTGTTCCTCCATGCTTGAAGTGCATTGAACGTGAATCCGCTAATTCTTCACCTGAATGTTCAAATGCTGCTAATGTTTCAAATTCTTCACATGCCTCTGCTATCACTAATTCCTCATCTGAGGACATTGCTAGTATCACTGACGATGCAGGGCTGAAGGAATTGTACACGACAGGCATGTACAAAAGCCTCAAAGGGCATCAGGCTCTTTGTGATGTGCTTAAAAAGCAGATCCTCAACAGGAACCCTAGGAAAGAGGGTATCGCCTTTGAGAGGAAACTCAATGCTGATGGTACATATTGGAAGCCTGAGCAGTACCCCAAAACTACATGGGTTGCTGCAAAGGGACCTCTAGTTGATCCATCTAACTTATCTGGATTTGCATGTGAATCTCCTCATTCCGATGATGAGTCAATTGACTCCAACTATAAGCTATTCAAAAATCAGAATGGTGAAGTATTTGCTAGATATGTTGGCACTAACTGCAGGAACGGCTCCCTATGAAGAAAATCTGGGTTCCCAAAAGATGCCTTGAAAATCTTCAGGTGAATGTCATCATGACGCCACCTGTGAAGAGGAACCCTAGATCAAATTCTTCATATGGACCAAATTCCTCATATGGAGCAGAGTCCTCATATGAACATCATCGTGCTAACCGTCTGTTTCGCAGGGAAGATCTAAGGATTATGGATATGTGCATTATTCTTCAAATCATTATGTCCATAAGTCCTCGAAGAATTTCTCTGCATACTCTTATGCTTACTCTAACCCCTCTTATGTGAGACGAAATGGACTGGCTTCTATGCCATCCTTTTCGTATGGAGTTCGCAGAATGATGAACTCTTTGCCACCCCTTCAGATGTGGGTGGTGAAGAAAAAGAACTAGTCTCTTCTGGAGGGTCAGGTCTCCAGACGCACGTAATCGTCTAAAGAATTTGCTGGAGACCTGAGCATGCCTGATAGGATGCAGGCTAATCATGAAGAAATGAACTTTCATTTCTCACGTCCTCATATTGCTTTATCAGTTCTTTTACTTGATGAAATTGATCTGATGAATTGATGTCATATTCTTCACTGATGAAGTATATGAGTTTGTAAGCTGCACTAATTCATCTGCAGGATGATCAACCCAAAGCCACTGAGTGGGTCCTTGATAGTGGATGTACAAACCACATGACTAGCGACAATAATCTATTGATGGATGCTCCATTATCTCCGTCGCATCTGAAGCATATCATTTTTGCTGACAAAGGCAAAAGTCAGGTATTGGGTCTAGGTAAGGTTGTGATTACAAAGGATCGACACATGGACAAAGTCATGCTTGTTGAGTCCTTAGGATACAACCTTATGTCTGTCTCAATGCTTTGCGATCGTGATATGGTTGTTGTCTTTGGCAAGTACCATTGTGTTGTGGTTATGGAAGCTGACAATTCCAAAGTCTTCGAAGGCTTTAGGAGAGGAGATCTATATATTGTTGATTTCTCTACAGGACCACAACCAGCCGTGTGCTTACTTGCAAAAGCTTCAGAAGGCTGGCTCTGGCATCGACGACTTGGTCATGCAGGCATGAGGAATTTGCACACGCTTGCGAAGAAGAAGCATGTAATTGGCATCGAGAATGTCAAATTCCTCAAGGATCACCTATGCAGAGCCTGTGAAGCTGGTAAGATGACGAAGGCCAAGCATCCAGCAAAGACTATCATGACCACCACTCACCCGTTTGAATTGCTTCACATGGATCTCTTTGGTCCTAATCATTATTCTACTATTTCAAATGAAGCATCTCAATATGGTTTTGTTATTGTTGATGATTATTCTCGCTATACATGGGTACACCTTGTTACTTACAAACATGAAGTGCAGGAAGTCTTCAAACGATTTTCCTCGAGGGCTTCAACCAACTTCGGTGTGAAGATCAAGCACATCAGAAGTGACAATGGCACTGAGTTCAAGAATTCTGGTCTCGATGACCATCTTGATGAACTTGGTATTACTCATGAGTTATCTGCTCCCTACACTCCTCAGCAGAATGGCGTCGTGGAGCGCAAGAACAAGACTCTTGCTGAGATGGCTTGCACTATGCTTGATGAATACAAAACGCCTCGTCGTTTCTGGACTGAGGCAATTGATACTGCGTGCCACATCATCAACAGAGTATATCTTCACAAATTCTTCAAAAAGACTGCCTATGAACTCCTCACTGATAAGAAACCCAATGTAAGTTATTTCAAAGTCTTCGGTGCTAAATGTTGGATTAGAGATCCTCATCACAACTCAAAATTTGCACCGAAAGCACATGAAGGTTTTATGCTTGGTTACGGAAAGGACTCACACACCTACAGAGTCTTCAACAACGTTCTTCACAAAGTTGTTGAAACTGTAGATGTGCGGTTCGATGAAACTAATGGCTCGCAAAGAGAGCACCTACCTACTGTGATAGATGAACCAGCACCTGAGGAAACTATCAAGTTCAAGGCTACTGAGGATGTCATTCCTACTGAAGAATCTGCTGAAGAATTCATTCCAGAACATGAAGAACGTCAAGCTAATGCACTTGAAGAAAATGCTGATGAAAATGGTGCTGAAGAAAACGCTGATCAAACTCTTCAACGACAACCAGCTCATCCTCGCATTGCAAAAGAAGTGCAAGTTGAAAAGATCATCAATGACATCGAAGCGCCAGGTCCTCTCACACGCTCAAAAGCTTCACATTTGTCTAACTTTTGTGGGTTATATGCTTTTGTCTCTATTTCAGAGCCCACTAAGGTAGATGAAGCATTTCTGGAGCCTGAGTGGATTCAGGCCATGCAAGAAGAATTACATCAGTTCGAGCTCAACAATGTCTGGGAACTGGTCAAACGTCCAGATCCTCGCAAGCACAATATCATCGGCACAAAGTGGATCTACCGCAACAAGCAAGATGAAAATGGCCTTGTGGTGAGGAATAAGGCATGACTTGTAGCTCAAGGCTACACACAGGTTGAAGGACTTGATTTCGATGAAACTTTTGCACCTGTTGCTAGAGTTTAGGCTATTCGCATATTACTTGCTTATGCTAACCATCATGATATCACTTTATATCAAATGGATGTGAAAAGTGCATTCCTCAATGGTAAGATTGAGGAAGAAGTATATGTTGCTCAACCCCCAGGTTTTGAAGATCCAAAGAATCCTGACAATGTCTTCAGACTCAACAAGGCCCTCTATGGCCTCAAGCAGGCCCCACGGGCTTGGTATGATACCTTGAAGGAACTCCTCATGAAGAAAGGCTTCAAACCCGGTTCACTCGACCCTACTCTTTTCACTAAATCTTATGATGGTGAATTGTTTGTGTGCCAAATATATGTTGATGATATTATCTTTGGCTGTACTGACCAACGTTATAGTGATGACTTTGCCTATATGATGAGTGAAGAATATCAAATGTCTAGGATGGGAGAGTTGAAATTCTTCTTAGGTCTTCAAATTCGTCAACAACACAATGGCATATTCATCTCTCAGGAGAAATACCTCAAGGATGTACTGAGGAAATTCGGCATGCAAGATTGCAAAGGCATCAAAATTCCTATGCCCACAAATGGCCATCTGTGCATTGATGAAAATGGTATTGACTTCGATCATAAGGTATACCGCTCCATGATAGGTTCCTTATTGTACTTATGTGCATCTAGGCCAGATATAATGCTTAGTGTTTGCATGTGTGCCCGATTTCAAGCTACACCGAAGGAATCACACCATAAGGCTATGAAGCATATTCTTCGATATCTAGATCACACACCAACACTTGGATTATGGTACCCCAAGGGCTCAGTTTTTGATCTTGTTGGATATCCTGACTCTGACTATGCTGGTGATCGTGTGGATCGCAAGTCAACATCTGGTACATGTCATTTCCTCGGACGATCTTTGGTCTGTTGGTCCTCGAAGAAACAAAACTGCGTATCAGTATCTACTGTTGAAGCTGAGTACATTGCTGTTGGTTCTTGCTATGCCCAATTGCTATGGATGAAGCAAACTCTCAAGGACTACGGCGTCAACATGAAGAATGTGCTGTTGGGGAACGTAGTAATTTCAAAAAATTTCCTATGCACACGCAAGATCATGGTGATGCATAGCAACAAGAGGGGAGAGTGTTGTCCACGTACCCTCGTAGACCGAAAGCGGAAGCGTTATAACAACGTGGTTGATGTAGTCATACGTCTTCACGGCCCGACCGATCAAGCACCGAAACTACGGTACCTCCGAGTTCTAGCACACGTTCAGCTCAATGACGATCCCCGGACTCCGATCTAGCAAAGTGTCGGGGAAGAGTTCCGTCAGCACGACGGCGTGGTGACGATCTTGATGTTCTACCGTCGCAGGGCTTCGCCTAAGCACCGCTACAATATTATCGAGGATTATGGTGGAGGGGGGCACCGCACACGGCAAAGAGATCTCAAGGATCAATTGTTGTTCCTAGAGGTGCCCCCCTGCCCCCGTATATAAAGGAGAAAGGGGGAGGGGCGGCCGACCATGATGAGGCGTGCCAGGGAGGAGTCCTACTCCTACCGGGAGCAGGACTCCCTCCTTTTCCTTGTCCAAGTAGGAGAGGGGGAAGGAAGGGAGAGAGGAGATGAAGGAAAGGTGGGCGCCGCCCCTCCCTCCTTGTCCAATTCGGACTAGGGGGAGAGGGGGCGCGCGGCCTGCCCTGGCCGCCCCTCCTCTTCTCCACTTTGGGCCCATGAGGCCCATTAACCCCCCGGGGGGTTCCGATAACCCCCCGGTACTCTGGTTTTATCCGAAACTTCCCCGGAACACTTCCGGTGTCCGAATATAGCTGTCCAATATATCAATCTTTATGTCTCGACCATTTCGAGACTCCTCATTATGTCCGTCATCAAATCCGGGAGTCCGAACTAACTTCGGTATATCAAAACTAATAAACTCATAATATAACTGTCATCGAAACCTTAAGCGTGCGGACCCTACGAAGATCTTTTATCGGTCAGACCGCATAACAACATACGTTGTTCCCTTTGTCATCGGTATGTTACTTGCCCGAGATTCGATTGTCGGTATCTCAATACCTAGTTCAATCTCGTTGCCGGCAAGTCTCTTTACTCGTTTCGTAATACATCATCTCGCAACTAAGTCATTAGTTGCAATGCTTGCAAGGCTTATGTGATGTGCATTACCGAGAGGGCCCAGAGATACCTCTCCGACAATCGGAGTGACAAAACCTAATCTCGAAATACGCCAACCCAACATTTACCTTTGGAGACACCTGTAGAGCACCTTTATAATCACCCAGTTACGTTGTGACATTTGGTAGCACACAAAGTGTTCCTCCGGCAAACGGGAGTTGCATAATCTCATAGTCATAGGAACATGTATAAGTCATGAAGAAAGCAATAGCAACATACTAAACGATCGGGTGCTAAGCTAATGGAATGGGTCATGTCAATCACATCATTCTCCTAATAATGTGATCCCGTTAATCAAATGACAACACATGTCTATGGTTAGGAAACATAACCATCTTTGATTAATGAGCTAGTCAAGTCGAGGCATACTAGTGACGTTTAGTTTGTCTATGTATTCACACAAGTATTATGTTTCCGGATAATACAATTCTAGCATGAATAATAAACATTTATCATGATATAAGGAAATAAAATAATAACATTATTATTGCCTCTAGGGCATATTCCTTCAGTCTCCCACTTGCACTAGAGTCAATAATCTAGATTACATGGTAATGATTCTAACACCCATGGAGCTTTGGTGCTGATCATGTTTTGTTCGTGGAAGAGGTTTAGTCAATGGGTCTACAACATTCAGATCCGTATGTGTCTTGCAAATCTCTATGTCTCCCACCTGGACTAGATCCCGGATGGAATTGAAGCATCTCTTGATGTTCTTGGTTCTCTTGTGAAATCTGGATTCGTTTGCCAAGGCAATTGCAGCAGTATTGTCACAAAAGATTTTCATTGGACCCGATGCACTAGGTATGACACCTAGATCGGATATGAACTCCTTCATCCAGACTCCTTCGTTTGCTGCTTCCGAAGCAGCTATGTACTCTGCTTCACATGTAGATCCCGCCTCAACGCTCTGTTTAGAACTGCACCAACTGATAGCTCCACCGTTTAATGTAAACACGTATCCGGTTTGCGTCCGGATCAGTGTCAAAGCTTGCATCAACGTAACCATTTACGATGAGCTCTTTGTCACCTCCATATATGAGAAACATATCCTTATTCCTTTTCAGGTATTTCAGGATGTTCTTGACTGCTGTCCAGTGATCCACTCCTGGATTACTTTGGTACCTCCCTGCTAGACTTATAGCAAGACACACATCAGGTCTGGTACACAGCATTGCATACATGATAGAGCCTATGGCTGAAGCATAGGGAACATCTTTCATTTTCTCTCTATCTTCTGCATTGGTCGGGCATTGAGTCTTACTCAATTTCACACCTTGTAACACAGGCAAGAATCCTTTCTTTGATTGATCCATTTTGAATTTCTTCAAAATTTTGTCAAGGTATGTGCTTTGTGAAAGTCCAATTAAGCATCTTGATCTATCTCTATAGATCTTAATGCCCAATACGTAAGCAGCTTCACCGAGGTCTTTCATTGAATAACTCTTATTCAAGTATCCCTTTATGCTATCCAGAAATTCTATATCATTTCCGATTAGCAATATGTCATCTACATATAATATCAGAAATGCTACAGAGCTCCCACTCACTTTCTTGTAAATATAGGCTTCTCCAAAAGTCTGTACAAAACCAAATGCTTTGATCACACTATCAAAGTATTTATTCCAACTCCGAGAGGCTTGCACCAGTCCATAAATGGATCGCTAGAGCTTGCACACTTTGTTAGCTCCCTTTGGATCGACAAAACCTTTTGGCTGCGTCATATACAACTCTTCTTCCAGAAATCCATTCAGGAATGCAGTTTTGACATCCATCTGCCAAAATTCATGATCATAAAATGCGGCAATTGCTAACATGATTCGGATAGACTTAAGCATCACTACGGGTGAGAAGGTCTCATCGTAGTCAATCCCTTGAACTTGTCGAAAACGTTTTGCGACAAGTCGAGCTTTGTAGACAGTAACATTACCGTCAGCGTCAATCTTTTTCTTGAAGATCCATTTATTCTCAATTGCTTGCCGATCATTGGACAAGTCAACCAAAGTCCATACTTTGTTCTCATACATGGATCCCATCTCAGATTTCATGGCTTCAAGCCATTTTGCGGAATCTGGGCTCACCATCGCTTCTTCATAGTTCGTAGGTTCATCATGATCTAGTAGCATGACTTCCAGAACAGGATTACCGTACCACTCTGGTGCGGATCTTACTCTGGTTGATCTACGAGGTTCGGTAGTAACTTTTTCTGAAGTTTCATGATCATTATCATTATCTTCCTCACTAATTGGTGTAGGTGTCACAGAAACCGATTTCTGCGATTTACTACTTTCCAATAAGGGAGCATGTACAGTTACCTCATCAAGTTCTACTTTCCTCCCACTCACTTCTTTCGAGAGAAACTCCTTCTCTAGAAAGGATCCATTCTTAGCGACAAATGTCCTGCCTTCGGATCTGTGATAGAAGGTGTACCCAACAGTTTCCTTTGGGTATCCTATGAAGACACATTTCTCCGATTTGGGTTCGAGCTTATCAGGTTGAAGTTTTTTCACATAAGCATCGCAGCCCCAAACTTTCAGAAACGACAACTTTGGTTTCTTGCCAAACCACAGTTCATAAGGTGTCGTCTCGACGGATTTTGATGGTGCCCTATTTAACGTGAATGCGGCCGTCTCTAAAGCATAACCCCAAAACGACAGCGGTAAATCTGTAAGAGACATCATAGATCACACCATATCAAGTAAAGTACGATTACGACGTTCGGACACACCATTACGCTGTGGTTTTCTGGGTGGCGTGAGTTGCGAAACTATTCCGCATTGTTTCAAATGTAGACCAAACTCGTAACTCAAATATTCTCCTCCACGATCAGATCGTAGAAACTTTATTTTCTTGTTACGATGATTTTCAACTTCACTCTGAAATTCTTTGAAATTTTCAAATATTTTAGACTTATGTTTCATTAAGTAGATATACCCATATCTGCTTAAATCATCTGTGAAGGTGAGAAAATAACGATATCCGCCACGAGCTTCAACATTCATTGGACCACATACATCTGTATGTATGATTTCCAACAAATCTGTTGCTCTCTCCATAGTACCGGAGAACGGTGTTTTAGTCATCTTTCCCATGAGGCACGGTTCGCAAGTACCAAGTGATTCATAATCAAGTGATTCCAAAAGTCCATCAGTATGGAGTTTGTTCATGCGTTTTATACCGATATGACCTAAACGGCAGTGCCACAAATAAGTTGCACTATCATTATCAACTCTACATCTTTTGGTTTCAACATTATGAATATGTGTATCACTACTATCAAGATTCATCAAAAATAGACCATTCTTCAAGGGTACATGACCATAAAAGATATTACTCATATAAATAGAACAACCATTGTTCTCTGATTTAAATGAATAACCGTCTCGCATTAAACCAGATCCAGATATAATGTTCATGCTCAACGCTGGCACCAAAAAATTATTATTTAGGTCTAATACTAATCCCGATGGTAGATGTAGAGGTAGCGTGCCGACCGCGATCACATCGACTTTGGAACCATTTCCCACGCGCATTGTCACCTCGTGCTTCGCCAATGTTCGCTTAATCCGTAGTCCCTGTTTCGAGTTGCAAATATTAGCAACAGAACCAGTATCAAATACCTAGGTGCTACTGCGAGCTCTAGTAAGGTACACATCAATAACATGTATATCACATATACCTTTGTTCACCTTGACATCCTTTTTATCCGCCAAATACTTCGGGTAGTTCCGCTTCCAGTGACCAGTCTGCTTGCAGTAGAAGCACTCAGTTTCAGGCTTAGGTCCAGATTTGGGTTTCTTCTCTTGAGCAGCAACTTGCTTGCTGTTCTTCTTGAAGTTCCCCTTCTTCTTCCCTTTGCCCTTTTTCTTGAAACTAGTGGTTTTGTTAACCATCAACACTTGATGCTCCTTCTTGATTTCTACCTCCGCAGCTTTCAGCATTGCGAAGAGCTCGGGAATAGTCTTATTCATCCCTTGCATATTATAGTTCATCACGAAGCTCTTGTAGCTAGGTGGCAGTGATTGGAGAATTCTGTCAATGACGCAATCATCTGGAAGATTAACTCCCAATTGAATCAAGTGATTATTATACCCAGACATTTTGAGTATATGCTCACTGACAGAACTGTTCTCCTCCATCTTGCAGCTATAGAACTTATTGGAGACTTCATATCTCTCAATCCGGGCATTTGCTTGAAATATTAACTTCAACTCCTGGAACATCTCATATGCTCCATGACATTCAAAACGTCGTTGAAGTCCCGATTCTAAGCCATAAAGCATGGCACACTGAACTATCGAGTAGTCATCAGCTTTGCTCTGCCAGACGTTCATAACATCTGGTGTTGCTCTAGCAGTAGGCCTGGCACCCAGCGGTGCTTCCAGGACGTAATTCTTCTGTGCATCAATGAGGATAATCCTCAAGTTACGGACCCAATCCGTGTAATTGCTACCATCATCTTTCAACTTTGCTTTCTCAAGGAACGCATTAAAATTCAACGGAACAACAGCACAGGCCATCTATCTACAATCAAACATAAACAAGCAAGATACTATCAGGTACTAAGTTCATGATAAATTTAAGTTCAACAAATCATATTGCTTAAGAACTCCCACTTAGAAAGACATCCCTCTAATCTTCTAAATGATTACGTGATCCAAATCAACTAAACCATAACCGATCATCACATGAAATGGAGTAGTTTTCAATGGTGAACATTGCTATGTTGATCATATCTACTATATGATTCACGCTCGACCTTTCGGTCTCAGTGTTCCAAGGCCATATCTACATATGCTAGGCTCGTCAAGTTTAACCTGAGTATTCTGCGTGTGAAAAACTGGCTTGCACCCGTTGTAGATGGACATAGAGCTTCTCACACCCGATCATCACGTGGTGTCTGGGCACGACGAACTTTGGCAACGGTGCATACTCAGGGAGAACACTACTTGATAATTAGTGAGAGATCATCTTATAATGCTACCGTCAATCAAAGCAAGATAAGATGCATAAAAGATAAACATCACATGCAATCAATATAAGTGATATGATATGGCCATCATCTTCTTGTACTTGTGTTCTCCATCTCCAAAGTACCGTTATGATCACCATTGTTACTGGCGCGACACCTTGATCACCATCATAGCGTCGTTGTCGTCTCGCCAATCTTATGCTTCCACGACTATCGCTACCACTTAGTGATAAAGTAAAGCATTACAGCGCAGTTGCATTGCATACAATAAAGAGAGAACCATATGGCTCCTGCCAGTTGCCGATAACTCGGTTACAAAACATGATCATCTCATACAATAAAATTTAGCATCATGTCTTGACCATATCACATCACAAACATGCCCTGCAAAAACAAGTTAGACGTCCTCTACTTTGTTGTTGCAAGTTTTACGTGGCTGCTACGGGCTTAAGCAAGAACCAATCTTACCTACGCATCAAAACCACAACGATAGTTTGTCAAGTTGGTGCTGTTTTAACCTTCGCAAGGACCGGGCGTAGCCATACTCAGTTAAACTAAAGTTGGAGAAACTGACACCCGCCAGCCACCTGTGTGCAAAGCACGTCGGTAGAACCAGTCTCGCGTAAGCGTACGCATAATGTCGGTCCGGGCCGCTTCATCCAACAATACCGCCGAACCAAAGTATGACATGCTGGTAAGCAGTATGACTTATATCACCCACAACTCACTTGTGTTCTACTCGTGGATATAACATCAACACATAAAACCTAGGCTCGGATGCCACTGTTGGTGAACGTAGTAATTTCAAAAAAATTCCTACGCACACGCAAGATCATGGTGATGCATAGCAACGAGAGGGGAGAGTGTTGTCCACGTACCCTTGTAGACCGAAAGCGGAAGCATTATAACAACACAGTTGATGTAGTCGAACGTCTTCACGGCCCGACCGATCAAGCACCGAAACTACGGTACCTCCGAGTTCTAGCACACGTTCAGCTCGATGACGATCCCCGGACTCCGATCCATCAAAGTGTCGGGGAAGAGTTCCGTCAGCACGACGGCGTGGTGACGATCTTGATGTTCTACCGTCGCAGGGCTTCGCCTAAGCACCGCTACAATATTATCGAGGATTATGGTGGAGGGGGCACCGCACACGGCTAAGAGATCTCAAGGATCAATTGTTGTTCCTAGAGGTGACCCCTGCCCCCGTATATAAAGTAGCAAGGGGGAGGGGCGGCTGGCCATGATGAGGCGCGCCAGGGAGGAGTCCTACTCCTACTGGGAGAAGGACTCCCTCCTTTTCCTTGTCCAAGTAGGAGAGGGGGAAGGAAGGGAGAGAGGAGATGAAGGAAAGGGGGGCGCGGCCCCTCCCTCCTTGTCCAATTCGGACTAGGGGGAGAGGGGGCGCGCGGCCTGCCCTGGCCGCCCCTCCTCTTCTCCACTTTAGGCCCATGCGGACCATTAACCCCCCGGGGGGTTCCGGTAACCCCCCGGTACTCCGGTTTTATCCGAAACTTCCCCGAAACACTTCCGGTGTCCGAATATAGCCGTCCAATATATCAATCTTTATGTCTCAACCATTTCGAGACTCCTCATTATGTCCGTCATCAAATCCGGGAGTCCGAACTAACTTCGGTACATCAAAACTAATAAACTCATAATATAACTGTCATCGAAACCTTAAGCATGCGGACCCTACGGGTTCGAGAATAATGTAGATATGACCGAGACACATCTCCGGTCAATAACCAATAGCGGAACATGGATGCTCATATTGGCTCCCGCATATTCTACGGAGATCTTTTATCGGTCAGACCGCATAACAACATACGTTGTTCCCTTTTTCATCGGTATGTTACTTGCCCGAGATTCGATCATCGGTATCTCAATACCTAGTTCAATCTCGTTGCCGATAAGTCTCTTTACTCGTTCCGTAATACATCATCTCGCAACTAACTCATTAGTTGCATTGCTTGCAAGGCTTAGGTGATGTGCATTACCGAGAGGGCCCAGAGATACCTCTTCGACAATCGGAGTGACAAATCCTAATCTCGAAATATGCCAACCCAACATGTACCTTTGGAGACACCTGTAGAGCACCTTTATAATCACCCAGTTACGTTGTGACGTTTGGTAGCACACAAAGTGTTCCTCCGGAAAACGGGAGTTGCATAATCTCATAGTCATAGGAACATGTATAAGTTATGAAGAAAGCAATAGCAACATACTAAACGATCGGGTGCTAAGGTAATAGAATGGGTCATGTCAATCACATCATTCTCCTAATAACGTGATCCCGTTAATCAAATGACAACACATGTCTATGGTTAGGAAACATAACCATCTTTGATTAAAGAGCTAGTCAAGTAGAGGCATACTAGTGACGTTTAGTTTGTTTATGTATTCACACAAGTATTATGTTTCCAGATAATACAATTCTAGCATGAATAATAAACATTTATCATGATATAAGGAAATAAAATAATAACATTATTATTGCCTCTAGGGCATATTTCCTTCATGTGCCTCTCTTCTGTGACAATGAGAGTGCCATCAAGATTGCTGACAACCCAGTTCAGCACTCGAAGACAAAGCACATTCAGATTCGTCATCATTTTCTTCATGATCATGTGTTGAAGGGCGACATTTCTATTGAGCATGTGAAGACTAAAGAACAGCTAGCCGATATCTTCACAAAGCCCTTGGATGAGAAGAGATTTAGCAAGTTGCGGTGTGAGCTAAATATCCTAGAATCTTCGAATGTTCTTTGAAAAGGACACTCATCCTAACACTTATGCGAAATTGATGACTTAGATGTGCAACACATGAAGAAACATTTTTCTTCAATCAATGAAGAATAACACTCTTAGTGTGAAGAAATTAACGAAGAATTTGATTCTCAGAACCCTACGATAATTGTACGCGGTGTCTGAAATCATCATTCTTATACGGTGGGTTACGCCACCACCAAAAGTTGAAATTCCTCAATTATTCATATTCTTCAACTTTGCATAGTCTTCACTGGTTCCGTCATTTTTCTTCATTGGCTATTTATATATATGAGTTTATGTCCTCTACATCATTCACTTATTGCTATTTCTTCAAGTTGGTTTTCTGCTAAGTGAATGTGATCGGACCCTTCCCCTCTATGCTTTACTCAACCCAATCTGTTCACAAATTCTTCATGTGCGTTCTATTTGAAACTCATTCAAAATCTTCACTATGTCCTAGTCAGCTGAAGAAATTGCGAATGGAACTTTAAAACCTATCTTATCGAAATTTTCGGCTTTGCCGCTCAAACCGTTCCGCATCCCACGATACACTTATCCACTCACCCAAGATCTAACACGATCTGCACCTCTCACTATGTGGGTGACACATGTCATGCGAATGATAAGGGTCAGGGGCACGTTCGTCCAATTTCTTCGGGCGAGCAGTTTTTCACCATGGCTATAAATACCCCTCCTTCCCTTCCTCACTTCTTTTACTCCGCTCGAACTCTCTCTCCAGCTCGAGCTTCTCAAACCCTAGCGCCGCCGCTACTTCATCGCCGCTGGTGAGGAAGAGCTTCACTGCCCCGACCTCGTCGCTGACGTACTCGCGCCGACCGCGGAAATCTTCACTCCGCCGCCGCCGTAGCCGTCTTCCTCCGCCAAGTTAGGGCGTGGAAGATCTGCACAGACGAACTTCACATCTCCTCACTCCAGTTCGTCATGTTCTTCGTCCAGGGTAATTAAAATTTACTTTTACTACCCTCGTTGATTCGAATGATTATCTACAAAATCTTCAAAAGTGTTTTTCTTCATATCTTCACACACTGAACACCTCACAAGTCATCTGTTCTTGATTCGTTTCTCTAAGCATCATTTTTCTTCAAGATTCCTCAATTGTGTGGATCTTCGATCTATACAACTCTAGAACCTAAGACAAAGAATGCTTAGTGAAAATCTTCAAGACTCATCTGGTCAAATTCCTCAAACTTGTTCTTTTTGAAAAACCTTCTGAGAACGCATATGACCTCTCCAAATTCCTCGCAACTATACTCTGTTCACAGGTACACATGTCAGCTGCTGAATCACTAGGTTCTCATCAACTTAACTCATTTGCAGCGTTCCTGGAAGAAAAGTTGCATACTTCTTCAGAGAATTCGATTGTTCAAATTCCTCAACTGAAGAAAATGGCTGATGGTAAAAGGCCATAGAAGGGAGGAAAGAGGCCTGAGGTAAATACAACGTTTGAAATCCCTGATGACATATATGCTGGGTACTGCACACCTACTGAGGAAACCAAGAATGAGCGCAAAGTGCGCAAACAGAGGATAGAGAGGAGATGGGCAAGAGAATGGAGGGACTACAGATATGTCACTCCTATGTACATGAAGAAATTCTCACTCAATCCTCCATGCCCAAGAGCTCCATTGGCACCTAGCCAAATAGCAGATCCCACCAGCCTCAAGCGCGGTGAGGACTATCCTGATGAATGGGCCAAGCGCCAAACCAAGTTGGCTAAGCAAGCCAGAGAAGCAGTGAGGACATTCAATGAAGACTCTGCCGCTGCTGCTGCCTCTGCTGTCAAGCCAAAGAAGGCTATGTCTAAGAAGCCTGCACGCAGGCCAAGTTCCTCAGCAATGCCCTCACGGCCAGAATCATCAAAGCCCTCACGACCAATTCCTCATGCTGCTCCTGTTCCTCCAAAGTCCTCAGCTCCTCCCCCAAAGCCTTCAGCTATTCTGACCAAATCCTCAGCACCTGTGCATCTCGCTTCGTGCCAAAGGACTGCCGGCATCTCCATTACCTCAGGTGTCTCAGCTAGTTCCTCAGCTGCACCAAGTTCCTCATCTAGTCCCTCACTGCTGAAGACAAAGGCCACTGCTGGACGAGGTCCTCGCCCAAGTCCTCAAAAGAAGCAAGTCGCTTTCCAAGTGCCGTCTGATGAAGACGAAGCTGATGATGATGAACATGCAGAAATCATCAGAGACAGGCAAGTCAGGGCCGCTAGAGCCAAAGGATTAGAAGTGCCACTGCTTTTGGATCCCAAGCTGATACTCGACTACATTAATGATTGGCACAAGGACCCCAACACTCCCTTGCCTGACTTCAAGCTGACTCCTGGCCAGAGTCACATGCTAAGCCACTTCATTCAAGAAGAAAAGTGGAAATTTGAGAAGGCCAGTCAGATCAAGAAAGCACAGTACAAGAAAGAGCGCTATCTGAAGAAAAACATTATCTCTATGACAACTGAAGAACTTGTCACTATTCAGAATGAGATTAAGAAACTCAGTGATAACTTTGACGCATATCGCTCTAATTGGCTTGGAGCCAAGGTTCGTTTTGTGAAACTTGCGAATAACTTCACTTCCAATGTTGCAGCCCCAACGCAACAGGAAATTCCTCAGGCTGAAGCATCTGCTCAGCCTACTGAAGAACATGCCAGCACCGTTGATGATACTTAGGCTGCTGAAGATAATGTGAGTTCTAGGGCTGATGACTGCATTCCAGCCGCTGAAGAAATTGCCAGGGCACCCACTAGTGGTGTGCCTGAAGAAACTGAAGAACTCAGGGCAACTGCATCAGTTGTGCCTGAAGAAAGTCAACCAGATTCCTCAGCTGCTCCTGCACCAACTTCAACTCCAATCCTTCCATCTGCATCAGATGTGAAGAAGACCAAGGCTGCAGAGTGTGCTGCAATGAAGAAAAGGAAAGCATCAGCTGCTTCAGATTCTTCAGCTCCGAAAAAAATGAAGCCTATGACAAGTTCGTTTGCAAATCCGATTGATGCTGTTACCATCTCAACCAGGCCCTCAAAGGACCTTGTTCCTTTTGATGAAGAATATGTGATACCTAGCGGATCGAATGAAGAAACTCCTTCTGCTGCTTCGTCTGAACCGTTGGATGAAGAAATTGAAGTGGATGCAATCCCTTCAACACCTATCATCTCCTCGCCTATGCCTCAGTTCACAGCTGAAGAGGCCGGCATTAAAGAAATGGAAGATGAAGATGTGGACATTGGCTGCTCCACACCCGTAATCAGTGATGAATTCTGGGAAAGTCAGCATCCAAACTCTCCAATGTTCACCCCTCTACAGCAAATTCCTCAGTGCATTTCTGCCGTGTTTCGTGCCAGTCCTCACGTGGATATGGAATCTCTGCCGTGTTTCATGCTAGTCCTCAGTGTTCTTCATGACGCTAGACTTCTCAACTTTTGCTCTGACATCTGCGATTGGATGAAGAACTGATTCTTCAATTCTATGCAACGCTGCACATCACCGGGGATGCTGAAGATGTGAATTCATGGGTGCTGGACTGGATGTCTGAAAACACTCACTACACTGCACTAGCCTCTGAATTGCTTCGTGCTCTACCACTCAGTCCTCCCCTTGAAGAAGCTTACTGCATCTACAGTGAACCTGAGCTCACACATCATTACATGCAGGTGCTGATGAAGCCTTTGAAACCAGGTCAGGCACCACGAACCAAATTCCTCGTGAAGGAATTGCTGTACGTGCCCAGAACTGTCTATCGTATTCTTACGAGGACAATCAGTCCCATCAAAGGCCATGACCCATCTGATGAGGAAATTGTTGGCATCATGAAGAATCTGGTATTCAACATCATTCATGGCATTCCTGTCAATTATCACGATTTCTTCATGAGGACTATGGCCAATGTTGCACTGTCTCCATTTGAGCTGAAGCCTTATGCACCTTGGATTATGAGATTCCTCAGGACAAGGTCTTCACTCAACTACAAAGATGATTTCCAGAATCACCTCAGCTATTTGCCCCCAATTGAAGTCCTCAAGCAGACATATTTCTCAGTTGATGGAAAGGGCAAGGCACCAGCTGTAATTGATGAAGGCATTCATCCATTGGATGGTCAGTTTTGCAAAGCTGCATCTTATTCCACCAATGATGACTCTGCCACACATGACTCCGCCAATGCACCTAAGTCCACTCCTCAAGCCACTGCTTCGCTCGTGATGACTGACCGTGAACTTCTGCCTAGTCTTCACCAGAAGGTGGATCGAAATCACAAATGGGTTAAGCGTCAGTTTGGTTCACTTCTTCACAACATGACTGCCACACACAATGCAGTGAAGAAAAACCACTACTACCTCAATCAAGTCTTCGGTCGCACCTGGGCAATCCTGTCACATCTATATGGTGAAGAAGATCTGAAGAACATGGGTCTCAAAGTAGATTTTGACTGGTCTGCACCTCCACTGAAGAAATTCAAGAAGCTCCAAGTTCCTTCTCTGGTGGCCAGCTCATTTTCTTCATCGCGCGACACTGATGAACAAGAAGATTTGGACGACACTGCGGCAGGCCCTACATCAACAAACGACCCCAACAACGCTGGCGCTCCATCATCAACATGATTATCTTCAGGGGCGTTAGTCCTCATTTTCGATCCTTTTGGTCATTCGATGACAAAGGGGGAGAAATATGAGTTAGTCTTCAAGCGGTCTACTATATGGGCGTTTTTTATTTGCTAAGTTACAACTCACGTTCTTCTGAAACTTTATTGGATCGAGTTGTAATCTTAAACCCGATGGTGCTCTGATACTTTTGATGCACTGTGCTCTGATACTTTTGATGCACTATTCTGCATGCTTATTCCTCGTTAATATTATTGCACGCATACTGAATTTCATCAGGCACGATATTTCATCATGCATTTCAAATTCTTCATATTATATGTTAAATGCGTGTATGAATTACAAGATATAGGGGGAGATCCCCGTGATTCAACTCTTCAAGTGTGCATTGCTTCAAAGGCAAATTCCTCACTATGCACATCTTCAGGGGGAGTTCTTCTATATCTTGCAATCAAATTCCCCAATATTAGTAGTTACACTTCATATGCTTATCCCCGTTGAAAACTTAACTTATATTGTCATCAATCACCAAAAAGGGTGAGATTGTAAGTGCATCTAGTGCCTCTTAGTGATTTTGGTGTATTGAAGACTTATAGGTTAAGGGACTAATGCGTTTGTGAGTGTACACAGGTCTATAAGTCTATGAGGAGTTTGATATTTACAGGAAAAGTCGACCCCTAAAAATGAATATCTTCGACTGAAGATTTTGGTATTTCTGAAGACTTTCATGAAGACTTTGAAAGTGAAGAAATTGGTGTGTCCATGAAGACTTGATATTCATGCGAGGAATATGAAGCTTGAAGACTTTCGTTTTCATAATTTTGTTTTTCTCTTTCTTGAGTCATAGGAAACACCGTACTGTTAAAGGAGGTCCAGGAAATACTAAGGAAAAATTTCCATGTGATGCTCAACTCAAAATCCTACACCTACCAATCCCTTCGAGTGAAGCCATTGGAAATCTCATACAGTTCAATCAATTTCTTCAGTGACAGAGACGAAGTTCTTCTGGTCTCCGAGGAATTTGTCCTGACTGAGGAGTTAGGAATTCGCCAGTGCAGATTGCCTACACAGTGAGGAACATGATAGCCCTGAGGATTTTGCTACTCAAAATTCCGACCGTTGCTGTGCTATGCGCCAGCTGTCCCAAAATATCTATCCACCTAACAGTCATATCATTGAAGGGCATTTATGTCTTATCATGTCGGGCTACTCCCTAGGCTATAAATAGCCGCCCCCTACAACCACTAGCTGGTTGGCTGCTCCGAGAGAAACTGACACTTGTCATTTGAGAGCAACCCATCCTCTGAGGACTTTGAGCGAAAATCATCAAGTGAGGAAAAACCAAAAACCCAAAACCCAAACACCTACAAACCCCAAGTGATTGAGCATCACTGAAGAGGTTGATCCTGAGTGGATCCGACGCTTGTTACCTTTGAAGACTGTGCTTCTTCCAAACGGTTAGGCGTCATGGTCTAGAGCATCCAAGGAATTGTGGATCGCCGTGTGACCAAGTTTGTGAAGGTTTGGAAGTCGCCTGAAGACTTACCACGAGTGATTGGACGAGGTCTGTGTGACCTTAGTTCAAGGAGAATATGGTGAGGACTGGGCGTCCTGAGCTGCGTGTTCAGGAATGGGTGTCCGGGACTGTGTGTCCTCGAGTTTAAATACTCAGCCGCTCCAACCAGACGTACAACTGAGACAGCAGTTGGAACTGGTCTACTAAATCATTGTCTTCACCAAGCTTACGGGTTCCATTTCCTCAACTCTTTCATTTCCTCATAACTGTGTTGTGTGTTTGTTCATATCTGTGTTTGAAGACTTTGACTGAAGACTTTCTCAATTTTCTCAGTTCAATTTCTTCAGTCTATTTGTCTTCATCCTGTGTTATCCTGTGATTACGCTTCCTGTACTCTGTGCCTGTCTTCATTTCACCATGATGACTATGCTTGTATTCTGTTATGTTTAGTTTTGAGTACTTATTCCGCTGCTAGTAGTTCTTCGCTAAGGAATTTCCTCACCGGCAAATTCCTCAGTGAAGAATTTCATAAAAATCGCCTGTTCACCCCCCCTCTAGTCGATATAACGCACTTTCACTCACGGCCCCAAACGATGTGAGCAGGGTTCCCAAGCCCACCATCCGGGTGCCACTTGGTACACTGTGCCATTGTGCCTAGTCTGTCCCAAGCCCACTTGTACCGAGTGCCACTTGGTAGACCACTAACACTACCTACAAACACCAGAAACTAGTTGCAACTCCTGGACAGAGATCGAGTTGATTAATAAGTCGAGAGGGTTCGAGTTATCGGAACCCAATGTGTGGTAGTAACTGTTCATGGATCACAAACACAGAACTCAGTTCCTGAGGACGGCTGCAATGAGACAACCCACCATGTACTCCTACATGGCCTCTCACCGCTACCTTTACCAAATCGTGTTCACACACTTAGCTCACACATAGTAGGACATGTTCATCACCATTCCAATTCAATCCCGATGAATCAGACCTGACTCAACTCTAAGCAGTAGCAGGCATGACAAACAAGCATGAATGAGTAGGCACACCAGGGCTCAAACAACTCCTAGTCATGCTAGTGGGTTTCATCTATTTACTGTGGCAATGACAGGTCATGCAGAGGAAAGGGGTTCAACTACCGCAACATGTAACAGTTGAATCGGTGTTGTCCTAATGCAGTAAAAGAGAGCAGGAGCGAGCGAGTGGGATGGTATCAGAATGAACAAGGGGATTTTGCTTGCCTGGCACTTCTGAAGATGATATAACTCTTCATCGGTGTCATCGAACTCATCGTCGAAACGAACGTCTACCGAGAGGGAACAACCACCGGCAAACACAAAAGGAACCGCAATCAATGCAATGCACATACATATGAATGATATGTCATATTAAGGTACTGAATTGACCTAGTGCAACAGTTAGTCATATTCATTGAAGTGGTTTTCAAACCTATAGCAAACTCCAACTCCAAAACCAATTACCATTTATTCCATAATCATGAATTGTCCTATTCAGTGAGGTTAACTTGTTCAAACATGTATGAAAATACCATATTCAGATTCTTTGGATTTTTCTGATAATTTTTCATATATAAAAATTTTCATTTGGAGTTATGGTTGAATTTCTATGAATTTTAGAAGTTCTCAACATTTCTGGAATTTCCTGGATTTATCTCTAAATAAAAAATCCAGTTAACTGCATTATGGCGTCATCACTTCATCAACATGGCGTCAGCAGGTCAACCGAGTCAAATCTGACGTGCGGGTCCTACATGTTAGCGTAACAGTGGCAAATTGGGCTTAATTATTTCCTAACCAAAACATTAGTGGGACTGGGACCAACTGTCAGTGGCTCAGTGGTGTGGTTAGGGCTAATTAAGCATGCCACGTCGGCATGGCCGGGGTTGACCGCTGGCGACCATTGACCACGGCGGAGGCTTGCCGGAAACACTTCTCCGGCAATATTTCGATGCACCGAGGGCACCAGGAGATGCCCCTTTCTCGCCCCCATCCAACGGACCAAGCTAGAGGGCGTGGGGTGGCCGGAATCTCGCCGGCGTTGAGGTTTGGCGGCGGCAGAGCCACGGGCGTTGATGAGAACGACGCCACAGAGCATGGGAGGAGGAACTGTGGTGGTGTTCGTCTCCTGGGAGGGTGTGGAGCTCGTTGGCGGGCCCAGATGCGGGTTGCAGCAGCTCTAGCTGCGGCGGCGCCATGGCCAGCGGTCGCGAGCTCAGGAGCTTGCGGAAACGGCGACTAGAGGACATGCGAGGCCGGGGTGAGAGAGGGGTTTCGTTCGCGAGCTCACCACGGTTCGGGTGGAGTCGAAGAAGAGGCCGGGGAAGCGCTGTGGCCGGCAAATCAACGACAGCAGGGACGAAGCAGAGGCGGTGATGGGAACGATGGGGGCGACGTTCTGCTGCTCCCTGCCTTGCGTGCGTCGACGAGAGAGGGTAGCGCGGGACGGTGTGGGAAGGCGTGTCTCTTGGGGACAACGGCGGCCACGTGAGCGAAGCACGGCGACGACGGGCTCCTCTCGGTGAGCATAGAAACGAGAGGGGGAGGGGCTAGAGCGAGGGAGAAGTGAGAGGGGGGCTCGGCGTCTCCAGGAACGGGGTCAGGGAGGAGGACGAGCCTCCAGCGCGAAGCAGGAGGTGGCCAGGGCAGCGCCGGCGCTCGCCACACACCTGTTTGTCCTCCTGGCAGAGGAGGAAGAAGACACGCGAGCCCCTGGTGGGTTGGGCCAGCAGTGCCAGGCCAGGTGGCTGCACGGTTGTTGGGCCACAGGTAACACAGGTAGTCTCTCTCTCTCTCTTTTATTTCTGTTTTCTATTTTCTGCTGTTGTTTTTGATTTAGTAAAAATACTAAACCACTTGGTCAATTTCTGAAAATAATTGTGGGCACTTGTGAAATTATTTCCAACAACCCTCATTTAGTTTCAGAATTATTTGAGCATTTAAAATATTTATAGCATTTAAATGATCAAATTCAAATACTTTATGATCTAATTCAAAAATCCAGGAATGACCTATAATTATGTCCATCATTTTTGGTTGAGGTTTTCACCTTTATCATAAATCACGAACATTTCCTAAGGGCATTCTGGGTCATTGAAAAATATTTTATTTGAACCTATTTGAATTTCATTTGGTGCTAGGGTTTACCAATCCCCATTTCAAATTTAATTGAAAATAAACATGATGCATGGATGCTTTAAGGCAACTAATGGCAAGCAAAATCTAGGGCTGTGACAACTCACCCCCACTAAAACAAGAATCTCGTCCCGAGATTCAAGACGTGAGGTAAGAAGACAGAGGGGACACAAAGCTAACACCATCTTCTCGATCCAATTGCTCTTCTCGAAGATGTTGATTCATTGCATCATATTGATCTTGACATCTTTGCTTTGAGAACTTCATCCAACATGGCGACAAGAGAGCAAGACAACCTCACAAGAGTGGATACAAGATCAACTCACGGAATGAGACGTAAGAACACCTCTTGAGTTGAGACACAAAGCACATATCAGAATCAATGAAAAGAAGCAGATGACAAGGGTTCAATTTGGTAGGCAACAATCCCACGATGGAGTAGGATGGTGTATGGTTTCAAGGTAGCGAGGAGATTGATTGCCATGATTCCACAACGGGGCACCTTAGGGGAGGTGACTCGTAAAATTATTACCTTAAGTGGCAAAAAGAATTACTTTTGATACAAAGATCATTGAAACTCTTTATACCAGCCTGAGGTAATCACAATCGATCGTTGGAAGGGGTTCGAAAGAATGGCATACTCCGACTAGGATGGATGATGTGGACTACCTTGTTGAAGACAACGCAATGGATGATTTTTAGCTTATCATCGGAAATGGATGGGATCCGTGGTAGGATGGCACAATAGCGGTGCAAGCTGGGAACAAAATGCAAATGTTGGGAATGATTTTGGTAACTGGGGAAGAACTCAACAGTCAAGAGTGTTTCCAACGTTCCAATGGTTATATTGTCATCGAAGAAACTGAGAGCACAAGGATCCCTAAGGAACAACTCCTAGAATAAATTGCACTAAATCCTCATGGAGAATATGGTCAAATAGCTCAATCAAGTTACTATAATGATAGACCTTCCGGCTAGGTGTGTCGGTGAGAACATCAGCCTTGTCGGGACCTACATCATAGATCTGGGAAAAGTTCCAACCATCATATCTGCCTGAGATTCAGATCTGGTTGGTAACATGATATTCCAGACTCGTCAAGTCTAGAAAGAAAATGAAAATTTGCAACACAAATCGACGAGATGATGTTGCGAGATTCCCGGGAAATGAACTATGGTAGCATGCTCCAAAACATGAGTTGGTTCTGCTAAACACATGTGAACACGCTGTCCCAGACAAGCATGACCACATAGTAGTCTTACAATGAAACACTACCGAGTTCAGGTTGGGAACCATCATCGAGGATAACGAAGTCCTAACATAAGTCATGATTCTTAACAAGGAACTTCTTCTTCTTGAACAAATCAATCAATGGCTTTGTGTGCTAGGGATACATACAGAATGAAGATGATCAGTCTATCAAACCATAGAATACTTCGCACATGCATGACTAACTTGGGATGATTCCAGAGGAAGCAACATTGACTTTCTCGAATTCACGACGGCAACTTGCATCAAATGCTCATGAATTGGAGGAACTCACTTCTTTCATCCAAACATATACTTCATGAGCGGAACACGAAGGCAATGCTTACAAAGTTTCCAACACTAGCTCAATGTTCAACATGAATCATGGAGGATACAAGATGCTACTGATGGTCTCAACAACAACTCATTAGAATTTCCATATTACTGGAATTCTACCATTATGTGAACAATGTGATAGTATTGGTCAGACCAAAAGATTAGATGGTGTATGCTCGAGGGATTAACCACGAGTAAGACAACATTACGATTATCGTTGGTTCTGATTTGATTTGACAACAGCCCATACGCAAATCAGAGTTTGGATAAGACAATGGCACCGATAATTCATCAAGAGGATCAGTCGATGAAGATATCATCTTTCTTTAACAAACACACAAACACAAGGATATCCCTTTGGAGATGAACTAAGCGGAACAAGCTTTCATCTTCCAACTCTCCAAGTTGTTGTCTTGCTCAACCAACTAGCTCAGGGATACCCAACACAGATTCTTGGAGAATGGGTGGTTTGGAGGAAAACCAACATGATCACGAACTCAGCATAGCGGTCAGGTGACAACCTGGTAATACTTCCGAGAAGATATTCAGAACATCACGAACCACCGATATGTTACTAAGCTCGAGAACAATCTTGCTTTCGAGGCAAGATGTTATGATCAAAAGAGCGAGGGATTGACACAATCCTAACTCATTGATCGAAGAGTGCACCAGAAATAAGGACTAGGTAGCACGATCAATCTTAGGGTGATGATTCAACAACCAACACGCTAAGAATGAGATTATTGTCCATTATCTACCAAGCAACAGGGTTGCTAGGAGTATTGATTTCGCACATCACAGTACACTTGTCAGCACTCCGGTTACAATAACACGGAACCGAGGAATGAACAATGATGGCAAGAAGTATTACTGCGTCAAGAATTCACAAGGGGTGGTGCAATTCTCATGACATTCTTGACATAGGACGGTAATACTTCACGGTAGAACAGAATCAAAGGCTGGGTTGGCATTTGATTTGCGGATTACAACTGCTTTGACCCAATCCTGGAGATGGATAAGGTACTGGAGTTTGTTTCTCCTAGTCATTCTGGAATAGAATGGCTTGACGGACCACAAGAATAATAGGCATCGATGAACACAAATGCACACATACTCTTGGCTATCAACAGATAGAAGATGGTCGGGATACAACTGAAGAGGAACAACTCGAGGAACATATAATTTTCTGAGTTGTGGATGCATAGATTAGTATGTCGAGCAAAGCTCAACATTTCTTCCGGACAACCCATGCAGAAAGGTAGGATTGGCAGATTCACAATACAGAATGGAGAACTCATCAAGAGCACTCTGGTTGTGATCTTTTGGTTCAAAGAACTTCTGCCATCAGCGGTTCATAGTGTTTGGAAGAAGGAACTACCACGGACCTCGAGGACTAATGCAAAGGTTACTAATATCCTAAAGGAACTAGCAACACTATCGACATGAGGTAAGTAGGGTGAATCTCGGGTTCAAAACCCAAGAGTAGAATGCCTACTACTAAATGGAATCACGGGATGCTTTCGAGAATGGTGGCCAGAATCATCACACCGGGACACAAAACATGGCTAGATTACTAGGTGACTCCCTAAAACACCTAGGGTCATAATAATAGCTCCAACATATACGCCGAGGCAACGGAGTACCTCACAGACCGTGTAGTGTGCTTAATCTGGCCCAAAAGGACATCGGGAACGGAAAGAAAGGGTTTGCAAATGCATTAGACTATGTAGAGACCTGGGATGACTCGGACATCATAACGGCTGTAAATGCTCGAAAAGATTTGAGACATCCTGCAAAAATGGTGGCATAACCACTCAACATCACAATATCAAGGTTCTGAGGCCAGTTATGAACATATGGAAGTAGTAGGAATTGAACTGAGGCTTGAACTCAACAATCCTAGGCAACTACGGTTTAGTAACACGTCATACTGAGAGATAGAAGAGAAGCCTAGTTCTTAACCCCCTAGAAAACATAAGATGACTCAGATCAGAAGGTTATGAGGATAAGGAGTAAAAAGAGCCTTACGTTCCCATCCACAATCAATTCCCTTATATAACTAAAGCATTTCTAGACACGACTTCGACCAGCTTGGCTTGGTAATCCTACAGGCAGTCAGGCTCTGATACCAAAGGTGTTAGGACCCCGGTTCCAAGTCACATCGATCTAGCCGGTAACACCTCATATCACTTTGCGGCCTCACGCATGGTATTCCCACGAGTGTCGCCTTACCATGGACCGGGACGGTTTGCGCCTTTTGGCTCACGTATATGATAGTGTCGCTAGCATCCATATGACAAAGAACCCGGGCCGACATGACTAGTCGTGAACCCAAAGTGGCACTAACTTACGGGAACAGGCATACATGAATCAACATCGAGCATGTCGGTCAGCAGCGTGTGAATCCGGGATGTAGCACTGGGCTAACAGGACTCCAGGAACCCAGGCTGTAGCAGGCTAGGCAGGACTCCGGATGTCACCGCGTGACATTTCCCCGAAGGGACAGACACATGAACGAAGTGAATCACATGCCGGCCAATCAAGTGTTCCGGAGCAGTAGTGCTGGGCTAGCAGGACTCCGGTGAACCGGGCTGTAGCGGACTACTATGGTTCATGGAAGCACAAGACTACATTTCCCCATAAGAGAGGCTACCAAGGATAAACAACTAGGTTGTCGGATCCCACACATACCAAGCATTTCAATCATACACACAATATGCTCAATATGTGCAATACAACATGGCATCACAACAAGACTCTACGACTCAAAGTATTTATTCATTAGGCTCCGAGGAGCGAGATATTACAAACATGGGTCTCATGACCCAACATTCAGAGCATACAAGCAACAAGCACATGCGGAAGCTTAACTTGTCTAAGTACAGGCAACTACAAATGAAGAAGGCTCAGAAGCCTGACTATCTATAAGACCCTCCCAAGGGTACAAGATCGTAGCTGAGGTAACAAGCTAAACGTCGAAGTCCAAGCGGAACTACTAGCGAGACTGAAGTCTCTCTGCAAAACATAAAATAAGCAAACGTGAGTACAAATGTACCCAGCAAGACTTACATCAGAATTATCTACATATGCATCGGTATCAAGAAAGGGGTGGTGGAGTTAACTGCAGCAAGCTATCTTTGACTCGGTGGCTAACCTGAACTATGACTGCAAGTAAATCTTTTGAGGTGGCGCACACGAGTCCACAAATTCACCATACCAATACACCACTATGGATCCGCTCCCGTCTCCCTGCGAGAACGCCATCCATAGCACTCACACTTATCTTGCACATTTTAGAGTATCCACTTTCACTTGTCTATGAACTATGCAAGGGGTCCAAGTTTCCATATCCAAGGAATCCGGCTATTCAAATAGATAATGATAACCCTGCAGGGGTGTACTTCTTCACACACGCCCTCGCCACTTACGACCATGTACACGTCATGTATCTCGGCAACCTTCATGCGGAAGCCTGGCGAGGGAGTCGGCCACGACCTGACTAACCAACAAGTCTCTAGTCCAGGTTTATCGCCTATTCAGGTTCCATCCGCAAGGAGATCCGGCCGGGGTGTCGCCCACGGCCCCAAACTATAATCATGGCAAAAATGACAAATAGCTATTTGATGTAGCAGATCTGACAATTAACTCAAATAGCACTCTTCCAACAACATTTCGAGCATCAAGATGAACTCAAAGTAAAATGATGCAATGAGATGAAACATTTTGATATGCTACATGCCCAAAATGGAGCTGCGGATGCAAAGTTACGATGCGATGAAGATGGGCATATGAAACATGGAAATCTCGGGGACTTTGTGAAATTTAAACCTCCACGAAAAGTCAACGCGGGACGGAGGGATCTGGGACGGAGCGGATCGGGACGCGGCCGCACGTTTGGATCGGGCACCCGGTGGATCTCGTCCACCCCCGACGTGAACTCACCGGAGCTGGCCGGAGGGACGCCGGAGATGAAGAAGGAGGCGCGGGGGCTCGCTGGAGTTGCCCCGGGCGGCGGATCCGGCGACCCCAAGGCAGCCGAGACGGGCGGTGGTGAGGTCGCGTGGTGGAGGCGGCGGCCGACGGCGAGCGCAGCGGCGAGCAGCGGCGTCGGGCGCGGCCCAGCGATGAGGTCCGGTGCGGCCTGGGCGCGCAAGAGCGGCAGCGGGTGCCTCTGGGCCCGGGCGGGCCTGACTCGGGTCCCACAGGCCGCAGCGGAGGAGAGAGAGGCGCGGGCGAGGTGGCGGCGTCTGATTGGGTGAGGGCGGTGGCGGCGGTGACGTGGCGGCTCACCATTGGTTGAGGCGACGTGGCGGCGGACATGTCCGGCGCAGTGGGGGTTTTGTTCTGGCGCGAGGAGGACGAAGCTACGGTTAGATCTGCGTGAGAATTTCGGAGGAGACCACATATTTATAGGTGGAGGGAGCTAGGAGAGTCCAAATGAGGTGCGGTTTTCGGCCACGCGATCGTGATCGAACGCTCTAGATGATGGAGGAGGTTTAGGTGGGTTTGGGCCACTTTGGAGGGGTGTTGGGCTGCAACACACACGAGGCCTTTTCGGTCCCTCGGTTAACCGTTGGAGCATCGAACGAAGTCCAAATGGTACGAAACTTGACAGGCGGTCTACCGATATTAAACCAAGGCCGCTTGGCAAGTCTCGGTCCAATCTGGAAATGTTTAATCCCACACCCGAAAGAAAGGTAGAAATGACCACCGGAGGAGATAGGAGCGTCGGAATGCAAAACGGACAACAGGGAAAATGCTCGGATGCATGAGACAAACATGTATGCAAATGAAATGCACATGATGACATGATATGCAATGCAAGACACGCAAGCAAATGACAAGGCAACAACATCGAATAACTGGAGGACACCTGGTACATCGGTCTCGGGGTGTTACACTGCAGCTCTATGAGCTGAGCATCGAAGCGGCCAACAACGACGAGAAAGTCATGGAGAACTGGTTTCCTATGGCTCTCAAGGATGGTGCCCGCTCCTGGCTCCTAAACCTGCCGCAAGGCTCAATCTCCTCCTGGGATGAGATGCGCGACCGCTTCATCGCCAACTTCCAGGGCACTCGCGACCGCCCGCCGGCCGTGGGTGACCTGCGCCGCATCAAGCAACAACTGGGAGAGACCCTCCAGAAGTACATCCAGCGCTTCAACAACACTCGCCTCAAGATCCCAAGGTTACGGACAAGGCCATCATCTCTGCGTTCTCTGACGGCGTCCGCGACATCAAGATGAGGGAGGAGCTCGCTATTCACGAGGAGTTGTGCACATCTCAGGAGCTGTTCAACCTGGCGACCAAGTGCGCAAGGGCTGAGGAGGGGCGCCTTTACCTCCTCGAGCTGCCAGGTGCGGGTGCAGAGGAGAAGAAGGCCAAGGCCAAGGACATGAAGTGCAAGGAAGCAGCCATTCTCGCAGCGGAGCCGGACACCAAGCGAGGCAGAGACCAGTCCGAGTTGTCCAAGAACAGCCGACCATTCTGCGCCTTCCACAACCTGAACACCCACAACACCAGTGACTGTCAAGAACTCAGAGCCATTCACGAAGGACGCTTCGGTCGGCGCCCCGAGCGCAGCGACCGAGGCTACGACCGAGGAGGAGGACGTGGAGGTGGACGCTGGGATGACCATGGTCCGCGCCAGGAGTGGCGCGACAGGCCTCGTGAGGACCTCTGGCAGGATCATCCTCGCGAGGGTGCCTGGAGGGACCAGCCTCGTGAGGATCGCCCTCAGGGCAACGCTGGTCTTCCTCCGCTGCCGCCACCACCATGAAGGAATGACGACCACCATCAAGACAAGGGGCTGGGTGCTTCCAGGAGCCGCGCGCAATCGCCTGCATCTTGGGCGGCGCGCAGGCCCCAGCCTCGCAGCATAGCTTCAAACATTTCGCTCGTGAGGTGAATGCAGTCCTCCCCAAGCTCGAGGCCACGCGCCCGCTCAGGTGGTCCCAGTGCGCCATCACCTTCAGCTCGGCAGATCAGCTCAAGTGCGCAGCCACCGCTGGCGCCCTCTCGATGCTTTGTTCACCAGTCATCAGCAACGTGCAAGTTACCAAGACCCTCATCGACGGCGATGCATGGCTCAATGTCTTGTCCGTCGACATGTTCGACATCCTCCAAGTGCCATATGAGCAGCTTCAGCCTACCAAGCCTTTCTCGGGAGTGACCGATGGTTCCACCACACCGATAGGGCAGGTCCGCCTCCCTGTCACCTTTGGGGAACGCAAGAACTACCACACCGAGCTCATCGACTTTGACATCGCGCACATCCGTCTGCCATACAACGCCATCCTCGGATATCCAGCCCTGGCCAAGTTCATGGCGGTGACACACCACAGTTACAATGTCCTGAAGATGCCAGGAAGTGGCGGAATCATCACGGTCCCGTGCTGCCAGGACCCCAATTCCAAGTCACATCGATCTAGCCGGTAACACCTCATATCACTTTGCGGCCTCACGCACGGTATTCCCACGGGTGTCGCCTTACCATGGCCCGGGACCGTTTGCACCTTTTGGCTCACGTATATGATAGTGTCGCTAGCATCCATCTGACAGAGAACCCGGGCCGACATGACTAGTCGTGAACCCAAAGTGGCACTAACTTACGGGAACATGCATACATGAATCAACATCGAGCATGTTGGTTAGCAGCGTGCGAATCCGGGCTGTAGCACTGGGCTAACAGGACTCCGGGAACCCGGGCTGTAGCAGGCTAGGCAGGACTCCGGATGTCACCGCATGACATTTCCCCGAAGGGACAGACACAGGAACGAAGTGAATCACATGCCGGCCAGTCAAGTGTTCCGGAGCAGTAGTGCTGGGCTAGCAGGACTCTGGTGAACCGGGCTGTAGCGGACTACTATGGCTCATGGAAGCACAAGGCTACATTTCCCCATAAGAGAGGCTACCAAGGCTAAACAACTAGGTTGTCGGATCCCACACATACCAAGCATTTCAATCATACACACAATATGCTCAATATGTGCAATACAACATGGCATCACAACAAGACTCTACGACTCAAAGTATTTATTCATTAGGTTCCGAGGAGCGAGATATTACAAACATGGGTCTCATGACCCAACATTCAAAGCATACAAGCAACAAGCACATGCAGAAGCTTAACTTGTCTGAGTACAGACAACTACAAATGAAGAAGGCTCAGAAGCCTGACTATCTACAAGACCCTCCCAAGGGTACAACCTCGTAGCTGAGGTAACAAGCTAAACATCGAAGTCCAAGCAGAACTACTAGCGAGACTGAAGTCTCTCTGCAAAACATAAAATAAGCAAACGTGAGTACAAATGTACCCAAAAAGACTTACATCAGAACTATCTACATATGTATCGGTATCAACAAAGGGGTGGTGGAGTTAACTGCAGCAAGCCAGCTTTGACTCGGTGGCTAACCTGAACTACGACTGCAAGTAACTCTTTTGAGGTGGCGCACATGAGTCCACAAATTCACCATACCAATACACCACTATGGATCCGCTCCCGTCTCCCTGCGAGAACGCCATCCATAGCACTCACACTTATCTTGTGCATTTTAGAGTATCCACTTTCACTTGTCTATGAACTATGCAAGGGGTCCAAGTTTCCATATCCGAGGAATCCGGCTATTCGAATAGATAATGATAACCCTACAGGGGTGTACTTCTTCACACACGCTCTCGCCACTTACCACCATGTACACGTCGTGTATCGACAACCTTCAAGCGGAAGCCTGGCGAGGGAGTCGGCCATGACCTAACTAACCAACAAGTCTCTAGTCCAGGTTTATCGCCTATTCAGGTTCCATCCACAAGGAGATCCGGCAGGGTTCCCAAGCCCACCATCCGGGTGCCATTTGGTACACCGTGCCACTGTGCCTAGTCTGTCCCAAGCCCACTTGTACCGAGTGCCACTTGGTAGACTACTAACACTACCTACAAACACCAGAAACTAGTTGCAACTCCTGGACAGAGATCGAGTTGATTAATAAGTCGAGGGGGGTCGAGTTACCGGAACCCAATGTGTGGTAGTAACTGGTCATGGATCACAAACACAGAACTCAGTTCCTGAAGACAGCTGCAATGAGACAACCCACCATGTACTCCTACATGGCCTCTCACCGCTACCTTTACCAAATCATGTTCACACAGTTAGCTCACACATAGTAGGACATGTTCATCACCATTCCAATTCAATCCCGATGAATCAGACCTGACTCAACTCTAAGCAATAGCAGGCATGACAAACAAGCATGAATGAGTAGGCACACCAGGGCTCAAACAACTCCTACTCATGCTAGTGTGTTTCATCTATTTACTGTGGCAATGACATGTCATGCAGAGGAAAGGGGTTCAACTACCGCAACATGTAACAGTTGAATCGGTGTTGTCCTAATGTAGTAAAGAGAGTAGGAGCGAGCGAGTGGGATTGTATCAGAATGAACAAGGGGGTTTTGCTTGCCTGGCACTTCTGAAGATGATATAACTCTTCATCGGTGTCATCGAACTCATCGTCGAAACGAATGTCTACCGAGAGGGAACAACAATCGGCAAACACAAAAGGAACCGCAATCAATGCAATGCACATACATATGAATGATATGTCATATTAAGGTACTGAATTGACCTAGTGCAATAGTTAGTCATATTCATTGAAGTGGAATTCAAACCTATAGCAAACTCCAACTCCAAAACCAATTACCATTTATTCCATAATCATGAATTGTCCTATTCAGTGAGGTTAACTTGTTCAAACATGTATGAAAATACCATATTCAGATTCTTTGGATTTTTCTGATAATTTTTCATATATAAAACTTTTCATTTGGAGTTACGGTTGAATTTCTATGAATTTTAGAAGTTTTCAACATTTCTGGAATTTCCTTGATTTATCTCTAAATAAAAAATCCAGTTAACTGCATTATGACGTCATCACTGCATCAGCATGGCATCAGCAGGTCAACCGAGTCAAATCTGACATGCGGGTCCTACATGTCAGCGTAACAGTGGCTAATTGGGCTTAATTATTTCCTAACCAAAACATTAGTGGGACTAGGACCCACTGTCAGTGGCTCAGTGGTGCGGTTAGGGCTAATTAAGCATGCCACGTTGGCACGGCCGGGGTTGACCGCCGGCGACCATTGACCACGGCGGAGGCTCGCCGGAAACACTGCTCCGGCAATATTTCGATGCACCGAGGGCACCAGGAGATGCCCCTTTCTCGCCCCCATCCAACGGACCAAGCTAGAGGGCGCGGGGTGGCCGGAATCTCGCCGACGTTGAGGTTTGGCGGCGGCAGAGCCACAGGCGTTGATGAGAACGACGCCACAGAGCATGGGAGGAGGAACTGTGGTGGTGTTCGTCTCCTGGGAGGGTGCGGAGCTCGTTGGCGGGCCCGGACACGGGTTGCAGCAGCTCTAGCCGCGGCGGCGCCATGGCCAGCGGTGGCGAGCTCGGGAGCTTGTGGAAATGGTGACTAGAGGACGTGTGAGGCCGGGGTGAGAGAGGGGTTTCGTTCGCGAGCTCACCACGGTTCAAGTGGAGTCGAAGAAGAGGCCGGGGAAGCGCTGTGGTCGGCAAATCGACGACGGAGGGGACGAAGCAGAGGCGGCGATGGGAATGATGGGGGCGACGTTCTGCTGCTCCCTGCATTGCTTGCGTTGGCGAGAGAGGGTAGCGCGGGACGGTGTGGGAAGGCAGTGGCTCTTGGGGACGACGGCGGCCACGTGAGCGAAGCAAGGCGGCGACGGGCTCCTCTCGGTGAGCACGAAAACGAGAGGGGGAGTGGCTAGAGCGAGGGAGAAGTGAGAGGGGGGCTTGGGCGTCTCCAGGCACGGGGTCAGGGAGGAGGACGAGCCTCCAGCACGAAGCAGTAGGTGGCCAGGGCAGCGTCGGCGCTCGCCACGCACCTGTTTGTCCTCCTGGCAGAGGAGGACGAAGACACGCGAGCCCCTGGTGGCCTGGGCCAGCAGTGCCAGGCCAGGTGGCTGCACGGTTGTTGGGCCGTAGGTAACACAGGTAGTCTCTCTCTCTCTCTCTCTTATTTCTGTTTTCTATTTTCTGCTGTTGTTTTTGATTTAGTAAAAATACTAAACCACTTGGTAAATTTCTGAAAATAATTGTGGGCACTTGTGAAATTATTTCCAACAGCCCTCATTTAGTTTCAGAATTATTTGAGCATTTAAAATATTTATAGCATTTAAATGCTCAAATTCAAATACTTTATGATTTAATTCAAAAATCCAAGAATGACCTATAATTATGTTCATCATTTTTGGCAGAGGTTTTCACCTTTATCATAAATCGCGAACATTTCCAAAGGGCATTCTGGGTCATTGAAAAATATTTTATTTGAACCTATTTGAATTTCATTTGGTGCTAGGGTTTACCAATCCCCATTTCAAATTTAATTGAAAATAAACATGATGCATGGATGCTTTAAGGCAACTAATGGAAAGCAAAATCTAGGGCTGTGACATGTGCGAAGAGAGGGATGTGGTGTGCTCCCTCGAGCGCGCCTTCCAAGCTGCCGCAATCGACGACCCTGACAACAAGAGCGAGGATCCTCCCGAGGCCATCCCCAAGAAGAAGAAGCAGCTGCGCCGTACCAGACCTCAGGAGGGTGTCGTCGTGGCTGGAACCTCGTCAGGATCAGCGCCCGCTCCAGGGGCGCCTCCCTCTGTCGCATGGGAAGACGCGCCCAGCGCCCTCCTTGGGCAGGGCTCGGGGGCTGTCTTCTGGAGGTCCTCAGACCTTGCCAACATCATGAGGGAGGCGCTCAAGCACCACTTGGAGGCATGCTTCGCGGCACGTTTCCCTCAGGAGAACACAGGGCAAGGAGCGCCCACCGCTCAGGAGTTCATCACCAAGACCACTCAGGAACTGCAAGACGCAAGGGCCATGTGCGGCGACCGACGCTCACGAGGTGCAGCTCCCCATCCAGGCAAGGATGTCGGGCTGCGCATCTGCGTCGACGTACCAGGGCTCAACAGGGCTGCATGTCAGGAGTTTTTTTGGCTTTCGCGCGTGGGCCTTTGCGAGGGTCCACCACACAGCTATGTTCGCATGCCCTTCGGCTTGTCGAGCATGTCGTCAGCCTATCAGCGCAACCTGCAGCGTGTCCTGGCGGCTCAGGAGGCCAGGCACCATGTCGTCCTGACATGGATGGAGCCGGTCCTCAGGGAACCACCTGAGCCCCCAGAGCCTCCCGAGGCTCAGGGCCCCGGTGGCTCGTGAGGAACGACCCCTTCGCCGCGTGCCTTCAGCTGCACCAACTCTCCTTCGTCGACAGAACCAGGTGACATTTTCCAAGTTCGTTTAGCTGGGAGCGCCCCTCGGGCTGCATTATTCCTAGGCCGCGTGGGTCTGTCCCTGTGGCATGTATCTCTTTTGCTTATGTCTTTAGTTTACCCTGTTGGGGGCGCCCCTCGGGCTGCATCATCCCCAATCCGCTCGGGCCTGACCCGGTGGCTTGTATCTTTCTGCATTTACCCAAGCTGATTTGCCTTCCATGCTTAACCTACCTATGGCTATCACTTATTGTTTCCCACTATGGGGGCCGCGCGCCGGCACCCTTCTTCAGGGCCCCTTTTGCATTGTCTGACCATCTCGCAGGACCAAGGCAATAAACAAGGGCCGAGACCAGGCGCAACCCGCCTTGAGGCAGGCCTTGTGAGCCCCGTGCTGGCTCACGAGTTCCCAGGCACACCTCGCTAAACCCTACCATGCCAGCCACGTGTCAAGGTGGGGCTGTACACGCCCCGGGGGCTCTCCGCAGTAGGGAGTCCCCTCGCCCGCTCCAGAAGCAAACCAGTGGTCCGGCCCCCTTATTCGCGTCAACTTGCAGGGGCTCCCTGAGGATCATGGGGGGCGGTACCACAGACTATCCTTCTTCTCTCATGTGATTCGCTTGCGCGTTAAAAGGGGGGCTCCTGAGCATAGCGTCTTAGGAGCTCTTATTGGCTCTCCAGCCCTCACCCCCTGGCCTTGACCACGGCATCGCAACCTGGCATACCAGCGGCGGTTGAGCTCGCTCGAGGGCCGGGACCTGAGGACACAAAGCACCAAGAAGAGCATGGAGGGGAGGGGGAAACCCGCACGGGCCTGGCATGGCTACGCTACAGCGACCAATGCGCGAGCCCGGGCGTGCATCGAGGAGTAGACTCTAGACAAACCAGATAAGTTCACACACAGAACCCACCTATCGCCACAACACGAGACCTTCGTAGCGGCTCCGTTGCGGCAACGTCACCTCCCTTTCTTGCCTCTTCACGGTTGCTTGGGCGCTAATGGGGACCTCCTGAGCATCGCGCCTCGGGAGCTCTTATCGGACTTCAGGCCGCTCACCTCCTGGCCTTGACCACGACATCATGACCTGGCATACCAACGACGGCTGCAGCCAGCCTGGGGACCGGGACCTGTCAGCGTAGAGCACCAAGCCATCACGAGGATAGAAAGGGGAGACCGAGCCGAAGCGGGCCTTACTCCTTCCACTGCCCTGCTGTGGCGATACTCTCTTCCTTTCCCATTCTAAGGCAGCCGCTTGAGCGCTAAAGGGGACCTGCTGAGCATCGCGCCTCAGGAGCTCTTAATGGACCTCGGGCCGCTCACCTCCTGGCCTTGACCACGGCATCGCGACCTGGCATACCAGCGACGGCTGCAGCCTGCCTAGGGACCGGGACCTGTTAGCGTAGAGCATCAAGCCGCCGCAGGATTGGAAAGGGGAGGTCGAGCCTCGACAGGATATGCGCCCACGCAATTCCATAACAAGGACCATATATACGCAAAAGACATTACAGACCCTTTACACGCCCCCACGGGGTACTTCATGATTCTTCGGAGGGAACCAGAACGAGAACTAAGAGGAATCCTATCTACACCCTCCCGTGGCGGATGCCATCATCAATAGTGGGCCACGGGAGGCCGGCGCCGACCCCATCCAGATCAGCGGCAGCTGGACGCCGCGGCCCTGCTCCGAGCTCGGCGGGATCTTGGCGGCATGTAGCTGTCGTCGCTCGTCTTTGGAGACTTCAAGGGCTCAGGAGAGTCACCGGACCACCACGAGTCGCCGCTGTCGCTGGAGGAGCTGCAGGCAAGACCAGTGGAGGGCCCCGCGCCCGCCGCAACGTCGTCCTAGTGACCTCCTTCAGGGCAGCACTCTAGGCAGCGGCCTTCCTCATCGAAGACCTTGAAGAACAACACGGAGGCGCCGTCGTACTCGAAGTGGATCACGAGGGCGCCCTCCACACGGCAGACCCGGGCAATCTCACCCCAGCCTCGGGTCATGAAGATCTTCCCGGAGGCGACGGGTCCAATCCCCGCTCCGGTTGCTAGGGCGTTGCAGTCAGCATGCTGCAGCCAAAGTTCGCTAACACCCCTCGGCGGCACCTCGGCAGCGAAGAATGGTGGGAGGCGCATCCAGGTGCTTGGTGGCATCGCCGCCCACAGCACGAATTCACGCGACGAGTCCACAACATGGACCCTTGGGGCGACGGCATGTGTCCCCGTGGCGAGGTGACCATGGCCGTGGCGCGGGCGGCACCGCTCATCGCTCCGCCCTCCCGATCCCTCGGCTCGGGTGTACAAGGGTAGTGGATACCCTGGAGGAGGCCGCTCGCACCAGGGCCTCGTCACCACCTGCATCGCTGCTTCGTCGCGATGGTGAACCGACCTCTACTTAGACGAAAGCAGCTCTGGATCATTGCGGGGGGCCTTTACTTTCTCTTCGGCGGAGAACCTTCGGATGGGTGCCATTGCTGCAAGCGATGGAGCAAGGAGGAAGAAGCAAGTGAACCAAGAAGAGATGGGCAATGGGGGCTCCGCCCCCTCCCCATTTATAGCGGAAGAAGGCCAACCGACGCCTCCCACGATCACATGTAATGATGATTTTCCTAGCATGTCGTAGGGACTTGTCAAATCGAGCAATTGCCGAGGCAGCGTGGGGAAGCGGAGATGCCCACGACCAATCAACTACCACGCGGCAACCGAGGCCGCATGCTTTTGGGGCCCCTGGTGCTCCGCGCTTGATTATTTGGCCTGGCCTCGAAGCCAATCCCGAGCGCGTCTTGGGCCCGGGGGCTACTGTCGGCGTTCTGGGAATGGGGGTCCCCAGACTTGCCTGCCTATGGCCCATGGCGTGGCTGTGCTGGCAGGTCTGTACGGCCCATCATCATCAACAAGGCATTCAAGACCCTTGTGAGGGGCCAAGCCTCGCGAGGCGGATGATAACCCACAAGTATAGGGGAGCGCAACAGTTTTCGAGGGTAGAGTATTCAACCCAAATTTATTGATTCGACACAAGGGGAGCCAATGAATATTCAAGTATTAGCAGTCGAGTTGTCAATTCAACCACACCTGGAAACTTAATATCTGCAACAAAGTATTTAGTAGCAAAGTAATATGATAGTAGTGGTAACGGTAGCAAAAGGGTAAGTGTAGCAAAAGTAATGTTTTTGGTATTTTGTAGTGATTGTAACAATAGCAACGGAAAAGTAAATAAGCGAAGAACAATATATGGAAAGCTTGCAGGCAATGGATCGGTGATAGAGAATTATGCCGGATGTGGTTCATCATGTAACAGTCATAACCTAGGGTGACACAGAACTAGCTCCAATTCATCAATGTAATGTAGGCATGTATTCCAAATATAGTCATACGTGCTTATGGAAAAGAACTTGCATGACATCTTTTGTCCTACCCTCCCGTGGCAGCGGGGTCCTAGCGGAAACTAAGGGATATTAAGTCCTCCTTTTAATAGAGTACCGAACCAAAGCATTAACACATAGTGAATACATGAACTCCTCAAACTACGGTCATCACCGGAAGTGGTCCAGATTATTGTCACTTTGGGGTTGCCGGATCATAACACATAGTAGGTGACTATAGACTTGCAAGATAGGATCAAGAACTCTCATATATTCATGAAAACATAATAGGTTCAGATCTGAAATCATGGCACTTGGGCCCTAGTGACAAGCATTAAGCATAGCAAAGTCATAGCAACATCAATCTCAGAACATAGTGGATACTAGGGATCAAACCCTAAAAAACTAACTCGATTACATGATAAATCTCATCCAACCCATCACCGTCCATCAAGCCTACGATGGAATGACTCACGCACGGTGGTGAGCATCATGAAATTGGTGATGGAGGATGGTTGATGATGACGATGGTGACGGATTCCCCTCTCCGGAGCCCCGAACGGACTCCAGGTCAGCCCTCCCGAGAGAGTTTAGGGCTTGGCGGCGGCTCCGTATCATAAAACATGATGAATCTTTCTCTCTGATTTTTCTCTCTCTGAACACGAATATATAGAGTTGGAGTTGAGGTCGGAGGAGCTCCAGGAGCCCACGAGGTAGGGGGCGTGCCCAGGGTGGCAGGCGCGCCCCCCACGCTTGTGGCTAGGGTGTGGGCCCTCTGGTCTTGATCTGTTGCCAGTATTTTTTATTATTTCCAAAAATAGTCTCTGTGAAGTTTCAGGTCATTCCGAGAACTTCTGTTTCTACACATAAATAACACCATGGCAATTCTGCTGAAAATAACGTCAGTCCGGGTTAGTTCCATTCAAATCATGCAAGTTAGAGTCCAAAACAAGGGCAAAAGTGCTTGGAAAAGTAGATACGACAAAGACGTATCAACTCCCCCAAGCTTAAACGTTTGCTTGTCCTCAAGCAATTCAGTTGACAAACTGAAAGTGCTAAATAAAAACTTTTACAAACTCTGTTTGCTCTTGTTGTTGTAAATATGTAAAGCCAGCATTCAAGTTTTCAGCAAAGATTATGAACAAACCATATTCACAATAACTCTTAGGTCTCATGTTTACTCATATCAATGGCATAATCAACTAGTGAGCAATAATAATAAATCTCGAATGACAACACTTTCTCAAAACAATCATAATATGACATAACAAGATGGTATCTCGCTAGCCCTTTCTGAGACCGCAAAACATAAATGCAGAGCACCTTTAAAGATCAAGGACTGACTATACATTGTAATTCATGGTAAAAGACATCCAGTCAAGTCATACTCAATGTAAACTAACAGTAATGAATGCAAATGACATAGGTGCTCCCCAACTAGTGCTTTTTAATAAGAGGATGACGACTCAACATAAAAGTAAATAGATAGGCCCTTCGCAGAGGGAAGCAGGGATTTGTAGAGGTGCCAGAGCTTGGTTTTGAAATAGAAATGAATAATACTTTGAGCGGTATACTTTCATTGTCAACATAACAACCAAGAGATGGCGATATCTTCCATCCTACACACATTATAGGCGGTTCCCAAACAGAATGGTAAAGTTTATACTCCCCTCCACCAACAAGCATCAATCCATGGCTTGCTTGAAACAACGAGTGCCTCCAACTAAAAAGAGTCCCAGGGGGAGTTTTGTTTGCAATTATTTTGATTTGATTTGCATAAAGCATGGGACTGGGCATCCCGGTTACCAACCACTTTCTCACGAGTGAGGAGCGGAGTCCACTCCTCTTGAAAATAACCTGCCTAACATGGAAGATACAGACAGCCCTAGTTGATACATGAGCTATTCGAGCATACAAAACATGATATTTATTTGAAGGTTTAGAGTTTGGCACATACAAATTTACTTGGAAAGGTAGGTAGATACCGCATATAGGAAGGTATAGTGGACTCATATGGCATAACTTTGGGGTTTATGGAGTTGGATGCACAAGCAGTATTCCCGCTTAGTACAAGTGAAGGCTAGAAAAAGACTGGGAAGTGACCAGCTAGAGAGCGACAACAGTCATGAACATGCATTAAAATTAATCACCACCGAATGCAAGCATGAGTAGGATATAATGCACCATGAACATAAATATCGTAGAGGCTATGTTGATTTTGTTTCAACTACATGTGTGAATATGTGCCAAGTCAAGCCACTCGAATCGTTCAAAAGAGGATACCACCCTATCATACCACATCACAACCATTTTAATAGCATGTTGGCACACAAGGTAAACCATTATAAGCTCCTAGCTAATTAAGCATGGCATAAGCAACTATAATCTCTAATTGTCATTGCAAACATGTTTATTCATAATAGGCTGAATCAGGAATGATGAACTAATCATATTTACAAAAACAAGAGAGGTTGAGTTCATACCAGCTTTTCTCATCACAATAAGTTAATCATATAATCATCATTATTGCCTTTCACTTGCATGACCGAACGATGTGGATAATAATAATAGTGCACGTGCATTGGACTAGGATGGAATCTGCAAGCATTCAATAAACAAGAGAAGACAAGGCAATATGGGCTCTTTTGTCAGATCAACAATAATGCATATAAGAGCCACTTCAACAATTTAATCATGATCTTCTCCTATCGACCCCCAAAGAAAAGAAAAGAAATAAAACTATATACACGGGAAAGCTCCCAACAAGCAAAAGAAGAACAAGAGATCTTTTTGGGTTTTCTTTTTAATTACTACTACAAGCATGGAAAGTAAACTAATTAAAAGCTACAACTATTTTTTTGTTTTTCTTAAGGTTTATCAAACACACAAGAAGAAAGCATAAAAAGAGAAAATAAACTAACATGGATGATACAATGAAAAAGTATGAGCACCGACAACTAGCAATGAGTGTGTGAACATGAATGTAATGTCGGTGGGAAATACGTACTCCCCCAAGCTTAGGCTTTTGGCCTAAGTTGGTATAATGCCATGGATGGCCTGGCGGATATCCAAAGTTGTAGTTGGGGTCATACTGAGATGCAACAGTCATTGCATCATGGGCTGCAGCTTGGACGCGAGCTATCTCAGCCATCCTCTTATACTCTTCTACCTCCTCTCTGGTTGTAAAATATATCCCTTTTGCCTGAAAATCAAAGAAAGTAGAAGTAGGGAGAGCGACGTGATAGGTGCGTCGTCTGTCAAAGATTAGTCGGTACTAGAGGAACTGATCGTTCCTCTCAACAAACTGATGACGAACCATAGCCTCATAATCCAAATAAGCAGGAGGCAACTCAATATCATCCTCACATATCGTTATACCAAGAAAATTAGCTATGCGGGTTGCATAAATTCCACCAAAGAAATCTCCATTAAATCTATTAAGATGCAACCTATGTGCAACAATGGCTCCCAAATTATAAGATTTATCTCCTAACATAGCACTCCTAAGAATACTGAGGTCAGGGACACACATGTGACATGCTTCATCTTTACCGTTAATACATCTACCTATGAAGAGAGCAAAATAATGTATAGCAGGAAAGTGAATGCTCCCTATGGTAGCTTGTGCTATATCTCTAGATTCCCCCACAATTATACTAGCAAGAAAATCTCTAAATTCAGATTTGCGAGGTTCACTAGCACCACCCCATTGTGGAAGTTTGCAAGCAGTGGTAAAGTCCTCTAAGTCCATAGTGTAAGAATTTTCATAAAGATCAAACAAGACAGTTTGAGAATTATGTGAAGATGAAAATTCAAACCTCCTCACAAAGGAACTAGTGAGATAATGGTACTGACGGCATTTTTCTGCCTCGAAGCTCACAAGATCAGCATTACGCAAATATGCGTTAAATTTTCCTTAATTCCTGCTCGATCCATGAAGTCCTCTGAAGGCCATTCACAAGGCCGCACTGGAGCGTCCCTTGGTGGCTCATCATCAGCATTACGCATTGCAAGCCTGGGTCCTTGTTTCCTTGAAGAACCACCTTGGTACATTTTCTTAAACATATTTCTTCCGTTGAAAAAATTCTGAAATTTTTAGTAACTTCAAATAAAAGTGAACCAAACTCAACAAAATTGATAGCAACTACTCCTACAAGTGCCTAGAGCCTATATCATGCATCAAAACTACTTGGAACCACATAAATTTGACATGAAAGCTCAAGAATAGGGTCACCTAAGCAGCAAAAATATGCACTGAATAAATCACTAGAACAAAAACTAATTGGACCATTGGAGGAGTCACATACCAAGGAACAATCCCCCAAAGCAGTTTTGTGAGAGGTGCTTTGAGCAAGGAGATCGAAAATCGCAGCAAAATGAGCTAGAACTCGTGCTTGAGCTGGATAATGGTGTTTTTGGGAGGAAGAAGGAGTGTGTGGGTGCAGGAATAAGTGGAGGAGGGCCACCGTGGGCCCACGAGGCAGGGGGCGTGCCCAGGGGGGTAGGGCGTGCCCTCCACCCTCGTGGCTAGGTGGATGCCCCCTACTGTGTTCTCAGTGCCAAATATTCTCAAATATTCCAGAAAAATCATATTTAAATTTCAGGGCATTTGGAGAACTTTTATTTTCGGGGTATTTTTATATTGCACGGACAATTCAGATAACAGACAGAAAATACTATTTTTACTTTATTTAATATAAATAACAGAAAGTAAAAGGAGGGTACAGAGAGTTGTGTTTTCTAAATTCATCCATCTCATGATCATCAAAAGGAATCCAATAACAAGGTTGATCAAGTCTTGTTAACAAACTCATTCCGAATAACATGGAACCGGAGAATTCTCGAATAACACTAGGTTACCTCAACGGGAATATGCACATCCCCAACAATAAGAATATCATATTTCTTCTTGACAGTAGGAAGAGGAAATTCAAAACCTCCAAAAATAATCGATGGAATTTTTCCAATAGAGTTGATACTATGAACTGGAGGCTGTTTCCTCGGAAAGTGTACTGTGTGCCCATTACCATTAACATGAAAAGTGACATTGCCTTTAGTGCAATCAATAATAACCCCTGCAGTATTCAAAAAGGGTCTTCCAAGAATAATAGACATACCATCGTCCTCGGGAATATCAAGAATAACAAAGTTCGTTAAAACAGTAACGTTTGCAACTACAACAGACACATCCTCACAAATACCGACAGGTATAGCAGTTGATTTATCAGCCATTTGCAAAGATATTTCAGTAGGTGTCAACTTATTCAAATCAAGTCTACGATATAAAGAGAGAGACATAACACTAACACCGGCTCCAAGATCACATAAAGCAGTTTTAACATAGTTTCTTTTAATGGAGCATTGTATAGTAGGTACTCCTGGATCTCCAAGTTTCTTAGGTATTCCACCCTTAAAAGTATAATTAGCAAGCATGGTGGAAATTTCAGCTTCCGGTATCTTTCTTTTATTTGTAACAATATCTTTCATATACTTAGCATAAGGATTCATTTTGAGCATATCAGTTAATCGCATACATAGAAAGATAGGTCTAATCATTTCAGCAAAGCGCTCAAAATCCTCATCATCCTTTTTCTTGGATGGTTTGGGAGGAAAAGGCATGGGTTTTGAACCCATGGTTCTCTTTCTTTACCGTGTTTCCTAGCAACAAAGTCTCTCTTATCGTAACGTTGATTCTTTGATTGTGGGTTATCAAGATCAATAGCAGGTTCAATTTCTATATCATTATCATTGCTAGGTTGAGCATCATCATGAACATTATCATTAACATTAGTTTCACGTTCATTACCAGATTGTGTTTCAGCATCAGAAATAGAAATATCATTTGGATTCTCAGGTGTTTCAGCAATAGGTTCACTAGAAGCATGCAAAGTCCTATCATTTTTCTTTTTCTTCCTTTTAGAAGGACTAGGTGCATCTATATTATTTCTCTGAGAGTCTTGCTCAATTCTCTTAGGGTGGCCTTCAGGATACAAAGGTTCCCGAGTCATTTTACCTGTTCTAGTAGCCATTCTAACAACATAGTCCTTATTCTTACTATTCAATTCATTGAGCAAATCATTTTGAGCTTTAAGTACTTGTTCTACTTGAGTGATAACCATAGAAGCATGTTTACTTATAAGTTTAAGTTCACCTTTGACATTGGCCATATAAGAAAAAAGTCCATTTTACTACCCTAAAGAAAATGACTGGTTCACATAACCCCCTGATCATTTTTTTCTGCTCTTTTAACCCCCTAATCTATCCAATACCGTTCAGAAATCATCCTGGGTGGGTTTGCTCGGGTGGTTTGCTGACGTGGATGTGGTCAAAGCGGTATTTGACCTCTGGTGGGTCCTCTTGTTAGGTGAGATGTGTCATTGACGGGTGGGACCCACAAGGGTCGTTTGAATTGGCGTTTTCATGCTATAAGGAGGGAGAGGGCGGCGGCGGCGCTCGCCGATGAGGCGATGAGCTTCAGAGCTTGGCAGTGCTATGTGGCTCAATGAAGTCGGCGGGGATGCTAGGATGCTTGGGAGGGCTCGTTGACCGGGGTGCTGCTGCACACGGATTAAGGTGGGGTCGTTGGCAATGACAGCCTCATCTCCGACGACGGCGGCTGCGGGACGAGCTCGTTCTCCTCTGTGTGGGCCTGCAACTTGCGCAAACGGCCATGCAATCAGCCGGAGAATACCGAGTGCAAGCCAGGTATGTGAGGAATCGAAGCTTGGTTCACCACACACTTCGGCAGGCTCAGTGCGACGGCGGTAGAGTACTGGGTCGATGCAGGGGAAGGATACCTTCCGGCTCGATTCCTCGCATGGTGACTCAATTAGAGTGGAGGTGAGAGGGATAGAAGGCTTAGAAGGGAAGGGTTTGGGGCGGCGCGGCTAGCTTGGTGGGCGGCGTTGCAGGTCCGAGAACACAGGGAATAACAGGCGGAGGGATGAGACGACGAAGCTGGCTGCTAGCACGGGCAACTTGTTCGAGGCCACTTGCAGGCTGTGGGACGACGCGGGAGCGCGGAACCCACCCGTGCGAGAGAAAGATCGACGACCAGAGCGCACCGCCGCTGGCGACCTTTGTCGTCTGCGCGGCCGGGGGCCACACCGAGATTTGAGGCCTTATCCATGAGTTTCTATACATTCAAATATGTCTTTCCGCTGAACTAAGTGGACATGTATGGCTCGGATCAACCACTCCCGAGTCTTCTTCCCTGCCGTCGGTGCCCGACCGACGCGCTGTGATCTCCTCGTATGGCGAGTCTCAGGCTTCTTCCTTGGCCTCCTAGCATCCCTATGGTACTACTGAAGATGCACACGTCCTCCTCATCGAGCCTTGTGACCCCGAGCAACCATCCTCGCAAGCTCCGGACTCCGTCGCCGTTGCCCTCGTCCATGGTGTCGCAGCCGAGCCTCTTTGGCCTCACTGACCTCTCTATTGAGCTTTTGCCGAGCCTCTGGTGCTGCAACACCTATTTCCCCTCTCCCTCGTGTTCTCCATCCTTCCCGCAGCCAGCGCCGCCGCTGTGCTCCGACGCAAGCTCTCTCCAGCACCAACTCCCACGGGTTAAATACCGCTTTGACCAAGTCCAGCTCAGCAAACCACTTGAGTAAACCTGCCAAGGATGATTACTGAACGGTATTGCATAGATGAGGGGGGTTAAAGGATCAGAAAAAATAATCAGGGGGTTATGTGAACCAGCCATTTTCTTCAGGGTAGTAAAATGGACTTTTTTCGCCATATAATCACCGAAGTGTTCAAGCATATCAGCACTGCGTTTTAATTCTCTACCAAAATAAGCATTGAAGTCTTCTTGCTTAACCATAAATTTATCAAACTCATCTAAGCATGGGCTAGCAAACTTAGTAAGTGGGATTTCAGCTTTATCATATCTATACAGAGAATTTACCTTTACTACCTGTGTCGGGTTATCAAGACCATGTGTTTCTTCAATAGGTGATGGATCAAAACCATATATTTCTTCAACATGCGGTAAATTAAGACCATGTATTTCTTCAATAGGAGGTAAATTCTTAACATCTTCAGCTTTAATACCCTTTTCTTTCATGGATTTCTTTGCCTCTTGCATATCTTCAGGACTGAGAAATAGAACACCCCTTTCTTCGGAGTTGGTTTAGGAATAGGCTCAGGAGTTGGCTCAGGAAGTGTCCAATTATTTTCATTTGTCAACATATTATTAAATAGAATTTCAGCTTCATCCGGTGTTCTTTCCCTAAAAACAGAACCATCACAACTATCCAGGTAATCTCTGGAAGCATCGGTTAGTCCATTATAAAAGATATCAAGTATTTCATTTTTCTTAAGAGGGTGATCAGACAAAGCATTAAGTAATTGGAGAAGCCTCCCCCAAGCTTGTGGAGACTCTCTTCTTCAATTTGCAAAAAATTATATATATCCCTTAAGGCAGCTTGTTTCTTATGAGCAGGGAAATATTTAGCAGAGAAGTAATAAATCATATCCTGGGGACTATGCACACAACCAGGATCAAGAGAATTAAACCATATATTAGGATCACCCTTTAATGAGAACGGAAATATTTTAAGAATATAAAAGTAGCGAGTTCTCTCATCATTAGTGAACATGGTGGCTATATCATTTAATTTAGTAAGATGTGCCACAACAGTTTCAGATTCATACCCATAAAAAGGATCATATTCAAGGAAAGTAATTATATCAGGATCAATAGAGAATTCATAATCCTTATCAGTAACAAAGATAGGTGAAGTAGCATAATCATGATCATATTTCATTCTAGCATTCAGAGTTTTTTGTTTAAGCTTAGCTAATAATTTCTTAAGATCACTTCTATCATTGCAAGCAAGAAAGTCTCTTTTAGTTTCTTCATCCATAACATATCCCTCAGGCACGACAGGTAATTCATATTTATTAGGAGAGCCTTCATAATCACTTTCATCAGTATTATCAATTTCAATAATTTCATTCTCTCTAGCCCTAGCAAGTTGTTCATCAAGAAATTCACCAAGTGGCACAGTTGTATCAAGCATAGAAGTAGTTTCATCATAAGTATCATGCAGAGCAGAAGTGGCATCATCAATAATATGTGACATATCAGAATCAATAGCAGAAGCAGGTTTAGGTGTCGCAAGCTTGCTCAAAATAGAAGGTGAATCAAGTGCAGAGCTAGATGGCAGTTCCTTACCTCCCCTCGTAGTTGAGGGATAAATCTTGGTTTTTGGATCTCTCAAGTTCTTCATAATGATAAGTAGATATTAATCCCAAGTGACTCAAAGAATAGAGCTATGCTCCACGGCAACGGCGCCAGAAAATAGTCTTGATAACCCACAAGTATAGGGGATCGCAACAGTTTTCGAGGGTAGAGTATTCAACCCAAATTTATTGATTTGACACAAGGGGAGCCAAAGAATATTCTCAAGTATTAGCAGCTGAGTTGTCAATTCAACCACACCTGGAAACTTAATATCCACGGCAAAGTATTTAGTAGCAAAGTAATATGATAGTAGTGGTAACGGTAGCAAAAGGGTAAGTGTAGCAAAAGGAATGTTTTTGGTATTTTGTAGTGATTGTAACAATAGCAACGGAAAAGTAAATAAGCGAAGAACAATATATGGTAAGCTCGTAGACAATCGATCGGTGATAGAGAATTATGCCGGATGTGGTTCATCATGTAACAGTCATAACCTAGGGTGACACAGAACTAGCTCCAATTCATCAATGTAATGTAGGCATGTATTCCGAATATAATCATACGTGCTTATGGAAAAGAACATGCATTACATCTTTTGTCCTACCCTCCCATGGCAGCAGGGTCCTAGCGGAAACTAAGGGATATTAAGGCCTCCTTTTAATAGAGTACCAGACCAAAGCGTTAACACATAGTGAATACATGAACTCCTCAAACTACGGTCATCACTGGAAGTGGTCCCGATTATTGTCACTTTGGGGTTGCCGGATCATAACACATAGTAGGTGACTATAGACTTGCAAGATAGGATCAAGAACTCTTATATATTCATGAAAACATAATAGGTTCAGATCTGAAATCATGGCACTCGGGCCCTAGTGACAAGCATTAAGCATAGCAAAGTCATAGCAACATCAATCTCAGAACATAGTGGATACTAGGGATCAAACCCTAACAAAACTAACTCGACTACATGCTAAATCTCATCCAACCCATCACCGTCTAGCAAGCCTACGATGGAATTACTCACGCACGGCGGTGAGCATCATGAAATTGGTGATGGAGGATGGTTGATGATGACGATGGCGACGGATTCCCCTCTTCGGAGCCCCGAACGGACTCCAGATCAGCCCTTCCGAGAGAGTTTAGGGCATGGTGGCGGCTCCGTATCGTAAAACGCGATGAATCTTTCTCTCTGATTTTTTCTCTCCGAACACGAATATATAGAGTTAGAGTTGGGGTCGGACGAGCTCTAGGGGGGCACGAGGTAGGGGGGCGCGCCCAGGGGGGCAGGCGCCCCCCCCCCCATGCTCGTGGCTAGGGTGTGGGCCCCCTGGTCTTGATCTTTTGCCAGTATTTTTTATTATTTCCAAAAATACTCTCCGTGAAGTTTCAGGTCATTCCGAGAACTTTTGTTTCTGCACATAAATAACACCATGGCAATTCTGCTAAAAACAGACTACTAGGAAAACGACTATAGATGAAATGGTCACTAATGGCGCACCACATGTGTGGTGCGCCATTAGAATATAGCAATGGCGCACCACATACAGGTACGCCATTAGTAATATATTACTAATGGCGCACCTGGTGTGCGGTGCGCCATTAGAAGTTTTGAAAAAAACAAAATTTGTTACTAATGGCGCACGGTGGGTGTGGTGCGCCATTAATAGTTTTTAACTAGTAATGGCGCAGTGTCCACTGGTGCTTGTGAAGAGAGCAACCCAAGCAAGCAGGCTTGTAGCTTAGGCTCCTGCTAGTGTATATATAGTGGTTTCCTTTTTCTCCCCATTTCAACCATTTTATATTGCGTACGTGTCATTGAAGAGTGAAATGATGGTTGCTTCTTCCGACTAACTTACTGTGTGATTTGACTGCTCCTTAGTGGCCCCTACACGTACTCCCCCTACGTGTATGACCATTCCTGAGTCTCACTTGTACTTATCTCTATTTTCTTGCATGACACGTAGACAGGATGCGCATAGAGGAATTTTACTGCATGTTGTTACGTAGTACTGTACTACTAGTACCTACTCCCTCCTTCTGGTTCACTACTGGTACTCCCTCCTTTTGGTTCACTACTGGTACTCCCTCCGTCCTGGCTTATTGGTCCCCTTTGTACTCAATTAATGGGCTCGTTTTCCTCAAGAAATTGTCTTTACCAACGTATTAATATTAGGAATGCATGCGTGAACAACGAATGATTAAACCTTGCATGCAACGTTTTGACAAAGCATTGACTTATGAACATGTGAATGTGAGGGACTACAACCTCGTGCATGCATGCAATAGTCACACGTACACATGGACGCAAAAACGCGCGCGACGCCCTAATGCATGCATGTCCGAGCACACGACGGAACACACACGGTCACGCTCAAGTGCTCAACCTACACGTGCATGCACCCACATACTCAGCCAGAGTGAGCTAGTGACCGTATAAACATCAGAATATATAGAGAGCGCAATGAGCGTATTATGAAGTCCAATAATCGTATTTTTACAAATATACAGTGACAAATAGTGTATTTATCTCCTTTGAAATTAAGCCATATTAACCGGAAAGGAGGCAGTATGGACTAGCATTACTTTGCTGTGTCCCGTCAACTTACCGAACAAGGAGGAGCTTGTAGGACGGGAGAAGCTTGCGCGCGGTGGCTCGCAGGACAAGGAGAAACTTTTGACTAATGCAAGCTCTTCCTCGCTCAGGTGGTGGATGTGCAACAGTTAATTCAGTGTCAGATTGCCAGAAGCATACACTATACTAGTACTATTATTTTTCGACTTCCCGAAGAGGCGAACAGCCAAGAGCAAAGTTTACTAGTACTAGTACTACTACTATAGAGGTATGTACTATACTACTAGGAACCGGATGGAGGAGCGTCTGCACCCTTATTATATTTTAAAAATGTGATAAAGCAATCTTCAACACATTTGGTTCTCTTTGAGGGTTCTCGCATGTGATAATGGAAGTTGATTGCATGGAACACTCGCCACAATTCTCGCTTAATTCTGGCTCATATCCTATTACAAATAGGAGCGCTCGGTAATATTTCCTCTCTTTTTGTTATTCAGCATGTAAACAGGCCAGCAAACCTTGCGGCACATCTTTGTGCGAACCGTGCTTGGTGCACTTTGAATGTGGCCGAGAGCTGCCTTGATGAAACACCTCACTTCCTTCTTTTTTGTGGGGTACCTCACTTCCTAGTGACCATTCTCTTGGCTGATCGTCTAAGAATGCTTATATATGAATAAAGCTCTCCCATTTACCCGCAAAATAGATTAAGCCATATTAACCGGAAAGGAGGGAGTATGGACTATCACTACTTTTTGGTGTGTCCCGTCAACTCGCAGAACGAGGAGAAGCTTGCAGGACAAGGTGAAGCTCGCATATGCCTTTTGACTAATGCAACCTACCCTCGCCCAGGTGGTGGACATGCATTAGTTCATTCGGTGTTAGATTGCTAGAGGCATACACTATAGTACCCAACATGCGGAGTAACATCATTGTTCGACTTCATGAAGAGGCGAAGAGCCAAGCGCAAGGTTTAGTAGTACGAGTAGTAGTACTACTAGAACCACATGCTGGAGCGTCTGTACTCTTATTTTATTTTAATCTCTGATAAAGTACACATTTATTCGGGATAAGGGCGGAAAACGGCAGGCCAATAGTATAGTATTCAAAAACATCAAACATGTAATGATGATATCGATCAACCATGCTTGAATATATCTTGGCCTCCATGCGAGCCCGTCTGTGTGTTCTCGATCCTCGTCTCTCTCAAGGAACGACGGGTAGACCATTTTGCCGTCAATTGAGATCGATTTTCTCACACTCCGGTCCCACATGTCAGTGATATGCCACGAGGAGGTGCGTTGACCGACTGGCCATACGCGTACTTGGTTTTGCACCTTCATACTACTCCTCCCCCCGTCACAGTTTACAGGGCACGCTTCATTCTGATGCATTTCTCTCAATGCATTTCCACCACCAGAGAGACTTTAGACGCGTTTAGTTTAATGCTCAATTAATTAGGGGTGTGATAACCGCAATCAAGGCCGCAATTTTCTCTCGACGTACTACTGAGTGGAGTAAGTGCATGCATGTGTGTACCCGGGGTGGAAGCACTGCATGCATGTGTGTACGCATTATTTCCTCTAGTAATATACGCCGTGCTATAACTACCAATGCTATTTTTAGGCCGATCGCTAGTCTCCTTGGTCCGAGAGATTTTTTTATTTTTTGAAGCACGCTCTATAAATAGTGACGGAAGGAGTAGTATGAGCGGATTGAAAGAAGAGCGTATTGATGGTTGCTTCTTCCGAGCAACTTACAGTGGGAAAGGTGGGGCTTATGATTTGACTGCTCATTACTCACTATTAATGCGGCGCAACGACCGGGCTGAGTCGCCCATGCGGTTGTGCACTACTCCCTCGGTTCTTAAATATACTCCGGAGTATTTGTCTTTCTAGAGATTTCAACGAGTGACTACATACGAAGCAAAATGAGTGAATCTGCACTCTAAAATATGCCCATTTGAAATTTGTAAAAAGACAAATATTTAGGAATGGAGGAGTATAATTTATGCATGGCACATGGACCCGGATGCTGAAGAGGCTTCTGGCAATGCTATCAAGCTTCCAGCATTTTGTTTACATAATTGACGTACTATACAAATAATTTTCCAGCGACATGAAATTGTATAATGCTCTGAGCTTTTAGCTTTTGTTTCGTGTGTCTTGCCATCGATGCTCTTTCGGAAACAATAAAAAACTAACTTCCTTGCTAATGCATCTCAATGATTAGCAGATCAGAGCTAATATTTACATCACAATCGAAGACAAAGTTGTGAGAAGGTGTTAAATTAAAATTGATCCATGCTTTCATTGGCAGCAACGTCCCCCCCAGCTCTGTCTAAATCAACAAGGCATGTTGGGAAAAAAGCAGCTGTCTGGAGCATGCAACATTCCGATCATTTTGTGCAGTTCCACTAAAATAGAGTTGAGCGTCCCTATTCCAAAGATATTAAGTGTGATTACGATAATAGAGGACTGCTGATGAAACAATAAACACACAAATAGAAGCCGGTCACCTTTGCATTCTATCTTAAGACTAACTAGTTGGAGAAGATTAAGCAAATAGTTGGAGAAGATTAGGATCGGAGTTGGATGAGGAGGATAGAGAAAAACCAATCTCCCTTTGTGCAGTCGCACTGAAATGTAGAGACGTTGCCCGTGTGACATTTTAGTACAACTGCACAAAACACTCTTAAGAAAAAAGTGATTTGTGCAGTTCACCAAAAGGTCGCAATAGCAACGAGGTGAAATGGATAACCCTATTTGCAAAAAGATGTAGAAAGGAAACAATTACTGGCCAATAACAGTTGATGACACATACGACGACAAAAAAGAAGCACATTCCTTGTCCTAAGGGAAGATAAAAACACGATTGTGTTTGTCTAGAACGGTGTGAGGACGATATTGCAATATGGAAAGTATGCCGAACGAGCTACGTTTTGGGCAAAGAACTATGGAAGATCCACATGCAGCGACGTGGGAAGACGGGTAGTGGATCAAGGCCAGAGGGGATACTCGGGGGTGGTCGGGATGTAGCTAGGTGAGCGGTAGCAGGCGGGGTCTGCCCATACTGCGGCAGCGAGTAGGTGGCGTAGGCCCTATCGTGCCGGAGCTTGGTCAGAGAGAACGGCGGGTACCGCAGATCGGGACGTGCTGCCTCGGCGCCGTCGAACGAAGAAACGATGCACATCCTCGCTTTCCACCAGCGGACATGATGCGGCCGGATCAGTGAACAACAATGGGAGAGAGAGAGGCCACTGCCTCCTTGTGTGAGATACTCTGAAGAGAGACAAGCCCAGGCACGCAGGCTCCATTGTATGGTGTGGAGTGGACTACCTTTTTCTCCATAAAAATTGTTTTATATTCCGTGTACGTGCCATTGAGCGATATAACTTTATTTAAAAATAACGCGCCAATGCATCAAGTCAAACTTTGTTTAGTGCACGCGTGGTACACGGCCTCCGTAGGTAAACAACTGCTACACGCGTTCAAATTAGCATGTGGGCTGCCATTTTTGTACATAAATGAGCTCCACCGTGTACCCGCGCGGGTGTGGCTGGGCACAAAGCGTGAGTACGTGCACCTATTCTCTTCGTGTACGTAGAACACCTATGTGGGGTTGTGTGAGAGAGATACAAACGTAGAGAGATATAGTGTGTGGGTTCGTGAGTGTTTTTTTGGGGGGGGAGGGTCAATCAAAAAATGTAAGATATGCAATGTGTGTGAAATAGTCCTGGATATATCATATATATAGAGGGGGTGATCCATGAGAAGAGAGTGGAGGTATCATCGGCTTGAGGTATCCATAGAATCAAAGAGAGGGATGATGTGCGTGTGTGCGTGCGCGATCGATAAAGAGTGCCATCGAATTTGTGTGTGCCCACGTCAAAAATATAGAGTGACTGGCCTACTGGAACGTGAGAGGGGACATGTGCAGTTTATCTCTGTGGCATGGATACCTACCTACAGCGCTCGACTATCGGTGTGTGGTGGTGGTGGTGGGGGGGGGGGAGGCCTAATTAATTATAGAGGTACAATGGCTGGTATATGTGTGGAGGAGGAGAGAGGCCTACCTTATGTATTAAGGGAGATCGATCGGCATCCATGCATATGTGTAGGAGAGGAATAAGGTTGGGAGAGAGACAGAGCTAGAGTGTTGGAGGGGGTGGTAGTGGAGTTGCTTCTAACAAATGGTGGGAGTTTGGGAGAGGCTTGCTAGACAAACGGAGGGCACGCCTGCAATATCAATAAGACAGGGGATGGCTGCCCTGTCTGTGCACGTGCGTGCGAGAGACGGGTCAGGAGGCATGCACGAATGATGAGGGGGGACGATATGGCTGTGGTAAGAAGACATAACTACATAGGAATATCAATCGTCCTTTGTCAGAGAAAGGAGAGACATAACTTGTGAGGTACGTCGATCGATAGGTGGGGGGAAAATAGTTAAAGTCGACCTAGGTATATGTAGGGAGATCGATCGGTATACATGCATGTATGTGTTAGAAGCAAATAAGGCCCGGGGAGAAGGATAGAGAGAGAGAGGGATGCATCTAGGAGGTGGTGCAAGAGGCATACTATATCAAGGGGGAAGGAGTGTGCGAGTACGAGATCGATGAAAAGAGTGGTGGGAGTGAGGCATGGACAGTGAGAAGAGAAGAGGGGAAGCTTGTGTTTGTGGTAGGCACACCAGGCTAGAGAGGCATATCGATCGATGTGTGCTGTAAAGAAGGAGCTGGGGGGCCAACACACACCGTGGGCCAACACACACAAGTGAAAAGACAAATTTGTGCGATGGAGCTAGAGAATGCTGAGGGAGGGTGAGAGGGATGCGAGCGTGTGCATGCACGAGAGAAAGTTAGTGCTAGCTACAAAGATAAGAGGATTGTGTGGGTGTAAAAGACGAATAGAGATCATGATTCATTATAAAAAGTGAATTCAGATATTTGAAGTATTTATCATAGTGTTTTAAACCGACGCATGCGTGAATATATATAACGGTGATACATAAGGTGTGGTTATGAACATGTTATACTACATATAATATATTTTATCTCTACTCTTATAAAAATAGAGTTGTTGATGATGGTGTGCCCGCCATCCTGCAATATAGGCCGTCCAATTTATATCTGATGGATAGGAAGGGAACTATGGCAATTTTGAAAAAAGATACCCACACTGTCGTGGGTTTGTCACGGTAGATGTCCTCGTGAAAGGACTTAGTCGTGGATCCATCGCTACGGGTTAGCTTAAAAGGGTTAAACCGGACAAGGGGACACGAGGAGTTTTATATTAGTTCGGCCCCTTCGATGAAGGTAAAAGCGTACGTCTAGTTGTGATTGGTATTGCTAGGGTTTCGATGACCAGGGAGCGAATCCGCTTTTTCTGGCTCTCGAGTTGTTGTCTGTTGTCCTCAAACCGCGGCCGGGTCGTCCGTTTATATACATAGGTTGACACCCGCCGGTTTGCAGAGTCCCGAGGCCGGATCATAGATGTGTCTGGCTCGGTCTCTATTCCTCTAACTTACAATACAAGTTACATGACAAAGTCGATTTACATCTACAGGCTTTAACCCGCCTTTGGGCCTTGGGCCTTCGTAAAGCGCCACCATCTTCACATCTTCATGGAGCTAACCCAACCACTCCTAGCCTGTTTACCTCTAGTAATCATATCCCCAACATTAGGCCCCAGATTGATTTGAACTTGTTCATGTCAATCTTCAATACTTAGAAAAATTGTTGCCCTGTCACCTTTATATAAATCTGGTAAACAGCCGTGACGTCTGAAGGAAATATGCCCTAGAGGCAATAATGAAGTTATTATTTATTTCCTTATTTCATGATAAATGTTTATTATTCATGGTAGAATTGTATTAACCGGAAACATAATACATGTGTGAATACATAGACGAACAGAGTGTCACTAGTATGCCTCTACTTGACTAGCTCATTGATCAAAGATGGTTAAGTTTCCTAACCATATACATGAGTTGTCATTTGATTAACGGGATCACATCATTAGGAGAATGATGTGATTGACTTGACCCATTCCGTTAGCTTAGCACTTGATCATTTAGTTTGTTGCTATTGCTTTCTTCATGACTTATACATGTTCCTATGACTATGAGATTATGCAACTCCCGTTTACCGGAGGAACACTTTGTGGGTCACCAAACGTCACAACGTAACTAGGTGATTATAAAGGTGCTCTACAGGTGTCTCCAAAGGTACTTCTTGGGTTGGCGTATTTCAAGATTAGGATTTGTCACTCCGATTGTCGGAGAGGTATCTCTGGGCCCACTTGGTAATGCACATCACTATAAGCCTTGCAAGCATTGCAACTAATGAGTTAGTTGCGGGATGATGTATTACGGAACGAGTAAAGAGACTTGCCGGTAACGAGATTGAACTAGGTATTGAGATACCGACGATCGAATCTCGGGCAAGTAACATACCGATGACAAAGGGAACAACGTATGTTGTTATGCGGTCTGACCGATAAAGATCTTCGTAGAATATGTAGGAGCCAATATGGGCATCCAGGTCCCGCTATTGGTTATTGACCAGAGAGGTGTCTCGGTCATGTCTACATAGTTCTCGAACCCGTAAGGTTCGCATGCTTAACGTTCATTGACGATATAGTACTATATGAGTTATGTATGTTGATGACCGAATGTTGTTCGGAGTCCGAGATGAGATCACGGACATGACGAGGAACTCCGGAATGGTCCGGAGATAAAGTTTGATATATGGGATAGTAGTGTTTGATCTCCGGAAGGGTTCCGGAATTCACCGGAAGGGGTTCCGGATGTTTCCCGAAATGTTTGGGCATGAGAACACTTTATCTGGGCCAAAGGGGAAAGCCCACGAGGCTTTTGGAAAGTGCAAAAGGAAGTTTTGCGGAGGCCAAAGGCTAGACGCCAGGAACCCTGGCGTCTAGGGGGTAGACGCCGGGAACCCTGGCGTCTAGCCCTGGAGTCCGAGAAGGACTCTTGCCTTTCGGGTGAAACCGACTTTGAGGAGGCTTTTACTCCAAGTTTTGACCCCAGGGCTCAACACATAAATAGAGGGGTGGGGCTAGCACCAAGGACACATCAAGAAACACCAAGCCGTGTGCCGACAACCCCGTCCCCTCTAGTTTATCCTCCGTCATAGTTTTCGTAGTGCTTAGGCGAAGCCCTGCGGAGATTGTTCTTCACCAACACCGTCACCACGCCGTCGTGCTGCTGGAACTCATCTACTACTTCGCCCCTCTTGCTAGATCGAGAAGGCGAGGACGTCACCGAGCCGAACGTGTGCAGAACTCGGAGGTGCCGTGCTTTCGGTACTTGGATCGGTCGGACGTGAAGATTTACGACTACATCAACCGCGTTGATATAACGCTTCCGCAAATGGTCTACGAGGGTACGTAGACAACACTCTCCCCTCTCGTTGCTATGCATCACCATGATCTTGCGTGTGCGTAGGATTTTTTTTGAAATTACTACGTTCCCCAACAGTGGCATCCGAGCCTAGGTTTTATGCGTTGATGTTGTGGACGAGTAGAACACAAGGGAGTTGCGGGCGATATAAGTCATACTGCTTACCAGCATGTCATACTTTGGTTCGGTGATATAGTTAGATGAAGCGGCCCGAACCGACATTATGCGTATGCTTATGCGAGACTGGTTCTACCGACGTGCTTTGCACACAGGTGGCTGGCGGGTGTCAGTTTCTCCAACTTTAGTTGAACCTAGTGTGGCTACGCCCGGTCCTTGCGAAGGTTAAAACAGCACCAACTTGACAAACTATCATTGTGGTTTTGATGCGTAGGTAAGAACGGTTCTTACTTAAGCCCGTAGCAGCCACGTAAAACTTGCAACAACAAAGTAGAGGACGTCTAACTTGTTTTTGCAGGGCATGTTGTGATGTGATATGGTCAAGACATTATGCTAAATTTTATTGTATGAGATGATCATGTTTTGTAACCGAGTTATCGGCAACTGGCAGGAGCCATATGGTTGTCGCTTTATTGTATGCAATGCAATTGCGCTGTGATGCTTTACTTTATCACTAAGCGGTAGCGATAGTCGTGGAAGAATAATATTGGCGAGACAACAGCGCTGCTATGATGGAGATCAATGTGTCGCGCCGGTGACGATGGTGATCATGACGGTGCTTCGGAGATGGAGATCACAAGCACAAGATGATGATGGCCATATCATATCACTTATATTGATTACATGTGATGTTTATCATTTATGCATCTTATCTTGCTTTGATTGACGGTAGCATTATAAGATGATCTCTCACTAAATTTCAAGATAAAAGTGTTCTCCCTAAGTATGCACCGTTGCCAAAGTTCGTCGTGCCCAGACATCACGTGATGATCGGGTGTGATAAGCTCTACGTCCATCTACAACGGGTGCAAGCCAGTTTTTGCACACGCAAAATACTCAGGTTAAACTTGACGAGCCTAGCATATGCAGATATGGCCTCGGAACACTGAGACTGAAAGGTCGAGCGTGAATCATATAGTAGATATGATCAACATATTGATGTTCACCATTGAAAGCTACTCCATTTCACGTGATGATCGGTTATGGTTTAGTTGATTTGGATCATGTGATCACTTAGAAGATTAGTGGGATGTCTTTCTAAGTGGGAGTTCTTAAGTAATATGATTAATTGAACTTAAATTTACCATGGACTTAGTACCTGATAGTATTTTGCTTGTCTATGTTGATTGTAGATAGATGGCCCGTGTTGTTGTTTCGTTGAATTTTAATGCGTTCCTTGCGAAAGCAAAGTTGAAAGATGATGGTAGCAATTGCACGGACTAGGTCAGTAACTTGAGGATTATCCTCATTGCTGCACAGAAGAATTACGTCCTGGAAGCACCGCTAAGTGCCAAGCCTGCTGCAGGAGCAACACCAGATGTTATGAACGTCTGGCAGAGCAAAGCTGATGACTACTCGATAGTTCAGTGTGCCATGCTTTACGGCTTAGAACCGGGTCTTCAACGACGTTTTGAACGTCATGGAGCATATGAAATGTTTCAGGAGTTGAAGTTAATATTTCAAGCAAATGCCCGGATTGAGAGACATGAAGTCTCCAATAAGTTCTATAGCTGCAAGATGGAGGAGAATAGTTCTGTCAGTGAACATATACTCAAAATGTCTGGGTATCATAATCACTTGACTCAACTGGGAGTTAATCTTCCTGTTGATAGTGTCATTGATAGAGTTCTTCAATCACTGCCACCAAGCTACAAGAGCTTCGTGATGAACTATAACATGCAAGGGATGGATAAGACGATTCCCGAGCTCTTCGCAATGCTAAAGGCTGCGGAGGTAGAAATCAAGAAGGAGCATCAAGTGGTGATGGTCAATAAGACCGCCAGTTTCAAGAAAAAGGGCAAAGGGAAGAAGAAGGGGAACTTCAAGAAGAACAGCAAACAAGTTGCTGCTCAGGAGAAGAAACCCAAATCTGGACCTAAGCCTGAAACTGAGTGCTTCTACTGCAAGCAGACTGGACACTGGAAGCGGAACTGCCCCAAGTATTTGGCGGATAAGAAGGATGGCAAGGAGAACAAAGGTATATATGATATACATGTTATTGATGTGTACCTTACTAGAGCTCGCAGTAGCACCTGGGTATTTGATACTGGTTCTGTTGCCAATATTTGCAACTCGAAACAGGGACTACGGATTAAGCGAACACTGGCAAAGGACAAGGTGACGATGCGCGTGGGAAATCGTTCCAAAGTCGATGTGACCGCGGTCGGCACGCTACCTCTACATCTACCTTCGGGATTAGTTTTAGACCTAAATAATTGTTATTTGGTGCCAGCGTTGAGCATGAACATTATATCTGGATCTTGTTTGATGCGAGACGGTTATTCATTTAAATCAGAGAATAATGGTTGTTCTATTTATATGAGTAATATATTTCATGGTCATGCACCCTTGAAGAGTGGTCTATTTTTGATGAATCTCGATAGTAGTGATACACATATTCAAAATGTTGAAGCCAAAAGATACAGAGTTGATAATGATAGTGCAACTTATTTGTGGCACTGCCGTTTAGGTCATATCGGTGTAAAGCGCATGAAGAAACTCCATACTGATGGACTTTTGGAATCACTTGATTATGAATCACTTCGTACTTGCGAACCATGCCTCATGGGCAAGATGACCAAAACGCCGTTCTCCGGTACTATGGAGAGAGCAACAGATTTGTTGGAAATCAAACATACAGATGTATGTGGTCCGATGAATGTTGAGGCTCATGGCGGATATTGTTATTTTCTCACCTTCACAGATGATTTAAGCAGATATGGGTATATCTACTTAATGGAACATAAATCTGAAACATTTGAAAAGTTCAAAAAATTTCAGAGTGAAATTGAAAATCATCGTAACAAGAAAATAAAATTTCTACGATCTGATCATGGAGGAGAATATTTGAGTTACGAGTATGGTATACATTTGAAACAAAGCGGAATAGTTTCGCAACTCACGCCACCCGGAACACCACAGCGTAATGGTGTGTCCGAACATCGTAATCATACCTTACTAGATATGGTGCGATCTATGATGTCTCTTACTGATTTACCGCTATCGTTTTGGGGTTATGCTTTAGAGACGGCCGCATTCACGTTAAATAGGGCACCATCGAAATCCATTGAGACGACGCCTTATGAAATGTGGTTTGGCAAGAAACCAAAGTTGTCATTTCTTAAAGTTTGGGGCTGTGATGCTTATGTGAAAAAGCTTCAACCTGATAAGCTCGAACCCAAATCGGAGAAATGTGTCTTCATAGGATACCCAAAGGAGACTGTTGGGTACACCTTCTATCATAGATCCGAAGGAAAGACATTCGTTGCCAAGAATGGATCCTTTCTAGAGAAGGTGTTTCTCTCGAAAGAAGTGAGTGGGAGGAAAGTAGAACTTGATGAGGTAACTGTACCTGCTCCCTTATTGGAAAGTAGTTCATCACAGAAACCGGTTTCTGTGACACCTACACCAATTAGTGAGGAAGTTAATGATGATGATCATGGAACTTTAGATCAAGTTATTACTGAACCTTGTAGATCAACCAGAGTAAGATCCGCACCAGAGTGGTACGGTAATCCTGTTTTGGAAGTCATGCTACTAGATCATGATGAACCTACGAACTATGAAGAAGCGATGGTGAGCCCAGATTCCGCAAAATGGCTAGAAGCCATGAAATCTGAGATGGGATCCATGTATGAGAACAAAGTGTGGACTTTGGTTGACTTGCCCGTTGATCGGCAAGCAATTGAGAATAAATGGATCTTCAAGAAGAAGACCGACGCTGATGGTAATGTTACTGTCTACAAAGCTCGACTTGTTGCAAAAGGTTTTCGACAAGTTCAAGGGATTGACTACGATGAGATCTTCTCACCCGTAGCGATGCTTAAGTCTGTTCGAATCATGTTAGTGATTGCCGCATTTCATGATTATGAAATTTGGCAGATGGATGTCAAAACTGCATTCCTGAATGGATTTCTGGAAGAAGAGTTGTATATGATGCAACCAGAAGGTTTTGTCGATCCAAAGGGAGCTAACAAAGTGTGCAAGCTCCAGCGATCCATTTATGGACTGGTGCAAGCCTCTTGGAGTTGGAATAAATGCTTTGATAGTGTGATCAAAGCATTTGGTTTTGTACAGACTTTTGGAGAAGCCTGTATTTACAAGAAAGTGAGTGGGAGCTCTGTAGCATTTCTGATATTATATGTGGATGACATATTACTAATTGGAAATGATATAGAATTTCTGGATAGCATAAAGGGATACTTGAATAAAAGTTTTTCTATGAAAGACCTCGGTGAAGTTGCTTACATATTGGGCATCAAGATCTATAGAGATAGATCAAGACGCTTATTGGACTTTCACAAAGCACATACCTTGACAAAGTTTTGAAAAGGTTCAAAATGGATCAAGCAAAGAAAGTGTTCTTGCCTGTGTTACAAGGTGTGAAGTTGAGTAAGACTCAATGCCCGACCACTGCAGAAGATAGAGAGAAGATGAAAGATGTTCCCTATGCTTCAGCCATAGGCTCTATCTGTTGGGGAATGTAGCAATAATTCAAAATTTTCCTACGTGTCACCAAGATCAATCTATGAAGTCATCTAGCAACGAGGGAGGAGTGGATCTACATACCCTTGTAGATCGCGTGCGGAAGCGTTCAAGAGAACGGGGTTGATGGAGTCGTACTCGTCGTGATTCAAATCACCGATGATCCTAGCGTCGAACGGACGGCACCTCCGCGTTCAACACACATATGGAACGGAGACGTCTCCCACGCCTTGATCCAGCAAGGAGGAGGGAGAGGTTGATGGAGATCCAGCAGCACGACGGCGTGGTGGAAGTAGCGGGATTCCAACAGGGCTTCGCTAAGCGCTGCGGGAGGAGGGAGATGTGTCACGGGAGGGAGAGGGAGGCGCCAGGCCTTAGGTATGGTTGCTCCTCCTTTTCCCCACTATATATAGGGCAAAGGGAGAGGGGGGAGGCGCAGCCCTTGCCCCTTCCTCCAAGGAAGGGTGCGGCCAAGGGGGGGAGGAGTCCATCCTCCCCAAGGCACCTTGGAGGTGCCTTCCCCCTTTAGGACTCTCCCTTTTTTTCTCTTCTCTTGGCGCATTGGCCTCTTGGGGCTGGTGCCCTTGGCCCATATAGGCCAAGGTGCACCCCCTTCAGCCCATGTGACCCCTCGGGGCAGGTGGCCCCACCCGGTGGACCCCCAGGACCCTTCCGGTGGTCCCGGTACAATACCGGTGACCCCGAAACTTGTCCTGATGGCCGAAATAGCACTTCCTATATATAATTATTTACCTCCGGACCATTCCGGAACTCCTCGTGACGTCCGGGATCTCATCCGGGACTCCGAACAACTTTTGGGTTACCGCATACTAATATCTCTATAACCCTAGCGTCACCGAACCTTAAGTGTGTAGACCCTACGGGTTCGGGAGACATGCAGACATGACCGAGATGACTCTCCGGTCAATAACCAACAGCGGGATCTGGATACCCATGTTGGCTCCCACATGTTCCACGATGATCTCATCGGATGAACCACGATGTCAAGGACTTAATCAATCCCGTATACAATTCCCTTTGTCTAGCGGTACGATACTTGCCCGAGATTCGATCGTCGGTATCCCGATACCTTGTTCAATCTCATTACCGGCAAGTCTCTTTACTCGTTTCGTAACACATCATCCCGCGATCAACTCCTTGATCACATTGTGCACATTATGATGATGTCCTACCGAGTGGGCCTAGAGATACCTCTCCGTTTACACGGAGTGACAAATCCCAGTCTCGATTCGTGCCAACCCAACAGACACTTTCGGAGATACTGTAATGTACCTTTATAGCCACCCAGTTACGTTGTGACGTTTGGTACACCCAAAGAATTCCTACAGTATCCGGGAGTTGCACAATCTCATGGTCTAAGGAAATGATACTTGACATTAGAAAAGCTTTAGCATACGAACTACACGATCTAGTGCTATGCTTAGGATTGGGTCTTGTCCATCACATCATTCTCCTAATGATGTGATCCCGTTATCAATGACATCCAATGTCCATGGTTAGGAAACCGTAACCATCTATTGATCAACAAGCTAGTCAACTAGAGGCTTACTAGGGACATGGTGTTGTCTATGTATCCACACATGTATTTGAGTTTCCTATCAATACAATTCTAGCATGGATAATAAACGATTATCATGAACAAGGAAATATAATAATAATCAATTTATTATTGCCTCTAGGGCATATTTCCAACAGTCTCCCACTTGCACTAGAGTCAATAATCTAGTTCACATCGCCATGTGATTAACACTCACAGGTCACGTCGCCATGTAACCAACATCCAAAGAGTTTATAGAGTCAATAATCTAGTTCACATCACTATGTGATTAACACTCAATGAGTTCTGGGTTTGATCATGTTGCTTGTGAGAGAGGTTTTAGTCAACGGGCCTGAACCTTTCAGATCCGTGTGTGCTTTACAAATCTTTATTTCATCTCCTAGATGCAGCTACCACGCTCTATTTGGAGCCATTTCAAATAACTGTTCTACTTGGAGTTATTCTAAATTGTTGCTCCATTATACGTATCCGGTATCTCTACTCAGAGCTATCCGGATAGGTGTTAAGCTTGCATCGTCGTAACTCTTTACGTCGAACTCTTCATCACCTCCATAACCGAGAAAATTCCTTAGTCCACTAGTTACTAAGGATAACTTTGACCGCTGTACTGTGATCCATTCTTGGATCACTCTTGTACCCCTTGACTGACTCATGGCAAGGCACACTTCAGGTGCGGTACACAGCATAGCATACTGTAGAGCCTATGTCTTAAGCATAGGGGACGACCTTCGTCCTTTCTCTCTATTCTGCCGGGGTCGAGCTTTAAGTCTTAACTTCATACCTTACAACTCAGCCAAGAACTCCTTCTTTGACTGATCCATCTTAAACACCTTCAAGATCATGTCAAGGTATGTGCTCATTTGAAAGTACCATTAAGCGTTTTGATCTATCCTTATAGTTCTTGATGCTCAATGTTCAAGTAGCTTAATCCAGGCTTTCCATTGAAAAACACTTTCCAAATAACCCTATATGCTTTCCAGAAATTCTACGTCATTTCTGATCAACAATATGTCAACAACATATATTTATCAGAAATTCTATAGTGCTCCCACTCACTTCTTTGGAAATACAAGTTTCTCACAAACTTTGTATACACCCAAAATCTTTGATCATCTCATCAAAGCATACATTCCAACTCCGATATGCTTACTCCAGTCCTTAGAAGGATTGCTGCAGCTTTGCATACTTATTAGCATCTTTCAGGATTGACAAAACCTTCCGGTTGTATCACATACAACCTTTCCTCAAGAAAATCGTCGAGGAAACAATGGTTTTTGACATCCTATCTGCAAGATTTCATAAATAATGCAGTAATCGCTAATATAATTCCAACAGACTCTTAGCATCGCTACGAGTGAGAAAGTCTCATCATAGTCAACTCCTTGAACTTGTCGAAAACCACCTTAATGACAAGTCGAGCTTTCTTAATGGTGACACTTACCATCATTGTCTGTCTTCCTTTTAAAATCCATATGTACCTAACAGCCTTACGACCATCAAGTGGTTCTTCCAAAGTCTACACTTTGTTTTCATACATGGATCCTCTCTCGGATTTTATGGCCTCGAGCCATTCATCGGAATCCGGGCCCACCATCGCTTCTCCATAGCTCGTAGGTTCATTGTTGTCTAGCAACATGACTTCCAAGACAGGATTACGTACCACTCTGAAGTAGTACGCATCCTTGTCATCCCACGAGGTTTGGTAGTGACTTGATTTGAAGTTTCATGATCACTATCATAAGCTTCCACTTCAATTGGTGTAGGTGCCACAGGAACAACTTCCTGTGTCCTGCCACACACTAGTCGAAGAGACGGTTCAATAACCTTATCAAGTCTCCACCATCCTCCCACTCAATTCTTTTGAGAGAAACTTTTCCTCGAGAAAGGACCCGATTCTAGAAACAATCCTTTATTGCTTTCGAATCTGAGACAGGAGGTATACCCAACTGTTTTGGGTGTCCTATGAAGATGCATTTATCCGCTTTGGGTTCGAGCTTATCAGCCTGAAACTTTTTCACATAAGCATCGCAGCCCCAAACTTTAAGAAATGACAGCTTAGGTTTCTCTAAACCATAGTTCATACGGTGTCATCTCATTGGAATTACGTGGTGCCCTATTTAAAGTGAATGTGGTTGTCTCTAATGCCTAACCCATAAACTATCATGGTAATTCGATAAGAGACATCATGGTATGCATCATATCCAATAGGGTGCAGTTATGATGTTCGGACACACCATCACACTATGGTGTTCCAGGCTGTATTTTGTGAAACAATTTCCACAATGTCTTAATTCTGTGCCAAACTCGTAATTCAGATATTCATCTCTATGATCATATCATAGATATTCTATCCTCTTGTCACGACGATCTTTCAACTTCACCCTGAAATTACTTGAACCTTTCAATAATTCAGACTCGTGATTCATCAAGTAAATATACTCAACATCTACTCAAATCATCTGTGAAGTAAGAACATAACGATATCCACTACATGCCTCAGCACTCATTGGACTGCACACATCAAAATGTATTACTTCCAACAAGTTGCTTTCTAGTTCCATTTTACTGAAAACGAGGCTTTCAGTCATCTTGCCCATGTGGTATGATTTGCATGTCTCAAGTGATTCAAAATCAAGTGAGTCCAAACGGTCCATTTGCATGGCGTTTCTTCATGCATATACACCAATAGACATGGTTCGCATGCCTCAAACTTTTCAAAAACGAGTGAGCCCAAAGATCCATCAACATGGAGCTTCTTCATGCGTTTTATACCGATATGACTTAAGTGGCAGTGCCACAAGTAGGTGGTACTATCATTACTATCTTTTGGCATGAACATGTGTATCACTACGATCGAGATTCAATAAACCATTCATTACAGGTGTAAGACCATTGAAGGTATTATTCAAATAAACAGAGTAACCATTATTCTCCTTAAATGAATAACCGTATTGCGATAGACATAATCCAATCATGTCTATGCTCAACGCAAACACCAAATAACAATTATTTAGGTTTAACACCAATCTCGATGGTAGAGGGAGCGTGCGATGCTTGATCATATCAACATTGGAAATACTTCCAACACATATCGTCAGCTCACCTTTAGCTAGTCTCCGTTTATTCCGTAGCCTTTTGTTTCGAGTTACTAACACTTAGCAACCGAACCGGTATCTAATACCGTGGTGCTACTAGGAGTACTAGTAAAGTACACATCAACACAATGTATATCCAATATACTTCTATCGACCTTGCCAGCCTTCTCATCTACCAAGCATCTAGGGTAATCCCGCTCGAGTGGCTGTTCCCCTTATTACAGAAGCACTTAGTCTTGGGTTTGGGTTCAACCTTGGGTTTCTTCACTAGAGCAGCAACTGAATTGCCGTTTCATGAAGTATCCCTTTGTTCCCTTGCCCTTCTTGAAACTAGTGGTTTCACCAACCATCAACAATTGATGCTCCTTCTTGATTTCTACTTTCGTGGTGTCAAACATCGCGAATATCTCAAGGATCATCATATATGTCCCTGATATATTATAGTTCATCACGAAGCTCAAGCAGCTTGGTGGTAATGACTTCGAAGAACCATCACTATTTCATCTGGAAGATCAACTCCCACTCGATTCAAGCGATTGTTGTACTCAGATAATCTGAGCACAAGTTCAACTATTGAGCTTTTCTCCCTTAGTTTGCAGGCTAAGAAAATCGTCGGAGGTCTTATACCTCTTGATGTGGGCACGAGCCTGAAATCCCAATTTCAGCCCTCAAAACATCTCATATGTTTCGCGACGTTTCAAAAACATCTTTGGTGCCTCAATTCTAAACCATTTAGCATTACGCACTGAACTATCATGTAGTCATCAAAACGTGTATGTCAAATGTTCGCAACATCCACAGACGAGGTTCGAGGTTTAGCACACTGAGCGGTGCATTAAGGACATAAGCCTTCTATGAAGAAATGAGGACAATCCTCAGTTTACGGACCTAGTCCGCATAATTGCTACTATCAACTTTCAACTAAATTTTCTCTAGGAACATATCTAAACAGTAGAACTGAAGCGCGAGCTACGACATAATTTGCAAAACCTTTTGACTATGTTCAGGATAAACAAGTTCATCTTATGAACTCCCACTCAGATAGACATCCCTCTAGTCATCTAAGTGATTACATGATCCGAGTCAACTAGGCCGTGTCCGATCATCACGTGAGACGGACTAGTCAACATCGGTGAACATCTTCATGTTGATCGTATCTACCATACGACTCATGCTCGTCCTTTCGGTCTTCTGTGTTCCGAGGCCATGTCTGTACACATGCTAGGCTCGTCAAGTCAACCTAAGTGTTTGCATGTGTAAATCTGTCTTACACCCGTTGTATGTGAACGTTGGAATCAAACACCCGATCATCACGTGGTGCTTTGAAACAACGAACTATCACAATGGTGCACAGTTAGGGGGAACACCTTCTTGAAATTTTAATGAGGGATCATCTTATTTACTACCGTTGTTCTAAGCAAACAAGATGTATAAACATGATAAACATCACATGCAATCAAATAGTGACATGATATGGCCAATATCATATTGCTCCTTTTGATCTCCATCTTCGGGGCTCCATGATCATCATCGTCACCGGCATGACACCATGATCTCCATCATCATGATCTCCATCATCGTGTCTTCTTGAAGTTGTCACGTCATCTATTACTTCTACTACTACAGCTAACGGTTAGCAATAAAGTAAAGTAATTACATGACGTTTATGTTGACACGCAGGTCATAAATAAATAAAGACAACTCCTATGGCTCCTGCCGGTTGTCATACTCATCGACATGCAAGTCGTGATTCCTATTACAAGAACATGATCAATCTCATACATCACATCCTTTGGCCATATCACATCACATAGCATACCCTGCAAAAACAATTTAGACGTCCTCTAATTGTTGTTTGCATGTTTTACGTGGCTGCTATGGGTTTCTAGCAAGAACGTTTCTTACCTACGCAAAACCACAACGTGATATGCCAATTGCTATTTACCCTTCATAAGGACCCTTTTCATCGAATCCGATCCGACTAAAGTGGGAGAGACAGACACCCGCTAGCCACCTTATGCAACTAGTGCATGTCAGTCGGTGGAACCTGTCTCACGTAAGAGTACGTGTAAGGTCGGTCCGGACCGCTTCATCCCACGATGCCGCCGAATCAAGATAAGACTAGTAACGGCAAGCATATTGAACAAAATCAACGCCCACAACTACTTTGCGTTCTACTCGTGCATAGAAACTACGCATAGACCTAGCTCATGATGCCACTGTTGGGGAACGTAGCAATAATTCAAAATTTTCCTACGTGTCACCAAGATCAATCTATGAAGTCATCTAGCAATGAGGGAGGAGTGGATCTACATACCCTTGTAGATCGCGCGCGGAAGCGTTCAAGAGAACGGGGTTGATGGAGTCGTACTCGTCGTGATTCAAATCACCGATGATCCTAGCGCCGAACGGACGGCACCTCCGCGTTCAACACACGTACGGAACGGAGACGTCTCCCACGACTTGATCCAGCAAGGAGGAGGGAGAGGTTGATGGAGATCCAGCAGCACGACGGCGTGGTGGAAGTAGCGGGATTCCAACAGGGCTTCGCTAAGCGCTGCGGGAGGAGGGAGATGTGTCACGGGAGGGATAGGGAGGCGCCAGGCCTTAGGTATGGTTGCTCCTCCTTTTCCCCACTATATATAGGGCCAAGGGAGAGGGGGGATGCGCAGCCCTTGCCCCTTCCTCCAAGGAAGGGTGCGGCCAAGGGGGGGAGGAGTCCATCCTCCACCTCGGAGGTGCCTTCCCCCTTTAGGACTCTCCCTTTTTTTCTCTTCTCTTGGCGCATGGGCCTCTTGGGGCTGGTGCCCTTGGCCCATATAGGCCAAGGCGCACCCCCTTCAGCCCATGTGACCCCCCGGGGCAGGTGGCCCCACCCGGTGGACCCCCGGGACCCTTCCGGTGGTCCCGGTACAATACCGGTGACCCCAAAACTTGTCCCGATGGCCGAAATAGCACTTCCTATATATAATTCTTTACCTCCGGACCATTCCGGAACTCCTCGTGACGTCCGGGATCTCATCCGGGACTCCGAACAACTTTCTGGTTACCGCATACTAATATCTCTATAACCCTAGCGTCACCGAACCTTAAGTGTGTAGACCCTACGGGTTCGGGAGACATGCAGACATGACCAAGATGACTCTCCGGTCAATAACCAACAGCGGGATCTGGATACCCATGTTGGCTCCCACATGTTCCACGATGATCTCATCGGATGAACCACAATGTCAAGGACTTAATCAATCCCGTATACAATTCCCTTTGTCTAGCGGTACGATACTTGCCCGAGATTCGATCGTCGGTATCCCGATACCTTGTTCAATCTCGTTACCGGCAAGTCTCTTTACTCATTTTGTAACACATCATCCCACGATCAACTCCTTGATCACATTGTGCACATTATGATGATGTCCTACCGAGTGGGCCCAGAGATACCTCTCCGTTTACACGGAGTGACAAATCCCAGTCTCGATTCGTGCCAACCCAACAGACACTTTCGGAGATACTGTAATGTACCTTTATAGCCACCCAGTTACGTTGTGACGTTTGGTACACCCAAAGCATTCCTACGGTATCTGGGAGTTGCACAATCTCATGGTCTAAGGAAATGATACTTGACATTAGAAAAGCTTTAGCATACGAACTACACGATCTAGTGCTATGCTTAGGATTGGGTCTTGTCCATCACATCATTCTCCTAATGATGTGATCCCGTTATCAATGACATCCAATGTCCATGGTTAGGAAACCGTAACCATCTATTGATCAACGAGGTAGTCAACTAGAGGCTTACTAGGGACATGGTGTTGTCTATGTATCCACACATGTATCTGAGTTTCCTATCAATACAATTCTAGCATGGATAATAAACGATTATCATGAATAAGGAAATATAATAATAATCAATTTATTATTGCCTCTAGGGCATATTTCCAACACAATCATGTATGCAATGCTGTGTACCAGACCTGATGTATGCCTTGCTATAAGTCTAGCAGGGAGGTACCAAATTAATCCAGGAGTGGATCACTGGACAGCGGTCAAGAACATCCTGAAATACCTAAAAAGGACTAAGGATATGTTTCTCGTTTATGGAGGTGACAAAGAGCTCATCGTAAATGGTTACGTTGACGCAAGCTTTGACACTGATCCGGACGATTCTAAATCACAAACCGGATACGTGTTTATATTAAACGGTGGAGCTGTCAGTTGGTGCAGTTCTAAACAAAGCGTCGTGGAGGGATCTACGTGTGAAGCGGAGTACATAGCTGCTTCGGAAGCAGCAAATGAAGGAGTCTGGATGAAGGAGTTCATATCCGATCTAGGTGTCATACCTAGTGCATCGGGTCCAATGAAAATCTTTTGTGACAATACTGGAGCAATTGCCTTGGCAAAGGAATCCAGATTTCACAAGAGAACCAAGCACATCAAGAGACGCTTCAATTCCATCTGGAATTTAGTCCAGGTGGGAGACATAGAAATTTGCAAGATACATACGGATCTAAATGTTGCAGACCCGTTGACTAAGCCTCTTCCACGAGCAAAACATGATCAGCACCAAGGCTCCATGGGTGTTAGAATCATTACTGTGTAATCTAGATTATTGAATCTAGTGTAAGTGGGACACTGAAGGAAATATGCCCTAGAGGCAATAATAAAGTTATTATTTATTTCCTTATTTCAAGATAAATGTTTATTATTCATGCTAGAATTGTATTAACCGAAAACGTAATACATGTGTGAATACATAGACAAACAGAGTGTCACTAGTATGCATCTACTTGACTAGCTCGTTGATCAAAGATGGTTAAGTTTCCTAACCATATACATGTGTTGTCATTTGATTAACGAGATCACATCATTAGGAGAATGATGTGATTGACTTGACCCATTCCATTAGCTTAGCACTTGATCGTTTAGTTTGTTGCTATTGCTTTCTTCATGACTTATACATGTTCCTATGACTATGAGATTATGCAACTCCTGTTTACCGGAGGAACACTTTGTGTGTCACCAAACGTCACAACATAACTGGGTGATTATAAAGGTGCTCTACAGGTTTCTCCAAAGGTACTTCTTGGGTTGGCGTATTTCGAGATTAGGATTTGTCACTCCGATTGTCAGAGAGGTATTTCTGGGCCCACTCGGTAATGCACATCACTATAAGCCTTGCAAGCATTGCAACTAATGAGTTAGTTGCGGGATGATGTATTACGAAATGAGTAAAGAGACTTGCCGGTAACGAGATTGAACTAGGTATTGAGATACCGACGATCGAATCTCGGGCAAGTAACATACCGATGACAAAGGGAACAACGTATGTTGTTATGCGGTCTGACCGATAAAGATCTTCGTAGAATATGTAAGAGCCAATATGGGCATCCAGGTCCCGCTATTGGTTATTGACCAGAGAGGTGTCTCGGTCATGTTTACATAGTTCTCGAACCCGTAGGGTCCGCACGCTTAACGTTCGTTGACGATATAGTACTATATGAGTTATGTATGTTGATGACCGAATGTTGTTCGGAGTCCGAGATGAGATCACGGACATGACGAGGAACTCCGGAATGGTCCGGAGATAAAGTTTGATATATGGGATAGTAGTGTTTGATCTCCGGAAGAGTTCCGGAATTCACCGGAAGGGGTTCCGGATGTTTCCCGAAATGTTTGGGCATGAGAACACTTTATCTGGGCCAAAGGGGAAAGCCCACGAGGCTTTTGGAAAGTGCAAAAGGAAGTTTTGTGGAGACCAGAGGCTAGACGCCAGGAACCCTGGCGTCTAGGGGGTAGACGCCGGGAACCCTAGCGTCTAGCCCTGGAGTCTGAGAAGGAGTCTTGCCTTTCGGGTGAAACCGACTTTGAGGAGGCTTTTACTCCAAGTTTCGACCCCAGGGCTCAACATATAAATATAGGGGTAGGGCTAGCACCAAGGACACATCAAGAAACACCAAGCCGTGTGCCGGCAACCCCGTCCCCTCTAGTTTATCCTCCGTCGTAGTTTTCGTAGTGCTTAGGCGAAGCCCTGCGGAGATTGTTCTTCACCAACACCGTCACCATGCCGTCGTGCTGCCGGAACTCATATACTACTTCACCCCTCTTGCTGGATCGAGAAGGCAAGGACGTCACCGAGCCGAACGTGTGCAGAACTCGGAGGTGCCGTGCTTTCGGTACTTGGATCGGTCGGATGTGAAGACGTACGACCACATCAACCGCGTTGATATGACGCTTCCGGGAACGGTCTATGAGGGTACGTAGACAACACTCTCCCCTCTCGTTGCTATGCATCACCATGATCTTGCGTGTGCGTAGGAATTTTTTTGAAATTACTACGTTCCCCAACAATGTCATCCTTTAGATCCGTAGTAAACCGCCCTGATGTCATCTATTCGTTGAAGCCGAAGATTCACTTCATTAATGAATATCCAACTACCGAGGCGACATCCTGATTAACTATCCATTTTTGAGCTCCTCGATTCCCGCACTTGTCGTCTATCACTTTGCCTTATAAATAGGACCACGAGCCCTTCTCCTTTTCCCCTTCGCCTCCTTCACTTCTTCTTCCTCCTTGCGACATCTCTGCCCTGAGCGCCGCCACCGTCACTGAGCTTCGCCTCTGTCTCTCCGCCGGCCACTGCATCAACCTGGTTGCATCAGAGAACCGCGGCATACCTCCACTGCCTCGACAGCCACTGTATGTCCCTTCCTTTCTCCGCTGTAGATCTATCTAGGGTTTCCTTGTTCATCGAAGTTCTTCGAGACTCCGGCATTGTTCTTCCCCTGTTTCTTCTTAGTCCATGGATAAAACTTCAAACCTGATGTACTCCACGTAACGGCTTATCTTCTGTTACCAAAACAAACCTTTATGCGTATAAAACACTGATCCGGTCCCTTGTAAACTGCGTCGAGATCAACCTTTTAGGTCTAAATCCTTTTATTTTCCTGTCTTACGGTAGATCCAAAATTTCACTACAACCTTATGAAATCTGTTTTTACCTTACTTAGTCATTCTTGCCTTAGATCTGTACCCTTTTTTACCACATAGGCGGTTTACCTTTGCAAAAGCAATCTATCATATACCATTAGCCCTCTGGTGAACCGGACAAGACTTTTACCTCCGTCATTGTACTCCAGTTTAACAGTATGTGCATTCCTTTGTTTTGATATTGCCTTGTCCCTCATTATAGTACCGGCCTCCGGTTTACACAATTTACATACTTGTATGTCTTTGTTCCATCGTATCATATGTATCACCATGAATGATTTGTAAACCGGAATTTCCTTTCAGCTTTTCGTTTGCAATGGCCAAACAGTTTTATGCTTGCAACTGGGCTCCTTCCCGGGTTACCGAAGAACAACTTAACGGAATGGTCATGATTTGTACCTTGCCCAAAAAGAATGAGATCCGGTGGCGAGTTCCAGGAACAGAGAATCCCCTACCCCTAAGCAGGGTGAGGTAGTGGTATTTGTTGACCATATAGGCCGTGGTTTCAAACCGCCTGGGTCAAAGTTTTTCCGGGATGTGCTTTCTAGTTTCCAGCTCCATCCTCAAGACATTGGACCCAACTCGGTGTCTAATATATGCAATTTCCAAGTCTTTTGTGAGGTGTATTTACAAGAAGAACCAACTGCTGAGTTATTCCAGGATTTTTTCCATCTGAACCGGTGCACTGAATTTGTAGACGGGCCCAATACTGAACTTGGTGGCATCTCTATTCAAAAAAGGAAAGAGGTTGAATTCCCTCATGCCAAGCTGCACAGTCACCCCAAATATTGGAACCAAACATGGTTCTATTGTAAAGATACTTCCCCTGAAGACAAGAATCCTCTACCGGGTTTCCGTGCCCACCGGCTTTCCAACACTCATCCACTACCGCAACATTTAAGTGCTACGGAACAGGCCTCATATGCCCCTCAACTCGCCAAGCTCCGAGATTTTATGGCCAATGGTTTATCAGGCGTCGACTTTGTGCGTTGCTGGATATCCTCGAGCATCTTGCTTTAATGTGTGAGTATACTGGTGAATTAGAAGACCCCCAACGCCACATCAGCATTGAATTAACCGATGAAGAAGCCACTGAAGGTGTCAAGAAGATTTTGAATGAATCAGAATATGTCTGCTGCCAAACCGGCTTGAACCCCTTCTACACAAAAAACAAACCACCTGCTGTAAGTACTGTCCTTCCTTTTTATCTTCGATATCTTTTTAAACTGTTCAACCTGTGAATATCCTTCTGCTTGTTTGTAAACAGGTTGATGATCCATTCTGGAAGAAGAAACCTGTAGAGAAACGGCAAAGCCATCCCGTCCCAAAACAAAAGCCGTCAAGAGAACCTCAAAGCGGAAGGCAGCTGAACGCATCAGCATGGAACTTGATGAAGACGCAGTTGAACCGGAAGCTGAGGTAGAACTTGATTCACTTGGCTCCCTTTTCATGCATCTCATTAACAATGATACTCATCAGGAGGACATGGAGGGCAGCCAGGCTGATGATGTAGAGGTAATTACCCTTTCCTCTGGTTCAGACTCTATGCCAACACAAAAATCCCGTCAAACGGTCCGGAAAGTAAGCTTTTCTCATCCTCTTGCTTACTTGGATCCAACATTTATTTTGAAGACGCAGCAGCACGAGGCTCGCCGGACAACCCGACACAGCGGCCAACAGGTTACTTCAGCCGGTTTAACTGACACCCCGGTTCGGAAGCGCCGATCTAAGGTCTCCCCCACTTCTGACAATTCTTATCCCAAGGCAGGTTATTTCTGACAATCTCTTAATCCGTCCGATTCAAATTATCAGGTGACACCTCCCTCATCCTCTGGCGAGTCAACAGCGACCCAACTTCCTCCTCTCAAAACCGTAGCTGGGTAAGTACTTGAACTCCTTCTTTTGATGTTGTTCATACCTTGTAGTGTGCTTTAACTTTCACATCTATTGCTAATTTAGGGCCAAAGCTAGACCCAACAAAAAGGCTCGGGTGAACAATCCGCCCGAAGACCAGGTGGGTCATGAACCAGAGCAAACAGCTAAACCGGAACAGACAGCTGAACCAGAGGGTCCAAATCCAGAAGTCATGTTTGACGAACCACCCCCTCAAAATTTGAATATTGATAATCAACCAGAAGCTGACACCGTTGTACCTGACAGTGAACCGGTAGATCCAATCCGGGCTGATGACAGGTCTTCCAGTCCGGTGAGAGCCACTGACACTCCACCATCACCCGTACAAACTACTGGAGGCCAAGGAGATGATGTTATCATTACCGGTATGGGCCACAGCTCTCCTGGCCATCCTGTAGTCTTGGCCAAACATAGATCCAAGGAAGAGCGTGCTTCCATGGAGAAGGGTAAATGGAGCACTGATTTGTCAAGCTATGCCCATCTCAGCGTTGAAGAACTCCACTCCGGTTTTTTAAACCATCTACACTCAAACCGTGATTATGAAGCCGGTTTGGTGAACCTGATGAAGGAACGCTACACTACAAAAAAATACACTTCCGTGATGATACATGTTTGTCACAGTAGGTCTCTTTTTTTGTCATGCATGTACATCCATGACAAATTTATGACAGAATCAAGATAGTCATACCTGTGCTGTCGTAGAAGTATTCCATGACATTACCAAAATTATCATCACGGAAGTGTCCACTTCCATGACGATAAATTGCGCGTCACAGAAGTGCTTTCGTCAAGGGTGACCGACACGTGGCATCCACCGTAACGGAACGCAATTAAGCTATCGGGTCGGGTTTTGGATCCGATAACCCGTTAACAGCCCCGACCAATGGGGATTTTCCACGTGTAAAATCATCATTGGCTAGAGGAAACACGTGTCGGCTCATCGTCGGGACAGATGTCATCCACTCACTGGATAGAAGGCGCCTATGATACGTCGACACTGGCACGGCCCAACAAGTTTAAATGGGCCGACCCAACTAAAGGCCCATGAGATTTTGCGGACCATAATGGGCCGGCCTAGCTAAAGGCCCATGAGATTTTGCGGACCATAATGGGCTGGCCCAGCTAATGGCCCACAAGATTTTGCGGGCCATAATGGGCCGGCCTAGGTAAAGGCCCACAAGATTTTTCTGTGCCATAATGGGCCGTCCCAGGTAAAGGCCTACATGATTCTTGCGGGTCATAATAGGCCGGCCTAGCTAAAGGCCCACGAGATTTCGCCGACATTAATGGGCCGGCCCAGCTGTAGGCCCACAAGATTTTGAGGACCCTAGTAGGCCGGCCCATTAACTGGTTGCCGTGTTTTGGGCCAAATGCCGGCCCATATTTGATCCGGTCCATTAATGGCCTGCCACGCTCCGGGCCTAATAGTGGCCCATATGAGATCCGGCCCATTAAAAGCCTACCATGTTCTGGGCCAAATTACGGCCCAGATCAGGTCCGGCCCTTTAAGAGGCTTTGGGCTCAATTATGGCCCATATCAGATTCGGCCCATCAACTGGACACTATGCTTTTGGGCCCACTTGCTAAAGGCCAGCTTAGTAATTCGGCCGGATATTAGTTTTGGCCTGTTAAGGGCCCGTTTAACATTTTGGCCCTATATTAATTTCGGCCTGTTAAAATCCCGTCATATAGTTGGGCCTAACTACGGCCCGGTTTGCATCCGGCCTGCTCGCAGCCGGTATCTGATTGGGCCAAACAAGGACCCAGACAATTTTGGCCTGTTAAAAGCCCGTGATTTGATTCACACAATCATGGGCCGGGGTTCATTTCGGGCTGCTGCATAACTAGTAGGAATTAAGAACAAACCTACTCTATACAATAAAGAAATTACAGCATAGTAACTAAGAATAAACCTACACTACACAATAAAGGATTTAAGGTATATTACATCCACTAGGCATCAAAGTTCGCCACCAGTGATCATAAAGCGCAACGAAGAAGCAGATTACAAAAACTGGGCACCATTGCAGCGTAACAAAATAATACTGAACCGAGACCACTTCCAAGACAGTTCAAGAAAGGTTAGCCTTGCGGGGGAACTACTGCGCAAGCTGCTGAGCAAGGCTGTGAGACCGGCCTAGCATGTCAGTCATAGCTTCTAGGTGTAGCTGTTTAGCGATGAGGTTCTCATTGGTGTTCTCCGCAATCTTTCTTAGAGATAGGACTTCAAGTCGAAGTTGAGTTGCAGAATGCCTTTCTGCTAGAACTTGGGACTGAGGAAGTTGAACTGATTCAGACAACGAATTTGGTGAGCTTGTCTGACTGTTAGTCTCAAAACTTGAACACTGCATCAAGACAAGACTTTGGGGTTGTCTCGCTATCTTCAAGATGTTTTGCCTTCTTTGCTGCAATATATGTTGGGTTTGTCTCACAACCTTCAGCAGACTTGTGCATGCCATCAGTGTAACGCCTTCGATGCGACTATATCTCCCACGTGTCGAAGCACGACTTAGAGGCATAACCGCATTGGAAGCAATGTCGTAAGTGAGGTAATCTTCACACAACCCATGTAATACATAAGGGAAAGGATACATAGTTGGCTTACAATCGCCACTTCACACAATACATGAATAAAGCATTACATCATCCAAATACAATCAAGGTCCGACTACGGAACCAAAATAAAAGAAGAACCCCAAATGCGACACGGTCCCTGATCGACCCCAACTGGGCTCCACTACTGATCAACTAGAACGAAACAACACAAAGGACAAGATCTTCATCGAGCTCCTCCTGAGCTTGGTTGCGTCATCTGCATGGACTCATCGGCACCTGCAAGCTGGATTTGGAAGTATCTGTGAGCCACGGGGACTCAGCAATCTCGCACGCTCGCGATCAAGACTATTTAAGCTTATGGGTAAGGTAAAAGGTATAAGGTGGAGCTGTAGCAAGCGACTAGCATATATGGTGACTAACATACGCAAAAGAGAGCGAGAAGAGAAGGCAAAAGCACGATCGAGAAACTATAATCAAGAAGCGATCCTAGAACAACCTACGTCAAGCATAACTCCATCACCGTGTTCACTTCCTGGACTCCGCCGAGAAGAGACCATCACGGTTACACACGCGGTTGATGCATTTTAATTAAGGTCAACTACAGGTTTTCTACAACCGGACGTTAACAAATTCCCATCTACCCATAACCGCGTGCACGGCTTTCGAAAGTTCAAATCCCTGCAGGGGAGTCCCAACTTAGCCCATGACAAGCTCTCACGGTCAACGAAGGATATACCTTCTCCCAAGACATTCCGATCAGACTCGGTATCCCGGTTCTACAAGACATTTCGACAAGTTAAAACAAATCCAGCAACACCGCCCGAATGTGCCGAAAAATCCCAATAGGAGCTGCACATATCTCGTTCTCAGGGCACACTCAGATGAGACTAGCTATGAGTAAAACCAAACCTCAAGTTGCCCTGAGGTGGCCCCGCAGGCAGCTCATTTCGGACCAACACTTAGAGAAGCACTGGCCCGGGGGGGGGGTGTTAAAATAAAGATGACCCTTGAGTCTACAGAACCCAAGGGAAGGTGGTAGGTTGTTAGTGCAAATGGTAAAACCAAGGTTGGGCATTGCTGGAGGAGTTTTATTCAAGGCGAACTGTCAAGGGGTTCCCATTATTACCCAACCGCGTAAGGAACGCAAAATCTGGGAACATAACACCGATATGGCGGAAACTAGGGCGGCAAGAGTGGAACAAAACACCAGGCATAAGGCCGAGCCTTCCACCCTTTACCAAGTATATAGATGCATTAATTAAATAAGATATATTGTGATATCCCAACAAGTAAACATGTTCCAACAAGGAACAACATCTCCATGTTCCAACAAGGAACAAACTTCAATCTTCACCTGCAACTAACAACGCTATAAGAGGGGCTGAGCAAAGCGGTAACATAGCAAAACAACGGTTTGCTAGGACAAGGTGGGTTAGAGGCTTGGTTCAACAATATGGGAGGCATGATAAGCAAGTGTTAGGTATCGCAGCATAGGCATAGCAAAAGAGCGAGCATCTAGCAAGCAAAGATAGAAGTGATTTCGAGGGTATGGTCATCTTGCCTGAGATCTCGCAAGGAAGAAGAACGAGTCCATGAAGGAGACAAACGGACGTAGACGAACGGGTCCTCACAAACGCGATGTTATCGGAACCAACCCGAAGAAGCAAACACCGGAAAGAAGCACACAACATAGTAAACAACCAACACATGAACATGGTATGATATGCGGGATGCGGTATGTGATGCATATGCATGATTTGACAAGGAATGATTGAACCTGGCCTCAACTTGGAAATCCAAGAATGCCACTTGAAAAGTGATATGATTTTGGTTGAAATCGATATAAAGATCGCCGGAATCGGATGCACGGTTTGGAAATGGCAAGCAAAACAAATATGGCACCGGTCTGCGATAAACAGCAAATAGCCACCTAAATGCATCAAGATAATTATGCTACAGCACTCAAACATGGCAACAAAATGCATGGCAGGGATCCATTCATGGGGCTTAACAAAATATGAACATTGAGCTACGGCCAATTCATCCATTAATAGGTTCAAACAAGCATGGCAAAAGTGCAAACGGTAAACAGATTTCAGACTTAGTGAAATTAACACTAGTCTGCAATTTCAGATCAGGTAGCACACTTTGGAGCATGAAAACTATATGCTACAGGGCCTGAACCTGGCAAAGCAAAGCATCGCATGGGGCTACTCAAAGAGCTTAACAAAAGTCCCTTAGTGACCTTGAGCCAAAAGGGATCAGAAAATACAATTACAAGCATGTGAACATGGCAAAAACATAATCAGATCACGGACTTAGTGAAAAACTGGAGCATGCAAAATCAGATATCAAGTAGGCATGTTTACGAGCTCGGTGCACTCACTACAGAGCAAGTCATGACAATATAAGCATACACCCATCAACAATACACATTATATAAGCTAGACATGGCAAGAGCAATAACATAGCATGCACGGATCAACAACAACATCCTCGACAAAATCGCTAACAAGTAGACAATCTGCCAGGATTCATGAAATAGCAAAAGTAGAGCTTGATTGCCTCAAGCTAGGGTGCTCCATAAATGCAAACAAAGACATGGATGGATAGAGAACCACAATATTAACAAATCATCCTTACTGATCATCCTCAAAAGAGCCACGGATCATTAGGAAACAACAAGAACATATGGCATATTGATAAAAACAGATCAAGGACTTGGTGGAATTGCTAAGTCCCTGAAATCAGCATTAACGAATGCACTATTTACAAGCTTGTGCTAGTCACGACACACATCACAAAAATACATGGTTGACACCTCTGGAAAGATGGCAAAGCATATAACAAAACACATGTAGAGCTCAAGAGCATATCATGCACACAATAATCATGGCAAAAATGACAAATAGCTATTTGGTGCAGCAGATCTGACAATTAACTCAAATAGCTCTCTTCCAACAGCACTTCGGGCATCAAGATGAGCTCAAAAGGAAATGATGCAATGAGATGGAATGATGCACTCTCTGAGACGAACATTTTGATATGCTACACGTATGAATCGGAACTACAGATGCAAAGTTACAACATGATGAACATGGGCATTTGAAACATGGAAATCTCGGGGACTTGGTGAAATATAGACCTCTCCCAGATCTAGGGTTGGCACGGAATCCGAGGCGCGGACGGAGTTCGCCGAAGCACGACCGGAGACAGCGACGACGGTGGCCGAAAGACGCGAGATCTCGCCAGAGATGGCGGAACCGGGCCGGATCTCGCCGGATCCGGCCGGATCCCGGCGCGGGGCGGCGGCCTGGGAACGCGGGAGGCGGTCGGCGGGGTCGGTGAGCGGCGCGGCGCCCGTCGCCGGTGATGGCCGGAGTTGGATGGCGGCGGTGGCGCGCTCCGGCCGGGCAGCACGGCGACCGGTTGACGACGACGGGGCTGCGGGGATCGAGTGCGGCACGGGGAGGCGAGAGCCTCGGGTGGCGGCGGCGCGTCAGGCTGGGGGGGCCAGACCTGGGCCTCCCGGGCCCGCGCGGGAGAGGTAGCGCGTCAGGCCAGGTGGCGGCGCGGGGTTGGATGAGGGAGCCGCGGCGAGCCCCCATTGTACGGAGGGACGTGGCGGCGGCGGTGGCGGGTTTGTTCGGCCGGGTCCGGACATGTCCGGCGCGGCGCGAGGGAAATAGAATTAGGGTTTGACGATGAATTTCGGAGGGGATCACATATATATAGGTAGAGGGAGCTAGGAGAATCCAAATGAGGTGCGGTTTTCGGCCGCGCGATCGTGATCGAACGACCGAGATGATGGAACAGGTTTAGGTGGGTTTTGGGCCAAATTGGAGGGGTGTTGGGCTGCAACACACACGAGGTCTTCTCGGTCCCTCGGTTAACCGTTGGAGCATCAAACGAAGTCCAAATGGTATGAAACTTGACTGGCGGTCTACCGGTAGTAAACCAAGGCCGCTACCGGAAATGTTCAACCCCCACACACGAAAGAAAGGTAGAAATGACCACCGGAGGAGATAGGAGCGCCGGAATGCAAAACGGACAATGGGAAAAATGCTCAGATGCATGAGATGAACATGTATGCAAAAGAAATGCACATGATGACATGATATGCAATGCATGACACGCAAGAAATGACAAGGCAACAACAACGAATAACTGGAAGACACCTGGCACATCGGTCTCGAGGCGTTACAATCAGGCATGTCACCCTGAAACAAAGTAGAGAGATGACATGTTTTGCACGTGTATAAACAAAGATGATAACTGTTCTGTCAATTCTATCCAATTTCAAATTAGAAAATAAAGAGTATGTTCAAAATATCAATAGCATAATTTGGCATTGTTCATAATGCGGGGAGCTTCACCACACTACTGGATTACCATGTCAACATAACAAGCATAGATGAAGGGCAAAGAAAATCATTGTATCTATTTTGGATAATGTGCATGGCATGTTGTTCATATCATCAGCCACATCAGTAAGATAAAATAGGAGATGACAAGGTGCAAATGTGGGTTGCTTCACCACACACTGGTTTATAGATCCACAAAAACAAGCATACATATAGGGAGTATTAAGTAATGTGCATGGTATGAATAAGGAATTTGGTTTTACAAGTAAAACTGATAACTTACGGTTCTTACGAACATGCATTTTGGTAGAAATAGCAAACTAAGCAGCAGTAAACGATAGGGAGTATGAGAAAATTAAACAGCAGTTGAGGATAAAGGCTTTAGAAGGACTGACTTACATTAACAGTTAACACTGGCTATATAATGCCCTTCTCCATGGCAAGAGAAGGATAACTCAAGAATTTCAGCACAGAATCTTCTTCATAAGCATTGCCTGTACTCTACATTTTGTAGAGAGTAATTATAGATATGATAATACTGGAAGGGATAGAGGATAATGAAGATAAGATGCAGATTGATGCTACATAATCAACTACCAATCCCTGGAAGTACAAGCGTTACAGGACAAAATGTACTGACAAGAGCAATGGGCTACACTTCTGCACTGGCATTGTCTGTGTATTCTACTTGTTGGTAAGATTAAATATAGATTTGATCTTTTTTAGTAAATGGTGGGCGAGGGAGATAAGATGCAGAATGCTACAAAATGAACCAATCCCTCTTCCCATAATACAAGAGTGTTTTGAACACTAGTGTACTGTACAAAATGTTCTTATATTATGGGACGGAGGGAGTAGCTGTTAATGTAAGTACAGTGATAGACCACGTCCAGTCCTTACAAGAGGACTGCAGAGCTAAACCTCTTCAAAAGCATTGGGTTGATTCTAAATTTATGTAAGAGTCCATACGGATCTTATAATGTCCACCAAATGGACGATTACGAGGCTAACATGTGCAGTGATGCTACATAATCAAACAGCTATGAAAGTAAGTATGGTCATACAGGGCAAGAGGTACTCACAAGAGCAAAGCAGTGTGCTGTATAGTTGCGATATTCTGTGGTCCCTTGAGAACGAATGTTCTTCTGCTAACCGTTTTCGTACAAGTGAGACATTAAGGAAAATGCAGAAATGTAGTTCAAATTGTGATGTGATATCATAGACAGTACCTTACGCTGCAGCCGAGACCAATGTGTAACAAGATTATTCCAGTCACCATCGGATAAATGTAGCACCGGAGACTTTACAGAAATTTCATTCAGAGGCTTGCCATCGAAGTGCGCTTGCCTCAGGTAGGAACGATACTTCATCAACGAGTGTTTGAAAAGCGCAACCAACCCTTGCTCGTCATCACAATCCAGTTTGCGCCTCGCCTATTTAAAAGAATGAAATCTTGTGTCTTCTGTCAGCAGAAACATATGCAGTAATGACCATGAATAACATTAGTGCATTACTTACGCGTAAGTTGCGGAGGAAGACTGGAAATTGTTCTGTGTCTGCGGTATAATCTTTCCATGAAGGAAAGATGCGCACAAAGTTCCTGACAACAACATAAGCTTCATCTTCTAAACTGGGAAGAAATGGAACATGGGTCATATTTGCTGCAATTGGGGCTCTCTCTGGTTCGAAAAGGGATTTGGCAACTGGATTTGGTGTACTCTTTGCTGGAATGGGGGTTTTGCGTCGTACAGCTGGTGCTATGTCAACTGGCATAATCATACTGTTTGCTGCAGTTGGGGTCTGCTGAGTTGGCGCATCAGAAATGACCAGTGTAGTAGGGCTAGAGTCTGCTAGAGTTGGGGTATTTTGTAGGTCAGGTGATATTGCAACTACACCTAATGGGCTATTTGATTTATCAGGTACCACTACCTTTTCAAAATACTTTGCTTGTGCTCCTCCATGATCAGCAATCGCCCTCTTCCTTTTGAACGTCTGATACACAAGAACAGCATTTGAATGGATAAATATGGTATGATGACAGATGGAATATGTACTGAAAATGGATAGGCAGGGCGTATTCACATACACGATGTGTAAACTAAGCTAATGGCAGTTCAACAAAGTAGAAGCAATGCAAAGCATCAGTTGCAAGATATGTGCGAGCAATGTAACCTTGGAAAGTTAGATCAAGTACCTTGATGGGTGAATAAGATAGGGCATCTTCCTCTGACTCCTCCACTAGGGAGCTATATTGACTTAGGTCTCCCTCAAGCTAAGAATCACTGTTAGGATCATATTCCGAGCATGAATCTGTAGGTGGAGAGTGTTTGCATTGCATTGCATCCAGACTTGATTTCAGTCCCTTAATGCCAAGTTTGACAGCCATGGCATTGTTCTGCTTTATTATTTTCATGCGCGCAAGCTCATAATCATTATGATGCTATTCAGAATCTGAGATTCATGAAAACATAAAAAGTAGTCAGATTATCTATGGAATGCACTGCGGTTTCAACTCGGAGAGTGTCTCCCTATGAACCCCTGCATATGCAAAGGTCACCTCCCCAACCGTGCTGACCAGACCACACACAGAGATACACACCCGAGCGGCGAACATGCATTTTCGAAACTAATTTAGGAACATTTAGCTGACCAATTAAACAACTCTGTTTTAATAATATCAGATTCGTATTTGAACAACTAATCTTGTTTAGCTTGATGGGTGGAGCAGTGTTATTATGACACGCATGTATTCTGATCGTATAGTGATCATAAAAGGGGAAACTCTAAGCATATATTTTTTAGCAAAAGAGGGTTTTCCCTCTGATTTCTATTAAAGAAACCACCACGGAACCAACATGATCAATTAAACCGTATTATGGCTGTGCCATGGTAGATTTGAAGCTGCAAACCAGAGAAATGATATTTAGCATCCATTGTTTGCTTCGAACTAAGAACTAAATTCTGAGAGCTGAAAAGAAAGTAGAGTAACCAAGTTAAGATCTATTTTCTGGTTGATATCAAAAAGTTGAGGAGATATGAAGTACCACCTCTCTTGCGGCGCCGTGTAGGCATCGGGGGTGCGATGGCTGTCGGTGGCGTTGAAGTAGATCTGCGACGGTAGACGGGTGCATCGGGGGATAAGTCCCGTTACCGTGGAAGAGAAGGTCGTGTGAGCGGCCCCGGCAAAGAGGACGACGGCACCGATGAAGCGAGAGGACGCGATGCAAGGCTATTGGTCCATCGCCGTGGATGAGAAACGTCCATCTCTAGCAGTGGACGACGCAGTCTTGCTAGGTGCTCCGGCATGGTGGTGGACGGTGGCGATGGATGTGGTGGAGGACGGCGGCGATGGATGGGGTGGCGGACGGAGGCTAGTGTGGGAATGGGGTGTTCTAGCACGGACGGTGTATGAATAGGAAAATGGAGGGAGAGGTACGGGGAACCATGTTTTTGGGACGCGCCTGTCTGAATATGGGAAAGTTACGAACTTATCCCCCATTTCAAATTTGGACGTCTCGTCGGTTGGGGATAGGACGGTAATCTCGCATCTCCCAAATATTTGCCGGTAACTATTTCGGGCAAGGAGAGGGTGTTTTGCTGCCCACGGTTGGCGCCGCCGGTGTATGAACGGGGCTGACAGGTAGGGCGGTTGTGTCACGTCTGATGGAAGTTACACATCTGCCCCTATTAAAAATATTAGCCTACATCTATTTCGGAAGAGGAGAGGGTGTTTTACCGCCCACCGTGTATGAATGGGGAATGGAGGGAGAAACAGAGGTCTTTTGGACGAGCTTGAATCAAATGAGTTTTGCCGCCCATGTTTGACGCCCACTGTGTCGGAATGGGCTCAGAGGCGGTCGCGTCACGTCTAATTGAAGTTACTAACCTACCCCTATTTAGAGCAGTGGAAATCGGGCCGATGGATTGTCCATGTAATGGGTAGACAGTAATTTCCATCTCCCAAACACTTGGCTTCGGGCAGCCGATATGGGAGTGGACATTTTGCTGTTTCTTTCGAATTTTGGGACAATAAGCATGCATGTTTACCCTGGCAACAAAATTCGAATCCATTTTGTATTCCTATATGAATCTTTATAAATCATTCTATGTGTTTTTATATATCTTCAAAAGGACAACAAAGATGTATTCCACTGTCATATATGAATATGGTTTACAAATGCCGATACTCAAATTCAGAAACTAGAATCCAGTTTAAGGTGAATTCGAATATTTGGAACACTTCATGTCCAACTCAAATGTCACACGCAGTATAATGTGTACTCCCATTTAGATATGTACACAAGCGATGTATGAAGATTCAAATACCGAGTCAATCAACCAAGAATGTACGAAACTAACAGACATATAAACACTTATAGAGTATATGGATCAATAATATCAACTAACATACATAAGCCAGGCCGCTGTACTTTTTTTTGGCTACAACAGCATCCTTTTTTAGCCAGCATCTTGTCCCTTTCCGATGCGTGCCACTTATGGTCCATCTATACTACTATTGTTGAATGCACATTCAGCCCGATCGGCATATTTGTAGGTCTGGCACATCAATCCAAATGAAATGTCTCCGAGTCTTATCAATTAATACAGACTTGTGCTCAAATAAAATTACAAAAAAAACAATTATTACATGATCTCTAAAAGAAATGGTTTCATTGATTACATGAACAGACAACAGAAAGGTTATTCAACTATGGAAAGAACATTTCACCTATGATTTACCAAGTAGGAATTTAATTTCCTTTTTCCTTCAGGACCTTAACAATCTGGTCAGTCTCAGCTTGCTTCGTTTTCAAATCCACCAAATATTTAATGGTTGTCTTGAGTACTGCTTGTGATTGTGCTGTTTGCTTCCTCAACATGTCAACTTCATCTCTAAGTGCAGAAGCAGAATCTCTTTCTAGCACTAGTTTAGCCTCTAGAGCATCATCAGTTGGCAATTCATAATGCACGATTGGGCCGGTGCCACTGCTGTGGGATGATGCAACGTCCATGGGGACCTCGCTCTTTGATCTTTGGCTAACCTATTTTGCCATTAAAGTTCCGATTGGATTCAGAAAAGTTGAAGTTAGCAAAACATCTCAACTGGGATTTATAATAGCAAACCAGTTAAACAAACAAGGAATCAAAGAGTTTCAATTGGATACTGAAAAGTAGTTATTAACATCATTGTAACCCACTGTTGCAGCAGCAAAGCAGTTAAACAAACAAGTAGATATTTAAGTTAAGGCAAACAGGTAATTCTTAACAGTAAGTATCAAACACATAGATAGGCGCAGCCTACAATATGATTAACAGGTTGTGCCATTATGTAATCAGTAGCAAACTAAATTAAGCCAAGCAACATAATTGAATTTTTTTGCAATAAGTGGCTAACTAAAATTCCGAGAAGTAGGTAACTGAACTTACGCTAGTTCTTTGTACAGGCACACTGCAACTTCTTTTTCGCTTACAAGGTTGTACGAAGGAGTCCATGGCATCAATTGCTTGGATACGCAGTCCCAATACTTCTTTCTTCCCACACTACATGGGTAAGTCGAATGGTTAATCTGGTAAGATGGTGCGTCCTTGATATGTTATATGAGGACGTGTAGTCAGACTAGTTGTAGCCAAACACATCACACTAGCTTTTACTGTATATTTCATGCGATTACTTTTGGCATATCGAGATATAAGCAATCTACAATAGGATGAAAAGACTGGCATCCTTCACATTATTGGCGAACTCAGTTCATAGAAACAAGCAATTCAACCATTATGTGGGTAAATCAAAAGCGCCACTAGAATATTTTTCACTATCCAATCATACACGCAAAAAGGGGTGACACCACCATAGGGGCTGGTATGGGCGGCCACCTCAGGTGGCTGGAAAGTGTGCACCTAGTTTGAGTTGTCCAGGTTGGCCCATGCTAGTTTTGTTCGTCCCAACGCATGAGCAGGCAATGTAAAAAATGAAGAAAAATGTTTCAATTTGGATGGGCCAATAACATAAGTGCAAGGCAGACCCTATAGCAGGCTCGCGGCCCAAACGAGCGCCTCCCATATCGATCGACAGCAGGAAAAATCCCAATTCATTCGCTCCAGCCTCCAGTCTGGTTCGCTCCTAACCTAGCCGCCGCTGGACAGACCGACCCAGCACTTCCTCGTGCCCTTGTTGGAGGGCGGTCACCGGGCTTCAAGCGAACAGAAGGATAAGAAGATGAAGGTCCAACCCTGGGTGTAGCCTGCGTGGGAGGCAGCGGCGGCATCACGGGCATGGCATCGAGCTTGCGCAAATGGACAGTCGCAGCTTGCAAGAGTAGCATGTGTAACGAGAAGGTACATCACATCCCTGATTATATCTAATTCAACTCTTCAATTTCTGGCCAATAGTTAAACCTGACGGTGTTGTAAAACTGCTTGTATGTAGGGAATCTATGAGAAAATGAAACCAGTTTCTACTTATTTTATAACTCCCCCAATCAATACTGAACTAACTGAATCTGATGTATCTAATCAAGTTTCCGGTGCAAACATACAAGCTCATGTTGTTCTTGAGCCTGAAGTGCCTAATGAATAGACAGCTAATGAAGGATTTGATGCAAACATTTTACATGCTCCTGGTGATGAACATATAATGTCTAATGAGGGATCTAATGCAAGCATTTTGCAAGCTCACTGAAGGATTTAGTGTCTAATGATGATCTACTATCTTGAGAGGGATAGAGATTTGCAGGCATTGATGACAAGGAAATTATAGTGCATTTTCATAGCTTGAGGAAACGTCGAGGCCATCTACCAGAAATTCCCCGTATCATGAAAACATAGCATAAATACTTTTCTAATCTGTTGTTTGAAACTATTGGCATACTTGTGCAGGATAGATATATTGATATGCAGTTTGCGCACTGGTTATACATGCAATTACACTTCGATATTTTCAGCCAGAGAACGAATAATTCAAGCAGGTACAGACCATGTTTGTAGTCCTTGTACACCATGTTGCATTTTGTGTTTTTTGGTGCTTGCATCATTTAATGTTTATAATCTGAACTACTTTGGATTATTAGCTGGTTTTCAAAGTGCATGTAGCTTCACATTTCTCAAGTTATGTTGATTTCCGGAGTGCAAGTGCCTTCGTATTTTTTAAGTTAAATGTTCTCCCCTGGTAACTTCAATTCATGGATCAGCCACTACACACAAATCATACATGAATGCCAGTATGAATTAAATGAAATGCGGGGACTTACGCTAGCTCATTGTATAGGCTCACTGTAGCTCTGCTTGCGCTTGGGATGTTCCATGTACAAGTCCATGTTACCACTTGCTTGGATGTGCAGGCCTTGTGCTCCTTGCATCCCCCTCTGCATTTTTGACACGACGAATGGTTGATCAAATAAGAGGAATCGACCTTGATGTTGTACCGGAGGACAGATACTTACAAGGTTATACGGGTGTGCAGGATGTGTACCAGATCCTGTAGAGCCATCATGCTTCGCTAAAATATGGATTTGCTTGTTTTGGATGATATCTCCAGAAGAAATAAGAGTTAAGGTCAGAGTTGCATAGGCGTGTAAGCTAAGAGAGCAGTGAAAGGATATCCAAACATCGTCGGAACAGTGCACAAGGGAGTGATGTGTGGATACCTAGTTCGGGCCGGTGTTTGGGCATGCTCGCTAGCTAGAGTGCGGGTCACTTCAAAGCCGTTGAGGGTGATGCGCTTGCGTTGGCTGGCCGCGCACGGATGCAGATCTTGAGTGGCAGCGGAGCGCTATGATGCGGTGGACGAGACTGTTGGTGAATACCCAACGGCCTCGGGGGGCGGAGGTGCGACGATGTGCTCGGTGAAGTAGCCCCGGTGAGTTGGGAGACGGCGTCAGTGAAGCGCACCTGATGCGGTGGAACTCGGTGTCTATGAGGCACGTCGGTTGTGGCGGCCGACGTTGTCGGTGGACCACCCAGTGTGGTGGATGAGGGCGTAGATGAGGTAGCTCCAGTGCGGTGGTGAAGCATGACCGTCGTCTTCGTCGTCGTCCGGCACAGAGGTGGGAACGGTGGGGAAAGAGACGAGACGAGGGGCGATTCGAGGGTTGGCGGCGAATTAGGGATTTGAGCAATCTGGGCGCGGAAGGGGACGGTGGAGAAGAGAAATTTTGCAGGGCTGGAATTGGGGCCGCTAGATATTTCAATCCGAAACGTGGAAGCGCGAACCTATATTGTCATCGTCCTTTTTTTGGGGGGGGGGGGTGGGGTGGGTGGCTGGGTGCTACGCGTCCGTCCGACACAGCGACCACCCCGACAGGACTATGCTTCGGTGCCTTAAGGCATCTGCCTTTGTGTCCATGACATATGGGCCCAACAGGTGGCTGGCCCACATGTCAGTGACCCAAAGGCAGTTGCCTTTAAGGCACCGAAGCAGCGTCCACCCCGACACGACCCTGGTTTGCCTAGTGCACCTACATTTGAGAATGCAAACGAATCTTCTTTCATTTGCAAATGAATCTGTATGTATTACCATGCCCGTGTTTTCCTTGCAATAATTAGTCATTCCAAATGAGATACTCCATCCGTTCACTTTTGTTAGTCGTTTCAGACAACTTACAATGAACTGTTTTGCACATTGTCTGAAATGTCTTCAAGGTCTTATAAAAGTGAACAGAGGGAGTACTATAAATTAATTAATGAGGAGTTATTTGAAAAAAAATCGAAACGGTACCCACGCTAACGTGGATTAGAGTGTGTGTCACATAATTAGTTATTTGAATTAGAGTATGTGTCACGTAGTTAGTTATTTGAATTAGAGTGTGTGTCACGTAGCGATCTCCAATTCTAACGTGGATTTCGCATTTCACCGTATCCACGGTACTTTTTTAATACAAATTCATATGTATATGATGAACACCATGGTAGTGAGAAAACTTTTGGATGGATTCAAACAAATAACCTACAAAATAGCACAACAAACTGAGTCAATGTCAACTTTTCGAAACTTAGTATGGCACGAATTCGAAATAATTACCCGTATGCCTAGTCCTCAGTTCAAATCTTACAATGTACACCGAATTGAAACATCAATATTAAGTCTCGTACTATGTAGATTCAAATGTTCTTTTTAGCCCCCCCCCCCCGCACGAACGCTACATACTTCCTGTATCGGACAATCTTCCTCTCCTAACCACCTTAGGAAGTTATCGGTTTCCAACACACATTCATTCTTTCTCTCCATGTTTCGATCTCTAAGTCTCTCAACTACACAACCCCTTTTTCCACTCTATTACCAAATGTATTTACCTCACACACCCGCCATTGCACCCCATGCTGAGCTCTCTCTCCCCTCTCCCTCTCACCCTCTCGCGCTAAATACATGCATTGCCTATCTAGCCCCCAAGCTCTCGTGCATGCGCATGCATGCACGCTGTATATCTAGGTCACTCCCTCCAGACTGTCTCACTCTTTCTTCTGCACGGCAGGCCACACTCGCTCAATCTCGCTCTCTTTATCTGAGTCTCATTTAACCTCGTTTTCTTTCACACACAAATGATATATCTCCCTGTTTGGGCCTCGATCGACACACTCTATACTCTCTCATGCAGATTGTCTATCTAGGTCAGTCCATCCAAGCCGCCACCACTCTTTTGACCTCATGGTGGGCCACGCTCACTCAATCTCTCTCTCTCTCTTCGTATGTCTCGATTGACCTCGCTCTTTCTCAGACAAAAACGATATATCACCATGTTGAGCCCAATTCGACCTATTCACATTATATACTCTCTCATGCACATCATCTATCTAGGTCACTCTCTCCAACCCGTCTCACTCTTTCGATCGCACGAAGACCCTATGTGATCGGTTGACCTTGCTTCCTCCCACGCACAAAATATATATACACGTCTGTGACTGGATCATCTCTCAAGCTCTATCTTACAGCCCTCACCCTTGCCAAAAAGCTCAATCGAACAATATCTCTCCAGAGCATATATATTTGTTTAATGAATGTCGGACCACAGTCACTTTGTCTCTCTATCTATTTGTCTCTTGATTGACCTCACTTTCTCACACCGTATATTCCACGCATTGAAGCTACTACCTCTCCATCCCTCGCAAAGCCGGAGCTATTTACATTGCGAGGGGCACTCCAACCTTGGATTAATTTGTGTAGTCATTTATTCCGGTCGGTTTAGATTATATTTTCGTAGCATTCGGCCCACAACTACTCCAATCACCGTAGCGGGTAATTAAGCTACGGGGAGCACCTAATATGAGCACCAGGGAGCGATTGGATCGAAGATGCAGCGGCACACACGAGGCCTGAATGTTTTATTTGCAAAAAACCTTTGGAGAGTTTGGAAATTGTGCATAATTACAAAGACTACTCCCAAGCCATTGGATCTCACTTCCAACGGTGTAAAAACTCGTATCACCATAGTATCTAAGCTACGGGGTGGATGTGATATTCTATGTCGCTGTCATTTTTGTTCGTAAACTTGCAAAATACGTGTAACTCGTGCCGTTACTTGTCTAACCGCGCTAAGTGTTTGTTCAAATAAACCATCCTACACTGAAATATCGGAACAACACACGGGGGTCCCACTTGTCATTAATAAAATTTGGACCTAAAACTAACAAATCTGAAAGACGAGATTCAAACTAGCAACCTGGACTACGAAGCGTAAGTCGATAGCCTGAAAAACCAAATAGTTGTTGGCTTTGTCCCATAACTTGATTTTATACAGTACTTGCGTTGAGTAGAGTAGAGGGAGTGCTTCGTCAACACGTGCATGCCCGTTATCTCACTTACTGGTGGGTCCCAGGTCTGCGATCTCAATCTCTCTTCTCTCCATCGTCTAACCATTGCACGGGCACACACGAAGAGCGGCGCTAGCTTGCCGTGGTGTTATTAGAACTAAAAAAAACTTGGAAAATAGAATAATCTCCTAGAACAAGAGACGTTGTGGCTGGTCGAGACGGAGCTAACCACATCTATCCTCCGTGCCACGTTTGCATGATGAAGCTGTGTGGCTAGTGGGGTGTTTTCAACCGACTGGCTGGGTCCCGAGGTCGAACCATAGGTACTATGTCTAATACAGTATATTTTTACACGCACATTTTTCCTCCATGCCGAGACGTGGCACACCCTACCGCACAGTTTCGGAGTCCTCCCGGGTGGTGCACGCATATATTCTTCCTAACGTGGGACGCCCTACCAAGCGTTTTTTGGGTCCTCCCCGGTCGTAGCGCCGAAGCAAGTAAATGAGTCATCAAATCACGAAAGACCACCTTTCCCGCCGAGTACATCAGTGAAGCACGGTGGCTAGCTAGTTGGGCTAGTTCGACCGATTAGCTAGGCCGACCCCACATTTGTTTTTTCACCCCTTTTTTATATACTTGCTCGCAGGTAAATTTAAATATCCACCGTGGCGTTGCTCTGGTGTTTGGGTGCAGCAGGATTTTTAATTTTTTGATTGACAGTGTAAGTGCATCTAGTGCCACCCCTAGTTGGTTTTGGAGTATTGACGACAAACCTAGTTGAGGGACTAATGTGTTTGTGAGAATTGCAGGATAACACAGGTAGAAGTCCCTCATTGATTTGGTTTTACAACCAGAGATGACCCCTAAAACTTTATGAAGACATTGAAGTCAAAGGTGGTATATGAAGATATTCACATTGAAGACTATGACAAGAGAAGACACGATATGAAGCCTATGGAGCTCGAAGACTTAGATCTTTCGTAGTTCTTTTTATTTTGTGTTGAGTCATAGGAACCACCGTACTGTTTAGTGGGGTCCAAGAGAACCAGTCAGAATGACTGAAGTGATGCCTAAACCAAAAACCTATGTCTTCGAGTGAAGACTATGAGAGCGAATCTTGTCCAGAGTCGGACAAGTCAGCTTTGCTTGTAGCCCAAGTAAAGTTGCCATGTGAGTTTGAAATCTGACCGTTGAGACACGTGTCAGTTCCTTAGTGACCCAGGGTCATTTCGGACAAATCAGGTCGGGTTGCCAAGTGGCTATAAATAGCCCACCCCCTACAACCATAAACGGTTGGCTGCTCAGATTGAAAGTAAGGCTTTTGTCGTTTGAGAGCAACCCACCTCGAAGCCTTTGAGAGAGAATTCCCTGCGAGGATAAAGCCCTAACCACCAGAGCCAGAGAAAATTGGGCATCACTTAAGTCTTCTTGTCTGTGTGATCTAAAGACTTATTACACTTGAGGACTGTGCATCCTCCAGCCGGTTAGGCGCCGCGTTCTGAGGATCCAAGAGACATTGTGGATTGCCGGTGAACGAAGTCTGTGATGGTTTGGGAGTCTACCTTGAAGACTTACCAGAGTGATTGGGCAAAGTTTGTGTGACCTTAGCTCAAGGAGAATACGGTGAGGACTGGGTGTCCTGAGCTGCGTGTTCAGGAATGGGTGTCCGGGACTGTGTGTCCTAAGGTTTAAATACCTAGCCGCTCCAACCAGACGTACAGTTGTCACAGCAACTGGAACTAGTCCAACAAATCATTGTCTTCAACGAGTCACTGGTTTCATCTTCACTTCACTTTACTTACTGTTACTCCTTGTGAAGTCATTGTATGTTTGCTCTATCATTTGTCTTCACTGAGTGACTGCGTGTTCTGTTTGGCTTCACAATATCTTCCTACCTGATCCTTACTACCTAGCTGCTATTAGTCTTTGTGCTTTCACTTCATTGAATACTTGACTATGGTTTGCCTAGTGTAGCCTAGCTTCCGCTGCATGGTAATAGGTTTAATTTTATTGTTTTTCTTCAAAACTTCCATGTTCTGAAGAATTTCAAAAAATCGCCTATTCACCCCCCCTCTAGTCGATATAACGCACTTTCAATTGGTATCAGAGCAAGGTGCTCCCTTGTTCTATGTGATTCGGTTTAACCACCTGGAGTTTTAGCTATGTCGACTGCAGGGATAATTAAAGTCTCCGCTACGTGCCCCGTCTTCGATGGAACTGAATATCCCTACTGGAAGAATAAGATGCGTATGCATCTTGAAGCCATTGACGTCGACCTATGGTATGTTGTCGAGAACGGCGTTCCCAAGGCTGGAGAAGGTGTCACTGCTGCTGATGTCAAGAAATTCGTTCAACTGGACTCTATTGCCAAGAATATCATCTGTGGTCATCTGACCAAAGGACAGTATGGCCGTGTGAGTGCTTTGAAGACATCCAAGCTGGTCTGGGACTGGCTTTCCAAGGTCAATGAAGGCATCTCAACCCAGAGAGATCAGAGAATCAGTGTCCTTCGCAACCTCTTCAACCACTTCAAGCGAAATGACAATGAGAATGTCTAGCACACATTTGACCGACTCACTGACATCACAAATGAGCTTCAAGCCCTCGGCGCCACTGAGATTACCAAACACGAAGTCGTCAAGACGCTGCTGAGATCACTTGATAGTTCATTTGACATCCTGGCCCTGATGATTCAAGAACGTCCTGATTTCAAGACACTCGATCCGTATGACATACTTGAGAGGCTCAACACACATGAGTTTCAGCTTTCGGAGAAAAGAGAGATCTACGGTCCAAACTATGGGCGAACTCGTGCCTTGAAGGCAAAAGCTGTCTCCTCATCTGAAGAAGAATCTGAAAGCAGTTCTGATGACCCTGAAGACATTGGAAGGGAACTTGCTATGCTTGTCAAGAAGTTCCAAAAATTCACCAAGAAGAAAGGCTTCAGAAAGTCTTCCCGATCAAGTTCAAGGAATGATGAAGCTCCTGCTCATGACTACAAGAAGAAAACATGTCACAAGTGCAAGAAACTTGGCCACTTCATCTCTGAGTGTCCACAGTGGGACAATGAGAACAAAAAGAAGAAGAAGAGCAAGGAATATGACTCTGACGACAAGAAGAAGAAGAAGAAATACTCAAAGTCTTCTTCCAAGTCTTCTTCAAAGTCTTCATCACACAAGAAGAGCTCATCTGGCAAGGCACGTGCGTTTGTTGGCAAGGAAATGGATTCAGAGGAGGAGTCTGCTTCTGAGGAGGTGGAGGTGGAGTCTGAGGAGGAATCCGACTCAGGCGTCGCAAGTCTGGCTACAGCATACGTTGCCAAGTCCATCTTCAACACTGAAGACAATGACTTCATCACCGACACCGATGCAAATGACAAGGACTACTCCGCTTCTACCTACTGCTTCATGGCACGCGGTGCCAAGGTAAACACACGCACTACTCACTATCAAACATCTAGTGACGATGACTCTGATTGTGGTTCAAAACCTAGCTACAAAACACTTGCTAAAATTGCAACTGAACAACAGAAAGCTATGGAACATATTCAAAAACTGTTAGACAGAAGCGATGATCTGTTAGGTGCTGAAATGACTCGATCTGAATCCTTAATTGAAGACATAAAAAATCTTCACGTTAAGTATCAGGAACTTGAAAGTCGTCATGAAACTCTCTCAACAACTCATGAAAAGCTTTCCTATGATTATCTTCAAAGGAAGCAAGGTCTTGAGAAATTGAGAGCGGTTCATGAAGATCTTCAAATGGAAAACGAGTCACTTCGCGCCAAACAGATCAGTCCCGCTCAGGAAGGATTTGAACCACCATGTCTTAAATGCATTGAGCGTGATGATGCTACTTCTGTTGCTGAATGCTCTACTGCTACTGCTGTTGCAATATCTTCAACTGTTCATGCGGTAACTAACCCCTCTGCTGAGGATACCACCGCTATTGCTGATGAGAATGCTAGGTTAAAGACACTGCTTGAAACAGGGATGTACAAAAGTCTTAAATGGCATCAGACGCTATGTGATGTCCTGAAAAAGCAGATTCTGAACCGAAACCCTAGGAAAGAGGGTGTAGGGTTCATAAGGAAAATGAATGCAGATGGCTCTTACTGGAAACCTGAGTAGTACCCCAAAACCATGTGGGTTGCTGCAAAGGAACCTTCAGCAGATCCATCCAATCTATCTGGCTTCACTTGTGCTAACCCCATTATCATTGATGAATCCTTTGATGCAAACTATATACTGTTTAAGAATCAGAATAGTGAAGTGTTTGCCAGGTACATTGGTACTAACTACAGGAATGGACCGCCTATGAAGAAGATCTGGGTTCCGAAAAGGTGTCTAGAGAGTCTTCCTGTGAATGTCATCATGACACCTCACGTGAAGAAGATAAACCTCAGACCAAAGGCTTCATACGGTCCAAAGGCTTCATACAGACAGAGGACTCACCTGAGTCGCACTAACACAAATGTTTTGCAGGAAAATCATACTCAGGCATATGAATATGAGAGCGGTTCATCAAACCACCATGTTCATAAGACTAAGAACTATTCTGCTTATTCTTATGAGTACTATTGTCCACCTGCAAGACTGTTTGCTAAGGCTTCAAAGCCAAAATTCTCAGATGCTGCACTTAGACTTATTGCTTCTAAGCCACCCTTGAAGATGTGGGTGGTTAAGAAGGCTTAACTCTCTTTTGCAGGGAAAGGTCTCCAGCAGAAAACCAAAATCGTCTGACGCTATTGCTGGGGACCTTAAACATCTTGTAGGGCGCAAGATCAAATGCCCAAATGGTCTTACTATGTACTTCGTACCTGAATCGCCTGCTACTCTCCCTATTAGTCCTAACCTGGATCTAAGCTTTCATAACCCACTGGTTCGTCAAATGTTTTTGCTTCACAATGCTCTTGGTGAAGCCTATCCCCCTAACTGCACTGTAGGGTACGACACCAGTGTCTTCAGAATGGATTATTGACAATGGGTGTACAAATCACATGACTGGCAAAAGAAGTCTTCTTATGGACTCAACCTTACGTCCATCCGACAAGAGCCACATCACATTTGCTGACACTGGTAAAAGTAAGGTATTGGGTCTAGGTAGAGTTGCAATCTCAAGGGATCAACACATGGATAAAGTCATGCTTGTTGAATCCCTTGGCTTCAACTTAATGTCTGTCTCAATGCTTTGTGATTTGAACATGATCGTAATATTTGGAAAATATCGTTGCCTTGTACTAATGGAATCTGACAAGTCTATAGTGTTTGAAGGGTATCAAAAAGATGATTTGTACGTGGTAGATTTCTCGGCAGGGCCACAGCTTGCAGTATGTCTTCTAGCAAAGGCTTCAGAATGCTGGCTCTGGCATCGGAGGCTTGGACATGCTGGCATGAGGAACCTCCACACCTTTGCGAAGAAGAAGCATGTCATAGGCATCGAGGGCATCAAGTTCAAGAAAGACCACTTATGCGGTGCCTGTGAAGCAGGGAAGATGACGAGGGCCAAACATCCCTCGAAGACAATCATGACTACCACTCAACCTTTCGAACTACTTCACATGGATCTTTTCGGTCCCACTCATTACTCAACTCTAACTACTACTTCTTGCCTCTATGGCTTCGTTATTGTTGATGATTATTCTAGATATACTTGGGTGCACATAATCCTTTACAAGACTGAAGTGCAGGATGTCTTCAGACGCTTCGCCAATCGAGCTATGAACAATTTTGGCGCCAAGATAAAGCACATCAGAAGTGATAATGGCACTGAATTCAAGAACACTGGCCTTGATACATATCTTGATACCTTGGGCATCACACATGAATTCTCAGCCCCGTACACGCCACAGCAGAATGGCGTCGTCGAACGCAAGAACAGGACACTAATTGAGATGGCCAGAACGATGCTAGATGAATACAAGACCCCAAGAAAATTCTGGCCCGATGCCATTGATACTGCATGCCATACAATCAATCGTGTTTATCTTCACAAGCTACTGAACAAGACATCTTATGAGCTCCTTACTGGCAAAAAGCCAAATGTCAGTTACTTCAGAGTATTTGGCGCAAGGTGCTGGATCAAGGACCCACATCACACCTCAAAATTTGCACCAAAAGAACATGAGGGTTTTATGCTTGGATATGGAAAGGATTCGCACTCCTACAGAGTCTTCAATCTCTTTCATTACAAAGTGGTTGAAACAGTGGATGTGCGGTTCGATGAGACCAACGGTTCACAAAGAGAGCAGCTGCCAAGTGTACTAGATGAAGTTCCATCCAGTGAATCAATCAAGCTAATGGGAACTGGAGAAATTATACCTTCTGAAGCTCATCCTGAAGAAGAACTTATCATTTCAGCACCTGATCAACATGAAGACAATGCTCAGCCTGAAGACATTCCTTCCAACAACGACAATGAACAGCAAGAGCAAAGTCTTCGCCCCATACATCCTCGCGTTGCCAATGAAGTGCAAATTGAAAGAATAATTGATAGCATCAACGCACCTGGTCCACTCACTCGTTCAAGGGCAACTTAGCTAGCAAATTTCAATGGGCACTTCGCATTCATCTCAATATCAGAACCCAAGAAAGTTGAAGAAGCCTTCATGGAACCTGAATGGATTCAAGCTATGCAAGAAGAGCTTCAACAGTTTGAGCTGAATAGTGTATGGGAACTGGTTAAGCGTCCTGATCCACGGAAGCACAATATAATAGGCACCAAATGGATATACCGCAACAAGCAAGATGAGCATGGTCAAGTTGTCAGAAACAAAGCTCGTCTCATTGCTCAAGGATATACTCAAGTGGAAGGCATTGACTTCGATGAAACATTTGCTCCTGTGGCTAGACTTGAAGCCATACGCATACTGCTGGCCTATGCAAATCATCATAACATACTTCTATATCAAATGGATGTGAAGAGTGCCTTTCTCAATGGCAAGATTGAAGAAGAAGTGTATGTTGCACAACCGCCTGGCTTTGAAAATCCAAAACATCCTGACATGGTATACAAGCTCAACAAGGCACTGTATGGCCTCAAACAAGCCCCTAGGGCCTGGTATGACACACTCAAATACTTCCTGAAGAGCAAAGGCTTCATACCTGGTTCCCTGGATCCCACTCTTTTCACGAAGACATATGATGGTGAACTGTTTGTGTGCCAAATATATGTGGATGACATTATCTTCGGCTGCACCAATCAGAAGTACAGTGAAGAGTTTGGATATATGATGCAAGAGCAATATCAGATGTCCATGATGGGGGAGCTGAAGTTCTTCCTTGGTCTTCAAATACAACAACAACGCAATGGCATCTTCATATCTCAAGAGAAGTATCTCAAAGATTGCCTGAAGAAGTTCGGTATGCAAGACTGCAAAGGCTTCACAACACCAATGCCAGCCAAACATCATCTGGGTCCTGACGACAATGGTAAAGAGTTCGATCAAAAGGTATACCGCTCCATGATTGGTTCTTTACTTTATCTATGTGCATCTAGGCCAGATATTATGCTTAGTGTTTGCATGTGTGCTCGATTTCAAGCGGCACCAAAGGAGTCGCATCACTTAGCTGTGAAGCGAATTCTTCGATATTTGGCTCACACCCCAACTCTAGGATTATGGTATCCAAAGGGCTCAGAGTTTGATCTGGTTGGATTCTCGGATGCTGATTATGCTGGTGACAAAGTTGATCGCAAGTCTACATCAGGCACATGTCACTTTCTGGGATGATCACTTGTATGTTGGTCTTCAAAGAAGCAAAACTGTGTATCTCTCTCCACTTCTGAATCTGAATACATTGCTGCTGGATCTTGCTGCGCTCAGCTTCTGTGGACGAAGCAAACACTCAAGGACTATAGCATTCATCTGAAGCAAGTGCCACTTTACTGCGGCAACGAAAGCGCCATCAAGATTGCTAACAACCCAGTTCAGCACTCGAAGACAAAGCACATTGAAATTCGTCATCACTTTCTCAGAGATCATGTTGTGAAGGAAGACATTGATATCATACACGTCAACACTGAAGAGCTATTGGCAGATATCTTCACCAAGCCCTTGGATGAGAAGAGGTTTTGCAAGTTACGGTGTGAGCTAAATATCCTGGAATCCTCAAATGTCCTATGATCAGGCACACATCCTAACCCTTATGCATATTGATGACTTAGATGTGCAACACACGAAGTAAAGTATATCTTCAATCAATGAAGACATACATTCTAAGTGTGAATACATTAATGTGGAATTTGACTTCGGAGCACCACGATAATTGTGCGCCGTGTCTGGGTCTAATACTTCCTATACGGTAGGTAACGCCACCACCAAACGTTCTATTTTGAAGTGTTTCACTCATGGCATTACCATTGCAATGTCTTCACATTTGGTTTGGCTTTGAACTCAACATATTTTCATGATTATCTTCACTATGTTGATTATAGATACATATATATATATATATATATATATATATGCTAGTGTTCTGTCCTCTACAGCATTCACTTATAGCTATGTCTTCGTGTTGAATCTTTTGAACTAAGTGAATGTGATCGGACCCCAACTTCTCTATGCTTTCTATCTCGAACTCTATCTCTCCAAGTCATATGCATTCTATTGAAACTGTCGAATGTCTTCTCTACGTCCTTGTCAACAGAAGATACAGAGACAACCATTAAGTCCGTTTTCAATGCTCATTCCTCCACATGAAATCCGGAGAAGTAGGAACGACCGCCCGACAATCCAGGCGTGCGTGGGACGTGAAACAAACCCCAAAATTCAGCATACTGGCCACGTGTTCCTCAGATGCGAATCGCCAGGGGCACCTGTGTAATAGCACAGTGCCGCCCCTGTGCCTATAAGTACACACTCACAGCGGTCATTATCTCTTCTTCCACCCTCGCACGAACCCTAGCACCACCGCTAGCTCTCGATGACGCCGGCGACGAAGCGCTTCGCTGCCGCAACCTCTCCGACGCCGTCTTCACGCCGACCGCGGACATCATCCTCTCCACCGTCGCCGTAGGTCTCCTCCGTCGCCAAGTTAGGGCACGGAAGAGTGAACTGCTCGGCCTCATCTCCCACTCCGTCTAGCAGTTCTCAGTGTGGTAAATAAAACTCCCTTTTTACAGCACCGTTGATCCTATTGATCTGTCACTTTCTACCACAAGCAGTTTCTATTCACACAAGCTAGATCTCTCTCATACTGCATCTCATAACATGCCTAGTATATTCACTTGTGCTTCACAAAGTAGTTAGATTCCTCACTTGTACTGATCTGTGGATTCGTACAAATCTGGAACCAACTTCTTATCTATGAGTGAATGTCTTCGCACGATGAGGTCAATGTCTTCTAAACTGATTTATCTTCAAAATCTTCTGAGAATGCATATGACCTCTTCCCCTTCCCTCGCACCTTAATGCTGTGACAGGTACATGTCCGTGGGAGAATCCTTTGGTTCTCATAGTCTGCATTCATTTGCAGAATTCTTACAGCATCACATCAATTCTCCCGAAGCCAGTTCCTGTTGGTCCAGCAAGAGAAAGCCTTTGAAGCCGTTGAACGTCTTGAAGCCTTTCAAGTTAAAGTTTATGGCTTCAGAGAAAGCAGCAAGGAAGGGGGGCAGACAACGTCGTGGCGGAACATCCAGAGATCTGCCTGATGAACTCGCAGAAATGTATAAGACAGGTCCTGAAGAGGATTATAGTCAGCGCAAGACCCGAATCCAATGGATTCGACGCTATTGGGCAGAACAATGGTTCAAATACCGCTTCACAACCCAAGAGTATGCTGAGAAAAGTGCCATCAAAAGACCGTGGGGAGACATCTTATACAAGAATCTTCTACCCAGGTCCAGAGATGAAGCTATTGCCCAAAGCTTCTATCCATGCAAGGTTCGTGGGCCACAGCCTGATGATGCACATCCGTCGTCACTACTCTAGTGTCGTGACGACAATCTGTTCAAGCGCAACTTCCAGTTTGCCCAAAACTCAGCAAAGCAGAACAAGAAGAAATTTGGGTTAGACTTCAACCCTGGTCCCTCAGCACCAAGGGCAGATGGCACACGAGAAGCAAAACCCAATGTCATCGGTCCTTATGCCAACCTTGAAGGCCTCATCACCCGCATCTTAGTTCAAGGGACCGCAGTGAATGAGCCTCCAGCTGACTCTGAATCAGAAGAAGCTCCTGCAGTGCTGAAGCCAAAGAAGATGAAGAAGTCTAAAGCTTCAAAGCCTGCCTCTTCACCGAAAATCTCAATGGCGAAGCCACTTGCAACTGCACCTCCTGAAGACAGTGTGCAGTCTGAAGATTTATCACGCGTCTCCAAGCCCCAGAAGGCCAAGATGCCTCTGTCTCACACTGGCAAAGAGCTAACAGCTGCTGCCATTCTGCGCAACGACGACGTTGATCTGTCAAGTGATGAAGATCTTGCAGATGACGCTCTTGAGAAACTCATCAAGAGCAAAGAAGAAGCAGAAATCTTCAATGATCTGCCTCTCTTTGATGTCACCATCATCCACAACTTCATTGACGAGTGGTTTGACATGCCAAACATCAGCTTTGAAGATCTGCAGCTACCCATTGGCCTCAGTGTCGCCTTCCAAGGCGCCATTGCTTCAGAACTTGCTATTGCCCAGCGCATTGTTGAACTGAAGCAGAAGATTGACTATGAAAAGGCTCAGTTCAAGAAGCATATGGCCAAGCTCAGCGTGCAAGAAGTGAAGAACTTCAAGACAATGATGCACGAGCTCAAGGAAGCCTTTGTGAAGAAGCATGCAGAAGCTCAGGGTTCGCGTGAGCGCATGAAGACTCTGGCTGACAGATGTGTGCAAGCCTATAATGAGGCTGAGAAGCGCAAAGCACTTGGGCGTCCTGGAATTGACCCCAGGATGGCCGCAAAGAAGAAGAAGAAGCCTGCTACGGCTGAATCTGATGCACCAAGGCAAGAAGCAGTTCCGATTGTCTTCCCAATAAGAATGACTGGCTCGAAGCCAAAGAGCCGATCAACAGCTTCAGAGCTCAAGAAGACAAGAACTGTTGAGGCTGAAGCCAGGAAGAGGAAACACTCTAAAGACTCTCCTACTGCCCCCACCAAGAAAAAGCGAAAAACCAAGAAAGCTCGGGCTGCTCCCACAGAGCCCTTGAGAGTTGAACCCATTTCTATGGTTCACCCTGATGCAGAACGTCAACTGACGGTTCATGAGCCTGCTTCCACAGAGGCTCCTGAAGCTGAAGACATTCCAGCAGCTGATCCCATCGCTGCTGAAGACATTGGTCATCATGACAATGTAGAAGATGATGCAGCCCTTCCTCAGTTAGAAAACAGCGAACTCATCAGCATTGGTCGTCCACTGACGCCAATTGCACAGGATGCTTCATGGGCGGATCGCCCTCAAGAGGAAGAAGACTATGAGGCCCAGCCCACTCCAACTCCACAGGCATCGTCTGCATTCCGCAGGCTTCGCAAAGGTCCAAGGCCTCAAGTCTATGCTGAAGACATTCCGGCTGCATCAGCCGCAGAAGAAGAAGTACCACAAGATCCCATTCCCTTGCTCCACCAAGAAGCAGTTCTCCAGGAGAACGTGCCTGTGACCGACCCTCCAGCTAGTCAAGTGGAGGATGAAAATCTTGAGGCTGCCACAACAAACACCGAAGCTAATGTGGAGCCCTCCCCAGCAAAAGCTTCAGAAGATAGCAAAGCCACTAATCCCGCCACTTCTGTTCCTGAGTCTGCTGCCGGTCCCCAACTCAACTATCATGTTGAGCACAGGCCTCAGGTCCAGAAGCCAATCCCAAGACTGCCAAGGTTTCCAGGTCCTGCATCAGCACCTGGCTCCTTCAACATCAATGGCTTCAGGGCAGACAACACGTTCTTCAATAGCTCCAGGAACCCCTACTCAAGGGAACGAATATCATCTGATCGGTTCTGGAGCTATCCTCAGCGAAGCTATTACTCTTGCATTCTTTACAACCAAGGTCGCATCTTCCCACACAAGCGCCTTGACATTGAAGCTATAGCTGGTCTGCCCTGTCTAGAAGAAGCGTTGGATTGCTTCAAGCAAGTGGGTCTGCTGCAATTTGTAACTGCTGAAGAGCATTGGAATGAAGAGCTGCTGCTACAATTCTATGCCACACTTCACATCAAAGGATACAACAGAGATCCGAAGACTTGGGTCTTGGAGTGGATGACTGGCAACGTTCATCATGAAGCCAATGCATTTGACATCATTGAGCTCACTGGCTTGCCCACTCCTGGCGATCTCTTCGAGCAAGGCTGTCAGCTGCATGCTGAAGCTATTGAGAGCATCTTTCAGCGGCCAAAACCTAATATGAGTCCAATGTTCAGCATGATGAAGCCATTGCCTCAAGATGCTGCGTGTCCCACAGAGTTCTTCGTTGAAGACCTAGAGTACGTGCCCAGAACCATCTATCACATCATTAGGCGAACTCTCTGGTCTATCAAAGGGCACTCTCCAAATGCCAAGCTTCAGGGTGCAATGAAGACTTTGGTCTTCTATATACTTAATGGCAAATGCTTCAATGCACAGGACTTCTTCATACGCCAACTTGCTGCATCAGGCATTGATCTGTTTGGTTTGAAATTCTACGCCCCTTGGGTCATGCGGCTGATCAAGCTACACTCCGCCATCTCGTATCAGCCCTCAGCCCGCAACCATCGGATCTTCTTGCCTGACGTGGACATGTCTACTGAAGCCATATATTCTGAGCCTGCCAAGCAACCTCTAAGTCTTCAGAATGCAGAACATCAGAGTTATACACAGAACGTTGAAGGCGTTGAAGCAGTTTCTCGGGTGTATCCTTTGGCTGGCACTACACGTGCACCACACCCTGCTTCAACTTAAGCCACTGACAGTGCCACTGCTTCAAGACCCAAGAAGCGCACTCGTGTTCTCAACGACCGAGAGCTTCTTGTGGCCCTACATCAGAAACAAGATAGGCATCATGACTGGCTGAAGCGTTAGATGAAAAGGCTCTTGGTGGATGTTAATCGCACTCGAAATCTTGCCACCAAGAATGCTTTCGTTACCCATGAAACCTGTCGCCGCACATGGAAAGGGCTAACGATGATGCTTTCTGAAGCGGATCTTCAAGAGGATGGCTTCACTGAGAGATTCAAGTTTGACTCCACACCTCCTCGAAGGGCTGTGCTGCTAGGAACTCCATCCCTTGAAGACTCTGAGTTCTCTTCCTCTGCTGCCACAGTGACTGCCAGAATTATTGAGGAAGAAGACGATGCTACTTCACCGCCATATCCTTCAGCACCTCCAAGCTCTTCTGCACCGCCAAACAACACCAACAACCCTGCTACTTCACCTGCTCCTCAAGGGAACGAGTAGAGGCTCTATGTCTTCAAACCTTTTTGGTCATTACTGACAAAAGGGGGAGAAGCATATGAGATTGATAGTCTTCAAGCGGGTTCATATGGGCAGGTGCCTTATATTTTTCTTCGTGCGTACAACTCTCGTTTTTTGCTACATTTGGTTCTTATGAGTTGTAACACTTAAACTAGATGGTCGTCTGGTACTTATTTGCCACCTTGTTTTGCAAAGATAAATTCCGCATGTGCGACGATAAATTCCGCACTTAGCTCATTCTATAGACGTCCATTTTCCATTATGCATATCATTATCTTCATATACTTTCACATGCATAGTGGATTGTCATCATAAGTTGAAGTGGATCTCCACAAGTACAACCTGCCATGTGCATTTGCATTCCAAAAGCAAATTAACTTATATGCACATCTTCAGGGGGAGCCCTTGCAACTTATGAAGACAATTCCTTATTCTTTACAATTTCACAGATTATATTCCCCGTTGAAAACTTCAACTAGTTTGTCATCAATCACCAAAAAGGGGGAGATTGTAAGTGCATCTAGTGTCACCCCTAGTTGGTTTTGGAGTATTGACGACAAACCTAGTTGAGGGACTAATGTGTTTGTGAGAATTGCAGGATAACACAGGTAGAAGTCCCTCATTAATTCGGTTTTACTACCAGAGATGACCCCTAAAACTTTATGAAGACATTGAAGTTAAAGATGGTATATGAAGATATTCACATTGAAGACTATGACAAGAGACGATATGAAGCCTATGGAGCTTGAAGACTTAGATCTTTCGTAGTTCTTTTTATTTTGTGTTGAGTCATAGGAACCACCGTACTATTTAGTGGGGTCCAAGAGAACCAGTCAAAATGACTGAAGTGATGCCTAAACCAAAAACCTATGTCTTCGAGTGAAGACTATGAGAGCGAATCTTGTCCAGAGTCGGACAGGTCAGCTTTGCTTGTAGCCCAAGTAAAGTTGCCGTGTGAGTTTGAAATCTGACCGTTGGGACACGTGTCAGTTCCTTAGTGACCCAGGGTCATTTCGGACAAATCAGGTCGGGTTGCCAAGTGGCTATAAATAGCCCACCCCCTACAACCATAAACGGTTGGCTGCTCAGATTGAAAGTACGGCTTTTGTCATTTGAGAGCAACCCACCTCGAAGCCTTTGAGAGAGAATTCCCTGCGAGGATAAAGCCCTAACCACCAGAGCCAGAGAAAATTGGCCATCACATAAGTCTTCTTGTCTGTGTGATCTGAAGACTTATTACACTTGAGGACTGTGCATCCTCCAGCCGGTTAGGCGTCGCGTTCTGAGGATCCAAGAGACATTGTGGATTGCCGCACGAAGTCTGTGAAGGTTTGGGAGTCTACCTTGAAGACTTACCAGAGTGATTGGGCGAGGTCTATGTGACCTTAGCTCAAGGAGAACACGGTGAGGACTGGGTGTCCTGAGCTGCGTGTTCAAGACTGGGTGTCCGGGACTGTGTGTCCTAAGGTTTAAATACCTAGCTGCTCCAACCAGACGTACAGTTGTCACAGCAACTGGAACTGGTCCAACAAATCATTGTCTTCAACGAGTCACTGGTTTCATCTTCACTTCACTTTACTTACTATTACTCCTTGTGAAGTCATTGTATGTTTGCTCTATCATTTGTCTTCACTGAGTGACTGCGTGTTCTGTTTTGCTTCACAATATCTTCCTACCTGATCCTTACTACCTAGCTGCTATTAGTCTTTGTGCTTTCACTTCATTGAATACTTGACTATGGTTTGCCTAGTGTAGCCTAGCTTCCGCTGCATGGTAATAGGTTTAATTTTATCGTTTGTCTTCAAAACTTCCATGTTCTGAAGACTTTCAAAAAATCGCCTATTCACCCCCCCTCTAGTCGATATAACGCACTTTCAAACAGGAGGAGGCGCCACAGGATTTTTAATTTTTTGATTGATGGGAGCAGGCGCGGCAGCAATTAGTCACGATGACTCCGCCTGTACCCACTGCTCCCTGATGTGAGAAGTCGTCAACTAGTGTTTTACCGTGGTGAAAACGAAAAGATTCCCTGCTCCTTCGGCCTTCCCGTAGATTGCATTGCCTTTCAACCGTTTCGCCCCCTTTGCTTCCTCTCCCCATTGCTTCTACCTAGTGCCATGGCGGCGCAGCAGATCACGGAGTCCGAGGTGAGGCTCCTGACACAGGAGATCCATGCCAAGGATGCGGAGCTCAGGGCCAAGGACGTGGAGCTCCATGAGCTCAAGGAGGAGAGGAGTGCCATGCTCCTTTGTTATGTGCGGTAGTTCACGGAGCTTCAAAAGCGGCAGGTGTCCACCACAAAGATGCTCGAGGCGTCGGCGGCGTTGCTGCAGAAAGCGGGAGATACGATAGGCCGTCAGGGGAGCCGGTTGGAGCGTGAGCGGGCCGATCGTGATGAGGTCCAGGATCGCCTCAGCCACTTGGTGAACCAAGTTGCCACACACGTGTTGCGGCTGCACGATGCCTACCGTCGTGCCAGCGCGACGATGCCGGCCATCGGGATAAACCCGTTCGACCACCCGGTCGACTTCAACAAGCTGCGGCTTCCTGACCTGGTCTCCTTCTTCACCTATATCTCCGAGGAGCTGAGCCGTCTCCGCATGATGGTGGGGGCTGAGCTGGACAAGGAGGGGTTGCGGGCTGCCATCACCGTTGCCGGGCGAATCCTTTCAGGGCTCCGTCACCGGAATCCATTCGTGCCATTGGACGCCGTCTTTGACGAGCTGGCTCCCGTCGACCGGGAGCGGGCTCTGCGGGCGGTTGCACCCTGCATCACCAATGTCGTGCGCCTCGAGAAGCAGAGGGGCTTCGGTGGTGTTTAGGCGCCCTCTGCATGGGCATGTCTATGTCTCGGCGCAACATGACCGTTGGATCAAACTCAGACGGTGCAGATCAGTCACTGTAGCACAAAGCGTGTGGGTGTGTTTGGTTGCATTCTCATCTCAATATAGTTGTTTCCTCTTCGTGTATTTTTGTCAACCTACTAGTGTGGACTCATGCACCCTTCATGCACTCTGCCAAACACCTAAAAGTGGGTCGGGAAGGGAACTTTTGCCCCCATCCCGTGCACCCTTCATAAACCCTGCCTAACACTACTCATGCTTCATATGGTTCATGTTTCGTGGAGTACTGTAGCACCGTACTCTCCGTGCGCTGTGGACCTAGTTCTGTTAACATTGATCTCACCGTCCATTCTCGACCGGACAGTCGAAAAAGCGGTACTATGTTACATATAGGAGTAGTTGACATGCGCACAACATCATTTGTTATCATCATATCTTACTACACTAGCAACAAGATTGTGTAGTACTGACGTATGAACCACTGCACATGCCTAGTAGTAGGAGCACTGTGTATGTTCAAGTGGCTATCGTGTTTCGCACTCCTCCGTCGTAAGAGTGGAAACGCTTGCTGTAATCATTTTTTTCTTCTGAAAAACAGTGGACACGCTCTACCGTGCGGATCCTCCTCCAGCCATGCACTAAATTACTCACTTTCGCCGACGCGTGGGACAACCAACATCGGGGTCCACCAGCCATGCAATAAATTACGCCGTAGTAGAGTGACAGTAGACTACCCCGATCGAAGCGCCGCAGTAATGCCCAATGAGCCATCAAATCACAAAACCCCCTCCTTTCCAGCAGTAAGTTGGACGGACGAAGCAACCATCATTTCACTCTTCTCTCTCAGCTTCCTCTCTACCCAACCCTCGCTTCTGCCTCATCTTGTTCCTCATTTCTTCAAGAAAAGCCCGACCTGCTTCTGCCATTGTTCTTCTCTCCCAAAGAAGGAAAGGTGAGCGCATCAATGGTGTTGATTCTGGCCAAGGCCCGGTCTTGCAACCCCGAGACTGATCCTATAACTCCCTCTCTTTTCTTCTTTTGGGTTTGTGATTATGGTTTCTTTTCTTTTATTTCTATTTGACGGTTTCTTGATGGACACTAGAGCACCGGCCGAAGTGATGTCTATGGCTCCGGCCAGAACCATCGAGGCTCATGGTACGAAGAAGCGCAAGCACCCCACCGAGACTACCGCAGACAAGCTCAAAGCCATCGCCCTGTCCAAGCCCCCCTCTCCGAGATCCCTCATTAAGCAAGTCTAGGTAATATCTCTTCTTGACGATCTTTTTCTCGATCTTGATCGTGTTTTTTCATCTAACACACGGTACTAGTACTAGTAGTACAACTTTCTGGGTGATCTTGCATGTGATTTTTGTGTGCCAAATGACGGTTCTAAATTCCTCTTTTGACCAAAACATGCGAGAGGTTGACACTGATTTCTTATAGATTACTTTCAACTACTCCCTCTGTCCCAAATTTCTTGTCTTAGATTTGTCTAGATACGGATGTATATAATACTAAAATGTGACTTGATACATCTGTATCTAGACAAATCTAAGACAAGAATTTTGGAACGGAGGGAGTACTTTATGAAGATCAATGCTACCTTTTAAGAGGGTATATTTGCCTCAGTAACTTGTGTTATGGATATTGCATGTAATCCTTCTGCTCTCATGCCTTTGTAGACATGTTCTAGTGTCTTTGTTCACTCATTTCTGTGCGTATATGTAGTCATATATGGAGTATAATATCGAAAATCATCTTATATTTCTGAACGGAGGTAGTAATAAAATATGGTTTCTGTTTGAATTAGAACTAGGTCTGCGGTGGAGATGAAGTTCTCAAAGTCATGCCGTGTGAACTGGAAGGCCTGATGATGAGTTCTACTGCTGAACTATCCAGCTGTTGTGTCCTTCTCGCCACGTGTCCTGAACTAGTGTTTTACTGTAGCATTGTTGTCAGGTGTGTTCTCGAGGCTGTACTTGACCACAACAATTTCCTGGCTGTGCCTTCGATTATGAAGGGTGTGGTTCTTGTAAAGCTTCCCAACAAATGTGATGCGGCCTGTCTTCATCATCATGTTTATGAGTGGAAAGACCACTCTGTTAGGTTCTCCAAGGTTGACAAGATGGTGATGGTGCATGTAGACATCTCACATGAAGGCCATGGCCTAGTCAGTTATGCGGGGTTCATCCCGTAGGTCGGTGGCAAAAAATAGTCTGCAGAGTTTAGTTAGTGCAACTTTGCTTGACTGTAGTAAGTACTATTGTTCAGTACTTGATTTGTGTTTGTGAACCCTGTATTGTTTATTAGTACTGCCGCTTTTGGTGTGTGGTCAGTCTTGAGAACGGTCTATGTTAATGTCTGTCCACTCAATTCAGTCTGTATATTTTGAAGTATCCATATCATATTTTTTGTGAGGACGGTCTATCAATTATGGTAACACTCCAATATTTGTATGCATTGCAGGGTTTATCGCATCCACCAGGATTTCCAGCCCCATGGATGTTCAGTCCATACGATTTGTCACGACCTTTGGACTGTCCTGCTTGTGGGAGTAGGTGGGGCCCCTGCATGCCACGCGTAGTTGGACGATCAATCTTCTGTTTAGTACTTCAACATAGTGATTTCCTGGTAAGGATTCACTCGTGTCACATCAAGTAAATCTTATTTATTTACTGTCTAAATCTTATTGATTTAATGTCATGTTTTCTTTCTTTTCCTACAATTTTACGATGCAGGTTTTGCCATGTGACGTTCATCACAGAATAAACCATTTGGTTTGCTCTACGATGGCTATTTTTGCAGGTTTCACTTCTTATGTCGTGTCAGTAACGAAGGCACTGTCCATCACTTATATTACTAGAACAAATTGGATCAGTCTGTTGTCTGAGTACAAGCTGAATCCCTATGATGAACTGCAGTTTGGTTTAACAAAAACGCCACAATTAGTCCTTCTCGCGTTTAAAAGAAATGAAGAAAAAAACTGGATCACGGTCACGGATCCTAGTCAAGTTAGAAAGCTAATCATAGCAGACTAGACACGGTCGTCGTTGTCTCGCATAGATCGAGCACCGACAGTTGCTCTAGCACTGACAGCGGCAGCAGCTCAGTCTGATCCAGCTGAGGATTGGGCACCAACCGCGTCAGCGGATCAGTCTGATCTACCGGAGGATCGGGCATCGACACCGGCACCTGCTCCGACACCGGCACTAGCTCTACAAGGAGCACCATCTCCGGCAGCAGCAGCGGCCTCGGCACCTGCACCAACACTTGCACTTGCATCTGCTTCGGCCCATGCAGTTGCACCGGCAACAGACTGGGCTGCAGTTCGCACTTCATATACCAAAGTCCTTACAAAAACCGACATGTCCACCTTCTTGGTAAGCATTGGCCGCCCAAGTGCTTCGTTCTTTTTTCTTTCCATGTTGTTTCACATGATTCACTGTGTTGATCTAACTGTTTGGGTATGTCTTCTTGTTTGCAAACAGAGAATTCCTAGAGCAACGAGGGAGTCGTTCAACAATCCGGGCGACCGCGGCCAAGTTTCTCTTACCATGCGCAACCTTGGTGTGAATGAACCTGCTCAATATATCATAAGTACAAAGGATGGTCGCATGATGATTGATGCTAAAGGATGGTCAAGGTTCAAATCTAAATCATATCTTGCGGTAGGGGATGATGTCAAAATCGAACTTTCTCGGCAAGCAGAGCTGGTCCAAATCAACTTTGAAATTCTTCAATAGCAGCACGCAACTGCCTAACTGATCTATCCTCCGAGAGATTTTGATGTAATAATCTGGCATGGTGAAACAAGTGTCCTATGTGTATAAGTAGTACGATAGTATTATTTATCACATGGTATATCATTGATAGAATTGCAACTCTGATTGCTGGTTAGGAACTATCGTTTGATTTCATTCCAACAGCCGCCGTGCTTTATTCAATTTTGTGTATTCTCCTTGCGACAGCATCTAAAACCAGCACCGTACCGATCGCTTGCAATATGAAAAGCGCTGAGGTAGAACACATGGGCCCCCAAACATGCAGGGTCGGCCTGCGTCCCAAAGTCCAGAACCTGGTTTCGAGAAGCACTAGCTCAGTGCAGAAGTGGCGTCCTCCTCCTGATGTGGGCTGGGCGAAGATGAATGTTGATGTTGCGTTATCTCGCAATGGTGAAAGGGGATCCTTGGTAGTTGTGAGCAGGGATCATACATGCTTCTTCCTTGGAGCATCGGCACTGGTGTGCGAAAGTGTTACTGATCCAGAGATCCTAGAGGCAATGGCATGTTGCGAGGGGCTATCTCTGGCTCTTGACTTAAACCTGCAACAAGTTCAGATTCGCACCGATTTTTCAGCAACAGTCAAGCATATCGGAGAGGCATACTTGGGGCCCAGCAAAGTTATTATGGACGAGATCAAGACGAAGAAGAATATGTTCCAAACCATGGAGATCATACATGAAAAACGTGAGTGTAATGTTGAAGCGCATGTGCTCGCAAAAGCTGCTACTTCTTTGCCCCGTGGACGCCATCTTTGGCTCACAGGAACCCCCGAAATTATTTGTATACCTATGACTATTAATCTTCAATAAAGCAGCTTTTATCCCTCAAGAAAAATCTGAGTATTATGTTCTCAGCTGAACCCCCATAATGCCCGTGTGTTGCAGAGGGAGTATATTTCTCGGCAAGGTGAGCCTGTGATATAAAAGATTTGTATATTTCTTTACAGAGGGAGTATCCCTCTGTCAAAATATATATTTATGTGTAACTAGTTACTCCTGTCTTTCTACTTCCTTTCGCTGATATGTGGGGCAACCGACAACGGGGTCCACGTGCCATATGCAAAAATTAGAGTGCACAACTTCACGGTAGACACACCCCGGTCGTAGCGCCGCAGTAATGCCCAATGAGCCGTCAAATCACAAACCCCCCTTTCCAGCCTTAGTAGTAAGCTGGACGGATGAAGTGGCAATATTTCACTGGGCCTGAATCCCCTTCTCCCTCGTCTGCTTGTTTAGAGAAAACCCCCTCTCGGCGATTGCATAGGGTTATCTCATCGAGAACCAGGTACGAATTCTTCATCCATCCCCGATAAACCCAAGTCCCTTGGTCGCAGGTAATCCTAGGATGGCAGCCGCCGCTGTTGAAGCATTTTTGTTCCTACTGAATCTAGTGTGTTTCATTTGAAGTGTCCAAAGTGCGAGTACCCTACAGGTTTCTACGCCCTCGGCGAGACGCCACACTTGTTCCTTCTCATCCTAACACAGCATTTTGAAACGCGCACAGTATGTTCCTAGAATCCTCTTTTCTATCTGGGAGGGTGGTGTTTTTTTGAACATGATGTGTTCTCATATTATTTTTCCTGCAGTGTATTATTTGCTCTGCCAAAACACATGTACTCAAGATGCTCGGCCTTGCCATAACTGTATACACTAGTTTAATGGTCACAGTGAAGACAAGCCATGGATATAAGTTCCGAGTTGGGTTCATGAACCAAGAACATCGCTGGTTTTTTTATGGCCGAACTTGGATAAACTTTCTCAAGTGTTACGGACTGAAAGTTGGCGCACGAATGTTGATGGAAATAGCAGAACCTGGTCTCATCTTCACTGCGATCTTCCACCCCGACGTCGTTCCAATTGTTCATCCATGTTAGTTTTGTATCTGGTTGTTGCTTGTTGCCTCGATTACTTCTTAATCCTCCTATTTTGTCTAACTAATCACAATTTAACTTTAGAAGTAGCAACGAATCTCTCACGAAGATGCTACTTCTAACTAATATTTTCTTATAGTTGGTGGCACGTGTAGGTTTTTTCAGAGTTAAGCAGTCTGCTCATTTGTTACTCTGTAATAACTCGGCTATTACTAATGGCACTGAAGTTGACTGGATCGACATCCACAAGTTCCTACACTTTATTGATCGTCTTGAGGTCCTTGTGGGGCGTTTCAATGGTGGAAGGCCATGTGGGATATGTGTGCCACTGCTGCACTCGTTGAACAGGTCCAACTGTGTCAAGAAACTTATGGTACGAGCTGTTTTCTGTTATATATGTTGTTCATAAATTATTGCTTATACACAGTTTTACAGCTGTGATCTTCTTGAAACAGGAACTGCCGAGTTCTATTGTTCCTATACAGATGCCTGACCATGGTCGGGTCAGACTTGCGCTTGGTCACAACATGATGTTTATGTCGACCTACTCAATTCCCCTTGGAGGTGAAAAGATACTTATTCATGGGTGGTCTCAAATAATGAAGGCCCGTCCATCTTGGAGAATAGGACAGAAGATTATGTTCATGCTTTTCCATGGCTCTAAAGCGAATATCCTGTTTATTGACCACATCGCGAGATGAAGCCGCTTTCAGAAGGTTGTGGATGCGAGGGGTGGCGCCTGGGCCTTGTCCTGGGGCTTGGTGGCCTCACCCTTGGTTAACTGTAGGCAAAGTAGCACTGTTCAAGGCATGCTTTGTATGGTTGAACCTATATAAGTACTCATACTGCTTTCAGCTTTGGTTGTTAAGTGCCCCTGTTGGTTTCAGTTAAGGTTGTTAAGTACTCCTGCTGCTTTTACGGTCTGTCGTGTTTCTTCAGTTCTGTCTTCCTCTAGCCGCCAAAACCAAACCAGCGCCGGCGGGGCCGCCTGCTTCCGCCTCCCACGGCTGGCTGCGCCTCAGCGCACGCATCGCCACCCCACCGTCTCCTAAATCGTTAACGCCGACGTCCTCCGCGCGCTTTGGTGCGCTCGCCGCGGCACCGCCCTCTCGCGTTGTCAACATGGTCAACAACCAACAGGAATCGGCAGAAGTACGTGGAGAGGATGACAGTAAGGGCCCACCATGTCAGCATATGGAAAAATAAAATGCTTTCTCCTAGTGTTTTCCTGACATTTGGGACCCACGACATTGTGAGCGTATATAGTCAATTGACAAGAGAAGAGCACATGATCGGCTGACACCTGGGACGTAGCTACTCGAGCAGTATTTTTTTATTTGGTATTGTTGAGACGGAGCAGGGTTTGAACTGGGCTGTGGCCCATCTAGCCCAGGCTTATATTTTATGTTCACCATGTGACCAGCCCAGCTATTTTTTCTTTGTGAAAATGAGCCCAGTTTATTTTTTCTGAAGAATACCCAATCCAGGCGTACTTATTTTTCTACGCCCTGATGGGCTGCAACTCTTTCAAGATGCCTTCAAATCTTGAAAGTAATATGAAATGGGTTGTAAATATAAAAACAGATGACAAATTGGCAAATACCTTATAATTTCTGAATTTTATTACATTTTAGATTCCTATTTCACTGGGCATTAACCTAATTTAAATATATCTTCAAAGTACTTTAAATCTAGCTGGACATTTTGGTATTAAAAATAGTTTGGAACCCACAGAAATATGTGAAATTGGCCCTGGCCAACCAAAAAAACGTCTGCAATAAATTGCATAAGAAGTTGCCATGAGCTATATATAAATTATTAAAAAAAGAGGGAGTGGTCTGACTTGTGGGCCTGTTTAGTTGACGCATATGCAAGATTTTTTTAGTTATTATATACGTCAACAAATGATTCTAGCAGACGTAACCGTTGAATGTCAATCCAACGGCCGTTGTGTTTCTTCAATCTCTGATCTTTTTGCTCCAGCTGCCAAAGCAGCGCCGGTGGGACCGCCTACTCCCGCCTCCCGTGGCCGGCTGTGCTGCCGCGCAGGCCTCAGCGCCCCCTACTACTCCCACCGCTGGCCAGGGCATCCCTCTATTCACCCGCACCCCCTGTTATTCTACGGCGACGGCAGCCTCACACAGCAGCCGAACCGGTGAACGCTCGTACTCTTCTCCGTGTGGGCCTCCACTGCCGCGTCTTCCCCGGCTCCGCGTCGTCCCCTTCCTAGGCCTCGCCGTCGTCCACCGCCGTGGTGCTCTCGGCGCGGCATGGTCAATGTGGTCAACGACCAACTTCCATCGGAAGAGTACTGTGTGTGGAGACGCTGACAGCTGGGTCCACGGCCGCAGCAAGGAAGTGCCTCCTTATTACGCGCAAAATAATTATTCCTCCACCTGACAGCAGGGAGCCACCGGACGGGCCACCAGTATTTTGCGAAAAAAATCGTTTCCCCCAGACTGTTGGGACCCACCGGACGAGCCACCGTATTTCGCGAGAAAACGTTCCCCCCGCTGTCAGCTCGGACCCACCGGAAGTGCCTCCTTATTACGCACAAAAAAATGAATACTCCCCCGGCTAGCTGGGACCCACCTTGGTGGGAGGCTGACTTGTGGGCCTACTAAGTTGACGGGGACGAAGGGCTTTGTTAACTTAGTCAATATGAACGATTCTAGGTCCAGTGACCGTACGATGTCCATCCAACGGCCGTAGTGCTTCTTCAACCTCTGGTCTTCTTGCTCCAGCTGCCCAAAGCAGCGCCGGTCGTGCCGCATGCTCCTGCCTCCCGTGGCCGGCTGTGCTGCCGCGGAGGACTCACCGCCCCCTACTATTCCCACTGCTGGCCAGGCCCTGCGGTGACGACAGCCTCACACCGCAGCCGAACCAGTGAACCCACGTACTCCTCTCCGCGCGGGCTTCCACTGCCACGTCTTCCCCAGCTCCGCGTCGTCCCCTTCCTAGGCCTCAACGCCGTCCACCGCCGTGGTGCTCTCGGCGCGGCGTGGTCAATGTGGTCAACGACCGACTTCCATCGGAAGAGTACTGTGCGTGGAGATGCTGACAGCTGGGTCCACGGCCGCAGCAAGGAAGTGCCTCCTTATTACGCGCAAAATAATTATTCCTCCACCTGACAGCGGGGACCCACCGGACGGGCCACCAGTATTTTGCGAATAAATCATTTCCCCCTGACTGTTGGGACCCACCGGACGGGCTACCGTATTTTGCGAAAAAAACGTTCCCCCCGCTGTCAGCTCGGACCCACCGGAAGTGCCTCCTTATTACGCACAAAAAAATGAATTCTCCCCGGGCTAGCTAGGACCCACCTTGGTGGGAGGCTGACTTGTGGGCCTACTAAGTTGACGGGGACGAAGGGCTTTGTCAACTTAGTCAATATGAACGATTCTAGCTCGAGTGAACGTACGATGTCCATCCAACGGCCATAGTGCTTCTTCAACCTCTGGTCTTCTTGCTCCAGCCGCCCAAAGCAGCGCCGGTCGTGCCGCATGCTCCTGCCTCCTGTGGCCGGCTGTGCTGCCACGGAGGCCTCACCGTCCCCTACTATTCCCACCGCTAGCCAGGCCCTGCGGCGACGGTAGCCTCACACCGCACTCGAACCGGTGAACCCTCGTACTCCTCTCCGCGCGGGCTTCCACTGCCGCGTCTTCCCCGGCTCCGCGTCGTCCCCTTCCAAGGCCTTGCCGTTGTCCACCGCCGTGGTGCTCTCGGCGCGGCGTGGTCAATGTGGTCAACGATCGACTTCCATCGGAAGAGTACTGTGCGTGGAGATGCTGACAGCTGGGTCCATGGCCGCAGCAAGGAAGTGCCTCCTTATTACGCGCAAAATTATTATTCCTCCACCTGACAGCGGGGACCCACCGGACGGGCCACCATATTTTGTGAGAAAACGTTTGCCCCTGACTGCTGGGACCCACCATCTACATCTTCGCACGCAAGGAAGTGCCTGACAGTCGGGACCCACCTGATCAAAGCATACGTAGCATTGTCATTCTGGTCGTGAACGTGTACGTACATATATACTGGTTGATGTAGAGGTGCGCACGTGTCGTAATAGAGGCGCGCACGTAGCATGTACACGTACGTACAGCGGCCAGGGTGCAAGAAAGAAAATACGGCCACGTATGTGTACACATGGGCAGGGTCTTGAACGCCTACTCACGCATACGTACGGCCAGGGCTCGTATACATGGCTGGGTCGGAACGGAGAAACAGCGTCGTCGTCGTGTTCATGGGGAGGCAACAGAATGCGTCGTGTTCATGGGGAGGCAACGGAATGCGTTGTGTTCATCGGGAGGGCTTGGACGGAACATGCGATGGAAACGAGGCCTGGCGTACTGCAAAACGGAGGAAACGACCTTGTGTTCGACCGGCCACGTTCGAAGCGGGATCCTGTTGATCGGGAGGGGTCTGGCGTACTGCAAACGGAGGAAACGGACCTGCTACGGTCGAAACGGGGGTCCTGTTCATCTGGAGGGGTGTGGCGTACCGCAAAACTGACGAAACGGACCTCCTACGGTCGAAACGGGGGTCCTGTTCATTGGGAGGGGTGTGGCGTACCGCAAAACGGGACTCCACGGGATACTGTTCATCTCCACCGTCTACCCCCTCCAGCCTCCACGAGCTACTGTTCATCCACCGTCGACCTCCTCCAGCCTGCACCTGCGACTGTTCATCCACGGGCTCCTGTTCGTCCAGCCTCCACCGACCGCTACTCGACCGGCTACTGTTCAACCACCCCTCCACGGGCTACTGTTCATCCTGCCCTCCAGCCCCAACCGGCTCGATCTATCGGGGTCCTGTTCATCCAGAAGCAACACCACGGGGTCCTGTTCATCCACCCCCACCAGGAACTGTTCATCCAGAGGTAGCATCGATCGACTTCAGTTAGCAGTAGTAGCGAAGGAATCGCTCGATCGGTTTCAGTTAACAGCCATCAATCGATCGCTCGGGTTTAGTAACGCGCAGCCTGCAGTGCAATCGCTCGGGTTCAGTTAGACCCCAACGCCTCGCTCGGGTTCAGTTAGAGCCAACGCCTCGCACACACGCGCGTACATGTACGAGAGAAACGCGCATCGCTCGGCCCCCGACCTCCCACCGTAAGCGGGAGCTCCCCGAAATTTTCCTCGCCCTCGCTTCTACCACGGTTTTTTCCGCCATAGACGGCCCAAAGAATGTCATGCAACTGCGTCTCTGGCCCGCCCAGGACAAAAAGCCCATTTTCTGTCATGATTTTTTGTCATAGAAGTAGGAGCCCACCACATCTATGATGATACCGGGTTTTTTCACAATTATCATCATAGAAGTGTCATATGTTTGATAGAAATTTTTTTCGTTCGGCCCAAAATGTCACGGATGTGTCTTTTTTTTATAGTGCTATGAGGTATTTTCATCACCTTTTATTTCTTGATTCCAAAGTCTAAACATCAGCCCAAGTAGCCCCCAAGGGCCGGTTTATGATGTCAATCATAAACTGGGACTTTGTAATATCTTAAACCTTGCATGCTGATCTTTAATGTGTCAAGTCCTTAGTAAAAACAAAACCGATACTTCATCATTGTATTCATGCAGTTTTCATCGGTGTAGCCCCCAAGGGCCGGTTTAGCTTTGCGAGGTAAACCGGGTCTTGAATCAATGCGCCAGTTTTGAACAGATGTACATTAGCCCCCAAGTGTTAAGGATAATGCTTGCATTGTACTTGAGACTTGTGAAAGATTTGTTGATAACAGAGCAAATAGGCATTAGCCCCCAAGTACAAAGTGCATAACTTGTTATACGCTTGGTACATAGAAAATACATATCCGTTGTTGATATATCTTCGCTGTTGCAGGTCGAGCTGAGTAAGAGGGATGCTCAAACCGCTGATCTTCAAGAGAACGTAAAGTATCAACAAGCAGAAGCTTCCAAAGCCAAAGAGGAGATGACCAATGCCCTAGAAACTATGGAGAAGTTGAAAGAAACCTTCAACAAGGAGCATGCTGACTGGGAAACAGAAAAGGCTGGTTTGACCAGGAAAGCCGAGGACACAGAAGCAGCCTTGAAGCTAGTGGTAGACGGCCTAACCGGCTTGAAGCGGCAGATTGATGCCATGACGTCCGCTGTGTTTGGTAAGTACCTCCTTATGCCGTTTGTCTAATTCATAAGATCTTATTATTGACCGGTTTACTAATACTAAACCGTGACAGGCACCCGCATTGCTCATCTGGGCTCTGACATGCGGATGAAGCTTAAAGCGGCGTACACCGTAATGGAACAAATATATTCTGGATCCCAGCGTGCTATTTGCACTGCATCATATAACAAGCTGGCGCCATCATTGATAAAGGAAACACTTGAGAAGCTGGCCATGCTACCTGCCCGGATCACCAAACCGAAGAGAGCAGCCGCAAGATCAGGAGCGCTGACCGCGCTAATCCGGGCCAGGGCATGGATTCCGAATCTTGAACCGGTAGACATCATCAAAGGATATCCTAGCGTGAAGGAAGACGGCTCAGACTTCAATAATGACAATCTGTGAAGGTTGACAAAGGAGATGCAGCCAATAGCAAGCAAACTGGCGGAGGACACAAATTTATCTCACTTCCAACCAGTTTACGATGCTGAGGGAAAGAGACAGCCCGCTGTGATACATGAAGTTGAAGAGCTTGTGCCTCCAATGCGTAAGCATACTTACGCTCTTGACATTGACCCCTCCAGCCTTATCCATGAAGAGGCCGTGTTTCAAGCTTTAACCAGAATCGATTGGTCAACGGTTGATTTCCAGCGTCTGGGAAGGGATGAAGAAGAGGTGACTGCACAAGATGACCCTCAATCGTCAAGCCGTCCTGATGAAGCATCCTAAACCAGCGACCGGTTTATCAGCTACAGTCTGCCACTACTTGAAACAATTACTCAATTTGGGCCGTTTTGAAGCTCCTTGTAATACGATAGCAAAAACACCTTTATCTGCCCTACCATCGAGCATGCTTGTGTTGCTTGATATTTTGAAAACTTGTTCCACTTTTGGGATCTATTTATGCATAGTCCATTATACTTTGTGTTCCTGCATATAAGAACTTGAAAGTGTCCTAGTGGTTTACCACTAGACGGGTCATGATGCCCAAAAGATATACATAACTTGGATGAATAACCAAGATTTATATTAACCAGATAAAATAATATTTGTGACATACCTCATTGGCTGACCAACTGCTTGTATGATAAAGGTCAAAAAACACCAATCCGGAGTGTTGTCAACTCCTTGCCCTCTTGCCGGTTCATATAGAAACCATATTGGGCTATAATAGCCGCATAATGCTGGTGACATCTAGTCAAAAACCAGACCGGAAGAATATACTAATGATTTAAAACTAATCATGGACTGACAACTAAGCGTTGAAAGTCATGCCGGGTTGTAAGGAACACCGGTTTATCAGAAAATATTCATAAATCCCTTATCATAAAAAACAGCAAAGACAAGAAATATGCAAAGCTTTTCATGGGCTGCCAGGCCCTAAATCGAGGCTTTTCATGGGCTGCCAGGCCGCTGAGTTAAACCATTTTGAAAAGCCTTTTAAGATGGACCTCAATCTTTAACCAATCACCATTTTAACTTTGACAAGTTTAGGGTCCATGGGATTAACTTGCCAAACGTTCGATGGGTCATACCAGGTTTACCTGGACGGAGTGGCTTACTTAAAGAGGTAGGATAACCCGGGGTTTTAGGTGAATACACCTAGCTTCCAGGCCTGGCTTGATAGCCTATTACAAGGGTGCAAGCTCGTTGTTCTTTGAGAAGCAAGGAGCCCCCTGGTAATATTTGAGATGTGCTCAGTGGTTACCTATGCTTGAGCTGTGCTTAATGCAACAGACTCTCTTTGGCTCCACATAATTTCCTTTTGGCTTAAAGCCTATCAAGAGGTGTAGCTATGGTGTGAAGACAACCAAGCCCCCTAGTGATATCCCTTTTTGGTTTTAAACCGATCAAGAGGTGTAGCTATGGTTCGGATACGACCAAGCCCCCTAGTGATTTTCTTTATATCCGCGTGGCCATAGGGGCCGGTTTAACAAAAACTCCGCTTTGTCAGTAGAATCTCCTGTCGGCTCACACATGATGTAAAAAGAATAGAGACCCCGCTTTATCCGAGGCTCCGGTTTATTATGTAATATATACATTGTCATAAATATGTACATAAGAAGAGCATGTAGCTCAAGTATAGTAAGGCCGAAGAAGAGCTATATTCCACGGCCGCTTGGTCTCCTCCTCCGATTTACGTGAGTCCTTGTGCTCTCGAACATCAATGAGGTAGTATGACCCGTTGTGCAGATTCTTGCTGACCACAAAAGGTCCTTCCCAAGGTGGGGATAACTTGTGCATATTAGTCTAATCCTGGATGAGCCGGAGCACCAGATCGCCCTCTTGAAAAGTTCTGGTCTTAACCCGATGGCTGTGATAACGTCGGAGATCTTGTTGATAAATCACCGATCGTGCTGCTGCGAGATCACGCTCCTCAACTAACAGGTCCAATGAGTCCTGACGTGCCTTCTCATTATCAGCTTCGACATAAGCTTCCACACGGGGCGAGTCGTGACGGATGTCACTAGGAATAACCACCTCTGCTCCATAAACCATGAAGAAAGGCATGTAACCCGTAGATCTATTAGGTGTGGTATTGATGCTCCATATTTGCAACTAAGGCATCCCCTTGATCATGTTGATGTTCCATGGAAAGCATGGGCATCTTCCTAGTACTACATATAATATATAGAACATTGATTATAATTTGGGCTAATGTGTGGCTTTTGCAGCTCAGGGCTAAATACTTGTCATAATGTAGGGGGCGGGGCACTATACCTAGTGTGATAAACACGGTGTACGTATGGAACATGGTTTAGATTATGACTATATAGTTAGTAAATCAAATGTACTATTATTTGGAATCAACATCAAGTGTATTCAAAAAATTGAATTCGAGTTCATATAGTACACATATTTCATATCTATCTCTATAGTAATCATGTGGTGTGTTGTTAATGTAATACACGAATGATGGTTGAAGTTGGTAACAATCTTGATTGTAGATTCTTATTGAAATGGAGAAATGAATTCAAATTCAGTTCGAATTGCAGTGGTAGTATAAACATTTGGAATGCACTAAAATGTTGGTATGAGTAGGTTACATGCATCATACAGCCAGCGAAAAATTTTAATTGGACATAACATGGATTCATACTCCCTACTTCCATCTATATAGGGCCTAATGCATTTTTAAGAACGCCTTTGACTATTGACAAGATTAATAGTACATGATATGCACAATGTGAAAATTATATCATTGAAAGCCCCTTTCACACACGAATTTAACAGTGCGCTTTGTGTAAGTTGCATGTCATATATTATTGCCCTAATATTTCGTCAAAGTTAGCCTCAAAAAACGCATTAGACCCTATATAGATGGAAGGAGGGAGTAGCTTTGAATAGCATTTGTATAGTAAAACGGGACAAGACTCTCTCTTTGTGTGGTTTGAATAGTTTTTATTTTTTCGTTTTTTTCGTTGACGGAAATGTGAATTAATTTGGTACGTCCAAGTACAATATTACACGTTAGGCTTGTCCCTAAAATTCAACCCGCGCCTTGTTATATCCCGAAAATTCAGATATCATGCTCCCAAAACTAGCGCCTTCACAACCCGCGCCTTGCTATCCCGAAATTACAACGCACGCGAAAACTCCCTCCAGCTGCCAAATCCCGACACGCGAAATCCCCCTTCTAACCCTGAGCCGGAAGGGCTGCTAGTTCAAATTGGTGGGGGTACTTTTGTAACACACCATACGTTTTGGACAAGCGAGTCCCTAAGTCATGGTCCCCCTCCCATCGCCTCCTTTTCGCCATTCGAAATCCCAGGACGCCATAACCTCTCCGCTCCAGCCGCGAAACCCTACCCACCTCCGTCCGCCACCTCACCGTTGCCTTGCCGGAGCCTCTTCCACGACGATATCGTCCACCGCAATAGCTCGACGTCCCTCGTCCACCTCCCCATATGAGGATCCGTCATCCATCCCATCATCCCGCCGGTTGAGCCGGCCCGCCCTCCACCTCCAAGGATTTGCTCCGACGATTTCCTCGTCTATTGCAGCTGCTCCATCCCCACAACACCGCCTTAACCTGCTTCACCACAACTGCAGCATCCTCACCGACTCCTCGGACGAAGCTGAGGCCTACTCAGCGCCACCAAAGATGTTGTACACTCATCACATCACACCTTCTCCTTAACCCGACCTCCCGGCGCCGACGGTGCTCCTTCCCACACCCCCATAGAGCGGTTACCTCGAAGCCAGCACCGTGGGCGACATCTCCATGGCGGCTCTCCCCCAGTGCGAGGCCCCTTCGGCGGCGGCGTCCATACCAGCCGGATCTGTTGCTGCTGCTCCGGCTCTCGCTCGCTCGCTCACGCTACTGCTGCTGCTCCAGCCCTCTCTCGCTCTCTCACCCAACTGCTGCTGCTTCGGCTCTCACTCGCTCGCTCACGCTGCTGCTGCTCCGGTTCTCCCTCGCTTGTGCTGCTGCTACTCCGGCTCTCGCTCGCTCGCTCGTGCTGCTGCTGCTCCGGCTCTCGCTCGCTCGCTCGTGCTGCCGCTGCTCTCCCCCTCGCTCGTGCTGCTCCTCTGCTCCTATTTAGCTACACTTCAGTCGACTGAATCGACTTTTGGGTCAGTCGATTTTCAGGGGGTGGGGGGGGGGAGGGGGGAGGGGCTCGCTAGAGTTAAGGAAGAACCACCCACAACGGGGAGGGGGGCTCGCCGGAGAGGTATGCCACTATCTATCTTAGGGTTCTGGGTGGGGTGCTGCTCGCCGGCGGTGGGGGGGCGTGGTGGTGGGGCGGTGGCATGGGGATCACCCGAGAAAAAGCTTGGCGCAGGGCGGGGGCTAGAGGGCTGGCCGGGGCGGCGGCGGACCGGCGGTGGGGAGTTGTTTCAGGGTGGTGAGGCGGCGGCGGACCAGTGGTGGGGAGTTGTTTTAGGGCGGCGGCGGAGAGGCGGTGGGAAGTTTTTTCGGGGCGGCACGGCGGTTCGGTCTGTGGTGGCCGGCGGCTCAAGGGGGTGCAGGTTGAAGATGAACTGCGTGCTCTCACTAAACTACATGTTGTGATAGCCTGGCTTATTAGGGATGATAGACTACTCATATCAATAATGAATTCCTTCTTTTCCGAGAGCCCATTCAGACAGAACTCCAAAGTTAATCGTGCTCAACTTGGAGTAGTTTCAGGATGGGTGACCGACCGGGAAGTTGCTCCCGGGTACGCACGAGTGAGGACAAAGTGCGTAGAAAAGATTAGTATTGATTTGTGGGGCCAGTCTAGATCCCGCTAGGAGTAACGACCACCGGCGGGTGTGTCCGAGGCGTTACACATGTCAAGTGGCTCTCTGCTACCATTGCGTTCATTTTCGACAGTAACATTCAGATTCCATAGTAAATTTCAGTTTCGATAGTTAAGTTTAGAGTCAATAGTTTTTACCTCATCTGTTGTAGTCAGGTGGTTTTTGGTGATGTAAATTTTACATCTATTTTACATCATCTATTGGAGATGCTATTAGAATCTCACTTGAGATTAACGATGTCTGTCTTATGCTGCTTCAGCCTTGACGTCTTACGGCTCACGGGAGCTACCCCAACGACAGAACGATCCATCACAACAGAGCAGTGCCCTGGATGCCGTCTACAAATTCCTCAGATCTTCCTCCACACCTCTGACAACCACCTCTGTCTCAATTTCTTCAGCGACCAACCCAATGATGCTGAGGTCGACACGGCTACGGCAAATAGGTTGTACACTTGTCTCCTCACTTATTACTCTACATTCATGTCGATCCATTAGGGCTATTGTGGTTCAACGGAAAAACATAGCAATATGAAATTTTCCTATGGAGCTATACTATTCAATTATTCATGCATTTTGTTGAAAGGAATGGAGCAAAACATCCAACTGGAGCAAAACGGCGTGATGACGGTGATGATGGTGCACCACCTATGGTATGACCGAGGTGCATTATGGTGGAGGAGGGCACCGCACACGGCTAAAAGATCAATTGATCAACTTGTGTGTTCTAGGGTGCCCCCTCCCCACGTGTATAAAGGAGGGAGGGGAGGCCCGCCGGCCTTTCTAGGCGCACGAAAGGGGGGAGGCTCCTCCTAGTAGGAGTAGGATTCCTCCTTTCCTATTCCTACTAGGAGGGGGAAGGAAGGAGAAGGGGAGGAGAAGGAAAGAGGGGGCGCAGCCCCTCCCCTAGTCCAATTTGGACTAGGCCCATGCGGGGCGCACAGCCAGCCCTCATGGCTTCTCCTCTTTTTCCCTTAAAGCCCATTAAGGCCCATATGTACTCCCGTATTGCCGTAACTCCCCCGGTACTCCGAAAAATACCCAAATCACTCAGAACCTTTCCGATGTTCGAATATAGCCTTCCAATATATCGATCTTTATGGCTCGATCATTTCGAGACTCCTCGTCATGTTCGTGATCTCATCCGGGACTCCGAACAACCTTCGGTACATCAAATCACATAAACTCATAATACCAATCCTCACTGAACGTTAAGCGTGCGGACCCTACGGGTTCGAGATCTATGTAGACATGACCGAGACATGTCTCCGGTCAATAACCAATAGCGGAACCTGAATGCTCATATTGGCTCCTACATATTCTATGAAGATCTTTATTGGTCAAACCGCATAACAACATACGTTGTTCCCTTTGTCATCGGTATGTTACTTGCCCGAGATTCGATCGTCGGTATCCTCATACCTAGTTCAATCTCATTACCAGCAAGTCTCTTTACTCATTCCGTAATGCATCATCCCGCAACTAACTCCTTAGTCACAATGCTTGCAAGGCTTATAGTGATGTGCATTACCGAGAGGGCCCAGAGATACCTCTCCGACAATCGGAGTGACAAATCCTAATCTCGATCTATACCAACTCAACAAGCACCATCGGAGACACCTATAGAGCACCTTTATAATCACCCAGTTACGTTGTGACATTTGGTAGCACACAAAGTGTTCCTACGGTATTCGGGAGTTGCATAATCTCATAGTCATAGGAACATATATAAGTCATGAAGAAAGCAATAGCAACAAACTAAACGATCATCGTGCTAAGCTAATGGATGGGTCTTGTCCATCACATCATTCTCTAATGATGTGATACCGTTCATCAAATGACAACACATGTCCATGGCTAGGAAACTTGACCATCTTTGGTTAACGAGCTAGTCAAGTAGAGGCATACTAGGGACACTCTGTTTGTCTATGTATTCACACATGTACTAAGTTTCCGGTTAAGACAATTCTAGCATGAATAAGAAACATTTATCATGATATAAGTAAATATAGATAAGAACTTTATTATTGCCTCTAGGGCATATTTCCTTCAGTTTCGCATTTGCACTAGAGTCAATAATCTAGTTCACATCATCATGTGATTTAACACCAATAGTTCACATCTTTATGTGATTAGTTCACATCTCCATGTGACTAACACCCAAAGGGTTTACTAGAGTCAATAATCTAGTTCACATTGCTATGTTTAACACCCAAGGAGTGATCATGTTTTGCTTATAAGAGAAATTTAGTCAACGGGTCTGCCACATTCAGAGCCGTATGTATTTTGCAAATTTTATATGTCTATAATGCTTTGCACGGAGCTACTCTAGCTAATTGCTCCCACTTTTAATATGTATCTAGATCGAGACTTAGAGTCATCCAGATCGGTGTCAAAGCTTGCATCGACGTAACTCTTTACGACGAACTCTTTGTCACCTCCATAACAGAGAAACATTTCCTTATTCCACTAAGGATATTTTTGACCGATGTCCAGTGATCCACTCCTGGATCACTATTGTACCCTCTTGCCAATCTTATGGTGAGGTACACAATAGGTCTGGTACACAGCATAGCATATTTTATAGAACCTATGACTGAGGCATAGGGAATGACTTTTCATTCTCTTTCTATTTTCTGCCGTGGTCGGGTTTTGAGTCTTTACTCAATTTCACACCTTGCAACACAGGCAAGAACTCCTTCTTTGCCTGTTCTATTTTGAACTATTTCAAAATCTTGTCAAGGTATGTACTGATTGAAAATATATCAAGTGTCTTGATATATCTCTATAGATCTTGATGCTCAATATGTAAGTAGCTTCACCGAGATATTTCTTTGAAAAACTCTTTTCAAACACTCCTTTATGCTTTCTAGGAAATTCTACATTATTTCCGATCAACAATATGTCATTCACATATACTTATCAGAAATGCTGTAGTGCTCCCACTCACTTTCTTGTAAATACAGGCTTCACCGCAAGTCTGTATAAAACCATATGCTTTGATCACTTTATCAAAGCATATATTCCAACTCCGGGATGCTTGCACTAGTCCATAGATGGATCGCTGGAGCTTGCTCACTTTGTTAGCACCTTTAGGATCGACAAAACCTTTTGGTTGCATCATATACAACTCTTCCTTTAAGAAATCCATGAAGGAATAGAGTTTTGACATCCATTTGCCAGATTTCATAAAATGCGGCAACTGCTAACATGATTCGGACAGACTTTTAAGCATCGATACAAGTGAGAAAATCTCATCGTAGTCAACACCTTGAACTTGTCGAAAACATTTTGTGACGATTCGAGCTTTGTAGACAGTAGCACTACTATCAGCATCCGTCTTCCTCTTGAAGATCCATTTATTCTTAATAACTCACTGATCATTAGGCAAGTCAATCAAAGTCCATACTTTGTTCTCATACATGGATCCCATCTCAGATTTCATGGCCTCAAGCCATTTCATGGAATATGGGCTCATCATCACTTCCTCATAGTTCGTAGGTTCGTCATGGTCAAGTAACATGACATCCAGAACAGGATTACCGTACTACTCTGGTGCGGATCTCACTCTGGTTGACCTACGAGGTTCGGTAGTAACTTGATCTGAAGTTACATGATCATCATCATTAGCTTCCTCACCAATTGGTGTAGGAGTCACAAGAACAGATTTCTGTTATGAACTACTTTCCAATAAGGGAGCAGGTACAGTTACCTCATCAAGTTCTACTTTCCTCCCACTCACTTCTTTTGAGAGAAACTCCTTCTCTAGAAAGGATCCATTCTTAGCAACGAATGTCTTGCCTTCGTGTTGGGGATATTACTACTGGACGTAAACCGGCCAGGAGTAGCCGGATTAGCTTTATGAAGATTAAGAAGCCCATGAAGATGTAAGAATGATGGCGCTTTACGAAGGCCCAAGGCCCAGAAGCGAGTCAAGGCCTGTAGATGTAAACCGACTTAATTATGTAACTTGCTTTGTAAGATAGGAAGTGTAGAGACCGAACCGGACACGTTTATGATCCGGCTTAGGGACTCTGTAAACCGGCGGGCGTCGACCTATGTATATAAAGGGATGACCCAACAACGGTTGAGGGACAGACAACAACTCGAGAGCCAGACAAAGCAGATTCGCTCCCTGGCCTTCAAAACCCTAGCAATACCAATCACAACTAGACATAAGCTTCTACCTTCATCGAAGGGGCCGAACTAGTATAAACTCCCATGTCCCCTTATCCGGTTTAACCCCTTTAAGCTAACCCGTTGCGATGGCTCCACGACTAAGTCCTTTCACAAGGACATCTGCCGTGACAAACCCACGACAGTTGGCGCCCACCGTGGGGCTATCGCACGATGGTTTCGAGTTCCTGAAGGGCAGCTTTGATGGACTCAAGGGATAAGCTGTGGGCGGAATGACGAAGAGTCGTCGCGGCAAACTCTACATCGACAACGCAGGATGGGGTCCCGAGGCCGATTCAATTGAATATGGATGTCCGGTCCCCTTTGGTGGGATTCACGTCTTCATCGGCAAGATTGGTGAACCGGCCCCTGAGCCGGACATCTGCACCCACATCATTGAGATGGCTCAGCGTGCAAGCCCTTCGCTGGTTCAGCCCGTGGCAAAGCATGTTTTCGTAGGCGTCATCCATGGAGCAGGTTACAAGGACAGACCGGCATCCGATGGAGAAACCGTTGTCTGTTCTGACGACGAGTCTTCTGGAGAGACCGAATTCCTCTATCAGTTGCAGGACGGTCGGGTTAGTGGAGGATCCGAGGGCAACAGTATTCCGGATTCCCCTGATCTGCCAAACCGGGCCGCTATCTTCATGGCCGGTACACAGTCGGCGCCTCATTCATCAGCTGCCGCAGCAATACTCTCCGGTTCAACAACGGCCACGCTAGCGGGGGCAGGAAGCTCTGCGCCGCCTCCGGCTCAAGTCCTGTCTGACTTATTCGACGCTTTGGCAACGTTGATGGCCGTGGAGGTGGATGTAGCAGCCCGGGATCAGCACAACGTGGAGATTGCAAAGGTAAAGGATCAGATAGCCCAGGCTAAAGCGGACCTAGCAGCAGAGAACGCTAGGATGGCTATAGAACGGGCCGAGTTGGAAGCTCGGGCCTACCAGATTAGGCTGGATCAGAATGCTTCTGAAGAAGTCATGAGAAGAAGGTACCGATCGCATCTCCCATCGGGTTATGAGCTACGAAATCTCTTCAATACACCAGGAGCAGGAACTAGTAACCAGCCAATATTAAACCAGACGGAGGCACCAGGAACAGGAGCGCCGGTTCAGCCGCGCACGATGGACCTGCCTCATCAGAATAACATCGTGCCACAATATGTTCCAACACCTCCCAGGCATTAATCCAACCCGTTGGACAACATTGTGGCCGCTGCTTCACGATTAGCAGCCCTCCCAACCGACGGCGAGTCACCAGTTACGGTTGAAGCACGACGGGCCAGAGATCTCCTTCAAACGGCTCTAAATCAGCAGCAGGCATATTCGCACAATCGTGAGAAGATTCATTCCACCCCACGTCCAAGCCGGACCTACAGCAGGCATGTCGAGGATGAACCGGCCGTGTCAAGCAGTGCACGCCGCCGTAACTCGCCGCGAGGACACAACCCGGCAGGGGGCGGTGCCAATGCATAGGATGTGGTGGATCATGGTCGCGCACGTCGGGAGGCCGAGTTAGTGGCCCTGCACGGAGCCCGTCAACCTACTCCGGTTCACCCCACCGCTTCAGTCGAACCAGGGGTAGTATTCAGTTCCTTAGGGGTGCCATGCCTTACCCCCGCTTTGCGTAATGTGAGACTGCCAAAGGATTTTAAAGGACCTCGTAAGGTACCCAATTATACCGCCGATCTGCAACCAGAGGCGTGGGTTGAAAGTTACGAGATGGCAATGGCGATGTTGGATGTGGATGAAGCAGTATGTGCTAAATACTTCACCATGATGTTGGAAGGAACAGCTCGTACTTGGTTGAAGAGCTTACCGACTAACTCTGTCGGATCATGGGCCGAATTTAAGCGCCGGTTTATCCAGAACTTCAAAGATACTTGTAAGCAGCCCATGTCAATTGTGGATCTGGTCGCTTGCGTCCAAGAGGAGGGGGAGTCCATGACACATTGAGTAAAGCGGGTCTCAGCCATTCTGCATTCATCGGATCATATCAATGCAGATACCGCAGTACTAACTCTGGAGGGTAATTGCCGGTTTTTGCCGTTGAAACAGAAGTTAGGAAGGCCCAAATGTCACTACAATGATATGTTGACGCTTATGGCCGCTTTCGTTAAATACGCCGATTCGGATACTACCAAAGACCCTGACTTAGAGGAGGACAAACCGGGGAAAGGGAAAAAGAACGGCAAGACAAAGGGGCAGCAGCACAATCCGGCAGGCCATGGCAACAATGGTAAGCGCAAGGCCGACAACAGTTTGGACTTTGTGGCTAACACCAACGCTCAGGAGAATGGTCAGCGCCTTAAGGGTAAGCAGCCCTAGAGAGGCGGCAGTTCAGGCCCCAATTTAGAGCGCCTGTTAAATCAATCCTGTCCAAAGCATGGATCCAAGGAGAAGCCAGCATCACATCTTTGGAAGGACTGTTATATCATGCGATATTTCAAAAACTCCAATATGTTTCTGTATGATAATGGCCCGCCCGGTGGTTTAAGAGGATTTTTCCATGGGCCGGGTTACGGAGGTGGAAATTCCGGTTCAGGATTTCAGGGCAATCAAACCGGATACAACAATCAAGGGAATCAGGGCAACCAGGTAGGTTACAACCATCAAGGCAACTAGGGAGGTTACAACCATCAGGGGAGCCAGCAGCAGCAGCAGCAGTCGGGTTATCAGAGCAATCCTAAGCAGCTAAGCAGTGGGCAATATCATGTCTTCACCACTAGCTTGTGTAAGCTTGATCAGAAGCTTCACAAGAGGGCAGTAAACTCTGTTGAACCGGCGGTGCCTCAGTATTTGCGCTGGTCAGAAGAACCCATTCTGTGGAGTAGAGAGGATCACCCTCCCCGGGTTGACAATCCGGGTCATCTGGCTTTAGTGGTGGCCCCTCAAGTTGGGGGATACAAGTTCACTAAGGTACTCATGGACGGGGGAAGTAGTATCAACATTCTATATTATGATACCTTCCGCTGTATGGGGTTGACAGATAAGAATCTTACACCGTCGAATACTGCTTTTCATGGTGTGGTGCCTGGTAAGTCTGCACATCCAGTGGAAAAATAGCCTTAGAGGTGGCTTTTGGAGATGATCATGATTCACGATCAGAAACGTTGACCTTTGAGGTGGTGAAAATCAAAAGTCTGTATCACGCTTTGTTCAGGCAGCCGGCTTACGCTAAGTTCATGGCAAGGCCGTGTTATGTTTATCTGCAGCTTAAAATGCCAAGTCATAAGGGGACTATCACAGTACATGGGAGGAGGAAGATCGCTTTGGAATGTGAGGAAGGTGATGCGGCTTATGCTGAGTCGGTTTGTGCCACTGAGGAGCTGAAGTTTTATAAAGACCAAGTTGATCCGGCAGACATGACTTCTTTGAAAAAGCCAACTTCGGAACACGATCCGGCGTTGAAGTTCAAATCAGCCACAGATACTAAGATGGTTGATTTTGTTCTTGGCGATTCATCCAAACAGTTCAGTATCAGCGCTAACCTAGATCCCAAATAGGAAAGCGCGCTCATCGAGTTCATCCGTGAGAACCGGGACATCTTTGCATGGAAACCTTCTGACATGCCAGGTGTACCGAGGGAACTCGCTGAGCACACACTTAACATTGATCCTAAGTTTAAACCGGTCCGGCAGTTTCTCTGCCGCTTCAATGAAGAAAGGCGCAAGGCTATCGGTGAAGAGGTGGCTCGGTTGTTAGCCGCAGGGTTTATCGTGGAAGTCTTTAACCCGGAGTGGTTGGCTAATCCGGTGCTAGTTCTTAAGAAAAATGGCACTTGGCGTATGTGTGTAGATTACACAGACTTGAACAAAGCTTGCCCTGTAGACCACTTTGCCCTCCCTCGTATTGATCAGATCATTGATGCTACGGCGGGTTGTGATCGTTTGTGTTTTCGGGATGCTTACTCTGGTTATCATCAGATTAAAATGGCAGTTAAGGACCAAGAGAAGACAACTTTCATCACTCCCTTTGGACCCTTCTGCTATGTCTCCATGCCCTTTGGGCTTAAGAGTGCCCAGGCAACTTATCAACACTGTGTTCAGAATTGTCTTCATAAGCAAATCGAGCGTAATGTTCATGCATATGTGGATGATATTGTGATCAAATCTAGAAAGGAGGAAACATTGATAGATGATTTCAGAGAAACCTTTGACAACCTCCGGGTTTACAAGATGATGCTCAATCTGGAAAAGTGTGTTTTTGGTGTCCCGGCAGGCAAACTCTTTAGATTTTTGGTATCGAACAGAGGTATTGAGGCTAATCCAGAAAAAATCTCGGCAATCACATCTTTGGCTAAACCTACGTGTATCAATGACGCTCAACGATTGGCTGCCCGGATTGCAGCTTTGAGCCCGTTTATCAGTCGTCTTGGGAAGAAAGCTATTCCTTTATATCAGATGCTGAAGAAAACAGATGATTTTGTCTGGAGTGAGGTAGCTGATAAAGCGTTTGAGGATCTGAAGAGGCAGTTAGTTGAACCGCCTGTGCTTGCAGCCCCGATCGATAAAGAGCCGTTATTGCTATATGTGGCTGCTAATGCTCGAGCTGTTAGCATGGCTATTGTGGTGGAGCGCAAGGAAGTTGGAAAGGAGTATCTGGTTCAACAGCCGGTTTATTATATCAGTGAGGTGCTCATTGCATCAAAACAAAGGTATCCACATTGGCAGAAGCTGGTATATGGAGTGTTTATGGCAAGCCGGAAGCTTAAACATTATTTCCAGGGCCATCCTATCACACTAGTCAGTTCAGCCCCTCTAGGAGATATTATTCAAAACAGAGAAGCAACTGGCCAGATTGCCAAGTGGGCTATTGAGCTTGGACCTCAGGGGCTCAAATATATGCCTCACACAGCGATCAAATCCCAAGCACTCGTGGACTTCATCAATGATTGGACAGAGTTACAGGCACCCGAGGAAAAGCCTGATAATACGTACTGGACTATTCACTTTGATGGATCTAGACAGTTGGAGGGCTCGGGGGCTGGAGTCATACCAACTTCCCCAAGAGGTGACAAGTTTTGTTATGTCCTCCGTTTGATGTTCCCTTGTACTAACAATGCAGCTGAGTATGAGGCTTTGCTCCACGGTCTTCGGATGGCTAAGGAGATGACCTTAAGCCGGGTCAAGTGCTTTGGGGATTCAAATCTGGTGGCTCAACAGGTGTCTGGCACTTGGGATTCTAAAGACCCCCTCATGGCTGCATATCAGCAAGAGGTGGACACAGTGGCTGGTCACTTCAAGGGTTATCAGGTGGACCATATAGACCGGCGCAAGAACGAGGCGGCGAACGCTTTAAGTCGCCTTGGTTCTCAGCGTAAACCAGTTCCACCCAATGTCTTTCTTGATGTGTTGCATAATCCATTGGTCAAGGTACCAACAGAGGAAGAGTTGGCTATTCCTGATCTGGAGGCTCAATTGGTGGCAGCTTTGCATGTCATACCAGATTGGACAATCCCATATCTGGCTTACATGAACCGGGGCGAATTACCGGAGGATGAAACCTCGGCCCAACAGATAATCCGGCATTCCATGTCCATGACCATAATCAATGGGGAGTTACATCGTTACAGCATCTCAGGAGCAATTCAACGTTGTGTTTCTCCTCAAGAGGGTTGTGAGATTTTGCGAGAAATCCATGAAGGGGATTGTGGTCACCACGTCGGCTCAAAGCCTTTGGTTGCTAAAGCTTTTCGCCACGGTTTTTACTGGTTAACAGTGCATGCTGATGCGGAGGATTTAGTCAAGAGATGTGATGGTTGTCAAAAATTTGCACGCCGTGCTCACATTCCGGCTCAGGAGTTGAGGATGATTCCAATAACTTGGCCATTTGTGACTTGGGGGCTTGTTATGGTCGGACCCTTGAAGCGATCCCAGGACAAAAAGACTCACTTGTTAGTGGCAGTTGATAAATTCACCAAATGGGTGGAAGCAGAGGCAGTCAGTAAGTGTGATGCGGCCACGGCGGTTCAATTCATCAAAAAAGTGATATTCCGGTTTGGATTTCCACACAGTATTATAACTGATAATGGTACTAATCTATCAAAGGGAGAGATGGAGGAATTTTGCCAACGTGAGCACATCAGGCTTGATATAGCATCGGTGGCTCACCCCCAGTCTAATGGTCAAGCGGAGAGGGCAAATCAAGAAATTTTACGAGGTATCAAACCCCGGCTTATGGTTCCTTTGAAACGGACACCAGCTTGTTGGCTTGAGGAGTTACCTTCTGTGTTATGGAGCATCAACACCACACCCAATAGGTCTATGGGTTTACACACCTTTCTTCATGGTTTATGGAGCGGAAGCAGTTCTTCCTAGTGACATCCGTCACGACTCACCCCGTGTGACAGCTTATGTTGAAACTGATAATGAGAAGGCACATCAGGATTCCCTGGACCTGTTAGATGAAGAGCGTGATCTTGCAGCCGCACGTTCGACGATTTATCAACAAGATCTCCGACGTTATCACAGCCGCCGGGTTAAGACCAGAACCTTTCAAGAGGGCGATTTGGTACTCCGACTCATCCAGGATCAGACTGATATGCATAAGTTATCCCCACCTTGGGAAGGACCATTTGTGGTCAGCAAGAATCTGCACAATGGGTCATACTACCTCCTTGATGTTCGAGAGCACAAAGACTCACGTAAATCGGAGGAGGAGACCAAGCGGCCATGGAATATAGCTCTTCTTCGGCCTTACTATACTTGAGCCACAGGCTCTTCATATGTACATATTTGTGACAATGTATATATTATATAATAAACCGGAGCCTCGAATAAAGCGGGGTCTCTGTTCTTTTTACATCATGTGTGTGCTTACATCGGAGTTTTGACTAAACCGGTCTCTGCAGCCGCACAAAATCACTAGGGGGCTTGGTCATATCTGAACCATAGCTAGACCTCTTGATTGGTTTAAACACCACAAAGGAATTTCACTAGGGGGCTTAGTTGTTATCACACCATAGCTACACCTCTTGATGGGCTTTAAAGCCACAAGGGAAATTATGTGGAGCCAAAGAGAGTGTTGCACAAACTCAAACATGGGCACACACTGAGCACAACTGACAAAGTTACTTGGGGGCTCTTTGTGTAAAGCAACAAAGAGTTTGAAAGGACCCTTGTAATTGGCTATCAAGCCACGGCTTGGAAGCCTGGTGTATTCACCTAAAACCCTGGGTTAACCTGCCTTCATCAAGTAAGCCCCTCCTGTCCAAGTAATCCTGGTATGACCCGCCGAACAGTCGACAAGTCAATCTTCTACAGACCTTGAACTTGTCAAAGTTAAAACGACGATTAGTCAATTGGAGGCCCATCTTAAAAGGCTTTGTTAAACGGTTTAACTCAGAGGCCTGGCAGCCCATGAAAAGCCTCGATTTGGAGCCTAGCAGCTCGTAAAAAGCCTCGCATATTTCTTTTTTGAGTCTTATTTGCTAAGTCTTTCGCCTTTATTGAGGTTCATAGTATGTTCTGATAAACTGGTGTCCTTGGCCCGGCTTGACTTTCAATTACAAGATGTGAGTACATGTCAGTTACAAACCGGCGTACCTTACCCCGGTCTGGTTTGACTAAATCGCCAGTGCTATAAAGAAACCCGGTGGTTATTATATCCTGGTACGGTTTATTATCATAAACCAGCAAAATAAGGACAGCGTTATCAACGCTCCGGATTGGTATAGACACCTTTACCATACAAGCAGTTGGTCAACCAACGAGGTATGTTGCACATATTACTTTTTATACAGAACTTTGATTATTCATCTAAATGTTGTATATTTGTTGGGCATCATGACCCGTCCAGTGGGAAACCGCTAGGATACTTTCAAGTTCTTGTATCCAGAAACACAACTCATCATGGGCTATGCATAATAGATCCCAAAAGTGGAACAAGTTTTCACGAAGTATCACAAAAACATGCTCGATGGCATGACAGATAAAGGAGTTTTTGCTATCATATTACAAGAAGCTTCAAAGTGGCTTCAAGAGCATAATTGTTTTTTGGCATTGACGTACAATAATCGGTAAAACAGCTGCCGGTTTAAGATGCTTTGTCTGGACGGTTTGACGGTTGAGGGTCAGTTGGTGCGATCACTTCTTCTTCATCCCCCCCCCCCGGACGCTGGAAATCAACCGTCGACCAATCGATTCCAGTTAAAGCTTGAAACACGGCCTCTTCATGGATAAGGCTGGAGGGGTTAATATCAGGAGCGTAGGTATGCTTACAGATTGGAGGCACAAGTTCTTCGACTTCATAGATTTCGGCAGGCTGTCTCTTCCCTTCAGCATCATAAGCCGGTTGGAAATGAGACATATCTGTATCCTTTGCCAGTTTGCTGGCTATTGGCCGCATTTCTTTGGTCAGCCTTCGGAGGTCATCATTGTCGAAGTTTGAACCGTCCTCCTTTACACCTGGATATCCTTTGATGTTGTCCTCCGCTTCAAGATCTGGAATCCATGCCTTGGCTCGGATCAGTGCGGTTAATGCTCCTGCTCTTGTAGCTGCTCTCTTCAGTTCGGCAATCCGGGCTGATAACATAGCCAGCTTCTCAAGAGTTTCCTTTATCAGTGATGGCGCCGGTTTATTGTAAGCCGCAGTGCAAATAGCCCCCTGAGAGCCAGAGTACAACTGTTCAATCAAGGTATACGCCGCTTTAAGCTTCATCCGCATATCGGTGCCGAGATGAGCAATATGAGTGACTGTCATGGTTTCAAATCAGCATTCTGGTCAATGATAAGATTCCATGAATTGGACAAACTATATAAGGAGATACTTACCAAAGACAGCGGAAGTCATGGCGTTGATTTGCCGTTTCAAACCAGCTAGTTCTTCTACAACTGGTTTCAGGGCTGCTTCGACATCTTCAGCTCTTTTGATTAAACCGGTTTTTTCGGTTTCCCAGTCAGCATGATCTTTGTTAAAAGACTCTTTCAGTTTTTCCATTGCGGCCAGGGCTTTGGTCAGCTCCTCTTTGGCTTTCGCAACTTCAGTTTGTTGGGACTTCACGTTTTCTTGCAAATCAGCAGTTCGGGCATCTCTATTGCTAAGTTCGGCCTACAACAGTGAAGAAATGTCAAAACAACAGGATGTATATATTTTCTAAGTACAAAGCATATAACAAGTTATGCACTTCGTACTTGGGGGCTAATGCCTATTTGCGCTGATTCACTACATCTTTTATAAAGTCCCCAGAACAATGCAAGCATTATCCTTGACACTTGGGGGCTAATGTACATCTGTTCAAATCGGACGCATGGATTAAACCCGGATTACCTTGCAAAGCTAAACCGGCCTTTGGGGGCTACGCTGCAGAAAGCTATATAATTACATTGATAAAGGATAGATCTTGGTTTTTACTAAAGGACCTGACATTTTGAGGTTCAGTAAAAGAGAAACTTAAAGTGTTGTAAAGACCCGGTTTATGATTAACATCATAAAACGGCCCTTGGGGGCTACTTGGGCTAGCATTTCAACTTTGGAATCAAGAAGTAGAGGGATATGAAAATACCTCATAGCGTTCCTTCATCAAATTCACCAAACCGGCTTCATAGTCACGGTTTGAGTGCGGACGATTTAAGAAACCAGAGTGAAGCTCTTCAGCGTTGAGATGGGCATAACTTGATAAGTCAGTACTCCATTTGCCCTTTTCCCTAGCAGCACGCTCTTCTTTGGCACTGTGTTGAGCCAAGATTACGGGATGGCCAGGAGACCTGTGGCCCATGCCAGTAATGATAACATCATCTCCTTGGCCTTCAGTGGTCTTTACGGGTGATGACGGAGTTTCAGCATTTCTTATCGAACTAGCCCGGTTTGGAGCTGCCGGTTCAGTGTCAGGCACGGCAGGATCAGCTTCTGGTGGATCGTCAGTATTCTGATCTTGAAGAGGCGGTTCATCAGAGGCAGCTTCAGGATGAGGACCATCCGGTTCACGAGTTTGGTCCAGTTCACCTCTTTGTTCTTCTTCAAAAACTACCTGGTCTTCTGGCGGATTGTTGACCCAAGCTTTCTTGCTGGGTCTGGCTTTGGCTCTGCAAATAAATTAAAAGAAGGTTAGCATCTTATTTAAGATTTGTAACGCATTGGAAGAAAGGGTTTGAAAAAACTTACCCAGCCACAGTTTTTAGAGGAGGGAGTTGGGTTGCTGTCGACTTGCCAAAGGATGAGGGAGGTGTCACCTGATAATTTGAATCGGATGGATTAAGAGGTTGTCTGAAATAACCTACCTTGGGATAAGAATTGTCAGAAGTGGGAGAGACCTCAGATCGGCGCTTTCGAACTGGGGTATCAGGTAAACCGACCGAAGTGACCTGTTGGCCACTGTGTCGGGTTGTCCGGTGAGCTTCATGCTGTTGTGTCTTCAAAATAAATGTTGGATCCAAGTAAGCAAGAGGATGAGAAAAGCTTACTTTCCGGACTGCTCGACGGGTTTTTTGTGTTGGCAAAGAGTCCGAACCAGAGGAAAAGGTAATTACCTCTACATCATCAGCTTGGCTGCCTTCTACGTCCTCCTGGTAAAGATCATTGTTAATGAGGTGCATGAAAAGGGAGCCAAGTGAGTCAAGTTCTACCTCAACTTCTGGATCATCAGCATCATCATCAAGTTCCATGCTGATCCGGTCAGCCGTTTTCCGCTTTGAGGTCTGCTTGGCGGCTTTGGTTTTGGGACGGGATGGTTTGACCTCTTTATCCCCGGTTGGCTTTACCACTTTATCTACGGATTTCTGTTTCCAAAAGGGATCATCACCCTATTCATACATAAACAGAAGAAGGATTACAAGTTGAACAAATTGAAGATATCAAGGATGAAGAGGAAGTATAGTGCTTACAGCCGGCGGTTGGTTCATAGTATAGAAGGGGTTCAATCCGGATTGACGACACACTAATTCCGATTCATTCAAAATTTTCTTAACGCCTTCAGTGACCTCTTCATCGGTCAACTGAATGTTGACATGGCGTTGGGGGTCTTCAACATCACCAGTGTACTCACACATTAAACCGAGGCGGCGGCTTAGCGGCAAGACTCTCCAAGATATCCAACAGCGCACGAAATCAACGCCTGTTAAACTGTTGGCCATAAAAGCCCGGAGCTTGGTGATTTGAGGGGCATATTTGGCCCGTTCTGCAGAACTTAAGCATTGCGGCATTGGATGGGTGTTGGAAAGTCGGTGATCATGATAGCCTGGAAGGGGATTCTCATCTTTAGGAGAAGTATCTCTGCAATAAAACCAAGTCTAGTTCCACTCCTTAGGATGTCTGTGCAGTTTAGCATGAGGGAATTCAACTTCCTTCTACTTTTGAATCGAGACACCACCAAGTTTAGTATTGGGGTCATTTACAAACTCTGTATGCCAGTTCAGATGAAAAAAGTCCCAGAACAACTCAGAAGTGGGCTCTTCTTGCAAGTACGCTTCACAGAAAACTTGGAAGTTGCATATGTTGGACACCGAGTTGGGACAATATCTTGAGAATGGAGTTGGAAACTGGCAAGAACATCCCGGAAAAACTTTGACCCTGGTGGTTTGAAGTCACTACCTCACCCTGCCTCGGGGTAGGAGAATTTTCTGTTCCTGGAACTCGCCACCAGATCTCCGTCTTCTTTGGCAAGGTGTCGATACTAACCATTTCATTCAGGTGATCTTCGGTGATCCGGGAGGGAGCCCAGTTGCAAGCGGCAAACTGTTTGGCCATTGTGAAACGAAAGCTGGAAAGAAAATGCCAGTTTACGAGTCATTCTTGGAGGAGCGCAAGATGCAATGGAATAAACATATATCGGTATGTGAAATTGCGTAAACCGGTGATTAATATAACAGGGAATGACAAGGTCATATAAAGGGCATACATATGTTCTTAAACTGGACAATTATTATCAACATGCAGAAGGTTTGCCGGTTTACTAGGGGACTAATGGCATGTGATAGATTGTTTTTACAAAGGTAAACCGCCTAGATGGTAAAGAGGATACAGATCTAAAGCAAAGAGGGTTAAGTAAAGTAAAAACAGGTTTCACAGGATCACAGGGGCATTTTGGATCTACCACAAGTCAGGAAAAGAAAAACATTTAAACCTAAAAGGAAAAAGATTGGTCCCAAAACAGTTCATAAAGGACTAGATCACTTTTTTGCGCATACGGATTTGTGGTGGCTATGGCACGGGATATGTCAAGTGTGAAGTGTCCATCTATATACTAAGGACGAACAGGGAGGAACAACGCCGAAGCCCCGATGAACTTCAAAGAACTGCGAAGAACAAGGAAACCCTAATGGATCTAGAAAGGAAGGAGGAGACGACTTACTGCGACCGCGGAAACAGTGGAGGTGTGCTGCGGAGCTTTGGCACAAACAGGTTGATGCAGCGGCCAACGGTGAGGCAGAGGCGAAGCTTGACGATGGCGGCGGCACTCAGGGGCGGAGATGTCCCGAGGAAGAAGGGATGAAGGGGTAACGGAAAGAAAGGAAAGGTGTCCTTTGCCCCTATTTATAAGGTGAAACGATAAAACGGCAAGTGCGGGAATCGAGGAGCTCAAAAATGGATAATTAATAATGGTGTCGCCTCGGTGACTGGATATGCATTAATGAAGGTAATCTTCAGCTTCAATGAATAGATGACGTCAGGGCGGTTTGTTATGGTCCTGGAACATGACGTCACGGCGGTTTGCAAGATCAAAGTGAATGTGCAAAGGAAGAATTTTTCTAAGTAATGAAGATTGACATGAACCAGTTCAAACCAATCCGGGGCCTAATGTTGGGGATATTACTACTGGACGTAAACCGGCCAGGAGTAGCTGGATTAGCTTTATGAAGATTAAGAAGCCCATGAAGATGTAAGAATGATGGCGCTTTACGAAGGCCCAAGGCCCAGAAGCGAGTCAAGGCCTGTAGATGTAAACCGACTTAATTATGTAACTTGTTTTGTAAGATAGGAAGTGTGGAGACCGAACCAGACACGTTTATGATCCAGCTTCGGGACTCTGTAAACCGGCGGGCATCGACCTGTGTATATAAAGGGATGACCCGGCAACGGTTGAGGGACAGACAACAACTCGAGAGCCAAACAAAGCGGATTCGCTCCCTGGCCTTCGAAACCCTAGCAATACCAATCACAACTAGACATAGGCTTTTACCTTCATTGAAGGGGCCAAACTAGTATAAACTCCCGTGTCCCCTTGTCCGGTTTAACCCCTTTAAGCTAACCCGTTGCAATGGCTCCACGACTAAGTCCTTTCACAAGGACATCTGCCGTGACAAACCCACGACACTTCGAATCTGTGATAGAAGGTGTACCCAACTGTCTCCTTTGGGTATCCTATGAAGACACATTTCTCTGATTTTGGTTTGAGCTTATCAGGATGAAACTTTTTCACATAAGCATCGCAACCCCAAACTTTAAGAAACGACAACTTTGGTTTCTTGCCAAACCATAGTTCATATGGCGTCGTCTCAATGGATTTAGATGGTGCCCTATTTAACGTGAATGCAGTTGTCTCTAATGCATAACCCCAAAATGATAGTGGTAAATCGGTAAGAAACATCATAGATTGCACCATATCTAATAAAGTACGGTTACGATGTTCGGACACACCATTACGCTGTGGTGTTCGAGGTGGCGTGAGTTGCGAAACTATTCCACATTGTTTCAAATGAATACCAAACTCGTAACTCAAATATTATCCTCCGCGATCAGATCATAGAAACTTTATTTTCTTGTTACGATGATTTTCCACTTCACTCTGAAATTATTTGAACTTTTTAAATGTTTCAGACTTATGTTTCATCAACTAGATATAGCCATATATGCTCAAATCATCTGTGAAGATCAGAAAATAACGATACCCGCCACGAGCCTCAACACTCATTGGACCTCACACATCAGTACGTATTATTTCCAACAAGTTTGTTTGATCGCTCCATTGTTTCGAAAATGAAGTCTTAGTCATCTTGCCCATGAGGCATGGTTCACAAGCATCAAGTGATTCATAATCAAGTGATTCCAAAAGTCCATCAGCATGGAGTTTCTTCATGCGCTTTACACCAATATGACCTAAACAGCAGTACCACATATAAGTTGCACTATCATTATTAACTTTGCATCTTTTGGCTTCAATATTATGAATATGTGTATTACTATGATCGAGATTCAATAAACCATTCACCTTGGGTGTATGACCATTGAAGGTTTTATTCATGTAAACAGAACAACAATTATTCTCTGACTTTAAATGAATAACCGTATTGCAATAAACATGATCAAATCATATTCATGCTTAACACAAACACCAGATAACATTTATTTAGGTTCAACACTAATCCCGAAAGTATAGGGAGTGTGTGATGATGATCATATCAATCTTGAACCACTTCCAACACACATCGTCACTTCACCCTTAACTAGTCTCTGTTTATTCTGCAACACCTGTTTCGAGTTACTAATCTCAACAACTAAACTAGTATCAAATACTGAGGGGTTGCTATAAACACTAGTAAAGTACACATCAATAACATGTATATCAAATATACCTTTGTTCACTTTGCCATCCTTCTTATCCACCAAATACTTGGGGCAGTTCTGCTTCCAGTGACCAGTCCCTTTGAAGTAGAAGCACTTAGTCTCGGGCTTAGGTCTAGACTTAGGCTTCTTCACTTAAGCAACAACTTGCTTGTTGTTCTTCTTAAAGTTCCCCTTCATCCGTTTGCCCTTTTCTTGAAACTAGTGGTCTTGTCAACCATCAACACTTGATGCTTTTCTTGATTTCTACCTTCGTCAATTTTAGCATCACGAAGAGCTTGGGAATCGTTTCCATTATCCATTGCATATTATAGTTCATCACAAAGTTCCAGTAACTTGGTGATAGTGACTAGAGAACTCTGTCAATCACTATCTTATCTGGAAGATTAACTCCCACTTGATTCAAGTGATTGTAGTACTCAGACATTCTGAGCATATGCTCACTAGCTGAGCTATTCTCCTCCATCTTGTAGGCAAAGTGCTTGCAAAGGTCTCATACCTTTCGACATGGGCATGGGTCTGAAATACTAATTTCAACTCTTCGAACATCTGATATGCTCCGTGGCGTTCAAAACGTCTTTGAAGGCCCGATTCTAAGCCGTAAAGCATGGTGCACTGAACTATCAAGTAGTCATCATATCGAGCTCGCCAAACGTTCATAACTTCTGCATCTGCTCCTGCAATCGGTCTATCACCCAGCGGTGCATCAAGGACATAATTCTTCTATGCAGCAATGAGGATAATCCTTAGATCAGGATCCAATCCGCATCATTGCTACTAACATCTTTCAACTTAGTTTTTCTCTAGGAACTCATACGTCTACGTCGTATCTACTTTTCCAAACACTTTTTCCCTTGTTTTGGACTCTAACTTACATGATTTGAATGGAACTAACCCAGACTAACGTTGTTTTCAGCAGAATTGCCATGGTGTTATATTTGTGTAGAAATAAGAGTTCTCGGAATGACCTAAAAATCAATGGAGAATTATTTTGGAATATATAAAAAATACTAGAAGAAGAATCCACGTCAGGGGGGCTCCACCTGTCCACGAGGGTGGGGGACGCGCCCCCTGCCTCGTGGGCCCCCTGACGCTCCACCGACCTCAACCTTGACTCCATATATTCAGTTTAGGGGAGAAAAAAATCAGGAAGAAGGATTCATCACGTTTTACGATACAGAGCCGCCGCCAAGCCCTAAACTCTCTTGGGAGGGCTGATCTGGAGTTCGTTCGGGGCTTCGGAGAGGGGAATCCGATGCCATCGTCATCATCAACCTTCCTCCATCACCAATTTCATGATGCTCACCACTGTGTGTGAGTAATTCCATCATAGGCTTGCTGTACGGTGATGGGTTGGATGAGATTTATCATGTAATCGAGTTATTTTTGTTAGGGTTTGATCCCTAGTGTCCACTATGTTTTGAGATTGATGTTGCGATGACTTTGCTATTCTTAATGCTTTTCACTAGGGCCCGAGTGCCATGATTTCAGATCTGAACCTATTATGTTTTCATCAATATATGAGAGTTCTTGATCCTATCTTGCAAGTCTATAGTCATCTACTATGTGTTATGATCCGGCAACCCCAAAGTGGCAATAATCGGGACCACTCCCGGTGATGACCGTAGTTTGAGGAGTTCATGTATTCACTATGTGTTAATGCTTTGGTCCGGTAGTCTATAAAAAGGAGGCCTTAATATCCCTTAGTTTCCAATAGGACCCCGCTGCCACGGGAGGGTAGGACAAAAGATGTCATGCAAGTTCTTTTCCATAAGCACGTATGACTATATGCGGAATACATGCCTACATTACATTGATGAACTGGAGCTAGTTCTGTGTCACCCTAGGTTATGAATGTTACATGATCGATCGCATCCGGCATAATTCTCTATCTCCGAACCATTGCCTACGAGCTTTCCATATATTGTTCTTCGCTTATTTACTTTTCCATTGCTATTGTTACAATCACTATAAAACCCCGAAAATATTACTTTTGCTCCCGTTACCACTACTATCATATTACTTTGCTACTAAATACCTTGCTGCAGATATTAAGTTTCCAGGTGTGGTTGAATTGACAACTCAGCTGCTAATACTTGAGAATATTCTTTGGCTCCCCTTGTGTCGAATCAATAAATTTGGGCTGAATACTCTACCCTCAAAAACTGTTGCGATCCCCTATACTTGTGGGTTATCAAGAACATTTTCTGGCGCCATTGCTGGGGAGCATAGCTCTATTCCTTGAGTCACTTGGGATTTATATCTGCTTATCATTATGAAGAACTTGAAAGATCAAAGAACCAAGATTTTTCCCTCAACTACGAGGGGAGGTAAGGAACTGCCATCTAGCTCTGCACTTGATTCACCTTCTGTTTTGGTTAAGCTTGTGACACCTAAACCTGCTTCTGCTATTAATTCTGATATGTCGCATGTTATTGATGATGCCACTTCTGCTATGCATGATACTTATGATGAAACTACTTCTATGCTTGATACTACTATGCCACTTGGTGAATTTCTTGATGAACGACTTGCTAGGGCTAGAGAGAATGAAATTATTGAAACTGATAATATTGATGAAAGTGATGATGAAGATTCTCCCCCTAGATATGAATTGCTTGTTGTTCCTGAGGGTTATGTTATGGATGAAGAAACTGCTAGTGACTTTCTTGCTTGCAATGATAGAAGTGATCTTAAGAAATTATTAGCTAAGCTGAAAGAAAAATCTCTGAATGCTAGAATGAAATATGATCTTGCTTATGCTACTTCACCTATCTTTTTACTGATAAGGATTATGATTTCTCGATCGATCCTGATATAATTACTTTGGTTGAATCTGATCCTTTCTATGGCTATGAATCTGAAACTGTTGTGGCACATCTTTTTAACATCCCAAATTTTCAATTTGGAATGTTATACATTAGATCATCTATGCATATCATATTTTATTTTGTATTTTGGTTGATCCTAGAAATTGCTACGCAACTCAAGGACCCACGGAGAGAGTTGGGGATTTTGTTATTTTCATATTTGAGTTTTCTCAAATTTTGAGAATAGGATCATTTGATTTTTGTTATTTTATCGTCAATTATTTCTATTACAAAAATATGAGAGAGGGAATAAAATGACTTTCCCAAAATAAAGAAATATTGAGGATTTAATAATAAAATCAAATAAGATTTTATTTCGGAGTTTTTCGTTATTTTATTTGAATTTAGGAAAAATGTGCATTTTTCAAAATTGCATTTAGGCCCCAAATAAATGTTCACCTTGTGTGGCTTGATTTTAGAAGCCCGGGAAAATTTATTTCGGGATTTTTGGAGTCCGTTTAATATTTCTTTTTATTTTTCTTGTGCGCGTAATTATTTAAAAAAAACGAACCGACCTAGGGGCCGTGTCCGACCCGGACTCCCTGCCCGCTAGGCTTTATAAGCCGGGGGGGAGGCCCAGCTGAGCCAAACCCTAGACCGAGCCGCCCCAGCCCCAGCCCCAGCGCCGCCGCCGCTGCCGCCGCCGCCGCACGCCGCCCGAGGTTGCCTCGATTTCCGCGCCAGTTTTTTTTCGAAAAACCGTCGTTTTTCGTCCGTTGTTTTAGATTCAGTTTTTTTAAATAGATCGATTTTTTACGATTTATTTAATTAGCGAGCGTTCGCCCGTTCGTTCGTTCTAACAAACGCTCGTCGTTTTTCTTTTTCTCGGATTAAATCCGCGATTTTTCTGATCGCGATTTCTGATCCGATTTTCGTTTTAGTATAACTTTTCGCTTGTTTATTGGAATCAGGCGATTCAAGTGCCTGGAGTTTCGTCTCGAAACCCTCTATCCGTTTAACCAACTTAAACAAGTTTTTGATACTGTAAAGTTTGACTTAGATCCAGATTAGTAGAACGAAGTTGTTTTCTTTCGCCGTTTGACTTTCCTTGCTTCGTTTGATTTAATTCTTTTTGCCAACCAGAGTTCTTAAGTTGAACCTTCTGGTTAGATCTCTCATTTGACTTTTACCTATGCATTAGATGAGTACTTATTGTATGCTTGTTTGTTTGTCTGCGGTAGAATACCCGGAGTGCGCCGCCTGTTACTTTGAATCTCTAGGTTTCTCGGATCATCAGCAAGGCAAGTAACACTTTGATCATACCTTTTCTACTACCCAGTTTGATTGCATTAGATCAATCCTCAAACATTGCATGATTAGGATCTAATTAAATTGTGGGATGGGAAGTAGTTGAGGTAGTACCTATCACCTGTTATACATCAACCTTTGGGAGTTACTTCTACGTTTGCTTATTGTGCCATGCTATGCTAGTAGACATGGATTGGGTCAGTGATATCCATGACAGATGTGAGTATTGTTAATTAATGGTTTATCTAAGGTGGCAACTTAAACACACATCTGGGTGGATTGAGGCACCTGGGTAGTCCAGGACTTGCCTATTTTCTTTTGGACCGCCACCCAGGCTCAAAGGGATCATGAGATTATTCATACTAGAAACTTCCATGTGCAGCCACAAGCCATTATGGGCTCTGACATGGTTGAATAAGTCGTGCGAACTCTTACAGGGTAGACTAGCAGATGTAGGGGAAAGTAGGTGTAACGGTCTATCCATCGTAAGGTGCTAGCGCTTCTGAAAGACTATGTGTCGGTCATCCGTCTTCTCAAACACCGTGTAGTGCGAGAAACCAAACGGAGGTGATCGAGTCTTGTGGGGAAAAGTGCGCAAACCTCTGCAAAGTGTAATAAACTAATCATGGTTAGCCGTGTCCCCGGTTATGGACCTCTTGAGTATCTAGTACCTGGATTATCATGTGAATCTCAACATGTTACTCTAAATTAATTATGTTTGGTTTTGTTAATGATATTTTTAATTGGGATTGAGGATGCTGTCAACCATTCTCAATGTTTAACAACTACCATGATAGTTAAATAAATTTATTCCTTTGCAGTAGGGAAAAATTGGCTTTACGCAAAACTGTAACCATAGAGCTTTCCACCAGCTAAATATGCATATAGTATAGCTGTTTCATTCCATTACTCTCTATGTGTTACATTGCCAGCATATTCCATGTGCTGACCCGTTTCAGGCTGCAATGTTAATGTTGCAGACTTTTCAGATGACGATTAAGGAGTTTTTTAGGTCGTGGTTCTATACTCAGTGATGCCGTTGGAGTTGATGGACTCACTTATCTTGCAAGCCTTCCGCTATTATCGTTATTAGATGGCCTTAAGCCATATTTATTGTAATAAGTTCTCTATGGAGACCCTCGATGTAATAAGTGTGTGATTGCTACTCTGTTATAAATCCTCCGAGTACTGTGTGGTGTCAGCATTACTGATCCAGGGATGACACCGGAGCACAGAGATCAGACTGTTTGAGGTCTGGTCGCTACAGAGATGGTATCAGTGCACACGCTGACTGTAGGACACGACCACTAAGCTAAAAGACCTAGATCACTATCCACTCTCTTCTCATCTGACCTCTCCTCTTTTCTACTCTTTTAGGATGGCGGATGCAAGGAACAAGTTCACGCAACCAGATGAAGATACACCCTTTGGACGTCACTTGAAGGGAGTCACTAGATACCTGAACATAGGACTACCAAGCTTCACCGGAACCTACAACGCCACTTTACCTGAAGAAGAGCGCTGGATGATTCAAGTTCAAGTTCCAGGAAGGACGTTCATGCCAGTCACTGAGCCCATAGAGTTTTCTTTTGATGCACCAACTTGGAGTCTAGGAAAGAGCATGGCAGCTCACATCGCCATGGGACGCATTGGAGAAGTCTACCGCAATGATCTCAAAGATACAATCTACCAGATTTGTGGGCGCCGAGATGAGCACTGGGAGATGATCAGCACCCAGAAGGATAGATCAATTGCAGCTTTTATCCAGGAGTTAAACCAGCACATTCGACGACAGGAGAACCAGATGTGCGCCGACATGATAGATCTGAGGAAGGCAAGGACAAGAATCAAGGAACTGGAGGAAGAACTCAAGGCTACACGTGAAGATTATGAAGAGGAAATTGAAGTATTGGTGGATAAGAATGATGACCTAACTATGAAGCTAGCGATATTTATGGGAGACCCTACACCAGTAGATGAAGACGAAGAACCCAAGGAGATTAGCCCGGAAGACTACATCATCACCAACGACACAGACTCGGACCCTGACGAAAGCGATGATGACTATATTGATGAAGCTGGAGCAGATATCATGGAGTCTGCAACCGAAGAATATTTCTAGTAGACCACCTCATCAGTAGTAGTAGTCCACCATGTAAATATAGTAGTCCGAGCACTTTGGCGATAGTTAGATCGATTGGATGCCCTTGTTTGATTGAATGAAGTGAATTGTTTGCTTTTGCCTCATGTGCATATGGGTAGTGTTTTCTCTTTAGACCCCCTCTATTCTTACATCTCATCTTTTCTAAACCCTCAGATGCCTCCGAGACGTGACCCCGGATTTACCTTCCCACCGGAGCTCACCCAGTTGATCCAGCAGCAAAACACATTGATGCAGTTGCTAGTCCAGAATCAGAACCAGGGGAACAACAACAACAACCCACCACCACCACCACCTGTTCATCACTTAGCCCGATTTCTTAGGCTGAATCCGCCGGTGTTTTCCAGTAGCACCGAGCCGATAGTAGCAGATGATTGGCTCCGCAAGACAGCTAGAGAGTTGACCACAGCAGGATGCACGAATGCGGAGAAGGTGAAGTTTGCCGCACAACGGCTTGAAGGACCTGCAGCATCATGGTGGGAGAATTTCACAGCCACTTTCCCTGTCGACACTGTCACATGGGACCAGTTTCAGCAGGCCTTTCGTATTGCCCATGTTTCAGCAGGAGCTATGGCCATGAAGAAGCGTGAGTTTCGCAACTTGCGCCAAGGAGGACGGACAGTAGGCCAGTATGTGGAGGACTTTAGTAAGTTAGCACGTTATGCCCAGATGACGTTGCTACGGATGCGGTGTGATAGCCTGGCTTATTAGGGATGATAGACTACTCATATCAATAAGGAATTCCTTCTTTTCCGGGAGCCCATTCGGACAAAACCCCAAAGTTAAGCGTGCTTAGCTTGGAGTAGTGTCAGGATGGGTGACCGACCGGGAAGTTGCTCCCGGGTGCGCACGAGTGAGGACAAAGTGCGCAGAAAAGACTAGTATTGATCTATGGGGCCAGTCTAGATCCCGCCAGGAGTAACGACCACCGGCGGGTGTGTCCGAGGCGTTACAAGTTGGTATCAGAGTCGACCCTCGCGGTTACACGGATGGTTGCAGACAGGTGTGTGGTCATGTTGTTCATGACGTTTGTGACCCGTCGTGGCACCCGGCATGGCACATGTACCGGACTGGAAGCACAAACGTTTGTGCCAAGAGGGAACGTTCCTGTGGCCTAACGAGGACGTCGGTTCCTCTGAGTGGGGGTGTATGTGATAGCTTGGCTTATTAGGGATGATAGACTACTCATATCAATAAGGAATTCCTTCTTTTCCGGGAGCCCATTCGGACAAAACTCCAAAGTTAAGCATGCTCAGCTTGGAGTAGTGTGAGGATGGGTGACCGACCGGGAAGTTGCTCCCGGGTGTGCACGAGTGAGGACAAAGTGCGGAGAAAAGACTAGTATTGATCTGTGGGGCCAGTCTAGATCCCGCCAGGAGTAACGACCACCGGTGGGTGTGTCCGGGGCATTACATGCGGCTAAGCAGGAGAAGTTTCTGGAAGGACTGAATGATGAGTTGAGCATGCAGTTGATGGTAGCAACCTTCAACAACTACCAGGAGTTGGTAGACCGTGCTCTTATGATTGAAGGCAAGCAGCAGCAAATTGAGAATCACAAGAGGAAGTATGGACAAGGGAAGTACAATTCGGGAGCTCAGTAGAAGCCACGTTTTGCCCCTAGACCGGGAGGACATTTTCAGCATACCCATGGAGGAGGTAGCTCGCACAATCACAATCGCACCAGGAATGGTAATGGGAATGGAGGAAGCAATGGCCAGAATCGCACCAACCCATCAACCCCAGCCAAGAAGGGCCTGAGCCAAGTTACTTGCTTTAAGTGTTCGAAGATAGGACATTATGCAAATGAATGTCCTGAATTGCAAAATGGAAATAGCAATGGAAGCTCTGGGAAGAAGCCGAACCCTTTCAACAGGGGACAGGTGAACCACGTAAACGCGGAGGAGGTTGAAGAGCAGCCAGATGCCGTCATCGGTAAGTTTTTGGTTAAGTCATTTACTGCACTCGTTCTTTTTGACACTGGTGCATCGCATTCATACATATCAAGGGGATTTGTGGATAAGTATAACCTGCCCACTAAGGTTCTTAGAACACCTATGCTAGTAAGCTCACCAGGAGCGGAGTATATGGCCAGTCAAGGAAGTTTTCAAGTGCCATTGAGTATAGGTAGGCATGTGTTTCCCTCGGATTTAATCATTTTGGAATCACAAGGATTGGATGTAATTCTGGGTATGGATTGGCTGTCGATGTACGGAGGAAACATCGATTGTGCCAGTAAGACAATTTTGCTTACCACCCCAGAAGGGAGAAGGATCAAGTATGTATCCCGGCATGTGCCCAAGAGGACTCTAGTAAATTGTTTAACAGGAGTAGTGCAGGAGGAAGTACCAGTGGTAAGGGACTTCCCTGAAGTATTTCTAGAAGAGTTGCCAGGCATGCCACCGGATAGAGATATTGAGTTTTTGATTGAGCTATTGCCAGGCACCGGGCCAATATCGAAGAGACCATATAGAATGCCAGCAAAGGATTTGGTGGAAATTAAGAAGCAGATTAAGGAGTTATTGGATAAAGGATATATTCGCCCAAGTTCTTCGCCTTGGGGATCGCCAGTACTTCTAGTGGAAAAGAAGGATGGATCGTTAAGGATGGTTGTTGATTATCGAGGATTGAATGAAGTAACGATCAAGAACAAGTACCCACTACCAATGATAAATGATCTGTTTGATCGATTGCAAGGAGCTAAGGTATTTTCCAAGATCGATCTGCGATCAGGATACCACCGGTTGAAGATTCGGGAACATGATATACCCAAGACGACTTTTACCACCAGGTATGGGCTGTACGAGTATACCGTTATGTCATTTGGTCTGACTAACGCACCTGCCTATTTTATGAACATGATGAACAAAGTGTTTATGGAGTTCTTGGATAAGTTCGTCGTGGTGTTCATTGATGATATCCTGGTTTACTCGAAGAATGAAGAAGAGCATAAGGAACATTTGCGATTGGTACTTGAAAAGCTCAGAGAACATCAATTGTATGCCAAGTTCAGCAAATGTGAGTTTTGGCTGAAGGAAGTAGGATTTCTCGGACACGTTATATCCGGAGAAGGAATATCAGTTGATCCCACAAAATTTGATACCGTGACCAAGTGGGAAGCACCAACCACGGTTGGAGAGATCCGGAGTTTTCTTGGACTCGCAGGATACTACCGGAGATTCATTGAGAATTTCTCAAAGATTGCGAAGCCTATGACGGAGTTATTAAAGAAGGATACCAAGTTCAAATGGACTGAGGAATGTGAGGCTAGTTTCCAGGAGTTGAAGAAACGCTTGGTTACTTCACCAGTGTTGATTTTGCCAGATCAGACCAACGACTATGAGGTGTATTGCGACGCTTCATGTCGAGGACTTGGAGCAGTGCTTATGCAGGAAGGGAGAGTTGTTTCATATGCCTCAAGACAGCTTAAGCCTCATGAGTTGAATTATGCTATGCATGATTTGGAATTAGCAGCCGTAGTGCATGCACTGAAGACTTGGAGACATTTTCTGATTGGAAATCATTGTGAGGTGTACACAGATCATAAGAGTTTGAAGTACATTTTCACGCAGAAGGAGTTAAACCTCTGACAAAGGAGATGGTTGGAGCTCATCAAGGATTATGATATGAGATTGCATTACCATCCCAGAAAGGCTAATGTAGTAGCTAACGCATTGAGCCGTAAGAGCCACGTCAATACATTAATGACGGGAGAAATACCAAAGGAGTTAGCACAAAATCTTCGTGAACTATGTTTGGAAATAGTTCCGAGAGGCTATGTAGCAGCATTGGAGATTCAGTCAACTTTGATGGATAGAATCAGAGAAGCTCAGAAGACTGATAAGGAGATTGCTTCTATTAAGGAGAAACTTAGCAAAGGAAAGGCTAAGGGATTTCGTGAGGATGAGCACGACACCCTATGGTTTGAAGACCGTGTTTACGTGCCCAATGACCCAGAGATCAGGAAGTTGATACTGCAAGAGGCACACGATTCGCCATATTCGATTCACCCAGGAAATACCAAGATGTATTTGGATTTGAAGGATATTTTCTGGTGGACCAGAATGAAGAAGGATATTGCGGAGTACGTAGCAGTTTGTGATGTATGTCAGAGAGTAAAGGGAGAGCATCAGAAGCCAGCAGGATTGTTACAACCATTGCCGATACCCGAATGGAAGTGGGATAAGTTAGGCATGGATTTTATCACGGGATTACCCAGGACTCGTTCAGGCTATGACTCAATTTGGGTTGTAGTCGATTGATTGACGAAGGTAGCTCATTTCATCCCGGTTAAGACCACTCACACCAGTGCTAAGTTGGCAAAGATATACATGACAAGGATCGTATGTTTGCATGGAGTTCCGAGGAGTATCGTATCAGATAGAGGAACCCAGTTTACCTCAAAGTTCTGGAAGCAGTTGCATGAAACTTTGGGTACCAGGCTAGAATTCAGTACAACTTTTCATCCACAGACAGATGGACAGACCGAGAGAGTCAATCAGATTTTGGAGGATATGCTGAGAGCTTGTGCGCTAGATTATGGATCTAGTTGGGACGACAATTTTCCATATGCAGAGTTCTCTTACAACAACAGTTACCAAACCAGTTTAAAGATGGCCCCTTTCGAAGCCTTATATGGAAGGAGGTGCAGGAAACCATTGTCATGGGACGAAGTTGGAGACCGCCAGTTGTTTGGACCTGACTTGATTAAAGAGTCTGAACAGAAGGTGAAATTGATTCTCAATAGGCTCAAGGTAGCCCAGTCCAGATAGAAGAGTTATGTAGATTCTAAACGCAAGGAGACTGTTTACGAAGTTGGAGATAGAGCTTATCTTCGAGTGTCTCCACTTCAGGGAACAAAGCGTTTTGGAGTTAAAGAAAAATTAGCGCCATGATTTGTAGGACCATATCGAGTTTTGGAGCGTATGGGAGAAGTGGCCTACAAGTTGAAATTGCCCAAAGGATTGTCAGGAGTTCATGATGTGTTCCACGTTTCTCAATTGAAGAAGTGCCACGCGGAGATGGCTGACATACCTTTGAGAGACACAATGCCATTGGAAACAATTCAATTGGATAACGATTTGACCTATGAGGAGAAACCAGTTAAGATTCTCGAGTTTGCCAGTCGAGTCACTCGCAGCAAGGTTATCAAGTTTTGCAAGGTTCAATGGAGCCACCACACAGAGGATGAAGCCACCTGGGAACGAGAGGAAGATTTACTCAAGGACCACCCTCACCTATTTTCTAGCCAACCCGAATCTCGAGGGCGAGATTCATCTTAAGGGTGGTAGGTTTGTAACATCCCAAATTTTCAATTTGGAATGTTATACATTAGATATCTATGCATATCATATTTTATTTTGCATTTTGGTTGATCCTAGAAATTTCTACGCAACTCAAGGACCCACAGAGAGAGTTGGGGATTTCATTATTTTCATATTTGAGTTTTCTCAAATTTTGAGAATAGGATCATTTGATTTTTGTTATTTTATCGTCAATTATTTCTATTACAAAAATATGAGAGAGGGACTAAAATGACTTTCCCAAAATAAAGAAATATTGAGGATTTAATAATAAAATCAAATAAGATTTTATTTCGGAGTTTTTTGTTATTTTATTTGAATTTAGGAAAAATGTGCGTTTTTGAAAATTGCATTTAGGCCCCAAATAAATTTTCACCTTGTGCGGCTTGATTTTAGAAGCCCGGAAAAATTTATTTCGGGATTTTTGGAGTCCGTTTAGTATTTCTTTTTATTTTTCTTCTGCGTGTAATTATTAAAAAAACGAACCGACCTAGGGGTCGTGTCCGACCCAGACTCCCGGCCCGCTAGGCTTTATAAGCCGGCGGGAGGCCCAGCTGAGCCAAACCCTAGCCCGAGCCGCCCCAGCCCCAGCACCGCTGCCGCCACCGCCGCCTCGCCGCCGCACGCCGCCCGAGCTTGCCTCGATTTCCGCGCCTTTTTTTTCTTCGAAAAACCGTCGGTTTTTCATCGGTTTTTTTAGATTCGGTTTTTTAAATAGATCGGTTTTTTCCGATTTATTTAATTAGCGAGCGTTCGTCCGTTCGTTCGTTCTAACGAACATTCATCGTTTTTCTTTTTCTCGGATTAAATCTGCGATTTTTCTGATCGCGATTTCTGATCCGATTTTCGTTTTAGTATAACTTTTCGCTCGTTTATTGGAATTAGGCGATTCAAGTGCCTGGAGTTTCGTCTTGAAACCCTCTATCCGTTTAACCAACTTAAACAAGTTTTTTCTACTGTAAATTTGACTTAGATCCAGATTAGTAGAACGAAGTTGTTTCTTTCGCCGTTTGACTTTCGTTGCTTCGTTTGATTTAATTCTTTTTGCCAACCGGAGTTCTTAAGTTGAACCTTTTGGTTAGATCTCTTATTTGAATTTTACCTATGCATTAGATGAGTACTTATTGTATGCTTGTTTGTTTGTCTGCAATAGAAAACCCGGAGTGCGCCGCCTGTTACTTCGAATCTCTAGGTTTCTCGGATCATCAGCAAGGCAAGTAACACTTTGATCATACCTTTTCTACTACCCAGTTTTATTGCATTAGATCAATCCTCAAACATTGCATGATTAGGATCTAATTAAATTGTGTGATGGGAAGTAGTTGAGGTAGTACCTATCACCTATTATACATCAACCTTTGGGAGTTACTTCTACGTTTGCTTATTGTGCCATGCTATGCTAGTAGACGTGGATTGGGTGGGTGATATCCATAACAGATGTGAGTATTGTTAATTAATGGTTTATCTAAGGTGGCAACTTAAACACACATCTGGGTGGATTGAGGCACCTAGGTAGTCCAGGACTTACCTGTTTTCTTTTGGACCGCCACCCAGGCTCAAAGGGATCATGAGATTATTCATACTAGAAACTTCCGTGTGCAGCCACAAGCCATTATGGGCTCTGGCATGGTTGAATAAGTCGTGCGAACTCTTATAGGGTAGACTAGCAGATGTAGGGGAAAGTAGCTGTAACGGTCTATCCATTGTAAGGTGCTAGCGCTTCTGAAAGACTATGTCTCGGTCATCCGTCTTCTCAAACACCGTGTAGTGCGAGAAACCAAACGGAGGTGATCGAGTCTTGTGGGGAAAAGTCTTGAGTATCTAGTACCTGGATTATCATGTGAATCTCAACATGTTACTCTAAATTAATTATGTTGGGTTTTGTTAATGATATTTTTAATTGGGATTGAGGATGCTGTCAACCATTCTCAATGTTTAACAACTACCATGATAGTTAAATAAATTTATTCCTTTGCAGTAGGGAAAAATTGGCTTTATGCAAAACTGTAACCATAGAGCTTTTCACCAGCCAAATATGCATATAGTATAACTGTTTCATTCCATTACTCTCTATGTGTTACATTGCCAGCATATTCCATGTGCTGACCCATTTCGGGCTGCAACGTTAATGTTGCAGACTTTTCAGACGACGATTAAGGAATTTTTTAGGTTGTGGTTCTATACTCAGTGATGCCGTTGGAGTTGATGGACTCACTTATCTTCCAAGCCTTCCGCTGTTATCGTTATTAGATGGCCTTAAGCCATATTTATTGTAATAAGTTCTCTATGGAGACCCTCCATGTAACAAGTGTGTGATTGCTACTCTGTTATAAATCCTCCGAGTACTGTGTGGTGTCACCATTACTTATCCAGGGATGACACCGGAGCACAGAGATCAGACTGTTTGAGGTCTGGTCGCTACAATCTTACTAAATTAAATGATGTAGCTACCCTGTTCACTAATGATGAGAAAACTCGCTATTATTATATCCTTAAATTATTTCCGTTCTCATTAAAGGGTGATGATAACATATGGTTTAATTTTCTTGATCCTGGTTGTGTGCATAGTCCCCAGGATATGATTTACTACTTCTCTAGTAAATATTTCCCCGCTCATAAGAAACAAGCTGCTTTAAGGGAAATATATAATTTTGTGCAAATTGCAGAAGAGAGCCTCCCACAATCTTGGGGGAGGCTTCTCCGATTACTTAATGCTTTGCCTGATCATCCTCTCAAGAAAAATGAAATACACGATATCTTTTATAATGGACTAACCGATGCTTCTAGAGATTACCTGGATAGTTGTGCTGGTTGTGTTTTTAGGGACAGAACAGTTGATCAAGCTGAAATTCTATTGAATAATATGTTGACTAATGAAAATAATTGGACACTTTCTGAACCAACTCCTAAGCCAACTCCAAAGAAAAGGGGTATTCTATTTCTCAGTCCTGAAGATATGCAAGAGGCAAAGAAATCTACGAAAGAAAAAGGTATAAAAGCTGAAGATGTTAAGAATTTACCACCTATTGAAGAAATACATGGTCTTAATTTGCTGCCTGTTGAAGAAACACATGGTCTTGATAACCCGACACGGGTAGTAAAGGTAAATTCTCTCTACAGATAAGATAAAGATGAAATCCCTCCTGCTAAGTTTGCTAGCCAATGTTTGGATGAATTTGATAACTTTATGGTTAAGCAAGAAGATTTTAATGCTTATGTTGGTAGACAATTGAAACATAGTGCTTATATGATTGAACACTTAAGTGATTATATGGCTAATGTTAAAGGTGAACTTAAACTTATTAGTAAACATGCTTCTGTGGTTACCACTCAAGTAGAACAAGTACGTAAAGCTCAGAATGATTTGCTCAATGAATCGAATAGTAAAAATAATGACTTTGCTGTTAGAGTTGCAACTAGAGGAGGTAAAGTGACTTAGGAACCTTTGTATCCTGAGGGCCATCCTAAGAGAATTGAGCAAGATTCTCAGAGAATTAATATTGATGCATCTAGTCCTTCCAAAAGGAAGAAAAAGAAAAATGATAGGACTTTGCATGCTTCTAGTGAACCTGTTGTTGACACACCTAAGAATCCCAATGATATTTCTATTTCTGATGCTGAAACACAACCTGGTATCGAACATGAAGCTAGTGATAATGTTAATGATGATGTTCATGTTGATGCTCAACCTAGCAATGATAGCAATGTAGAGATTGAACCTGCTGTTGATCTTGATAACCCACAATCAAAGAATCAACGTTATGATAAAAGAGACTTTGCTGCTCGGAAGCACGATAAAGAAAGAGAACCATGGGTTTAGAAACCCATGCCTTTTCCTCCTAAACCATCCAGTAAAAAGGATGATGAGGATTTTGAGCGCTTTGCTGAAATGATTAGACCTATCTTTTTGCGTATGCGTTTGACTGATATGATTAAAATGAATCCTTATGTTAAATATATGAAGGAAATTATTACTAATAAGAGAAAGATACCAGAAGCTGAAATTTCCACCATGCATTCTAATTATAATTTTAAGGGTGGAATACTAAAGAAACTTGGAGATCCAGGAGTACCAACTGTACCATGCTCCATTAAAAGTAACTATGTTAAAACTGCTTTATGTGATCTTGGAGCCGGTGTTAGTGTTATGCCTCTCTCTTTATATCGTAGACTTGATTTGAATAAGTTGACACCTACTAAAATATCTTTGCAAATGGCTGATAAATCAACTGCTATACATGTCGGTATTTGTGAGGATGTGCCTGTTGTGGTTGCAAACGTTACTATTTTAACGGACTTTGTTATTCTTGATATTCCCGAGGACGATACTATGTCTATTATTCTTGGAAGACACTTTTTGAATACTGCAGGGGCTGTTATTGATTGCACCAAAGACAATGCCACTTTTCATGTTAATGGAAATGAGCATACGGTACACTTTCCGAGGAAACAACCTCCAGTTCATAGTATAAACTCTATTGGAAGAATTCCATCGATTATTTTTGGAGGTTTTGAATTTCCTCTACCTACTTTCAAGAAGAAATATGATATTCTTATTGTTGGGGACATGCATATCCCCATTGAGGTAACATAGTGTTATTCGAAATTTCTCCAGTTCCAAGTTATTCGAAATGAGTTTGTTAACAAAACCTGATCAACCTTGTTAGTGGATTCCTTTTGATGAGCATAAGATGGATGAATTTAGAAAACACAACTCTCGGTACCCTCTTTTTACTTTCTGTTATTTATAATAAATAAAGCAAAAATAGTATTTTTCTGTCCGTTTTCTGAATTATCAATGCAATAAAAAATACCCGAAAATAAAAGATCTCCAAATGCCCTGAAAATTAAATATGATTTTTCTAGAATATTTGAGAATATCTGGCCCTGAGAATACATCAGGGGGAGCAAGCACCTGGCCACGAGGGTCCAGGGCACGCCCACCCCCTGGGCACCCCTACCTCGTGGGCCCATGGTGGCTCCCCTCCACTTATTCTAGCTACCACACACTCCTTCCTCCCACAAAAATCACTAACCAGCTCAAACCCGAGTTCTAGCTCATCTTGCTGCCATTTTCGATCTCCTTGCTCAAAGCTCCATTAACAAAACTGCTTTGGGGGATTGTTCTTTGGTATGTGACTCCTCCAATGGTCCAATTAGTTTTTGTTCTAGTGCTTTATTCATTGTAAATTTTTGCTGCTTAGGTGACCATGTTCTTGAGCTTGCATGTCAAATTTATATGGTCAAAAGTAGTTTTAATGCATGATATAGCCTCTAGGCACTTGTAGGAGTAGTTGCTATCAATTTTGTTGAGCTTGGTTCACTTTTATTTTGAAGTTACTAAAAAATTCAGAAATCTTCAAAAAAAGATGAAGAGATTTTTGAGGGGCTCATCGAGCCGAAGCTCGAAGGATAAACAAAGTGAATAGAACAAGAAGCCCAAGTATAATCTCCCTCACACCGCGAAGGTTCGGCCGTGTGATGATTTCTTGAGAGCAGCCGGGATTTATGATGATTTCTATGAATTGGCTGAGAATGCAGGCCTCACCGCCTTCCTCCACGACCAACACGAACAGTATCGCTTACTCACCAATATCTTTGTGAAAAACTTTCATTTCCATGCTAGGAGCTCACCACATACGATGGAATTTTATTTATATGATGAGCATAAGGAGATGTCACTTCGTGACTTTTGTCAGATTTGTTTGATACCTTTTGAGGGCAGCGTAGAGGAACCACAGCGTGACGATATGGAAGGGTTTATTGATACAATTGCTGTAGGGGAAATGAGGAAAGTTTCCGATGCAAGAAACACTAGCATACAATTTTCCTGTTTTACGTTAATTTGCAATATTTGCTAGTAGATGCTTAATTGGTCGCGGAAACTATGGCAACCTTAGTGCCCCTGATATTGTTATTTTGTGGCATGCTTTGTTCCGTGATGACACATTTAGTATGGGTGCTATTGTTGCAAAGCAGTTGAACCTTAACCGTACTTAGGGCCCCGTCCTTGGAGGCATCTTCGCCTCGCGCCTCGCTGCACACTTTAACATACCTATTAGGCATTATGAGAAGGAAGAGAAGTTGCTGCCTCCTATTTTTCTAGACTATAAGAGTATGGTAGCACGTGATTTTATCATTAAGAATAAGGAAAATATGCTTAAGTACAAGCTGATATTTGATAAAAATCACCCTGAGACTATTACTTTGCTTGCTCCTTCCTTGTTTGACTTATCTGCAAGCAAGTACCTTGTTCCGCCAGAGGCCATTCACGCCTACCGAAACCCCACACCAGCTACAAAGCCAGAGTCGGAACCACAATTTGATCCTCACCGGCAGTCTGTTTATCAGTGGAATCCGGAAGAGATCGCCAACCAGTGGCACCAGGGAGATCCTTCTCAGTATGACCCCAGCTACAACTTTGGATATCTGCCAGGCCAACCGTGGCCATAGACCAACTTAGGCTAAAAGCCTAAGCTTGGGGGAGTACGTATCTCTCACCAACATTACATTCATGTTCACACACTCACGCTAGTTGTCAGTGCTCATACTTTTTCATTGTAATATCCATGCTAGTTTATTTTCCTTTTATGCCTTCTTCTTGTGTGTTTGACAAACCTCAAGAAAAAAATTAGCTGTAGCTTTTTAGCTAGTTTACTTTCCATGCCTGTAGTAGTAGTAATTAAAAAGAAAACCAAAAAAGATTTCTTGTTCTTCTTTTGCTTGTTGGGAGTTTTCCCGTGTAAATAGTTTTATTTCTTTTCTTGTTCTTTGGGGGTCGAGAGGAGAAGATCATAATGAAAATGTTGAGTGGCTCTTATATGCATTATTGTTAATCTAACAAAGAGCCCATATTACCTTGTCTTCTCTCTTGAATTGAATGCCTGCAGATTCCAGCTTAGTCCAATGAACGTGCACTATTATTATTATCCACACTATTCAGTCGATCAAGTGAAACGAAATAATGATGATTATATGATGAACTTATTGAGATGAGAAAAGCTGGTATGAACTCGACCTCTCTTGTTTTTGTAAATATGATTAGTTCATCATTCCTGATTCAGCCTATTATGAATAAACATGTTTGCAATGACAATTAGAGATTGTAGTTGCTTATGCCATGCTTAATTAGCTAGCAGCTTATAATGGTTTACCTTGCATGCCAACATGCTATTAAAATGGCTGTGATGTGGTATGATAGGGTGGTATCCTCTTTTGAATGATTCGAGTGGCTTGACTTGGCACATGTTCACGCATGTAGTTGAAACAAAATCAACATAGCCTCTATGATATTTATGTTCATGGTGCATTATTGTAACGCCCTCGATGCGGCAATATCTCCCACGTGTCGAAGCACGACTTAGAGGCATAACTGCATTGAAAGCAATGTCGCAAGTGAGGTAATCTTCACACAACCCATGTAATACATAAGGGAAAAGATACATAGTTGGCTTACAATCGCCACTTCACACAATTACAGGAATAAAGCATTACATCACCCAGATACAATCAAGGTCCGACAACAGAACCAAAATAAAAGAAGAACCCCAAATGCGACAAGGTCCCCGATCGACCCCAACTGGGCTCCACTACTGATCAACTAGAACGAAACAACACCAAGGACAAGATCTTCATTGAGCTCGTCCTGAGCTTGGTTGCGCCATTTGCACGGTCTCATCGGCACCTGCAAGCGGGTTTAGGAAGTATTTGTGAGCCACGGGGACTCAGCAATCTCGCACCCTCGCGATCAAGACTATTTAAGCTTATGGGTAAGGTAAAGGTATGAGGTGGAGCTGCAGCAAGCGACTAGCATATATGGTGGCTAACATACGCAAATGAGAGCGAGAAGAGAAAGCAAAACCACGGTCGAACAACTATGACCAAGAAGTGATCCTAGAACAACCTACGTCAAGCATAACTCCAACACCGTGTTCACTTCCCTGACTCCACCGGAAAGAGACCATCACGGTAACACACGCTGTTGATTCATTTTAATTAAGTTAAGGTTCAAGTTATCTACAACCAGACATTAACAAATTCCCATCTGCCCATAACCGCGGGCACGGCTTCCGAAAGTTCAAATCCCTGCAGGGGAGTCCCAACTTAGCCCACGACAAGCTCTCACGGTCAACGAAGGAATAGACCTCCTCCCGAGACGTTTCGATCAGACTCGGTATCCCGGTTCTTCAAGACATTTCGACAGGTTAAAACAAATCCAGCTACAACGCCCGAATGTGCCAACAAATCCCGATAGGAGCTGCACATATCTCTTTCTCAGGGCACACTCAGATGAGCTCTCCATACAACTAAAACCAAACCTCGAGTTTCCCCGAGGGGGCGCTGCACAGGACTCTAGTTCGGACCAACACTCAGAGGAGCACTGGCCCGGGGGGGTTAGAATTAAGATGACCCTTGAGTCTGCAGAACCCAAGGGAAGGTGGTAGGTTGTTAGTGCAAATGGTAAAACCAAGGTTGGGCATTGCTGGAGGAGTTTTATTCAAGGCAAACTGTCAAGGGGTTCCCATTATTACCCAACTGCGTAAGGAACGCAAAATCCGGGAACATAACACCGATATGACAGAAACTATGGCAGCAAGAGTGGAACAAAACACCAGGCATAAGGCCGAGCCTTCCACCCTTTACCAAGTATATAGATGCATTAATTAAGTAAGATATATTGTGATATCCCAACAAGTAACCAATGTTCCAACAAGGAACAACATCTCCATGTTCCAACAAGGAACAAACTTCAATCTTCACCTGCAACTAACAACGCTATAAGAGGGGCTGAGCAAAGCGGTAACATAGCCAAACAACGGTTTGCTAGGACAAGGTGGGTTAGAGGCTTGGTTCAACAATATAGGAGGCATGATAAGTAAGTGGTAGGTATCGCAGCATAGGCATAGCAAAAGAGCGAGCAACTAGCAAGCAAAGATAGAAGTGATTTCGAGGGTATGATCATTTTTCCTGAGATCTCGTTTATGTACCCAACAATATTAAATGTTGTTAAACATGGCAAGAGGGTGAAGCAAATGAAAACTACCCATCTAGTCAAGTTTAAATGAGGCCGGGAACAACAAACAACAATTCTGGTAAGTCCCCATGTGCATATATTAGGTTTGGTACTGTTCTGCCCTAAGCACAATTTTAGAGTTGTTAAACATGCAAAGAGATGCAAACAACATTTTAAGCATTTTAAACATGGAATAAAGTGACATATTATTAAAGTACACAAAATTCTAAGCAAGATTCATATAGTAAGTTTTTACATGTGATGCTTAGTTAATAAGTTATTATATGCATGAGCTATGAGGGGTTTTTTGTAAATCTGCAGACTCCTGGATAAATAGATAAATCGCAGATCCTAAAAAAAACTATACGGACCGAAACAAAGGCCGGCCCACATTGCATAGGGGCTCGTGTGCTGCTCACCATGGGCCAAAGGCCCAGATCTGGAGTGGTTCGGCTTGACTGGCCGGCCGGGACGAACTGGGCCTGGCCGAGGCGGTTGCTGGGCGCACGCGGTCAACACGCGGCTGGACCGAGCGATGCAGGCGCTCGTTCTGAAGCAGAGGAGACGATGTGCCGGCATGATGCAGAGGAGGCAGCAGCCGGCGGGACGCGGGGAGATCGGCCGAATCCTTCGAGGGAGAGGGACCGGACTGGCCTGAACGGGTTGGGGAAGAGCCGTACTTGGCAGATCTCGCGAGGGTTGGAGCAAGGCGTGACTGCAGGGGGGCGATGAAGACCTTGGTGCACCATGGCTCGATGAAGGTCTCACGACATTGATCTCCGGTGAAAATCGGGGTAACAGGGTGAGGGCGGATGTTGGGGGCGCGGCTGGGTCAACTCCAGCGCTCGGGCAAGTCCCGTAGGCAGCAGAGCGAGCGAGCGCGGGATGAGCGGGCTCCTGCTCGTTGTAGAGGAACTTGCAGCAGTGTCCGCCGTGAACGAAGAAGACGGCCGGCAACACTGCAGAACCAGGCGGGGATGGGAACGAAGGTAACGATAGCAACGTGGTCGTCGAGCAGGAGAGGCCATGACATGGTGCTTGCCTCCTGCAACTTCCTGGAGAGGAAAGAGCGCAAGTGAGAGAGGAAACAGAGGAAAGGGAGATACAGGGGAGGAGAGGAGCTGGACGAGGCCGGTCCTGGTCGTCGGTGCTGCGGCCGTGAGCTGGTGGAGGCCCTCAGATACTGCTGTGACTGAACGGGGAGGCAAGGGGGTCGGGCGCGGCTGCGCTGGTCTCCGGCAAGGCCGGTCGAAGCCGATGCACGGAGCTTGGTGTCGAGGACGATGCAGGGGGTGCGCGCGAGGTGCTCGTGTTCCATTCGGGATCGTGCCGAGGAGGGAGAGGAGGCACGGAGGCAGATCGGGAGGAGGGAGTGGCTGGTTGGTGGGTGGAGGAAAAACAAGGAGGGTAATCCCGAGGTGAATCTGGTCTGGCGGCGGGGTGGAGGGATTTTAGGGAGTTGGTCTAGGGTTAGGCTAATATATATAGCGAGTAGAATAGGTTAGGGGCTATCTCGTCCCTCCGATCGTAATCGGACGAACGAAAAAATATGTTAGGAAGTCCAATTAACAAAACGGAGACGTTTTGTAGATGTTTGGGGTTGATCCGGACACAGCGGTAACGACTGTCCGGGTCGGGTCCGGGACAGATTTCGGACGCGCGCGAGGGGGGTTGCGGGCTGGCGAGAGAGGTTAGGTTGGACCTGGTGGTAGGTAGTGGGCTGTGTAGACGGTCTCGAGCTGAGAGAAGAGAAGAGAGGGAGGCCCGACGACTGTTTCCAGAGACCGAAAACGTCCGACGAAGAGACCGGCTATACTGCCGCTATAGTTAATCATTGGGGCGTCAAACGAACTCCAAATGCGATGAAACTTGAGAGGCGATCTATCTACACTATAATAAGACCATACGTCAACTCTCATCCCATTCCGAGAACATTTCCGGCCACTTATAAAATACTATTTCGGACATGCGGCGGGCGCGTGCAAGTGTGTATGGCTCAGAACGGACAACAGAAGGAACTGGGAGAACCCGGGAGAATGCAAGTTTCGAAAACATGATGATGCAATGCACATGATGACATGATAAGATGCAACACGCAAGCAAAAGACCTGACAACGACAGCGAATAACTCACGGACACCTGGCGCAACGGTCTCGGGGTGTTACAACACTCCACCACTATGAGAGGATCTCGTCCTGAGATCTAGAATGGCACCGGAGGGAAAACGAAAGAGAAAAGAAGAGTTAAAACTAAGTTGCTTCTTTGACAAACGAGTGAAACCAAAGAACCTTGAAAAGGTTGAACAAATTGAAAAGAATAATACAACGGAGATGAACAAAGCGGAAAACACTCTGTTAGACAAGGAGTCAGAAATACGACGAAAAAGACGAGCTTAAGTGACAAGATAGACATTGAAGCCACTCCGGTCAAAACAAAATAGAGAGGGAATAAGAATGATATAATTTGGACAGCACTCTGACTGAAAATGGAAGGAATTAACTAGAACTTTACAAGAAAAGAGGATACTTGATGAAATCAACAACACACTGCCTCCAGAACTAATGAAAGAATGGCACAATGGGTAAAAAGATTTCGGACAGCACTCCGGTTTAAAAGAGATGAAAAACTTGATAAAATGAAAGAGCTTGAGCAAAGGGACACAACACTCCGGTTAAATGGATAAACCAAGAAAAGAACACGATCCTAACAAAACAAGAAGATGGGTTGAAGAGAGCAACATCTCAACGCCTCCGGAAGGAAGAAATAGAACATAGATAATTGAAATAAAAGAATGTTGAAGGAAATGCCAACTTCTGCAAAAGAGTTTGAAAAAGGCATCTTATGGAGAAGGGTCGAACGGAGTTATTGGAAAGCCAACAACGAAAGAATAAACTTGATATGGTCTTATGGAGTACATCTCAAATTATGAGGTGACAACCTGCCACTCACGGGAAAAGAATTGATTGGATTTATATGAACAAGGAGACGAGAAACTTATTTCACCGGGAGGATAAAAGAAGAACTTGGGTCATTTATAAGCACCATAATAGCAACAAACCTTAGGGAAAGCTTTAGGTGAAATATAACCCAAGATAACTCCAACGAAGAGGTTGATGGATTTAAAATAACTCATTCTTAACAATATGTGAATCATGAAGTATGAACTCAAATTATCAAGAATGACATAATACCACCTCCAAAGATATGGTAGAAAGAAATCGCACTCTGGATTGCAAGATGACGAATGCTTGAGCTCCTCTGAAAAGAATGTTGATGAACACTTCGAGAAGGAAATAAATCCTTGATGAAACCATCATGTAGAACCTTCATGAGAACTTCGGAAATAAAAGAAATGATCAATCGAAATGGAGGATGAAAAGAATAAGGTTGAAGCCTTGCAATGATTTAAATGAATCTCCGTGGTGATGTAATTGCGAGAGCTAGGAACTCCGGGAAAAAAAGATGAAACAACTGAAATCAAGAATTTTGATGAACCTCCGGAATAAGGAATTAAATCACTTGGATGAAACAATAATAAGAATTACATTATGCTTATCCTTCACCAATTCAAATTGATGACAAGCAATGGATTTTGGCATACTACTTATTCTCATAGAAAGGATTAAGATAGATATAGCACAAACTTGGGAAGATCTTCAACAAACCACCGGTATGAATTGAAAATGAAAGTAGCAAAGGCACCAATCACCGGGTAGAATTGGAAAACGAATGTAGATACTTGAGACTATTTAGATACAAGTGAACGAAGAGATCATGAGCCGGTTAGAGAATACTTGAATGATGCACCGGTAAGGTTTGAGAATGATAACTGACAGCTGAGAATGAATAAACCTGAATTGATGGACTCCGGATAACAAACTGAGAAGACTCTTGAATTGCTCTGGATGGATAAAGAATTCTCACAATCAAACAATTATGAGGGGATGGCCTCGAATTAGAACCACGACTCTCTGAGAGAACGGATAAGATATGGAGGAAAATTCTTCTTCGGTCTTCAAAATCTGAGAATGACGACGAGAAACACCACCAAGAATTGTTGAGATACTCTGGGATGAAAATTATAAAGGTTGAACCAATGATGAAAAGAATTTGAAAGATCTTGGAGAAGGCAATTGACTGATGATAAATCATTCTTACGTCAATCTTTGAAACGAATTTGAAAAACTCCGGGAAAATAAGAAGAGTCAGGTAAGATCCTGGGAAAAGACCTGTGGGTTAGGGCTCACCGAAAAGAAACACCGTTGAACGATTACTTGAAAAGAGAGATTGCACCGGTTGAATTAAATGGCTTGAATGAGATAACATCCTTGAAAGAGCTTGAATGAAAGCAGAGTGGAAAAACACGAATCATTGAGATATCTTGAGCACTCCGGAACAATAGAATAACGAGCGTGGAATAACTGAATATAAGGTGCACCGGCATGAGAAAACATTTGACACGAGGAAAAAGGATATGATCAACACCAAATCTTAATTTGAATCCACCGGAGAAGAAAACGAGTGATGAGAGACGAACTTGAAGCTCCGTTAGAATCTTCATGAGAATCACCGAATAAGAATATTGATAGAAAAGAATGGAGAGACTTCACATCAATAAGATGGATACTAGAGTAAGAGATCTGAATCCTCGGAGAAAAACAAAGGGAGGGAGGGTGGGAAAAAACAAAGACAATTTGGAATGGGTGAAACGGACACCGTTGAGAAGAACTGATACTTGATCTTGCGGTTGTAGAAATGATCGGATCCATTTGAAGAGAAACATGCCGGTGAAAAGAAATTGAAATGACAAACTCGATGATCGAAAAGGATTAGTATTCACATAGGAATATGAGAACAACACTTGGAAAAGGTATGGAATCAACATTTGACTTCGAAGCAACTCGAATACCATAAATCAAACAAAACAAAGGATTGGCTTGCAAAATAAGCCGGAACAAACATATGATAGAGATTTCGTCCAAAGTTTTCGTGGTGGGACCTACACGGGCTCGATCGTACAGCACCATCATGTACAAGGCAGTGCACATGACATACGAAGCGTCCCCGAGTCGGCATAGCCAAGGACTCTTTAAGACACAACGAGACCACTGTAAAACCGACCGTGAATAGGCGGACCACTAGACGTCGAACCCCAATTTCATATCATACACCTGTCGGAAAGATATCCTAAGAGCTACTTGAATTCCCACCTATGAAACTCCCGAACCTTTCCGGTTATGCAATCAGGTGTTGGGATACAGGGGAAGCATAATATCTCACCCAAAACTAACAAATCCTACATCCAGCTATATCCATCCTTCAACACATAACCAAGAAACCTTCGGAAATCGTCTACCTCAACCTTCAAAAAGCATCCGTTATACGAGTTATGGCAATACTCCCAAACTCCCGCCCCAGTACTGGGTGGCGTCGAGGTTATCTCACCAACAACTGCATAAAAGAGATTTTCGATGTCGGCGAAACTAAACTCGGGTATTCCAGAACTGCAGCGATAAAATTGTGACGACAACACCTCGGAGCTCAACTCCCCGGGACACTGCCACAAAACCCCTGATAGGAGGCACCAAGACAATGTTGTCGTCACAAAACCATCGGAACGATTCCAAGATACCCGCGTGATCCTAAAAAAAATTAGTGAAATTTGAGAAGAGAAGAGTCAAAACTCTATGTCAGGATGCCTCACCAGAGCGACGAAGGGACTGGGGAGTAAAAAGAATTCCTAAACTCTCCGATATATAATTCCTAAATGACTCAAAATATTTTACTAGACTCAACAACGGCTGCTAAAAACGATCAATCAGTGGGGGCTCCTAAGGTCGGGGAAGGCTCTGATACCAACTTGTAACGCCCTCGATGCGGCTATATCTCCCACGTGTCGAAGCACGACTTAGAGGCATAACCGCATTGAAAGCAATGTCGCAAGTGAGGTAATCTTCACACAACCCATGTAATACATAAGGGAAAAGATACATAGTTGGCTTACAATCGCCACTTCACACAATTACAGGAACAAGGCATTACATCACCCAGATACAATCAAGGTCCGACTACGGAACCAAAATAAAAGAAGAACCCCAAATGCGACAAGGTCCCCGATCGACCCCAACTGGGCTCCACTACTGATCAACTAGAACGAAACAACACCAAGGACAAGATCTTCATTGAGCTCCTCCTGAGCTTGGTTGCGTCATCTACACGGTCTCATCGGCACCTGCAAGCTGGTTTAGGAAGTATTTGTGAGCCACGGGGACTCAGCAATCTCGCACCCTCGCGATCAAGACTATTTAAGCTTATGGGTAAGGTAAAGGTATGAGGTGGAGCTGCAGCAAGCGACTAGCATATATGGTGGCTAACATACGCAAATGAGAGCGAGAAGAGAAAGCAAAAGCACGGTCGAACAACTATGACCAAGAAGTGATCCTAGAACAACCTACGTCAAGCATAACTCCAACACCGTGTTCACTTCCCTGACTCCACCGGAAAGAGACCATCACGGTAACACACGCTGTTGATTCATTTTAATTAAGTTAAGGTTCAAGTTATCTACAACCGGACATTAACAAATTCCCATCTGCCCATAACCGCGGGCACGGCTTTCGAAAGTTCAAATCCCTGCAGGGGAGTCCCAACTTAGCCCATGACAAGCTCTCACGGTCAACGAAGGAATAGACCTCCTCCCGAGACGTTCCGATCAGACTCGGTATCCCGGTTCTTCAAGACATTTCGACAGGTTAAGACAAATCCAGCAACACCGCCCGAATGTGCCAACAAATCCCAATAGGAGCTGCACATATCTCTTTCTCAGGGCACACTCAGATGAGCTCTCAATACAACTAAAACCAAACCTCGAGTTTCCCCGAGGGGGCGCTGCACAGGACTCTAGTTCGGACCAACACTCAGAGGAGCACTAGCCCGGGGGGGGGGGGGTTAGAATAAAGATGACCCTTGAGTCTGCAGAACCCAAGGGAAGGTGGTAGGTTGTTAGTGCAAATGGTAAAACCAAGGTTGGGCATTGCTGGAGGAGTTTTATTCAAGGCGAACTGTCAAGGGGTTCCCATTATTACCCAACCGCGTAAGGAACGCAAAATCCGGGAATATAACACTGATATAACGGAAACTAGGGCAGCAAGAGTGGAACAAAACACCAGGCATAAAGCCGAGCCTTCCACCCTTTACCAAGTATATAGATGCATTAATTAAATAAGATATATTGTGATATCCCAACAAGTAACCAATGTTCCAACAAGGAACAACATCTCCATGTTCCAACAAGGAACAAACTTCAATCTTCACCTGCAACTAACAACGCTATAAGAGGGGCTGAGCAAAGCGGTAACATAGCCAAACAACGGTTTGCTAGGACAAGGTGGGTTAGAGGTTTGGTTCAAAAATATAGGAGGCATGATAAGCAAGTGGTAGGTATCGCAGCATAGGCATAGCAAAAGAGCGAGCAACTAGCAAGCAAAGATAGAAGTGATTTCAAGGGTATGATCATCTTGCCTGAGATCCCGCAAGGAAGAAGAACGAGTCCATGAAGAAGACAAACAGACGTAGACGAACGGGTCCTCACAAACGCGACATTACCGGAACCAACCCGAAGAAGCAAACACCAAAAAAGAAGCACACAACATAGTAAACAACCACCACATAACATGGCATCATGCACAATCAAGTATGATGCATGTCCGGTTTAACGAAGCATCGCATGACAAAGTGCACAAACAATCCTACAAATTAAGTGGAGCTCAATATGCAACGAGTTGCATATTGACGGAGCACCACATCAATTATTTAGTTCGATCTCGTTTATGTACCCAACAATATTAAATGTTGTTAAACATGGCAAGAGGGTGAAGCAAATGAAAACTACCCATCTAGTCAAGTTTAAATGAGGCCGGGAACAACAAACAACAATTCCGGTAAGTCCCCATGTGCATATATTAGGTTTGGTACTGTTCTGCCCTAAACACAATTTTAGAGTTGCTAAACATGCAAAGAGATGCCACCATGTTAAACTAGGAAAAATTCTACCCCATTTACATATAAAGTTTATTAAATTCTTAGTTACGGTTATATATTTATGAAGTAAAGCTTTTTTAACATGGCATAGGGGAAAATATATGCAAACAGCATTTTAAACATTTTAAACATGGAATAAAGTGACATATTATTAAAGTACACAAAATTCTAAGCAAGATTCATATAGTAAGTTTTTACATGTGATGCTTAGTTAATAAGTTATTATATGCATGAACTATGAGGGGTTTTCTGTAAATCTGTAGACTCCTGGATAAATAGATAAATCGCAGATCCTAAAAAAATCTATACGGGCCGAAACAAAGGCCGGCCCACATTGCATAGGGGCTTGTGTGCTGCTCACCATGGGCCAAAGGCCCAGATCTGGAGTGGTTCGGCTTGATTGGCCAGCCGGGACGAACTGGGCCTAGCCGAGGCGGTTGCTGGGCGCACGCGGTCAACGTGCGGCTGGACCGAGCGATGCAGGCGCTCGTTCTGAAGCAGAGGAGATGACGCGCCGGCGTGATGCAGAGGAGGCAGCAGCCGGCAGGACGTGGGGAGATCGGCCCGATCCTTCGAGCAAGAGGGCCCGGACTGGCCTGAACGGGTTGGGGAAGAGCCGTACTTGCCAGATCTCGCGAGGGTTGGAGCAAGGCGCGACTGCAGGGGGGCGACGAATACCTTGGTACACCATGGCTTGATGAAGGTCTCACAGCATTGATCTCTGGCGAAAATCGGGGTAACGGGGCGATGGCGGATGTTGGGGGCGTGGCTGGGTCAACTCCAGCGCTCGGGCAAGTCCCGCAGGCAGCAGAGCGAGCGAGCGCGGGATGAGTGGGCTCCTGCTCGTTGTGGAGGAACTTGCAGCAGTGTCCGCCGTGAGCAAAGAAGACGGCCGACAACACTGCAGAACCAGGCGGGGATGGGAACGAAGGTAACGATAGCAACGTGGTCATCGAGCAGGAGAGGCCATGGCATGGTGCTTGCCTCTTGCAACTTCCTGGAGAGGAAAGAGCGCAAGTGAGAGAGGAAACAGAGGAAAGGGAGATACAGGGGAGGAGAGGAGCTGGACGAGGCCGGTCCTAGTCGTCGGCGCTGCGGCCGTGAGCTGGTGGAGACCCTCAGATACTGCTGCGACTGAACGGGGAGGCAAGGGGGTCGGGCGCCGCTGCACTGGTCTCCGGCGAGGCCGGTCGAAGCCGATGCACGGAGCTTGGTGTCGAGGACCATGCAGGGGTGCGCGCGAGGTGCTCGTGTTCCATTCGGGATCGTGCCGAGGAGGGAGAGGAGGCACGGAGGCAGATCGGGAGGAGGGAGTGGCTGGTTGGTGGGTGGAGGAAAAACAAGGAGGGGAATCCCGAGGTGGATCTGGTCTGGCGGCGGGGTGGAGGGATTTTAGGTAGCTGGTCCAGGGTTAGGCTAATATATATAGCAAGTAGAATAGGTTAGGGGCTATCTCGTCCCTCCGATCGTAATCGGACGAACGAAAAAAATATGTTAGGAAGTCCAATTAACAAAACAGAGACATTTTGTAGATGTTTGGGGTTGATCCGGACACAGCGGTAACGACTGTCCGGGTCGGGTCCGGGACAGATTTCGGACGCGCGCGAGGGGGGCTGCGGGCTGACAAGAGAGGTTAGGTTGGACCTGGTGGTAGGTAGTGGGCTGTGTAGACGGTCTCAACTTCGGTATCCACCAGGCCATCCTTGCGCATAGACCAACTTAGGCCAAAAGCCTAAGCTTGGGGGAGCATGTATTTCTCACCGACATTACATTCATGGTCACACACTCATGCTGGTTGTCGGTGCTCATATTTTTTCAATGTATCATCCATGCTAGTTTATTTCATTTTTAGCTTTCTTCTTGTGTGCCTTAATAAACCCTAAGAAAAACCAAAAAATTAGTTGTAGCTTTTAGTTAGTTTACTTTCCATGCCTGTAGTAGTAGTAATTAAAAAGAAAAACCAAAAAAGATTTCTCGTTCTTCTTTTGCTTGTTGGGAGCTTTCCCGTGTAAATAGTTTTGTTTCTATTCTTTCCTTTGGGGGTCGAGAGGAGAAGACCAAGATTAAAATGTTGAGTGGCTCTCATATGCATTATTGTTGATCTAACAAAGAGCCCATATTACATTGACTTCGCTCTTGAATTGAATGTTTGCAGATTCCAGCTTAGTCCAATGCATGTGCACTATTATTATTATCCACATCGTTCGGTCGTGCAAGTGAAAGGCAATAATGTTGATTATATGATGAACTTATTGAGATGAGGAAAGCTGGTATGAACTCGACCTCTCTTGTTTTTCTAAATATGATTAGTTCATCGTTCCTGATTCAGCCTATTATGAAAGAAACATATTTGCAATGACAATTATAGATTATAGTTGCTTATGCCATGCTTAATTAGCTAGGAGCTTATAATGGTTTACCTTGTGTGCCAACATGCTATTAAAATGGTTGTGATGTGGTACGATAGGGTGGCATCCTCCTTTGATCGATTCGAGTGGCCTGACTTGGCACATGTGCACGCATGTAGTTGAAACAAAATCAACATAGCCTCCATGATATTTATGTTCATGGTGCATTATATCCTACTCATGCTTGCATTCGGTGTTGATTAATTTTAATGCATGTTCATGACTGTTGTCGCTCTCTAGCTGGTCGCTTCCCAGTATTTTGCTAGCCTCCACTTATACTAAGCGGGAATACTACTTGTGCATCCAATTCCATAAACCCCAAAGTTATTCCATATGAGTCCACCATACCTACCTATATACGATATCTACTTGTCGTTCCAAGTAAATTTGTATGTGCCAAACTCTAAACCTTCAAATAAAAATTCTGTTTTGTATGCTTGAATAGCTCATGTATCAACCAGGGATGTCTGTATCTTCCATGCTAGGAGGGTTATTCTCAAGAGGAGTGGACTCCGCTCCTCACTCTTGAGAAAATGGCTGGTCACCGGGATGCCCACTCCCATGCTTTATGCAAATCAAATCAAAATAACTGCAAACAAAACTCCCCCGGGACTCTTGTTAGTTGGAGGCACTCGTTGTTTCGAGCAAGCCATGGATTGATGCTTGTTGGTGGAGGGGGAGTATAAACTTTACCATTCTATTTGGGAACCGCCTATAATGTGTGTAGCATGGAAGATATCGAGATCTCTCGGTTGTTATGTTGACAATGAAACTATACCGCTCAAAATATTATTCATATCTATTTCAAAACCGAGCTCTGGCACCTCTACAAATCCCTGCTTCCCTCTGCGAAGGGCCTATCTATTTACTTTTATGTTGAGCCATCATCCTCTTATTAAAAAGCACCAGTTGGAGAGCATCGCTGTCATTTGCATCCATTACTGTTAGTTTACATTGAGTATGACTTGACTGGATCTCTTTTACCATGAATTACAATGTCTAGTCAGCCCTTGATCTTTAAAGGTGCTCTGCATTTATGTTTTGCGGTCTCAGAAAGGGCTAGCGAGATACCATCTTGTTATATCATATCATGATTATTTTGAGAAAGTGTTGTCATCCGAGATTTATTATTATTGCTCGCTAGTTGATTATGCCATTGATATGAGTAAACATGAGACCTAAATGTTATTGTGCATATGGTTAGTTCATAATCTTTGTTGAAAACTTGAATGCTGGCTTTGCATATTTACAACTACAAGAGCAAGCAGAGTTTGTAAAAGTTTTTCATTATCACTTTTAGTTTATCAACTGAATTGCTTGAGGACAAGCAAAGGTTTAAGCTTGGGCGAGTTGATACGTCACTACTAGGGAAAACCTTATACACAGAATCTCACCAGTAGCGCGTGTTAAAATGAGGCGCTACTGCTACTTAGTAGTAACGCGTGGTCAGAAAGGGCACTACTGCTATCCACTTAGTAGTAGCACGGCAGGAATAAAACGCGCTACTACTATAATTGCCACACCATTGCCGGCATGCTCGGTATAGTAGTAGCGCCCTTCTACAAACCGCGCTACTGCTATCAAATTAGGAGTAGCGCGCTTTTAGGGTAGGGCACTACTGCTAAGTTTGAACTTGTCCACATGACGAGCCTACCTTAGCAATAGCGAGTTTGTGAGAAGCACGCTACTGCTACGTATTTTAGCAGCAACGCGTTTTATTTTCCCACGCTACTACTAAAACTATATTGACATAACCCCCCATGCGGGCTTCCCTCCTTTGCATCCTCCTCCAATTCCCCACTCCCTCTTCTCCCCCTCGTCGCCTCCGCCGGAGCGCTTTGCCCTCGCCCTCGCCGGAGCCCCTGCCCTCGCTCTCCGTTGGAGTATGCCCTCGATGCCGGTGCCTCCTCCTCCTCGACTTCAACCTCGCTGCAGCCCCTACCCTCGCTCTCCGTCGTCGTCTTCCTCGTCCCCGCCTCGCCACCGTCTCCCCCGACCCCGCCTCGCTGCCGTCTTCCCCGACCCCGCCTCGCCACGCCTCGGTGTCGCGGTCTCCCCCGACCCCATCTCTCTCTCCGCTCTCTGTAAGCACTCTCCCCTCCCCTCTTCTCTGCTCTCTCTCTTTGTTAGTATGAGCCTAGCTATTTAGTGCCAGTTATTATGAACCCTAGGCTATTTTTAGTGCTAGTTAGTTAATTACAATTAGTATGAACTCTATTCAATTAGGTAGTATGAACCCTAGTTAAAAAAACCTAGGACAGATTAGTGGCTATTTTTTAGTGGTAGTTAGTATGAAACCTAGGTTTCAAACTATTGCTATTTTTTAGTTAAAGCAATTGTTCCTATTTAAAAGAACTTCTTGCATTTTTCTTCAAGTTCTATATTTTTCTTCCTGTTATATGCAAATTTGAAGTGGACATGTGATATGTGGACATGTGATTTGGAGATGTCATATTTGGAATTTGGACATGTGATGTTTTGGACATGTTATATTTGGAAAATGATGATTATGTGCAGGGTAAATGATCCGAGCTGTTCTCGGGCGCCAGCCATAAATGGTTCAAAAGCAGACAAGAAGCAGAAGCTAGTTACTTGAGGTTCACGCTAACGCGAGAGAGGACTCATAACCGCCGCCTCAAGTACTCCATAGTTCCGCTCTCACCCATATAGTGATAGCTCTTCTTGTCTATATCATTGTTTAGATGGATGACGATGTAGTTGCAAGTATTCTAGACATCTCATAACTTGTATCGCTATTTTGATATGATGACGAGAGACATCATTTTGTGTTGGATGATGATTATGGTGATGACATGACCAATTTGATGAGACTATTTGTATCTGTATGATATGATCAGATTTGTATGTGTATGATATGCTAGAGACTATTGTATAAAACACTAAGCAAAATTCAGCAGCAAAAAAAATCAAAAACTAATAACAATAGCGTGGGGTATGGGTTTAGTAGCAGCGAGGTCTTAGCAGTAGCACCTTTTATACTAGGGCGCTATAGATATTAGTAGCAGCGCGTTTTTGCGATGACCGCTACTGCTATCCCTAGATAGCGGTAGCGCGGGTCAACACGCGCTACTGCTAAGCGTTAGCTATAGCGCCGTATCAGTAGCGCGGCTGCCCGCGCTACTGATAAGCATTTTACCCGCGTTACTGCTAGGCTTTTCCCTAGTAGTGCGTCTCCGTCGTATCTACTTTTCCAAACACTTTTTCCCTTGTTTTGGACTCTAACTTGCATGATTTGAACGGAACTAACCCGAATTGATGCCGTTTTCAACAGAATTGCCATGGTGTTATTTTTCTGCGGAAATAAAAGTTCTCGAAATGACCTAAAAATCAACGGAGAATTATTCTGGAATATATAAAAAATACTAGAAGAAGAATCCATGTCAGGGGGGCCTCCACCTGTCCACGAGGGTGGGGGGCGCGCCTCCCTGCCTCGTGGGCCCCCTAACGCTCCACCAACCTCAACCTTGGCTCCATATATGCACTTTCGGGGAGAAAAAACCAGGGAGAAGGATTCATCGCGTTTTACGATACGGAGCCGCTGCCAAGCCCTAAACTCTCTCGGGAGGGCTGATCCGTAGTCCGTTCGGGGCTCTGGAGAGGGGAATCCATCGCCATCGTCATCATCAACCTCCCTCCATCACCAATTTCATGATGCTCACCGCCGTGTGTGAGTAATTTGATCATATGCTTGCTGGACGGTGATGGGTTGGATGAGATTTATCATGTAATCGAGTTAGTTTTGTTAGGGTTTGATCCCTAGTGTCCACTATGTTCTGAGATTGATGTTGCTATGACTTTGCTATGCTTAATGCTTGTCACTAGGGCCCGAGTGCCATGATTTCAGATCTGAACCTATTATGTTTTCATCAATATATGAGAGTTCTTGATCCTATGTTGCAAGTCTATAGTCACCTACTATGTGTTATGATCCGGCAACCCCGAAGTGAAAATAATCGGGACCACTCCCGGTGATGACCGTAGTTTGAGGAGTTCATGTATTCACTATGTGTTAATGCTTTGGTCTGGTACTCTATTAAAAGGATGCCTTAATATCCCTTAGTTTCCAATAGGACCCCACTGCCACGGGAGGGTAGGACAAAAGATGCCATGCAAGTTCTTTTCCATAAGCACGTATGACTATATTCAAAATACATGCCTACATTACATTGATGAACTGGAGCTAGTTCTGTGTCACCCTAGGTTATGACTGTTACATTATCGATCGCATCCGGCATAATTCTCTATCGCCGATCCATTACCTACGAGCTTTCCATATATTGTTCTTCGCTTATTTACTTTTCCATTGCTATTGTTACAATCACTATAAACCCCAAAAATATTACTTTTGCTACCTTCTACTACCGCTAACACTACTATCATATTACTTTGCTACTAAATACCTTGCTGCAGATATTAAGTTTCCAGGTGTGGTCGAATTGAAAACTCAGCTGCTAATACTTGAGAATATTCTTTGGCTCCCCTGGTGTCGAATCAATAAATTTGGGTTGAATACTCTACCCTCAAAAAATGTTGTGATCCCCTATAGTTGTGGGTTATCAGGAACATATCAAAATAAATGGGGAGCTACATCGTGAGCTATTGATCTACAACATAGTTATGCAAATACTATCAGGACTAAGTTCATGATAAATGGAAGTTCAATTAATCATATTACTTAAGAACTCCCACTTAGATAGACACCCCTCTAGTCATCTAAATGATCACATGATCCAAATCAACTAAACCATGTCCGATCATCACGTGAGATGGAGTAGTTTTCAATGGTGAACATCACTATGTTGATCATATCTAGTATATGATTCACGCTTGACCTTTCGGTCTCCAGTGTTCCGAGGCCATATCTGCATATGCTAGGCTCATCAAGTTTAACCCGAGTATTCCGCGTGTGCAAAACTAGCTTGAACCCATTGTATGTGAACGTAGAGCTTATCACACCCGATCATCACGTGGTGTCTCGGCACGACGAACTGTATATGCAATCAAAATATGTGACATGATATGGCCATGATCATCTTGTGCCTTTGATCTCCATCTCTAAAGTACCATCATGATCTCTATCATCACTAGCATGACACCATGATCTCCATCATCTTGATCTCTATCAACGTGTCGTCACATGGTCGTCTCACCAACTATTGCTTTTGCAACTATTGCTATCGCATAGCGATAAAGTAGAGCAATTATATCGCTTGCATCTTATGCAATGAAGAGACAACCATAAGGCTCCTGCCAGTTGCCGATAACTTCAACAAAACATGATCATCTCATACAACAATTTATATCTCATCACGTCTTGACCATATCACATCAAAACATGCCCTGCAAAAACAAGTTAGACGTCCTCTACTTTGTTGTTGCAAGTTTTACATGGCTGCTACGGGTTGAGCAAGAACCGTTCTTACTTACGCATCAAAAACCACAACGTGGTATAGTGATTGCTTTTTGATCTTCAGAAAGAACCCTGTTCATTGAATCCGATTCAACTAAAGCTGGAGAAACAGAAACCCACTAACCACCTGTGTGGGAAGCACATCGGTAGAACCAGTCTCGCGTAAGCGTACATGTAATGTCGGTCTGGGCCGCTTCATCCAACAATGCCGCTGAATCAAGAATCAACTAGTGACGGCAAGCAATATGTATATACCCACGCCCACAACTCCTTTGTGTTCTACTCGTGCATATGACATCTACGCATAAACCTGGCTCGAATGACACTGTTGGGTAACGCAGTAATTTCAAAAAAATTCCTACGCACACGCAAGATCATGGTGATGCATAGCAACGAGAGGGGAGAGTGTCGTCCACGTACCCTCATAGATCGTAAGCGGAAGCATTATGAGTACGCGGTTGATGTAGCCGTACGTCTTCATGATCCGACCGATCCAAGTACCGAACGTACGGCACCTCTGAGTTCAGCACATGTTCAGCTCGGTGACGTCCAACGAATTCCGATCCAGCAGAGCTTCGAGGGAGAGTTCCGTCAGCACCATGTCGTGATGATGGTGATGATGATGCTACCGATGGAGGGCTTCTCCTAAGCACCCCTACGGTATGACCGAGGTGGATTATGGTGGAGGGGGGCACCGCACACGGCTAAAAGATCAACTGACCAACTTGTGTGTTCTAGGGTGCCCCCTCCCCACGTATATAAAGGAGGGAGGCGAGGCCGGCCGGACTCTCTAGGCGCACTAAAGGGGGGAGGAATCCTCCTGCTAGTAGGAGTAGGATTCTTCCTTTCGTAGTCCTACTAGGAGGGGGAAGGAAGGAGAAGGGGAGGAGAAGGAAAGAGGGGACGTAGCCCCTCCCCTAGTCCAATTCGGACTAGGCCCATGGGGGGCGCACGGCCAGCCCTCGTGGCTTCTCCTCTTTTTCCCTTAAAGCCCACTAAGGCCCATATGTACTCCTGTATTCCCGTAACTCCCCGGTACTCCGAGAAATACCCGGATCACTCGGAACCTTTCCGATGTCCGAATATATCCTTCCAATATATCGATCTTTACGGCTCGATCATTTTGATACTGCTTGTCATGTCCGTGATCTCATCCGGGACCCCGAACAACCTTCGGTACATCAAATCGCATAAACTCATAATACCAATCGTCACCGAACGTTAGGCATGCGGACCCTACGGGTTCGAGAACTATGTAGACATGACAGAGACATGTCTCCGGTCAATAACCAATAGCGGAACCTACATGCTTATATTGGCTCCTACATATTCTACGAAGATCTTTATCGATCAAACCGCATAACAACATACGTTGTTCCCTTTGTCATCGGTATGTTACTTGCCCGAGATTCGATCGTCGGTATCCTCATACCTAGTTCAATCTCGTTACCGGCAAGTCTCTTTACTCATTCCGTAATGCATCATCCCGCAACTAACTCATTAGTCACAATGCTTGCAAGGCTTATAGTGATGTGCATTACCGAGAGGGCCCAGAGATACCTCTCCGACAATCGGAGTGACAAATCCTAATCTCGATCTATGCCAACTCAGCAAGCACCATTGGAGACACCTGTAGAGCACCTTTATAATCACCCACTTACATTTTGACGTTTGGTAGCACACAAAGTGTTCATCCGGTACTCGGGAGTTGCATAATCTCATAGTCATAGGAATATGTATAAGTCATGAAGAAAGCAATAGCAACAAACTAAATGATCATCTTGCTAAGCTAACGGATGGGTCTTGTCCATCACATCATTCTCTAATGATGTGATCCCGTTCATCAAATGACAACACATGTCCATGTCTAGGAAACTTAACCATCTTTGATTAATGAGCTAGTCAAGTAGAGGCATACTAGAGACACTCTGTTTGTCTATGTATTCACACATGTACTAAGTTTCCGGTTAATACAATTCTAGCATGAATAATAACATTTATCATGATATAAGGAAATATAAATAACAACTTTATTATTGCCTCTACGGCATATTTCCTTCAATTTCGTCTTTGAACGAGCTACTAGATCGCATCGCCGCCCTAGGGGTCGCAACAGACTATGATCGGATTGGGTTTAAACCCGATCAGAGGGAAATAAGGTCCCCACCAATCACCCATCTGATATCGGTTGTGGAGGAACAAGCCGAGGATACATCTCCCCCTATGCTGAGAACAAGCTATGTTCGGATTTCCGAGCCTTGCAAGCCGGATACCCATCTTCAGGAAGAGACCTCCTGTCCTCCGAGCATAGTACCAGGCGTTGAGCCTGAAAACTCCCAGGACACTCCAGATCCCGGGCTAGTAACCTCAAAAATTCTTCAATCTCCGGATTCCACAGTGGGTCAGGGTTCGGATTTAAGCCCGCCCACCCACCACAAGCAGTACTCCCCAAGCAATTCCGGTCCTCCGAACATATGCGACCTAATGTACGTACGGCAGCAACCTCAGGAAACAGTCCATCACTTTTGGGCCAGATTCTTCCTTGTTAAAAACAAGATCAAAGATTGCTGCGACGATGACGCCTTTTCAGTATTCCACCGCAACTGTATGGACGAGGGGATCCTCAATGTCCTCAACCGACGCTGCATACTACACTTTGCAGAATTGGCGCACATAGTACAGAAATATTGCGCAATGGAAAGCACCTGGAAAGCCGAAATAGCCCGGTGGGAACCACCCGCCTTTAAGCCACCCACCGGACGGGCAAAGAGGATGCACCCTTGCGGGGCACCTAGTCATCATCCTATGGACAAGAAAATTAAGCCCTTAACGGGGTACATAACTGTCCTTGATGAATGGCTCAACAATCCCTGTCAGATACACACGACGCCGAATTCTGAACCAACGCATAGCCTTTGGTCATGTTGGGTACTCCGGCAAGTGGCTAAGAGCGGTGAGGCTATCCTCACCAATACAACCTCAGAGAAATACTCTTCGGAGGACAACGATCTCAATGTCTTTATGGTCTTTGAGACCTTTTCTTCAAATAATCGGCATAAACGAGCACTGCGCAACCTCGTCGAAATCAACCAAATACCCGGAGTAAATCCTTGGAACGATACGGCGATAACTTTCGCCGCCAACGACGAACCAAGGGCTCGATCAGTCCGTGCACCAGACGCTTTGGTCTTAAATCCAATCGTCGACGGCTTTCGGCTTAATAAAGTGCTCATAATGGCGGCATCGGACTGAACCTCATCTACAAAGACACGCTCGATAAAATGCAAATAGACAAGAGCCGCATCGAGCAAAGCAGTATATCCTTTTGAGGAATTATCCCCAGTCGAGAAGTACGATGCTTGGGGAAAATTAAACTTGATGTGGTATTCGGCACGCCGAAGAAATACAGGTATGGAGAGTTAATCTTCCATGTGGCACCTTTCAACAGCGGATATCACGCCCTGTTGGGGCGAGACACATTCACACACTTTCAAGCCATACCCCATTACGGGTACATGAAGCTCAAAATGCCCGGGCCCAATGGAGTTATCACTATCACCAGTGATCCGGACATAACACTCCGCGCCAAAAACAAAACCGCATCCTTGGCCCTCGAGGCATTATCCGAGGCCCTTGCTGCCAAGGATCTCACCGCTCTGCGTTCCACAGTGGATAGAGACGACGTAATCCTCGATAAAAGGCCTAAGTCCACTTCTTTCAAGCTAGTAGACGAAATAGTCAAATTCCAAGTTCACCCGACAGATTCCAATAAAACATCAGCCATTGGAGCACAGCTGGATCCGACGGTCGATGCCGCTCGAAGAGCTTTCCTGCGTGAGAATTGGGACATCTTTGCCTAGCATCCTTCGGATATGCCAGGAATCCCACACAGACTGGCCGAACACAACCTCAACATAATAAAGGGGTTCAAGCCAGTCAAGCAAACGCTGCAGCGATTTTCCGAACCCAAGCGACAAGCTATGGGGGAGGAGCTAGCCAAACTACTTGAAGCCGGGTTCATTAGAGAGATCAAACACCCGGGTTGGTTAGCAAACCTGGTCATGGTGCCAAAGAAGGACAAATCCTGGCACCTTTGTGTCAATTTCAAAGACCTCAACAAGGCCTGCCCTAAGGACCCCTTCCCACTGCCCCGCATTAACCAGATCATTGATGCAACTGCGGGAAACAATTCACTGTATTTCCTCGACGCATACTCCGGATACCATCAGATTAAGATGAAGGAATCCGATAAGGCCGCAACGGCATTCATTACTCCGTATGGGCCTTTCTGCTTCAACACTATGCTTTTCAGACTTAAAAACGCTGGCGCCACTTATCAACACATGATTGAAACATGCCTGGAAAAACAAATTGGCAAGATGGTGGAGGCATACGTGGACGACGTCGTCATCAAGACTAAGCATGTCGAATCGTTGGTGGACGATCCGTGACTCACATTTGACAACCTCCGGACATACGATATCTGACTCAATCCGGAAAAATGTGTCTTCGATGTCCCAGCTGGAAAACTGCTCGGGTTCATCGTGTGCAACAGCGGAATTGAAGCAAACCCAGCAAAAATATGGGCCGTGTCACAATTGGCAACGCCAATAGACTTAAAACAAGTCCAAAAGCTAGCGGGGTGCGTGCCAGCATTGAGCCGTTTCATCTCTAGACTAGGAGAAAAGGCACTGCCACTTTATCACCTGCTCCGACACACCGACCACTTTGAGTGGACGGATGCGGCAATAGCCGGATTGGAAGAAATAAAAACCTTATTAGCAAACAACCCAATCCTTGCCGCACCAAATGTTGGCGAGCCTATGTTGCTCTATATATCCGCAACTCACCAAGTGGTGAGCGCTGTGCTCATCGTCGAACAGGAGGAAGAGGGACACAAATTCCCACTTAAAAACCCAGTGTATTATGTATCGGCAGTCCTTACACCATGCAAATCCCGATACTCGCACTATCAAAAGGTAGCGTATGCAGTCTTCATGGCATCTCAGAAGCTGTGACACTACTTTCAACAGTGTTCGATCACGATGGCTTCCGAAGTTCCACTCAACGACATCATAAACAACCAAGACGCCACCAACGGCATTGCCAAATGGGCTATCGAACTCTTTCCATTTGAAATAACATACAAGCCACGCCGAGGTATTAAATCTCAGGTGTTCGCTGACTTCGTCGCCGAATGGACAGAAGCCGAACTCCCTAAAGAGTACAATACATATTCTTACAGGGTGATGTACTTTGACGGCTCTAAAATGTTAGACAATTGGGGGCCGGTGTCATCCTAACATCCCCTACAGGGACACAGTCTGTTATGTATTACAAATCATGTATACGGACTCCAATAATGCGACAGAATATGAAGCACTGCTGCATGGACTTCAGATGGCCGTTTCTATGGGCATACAACGCCTTGAGGTGCGTGGGGATTCGAACCTCGTGATATCTCAAACTAATGGAGAATTCGATGCAAAAGATCCGAAGATGGCGGCCTATCACAACGCCGTACTCAAAATATTAGCTCGGTTTGAAGGGCTTGAATTCCACCATGTGGCTGGAGACAACAATTAGGCAGTGGACATCCATGCTCGAATGGGCGCTAAACGTGACCCCGTCCCACCTAACACCTTTGTGGAAAGGTTTTCAAGCCAACCGTGGTATGGCAGGATGAGAGCGGAAATACCAGTTCGGCGCCGATCACACCCGCGGATGACGAAGACGACTCGGATATCACCAGGGGCTCGGGCACCGAGCCAATACTTTCCGCCCATGTAATCATGGCGGTAATTGCTCCATGGACCGAACCCTTCTTAGCCTACCTTAATAGGCAGGAGCACCCCGATGACCAGAACGAGGCCCATCGCATAGTTTGACGCTCTAAAGCCTATAAAGTTCATGAAGGAGAGCTCTATAAGAAGAGCAGTACTGGAGTCCTTCAAAGGTGTATCTCCGAAGAGGAGGGGCGGCAGCTCTTGGCCGAAATACATGCTGGCCTCGGCGGCCATCACGCCGCAGCTCGGGCCCTTGCAAGCAAGGCCTTTCGTACAAGTTTATTCTGGCCCACGGCCCGAGTAGATGCACAGGCCCTTATACATCGTTGTGTCGGGTGCCACCACTTAGCCAATCAAAGCCATATGCACTACAAAAAAGACACATCCGTGACATTTTGGGCCGAACGAATTTTTTTCCTGTCATACTTATGACACTTCTATGACGATAATTATGACAAAACTCGGCATCATCATAGATGTGGTGGGGTCCTACTTCTATGACAAAAAATCATGACACAAAATGGGCTTTTCATCCTGGGCTGGCCGGAGATGTAGCTGCAGGAGATTCTTTGGGCCGTCCATGACGGAAAAAACCATGGTAGAAGCGAGGGCGAGGAAAATATCGGGGAGTTCCCGGTTACGGTGGGTGGTCGGGGGCCGAGCGATGCACGTTTCCCTCGTATGTACGCGTGTGTGTGCGAGGTGTTGGGCTCTAACTGAACCCGAGCGAGGCATTGGGCTATAACTGAACCCGAGCGATTGCACTAGCTACGTTACTTAACCCGAGCGATGGATCCTTTGCTGTTAACTGAACCCGAGTGATTCGTTCACTACTGCTGCTAACTGAAGCCGATCAAACATTGCTGCCTCCTTCCCTTGATGAACAGTGAGCGTTGTTGAGGGGGGTTGGATGAACATTCCCTGGTGGGGGTAGGATGAATAGGACCCCGTGATAGTAGAGGTCGTTCCGCTGGATGAACAGTACCCCGGTCGATCGAGCTGGTGGATGAACAGGACCCCGTGGAGGGCTGGATGAATAGGACCCATGGAGGGCTGGTTGAATAGTAGCCAGTGAAGGGTTGGTTGAACAGTAGCTGGTGGAGGGCTAGATGAATAGTAGCCCGTGGAGGGGTGGTTGAATAGGACCCCGTGGAGAGGGCTGGCTAAAGAGTAACCGGTGGAGGAGCGGTGGAGGCTGGATGAACAGGAGCCCGTGGATGAACAATCGCAAGTGGATGCTGGAGGAGGTCGACGATGGATGAACAGGAGCCCGTGGAGGCAGTCGACAGTGGATGAACAGCAGCCCATGGAGGCAGTCGACGGTGGAGATGAACAGTATCCCGTGGAGTCCCGTTTTGTGGTACACCACACCCCTCCTGATGAGCAGGACCCCTGTTTCGACCGTAGCGCTCCAACACAAGTCCGTTTCCTCTGTTTTGCGGTGCTCCACACCCCTCCCGATCAACAGGACCCCGTTTCGACCGTAGGAGGTCCGTTTCCTCCATTTTGCGGTACGCCAGACCCCTCCCGATGAACATGATCCCGTTTCGACCGTGGCCTGTCGAACACAAAGCTATTTCCTCCGTTCTGCGGTACGCCAGGCCTCGTTTCCATCGCCTGTTCCGTCCAAGCTGGTTGGCTCCCGATGAACACGACGACGCATTTCGTTCCGACCAAGCCGGTTACCTCCCCATGAACATGACGATGACTTAATGTTTGTCTCTGTATCTTCTGCTGACAAGGACGCAGAGAAGACATTCGAAAGTTTCAATAGAATGCATATGACTTGGAGAGATGGAGTTTGAGATAGAGAGCATAGAGAGGTTAGGGTCCGATCACATTCACTTAGTTCAAAAGACTCAACATGAAGACATAGCTATAAGTGAATGCTGTAGAGGAAAGAACACTAGTATATATATATTCAACATAGAGAAGATAATCATGAAGACATGTTGAAATTTAAGCCAAACCAAATGTGAAGACATAGCAAATGTAACACCATGAGTGAAACACTTCGAACAGAACCTTTGGTGGTGGCGTTACCCACCGTATAGGAAGTATTAGACCCAGACACGGCGCACAATTATCATGGCATTCCGAAGTCAAATTCCACATTAATGTATTCACACTTAGAATGTATGTCTTCATTGATTGAAGATATACTTTAATTCGTGTGTTGCACATCTAAGTCATCAATATGCATAAGTGTTAGGATGTGTGCCTGATCACAGGACATTTGAGGATTCCAGGACATTTAGCTCACACCGTAACTTGCAAAATCTCTTCTCATCCAAGGGCTTGGTGAAGATATCTGCCAATTGCTCTTCAGTGTTGACGTGTATGATATCAATATCTTCCTTCACAACATGATCTCTGAGAAAGTGATGACGAATTTCAATGTGCTTTGTCTTCGAGTGCTGAACTGGGTTGTTGGCAATCTTGATGGCGCTTTCCTTGTCGCAGTAGAGTGGCACTTGCTTCAGATGAATGCCATAGTCCTTGAGTGTTTGCTTCATCCACAGAAGCTGAGCACAGCAAGATCCAGCAGCAATGTATTCAGATTCAGAAGTGGAGAGATATACACACTTCTGCTTCTTTGAAGACCAACATACAAGTGATCGTCCCAGAAAGTGACATGTGCCTGATGTAGACTTGCGATCCACTTTGTCACTAGCATAATCAGCATCCGAGAATCCAGCCAGATCAAACTCTGAGCCCTTTGGATACCATAATCCTAGAGTTGGGGTGTGAGCCAAATATCGAAGAATTCGCTTCATAGCTAAGTGATGCGACTCCTTTGGTGCCACTTGGAATCGAGCACACATGCAAACACTAAGCATAATATCTGGCCTAGATGCACATAGATAAAGTAAAGAACCAATCATGGAGTGGTATACCTTTTGATCGAACTCTTTACCATTGTCATCGGGACCCAGATGATGTTTGGCTGGCATTGGCGTCGTGAAGCCTTTGCAGTCTTGCATACCTAACTTCTTCAGGCAATCTTTGAGATACTTCTCTTGAGATATGAAGATGCCGTTGCGTTGCTATCGTATTTGAAGACCGAGGAAGAACTTCAGCTCTCCCATCATGGATATCTGATATTGCTCTTGCATCATATATCCAAACTCTTCACTGTACTTCTGATTGGTGCAGCCAAAGATGATGTCATCCACATATATTTGGCACACAAACAGTTCACCATCATATGTCTTCGTGAAGAGAGTAGGGTCGAGGGAACCAGGTATGAAGCCTTTGCTCTTCAGGAAGTATTTGAGTGTGTCATACCAAGCCCGAGGGGCTTGTTTGAGGCCATACAGTGCCTTGTTGAGCTTGTATACCATGTCAGGATGTTTTGGATCTTCAAAGCCAGGCGGTTGTGCAACATACACTTCTTCTTCGATCTTGCCATTGAGAAAGGCGCTCTTCACATCCATTTGATATAGAAGTATGTTATGATGATTTTCATAGGCTAGCAGTATGCGTATGGCTTCCAGTCTAGCCACAGGAGCAAATGTTTCATCGAAGTCAATGCCTTCCACTTGAGTATATCCTTGAGCAACGAGACGGTCTTTGTTTCTGACAACTTGACCATGCTCATATTGCTTGTTGCGGTATATCCATTTGGTGGCTATTATGTTGTGCTTCCGAGGATCAGGACGCTTAACCAGTTCCCATACATTATTCAGCTCAAACTGTTGAGGCTCTTCTTGCATAGCTTGAATCCATTCAGGTTCCATGAAGGCTTCTTCAACTTTCTTGGGTTCTGTTATTGAGACGAATGCGAAGTGCCCACAGAAATTTGCTAGCTGAGTTGCCCTTGAACGAGTGAGTGGACCAGGGGCATTGATGCTATCAATTATTATCTCAATCTGCACTTCATTGGCAACACGAGGATGTACAGGGCGAAGGTTTTGCTCTTGCTGATCATTGTCATTGTTAGTGGGATTGTCTTCAGGCTGAGCATTGTCTTCAGGTTGATCAGGTGCGGAGATGATAAGTTCCTCTTCAGGTTGAGCTTCAGAGGGTATGATTTCTCCAGTTCCCATTAGCTTGATTGATTCACTGGATGGAACTTCATCTAGCACATTTGGGAGGTGCTCTCTTTGTGAACTGTTAGTCTCATCAAACCGCACATCCACTGTTTCAACCACTTTATAATGAAAGAGATTGAAGACTTTGTAGGAGTGCGAATCCTTTCCATATCCAAGCATAAAACCCTCATGTGCTTTTGGTGCAAAATTTGAAGTGTGATGTGGATCCTTGATCCAGCACCTGGCGCCAAATACTCTGAAGTAACTGACATTTGGCTTCTTGCCAGTAAGGAGCTCATAAGATGTCTTGTTCAGAAGCTTGTGAAGATAAACACGATTGATTGTATGGCATGCAATATCAATGGCTTCAGGCCAGAATTTTCTTGGAGTCTTGTATTCATCTAGCATCGTTCTGGCCATCTCTATGAGTGTTCTGTTCTTGCGTTCGACGACGCCATTCTGCTGTGGCGTGTACGGAGCTGAGAATTCATGTGTGATGCCCAAAGTATCAAGATATGTATCAAGGGTAGTGTTCTTGAATTCAGTGCCATTGTCACTTCTGATGTGCTTTATCTTGGCGCCATAGTTGTTCATTGCTCGATTGGCGAAGCGTCTGAAGACATCTTGCACTTCAGTCTTGTAGAGGATTATGTGCACCCAAGTATATCTAGAATAATCATCAACAATGACAAAGCCATAGAGACAAGCAGTAGTAGTAAGAGTTGAGTAATGAGTGGGACCGAAAAGATCCATGTGGAGCAGTTCGAAGGGTCGAGTGGTTGTCATGATTGTCTTCGAGGGATGTTTGGCCCTCGTCATTTTTCCTGCTTCACAGGCACCGCATAAGTGATCTTTCTTGAACTTGACGCCCTCGATGCCTATGACATGCTTCTTCTTTGCAAGGGTGTGGAGGTTCCTCATGCCAGCATGCCCTAGTCTCCGATGCCAAAGCCAGCATTCTGAAGCTTTTGCTAGAAGACATACGGCAAGCTGTGGTCCTGCTGAGAAATCTACCACGTACAAATCATCTTTCCGATACCCTTCAAACACTAGAGACTTGTCAGATTCCATTAGAACAAGGCAGCGATATTTTCCAAACATTACGATCATGTTCAAATCGTAAAGCATTGAGACAGACATTAAGTTGAAGCCAAGGGATTCAACAAGCATGACTTTATCCATGTGTTGATCCTTTGAGATTGCAACTCTACCTAGACCCAATACCTTACTTTTACCAGTGTCAGCAAATGTGATGTGACTCTTGTTGGATGGACGTAAGGTTGAGTCCATAAGAAGGCTTCTTTTGGCAGTCATGTGATTGGTACACCCACTATCAAGAATCCATTCTGAAGACGCTGGTGTCGTACCCTACAGTGCAGTTAGGGGGATAGGCTTCACGAAGAGAATTGTGAAGCAAAAACATTTGACGAACCAGTGGGTTATGAAAGCTTAGATCCAGATTAGGACTAATAGGGAGAGTAGCAAGTGATTCAGGAACGAAGTACATAGTAAGACCATTCGGGCATTTGATCTTGCGCCCTACAAGATGTTTAAGGTCCCCAGCAATAGCGTCAGACGATTTTCGTTTTCTGCTGGAGACCTTTCCCTGCAAAAGAGAGTTAAGCTTTCTTGGCCACCCACATCTTCAAGGGTGGCTTAGAAGCAATAAGTCTAAGTGTAGCATCTGAGAACTTTGGCTTTGGAGCCCTAGCAAACAGTCTTGCAGGCGGACAATAGTACTCATAAGAATAAGTAGAATAGTTCTTGGTCTTATGAACATGGCGGTTTGATGAACCGCGCTCATATTCATAGGCCTGAGCATGGTTTCCCTGCAAAACATTTGCGTTAGTGTGACTCAGGTGAGTCCTCTGTCTGTATGAAGCCTTTGGACCGTATGAAGCCTGTGGTTTGGGGTTTGTCTTCTTCACATGTGGTGTCATGATGACATTCACAGGAAGATTCTCCAGACACTTTTTCGGAACCCAGATCTTCTTCATAGGCGGTCCATTCCTGCAGTTAGTACCAATGTACCTGGCAAACACTTCACCATTCAGATTCTTAAACAGTTTATAGTTTGCATCAAAGGATTCATCAGTGACAATGGGGTTTGCACAAGTGAAGCCAGATAGAGTGGATGGATCTGCTGAAGATTCCTTTGCAGCAACCCATGTGGTTTTGGGGTACTGCTCAGGTTTCTAGTAAGAGCCATCAGCATTCATTTTCCTTACGAACCCAACACCCTCTTTCCTCGGGTTTCGGTTCAAGATCTTCTTTTTGAGGACATCACATAGTGTCTGATGCCCTTTAAGACTTTTGTACATCCCTGTTTCAAGCAATGTCTTCAACCTAGCATTCTCATCAGCAATAGCAGTGGTATCCTCAACAGAGGGGTTAGTTTCCACATCAACAGTTGAAGATATTGCAACAGTAGCAGCAGTAGAACATTCAGCAACAGAAGTAGTATTATCACGCTCAATGCATTTAAGACATGGTGGTTCAAATCCTTCCTGAGCGGAACTGATCTGTTTGGTGCGAAGTGACTCATTTTCCTTTTGAAGATCTTCATGAGCCGCTCTCAATTTCTCAAGATCTTTCTTCCTTTGAAGATAATCATAGTAAAGCTTTTCATGAGTTGTTGAGAGCGTTTCATGATGACTTTCAAGTTCCTCATACTTAACGTGAAGATTTTTTATGTCTTCAATTAAGGACTCAGATCGAGTCATTTCAGTGCCTAACAGATCATCGCTTTTGTCTAACGGTTTTTGAATATGTTCCATGGCTTTCTGTTGTTCAGTTGCAAATTTAGCAAGTGTTTTGTAGCTGGGTTTTGAACCACAATTGGAGTCATCGTCACTAGATGTTTGATGGTGAGTAGTGCGTGTGTTTACCTTGGCACCGCGTGCCATGAAGCAGTAGGTAGGAGCGGAGTAGTCCTTGTCATTTGCATCGGTGTCGGTGATGAAGTCATTGTCTTGAGTGTTGAAGATGGACTTGGCAACGTATGTTGTAGCCACACTTGCGACGCCAGAATCGGACTCCTCCTCAAACTCCACCTCCGCCTCCTTAGAAGCGGACTCCTCCTCTGAATCCATTTCCTTGCCAACAAACGCACGTGCCTTGCCAGATGAGCTCTTCTTGTGTGATGAAGACTTTGAGGAAGACTTGGAAGAAGACTTTGAGTATTTCTTCTTCTTCTTGTCGTCAGAGTCATATTCCTTGCTCTTCTTCTTCTTTTTGTTCTCATTGTCCCACTGCGGACACTCAGAGATGAAGTGGCCAGGTTTCTTGCACTTGTGACATGTTTTCTTCTTGTAGTCATGAGCAGAAGCTTCATCATTCCTTGAGCTTGATCGTGAAGACTTTCTGAAACCTTTCTTCTTGGGGAATTTTTGGATCTTCTTCACAAGCATAGCAAGTTCCCTTCCAGTGTCTTCAGGATCATCAGAACTGCTGTCAGATTCTTCTTCAGATGAGGAGACAGCTTTTGCCTTCAAGGCACGAGTTCGCCCATAGTTTGGATCGTAGATATCTCTTTTCTCAGAAAGCTGAAACTCATGTGTGTTGAGCCTCTCAAGTATGTCAGACGGATCGAGTGTATTGAAATCAGGACGTTCTTGAATCATCAGGGCTAGGGTGTCAAATGAACTGTCAAGTGATCTTAGTAGTGTCTTGACGACTTCATGCTTGGTGATCTCAGTAGCGCCAAGGGCTTGAAGCTCATTCGTGATGTGAGTGAGTCGATCAAACGTGAGCTGGACATTCTCACTGTCATTTCTCTTGAAGCGGTTGAAGAGGTTGCGAAGGACACTGATTCTCTGATCTCTCTGGGTTGAGCCAGTCCCAGAGTAGCTTAGATGTTTCCAAAGCACTCACGCGACCATACTGTCCTTTGGTCAGATGACCACAGATGATATTCTTGGCAGTAGAGTCCAGTTGAACGAACTTCTTGACGTCAGCAGCAGTGACACCTTCTCCAGCCTTGGGAACGCCGTTCTTGACGACATACCATAGGTCGACGTCAATGGCTTCAAGATGCATGCGCATCTTATTCTTCCAGTAGGGATATTCAGTTCCATCGAAGACGGGGCACGCAGCGGAGACTTTGATTATCCCTGCAGTCGACATAGCTAAAACTCCAGGTGGTTAAACCGAATCACACAGAACAAGGGAGTACCTTGCTCTGATACCAATTGAAAGTGCGTTATATCGACTAGAGGGGGGGTGAATAGGCGATTTTTATGAAAGTCTTCAAAACATGGAAGTTTCGAAGATAAACCTATTACCATGCAGCGGAAGGTAGACTACACTAGGCAAACCATAGTCAAGTATTCAATGAAGTGAAAGCACAGTGACTAATAGCAGCTAGGTAGTAAGGATCAGGTAGGAAGATATTATGAAGCCAAACAGAACACGCAGTCACTCAGTGAAGACAGAAGATAGTTCAATCATACAATGACTTCACAAGGACCAACAGTAAGTAAAGGGAAGGATGAAACCAGTGACTCGTTGAAGACAATGATTTGTTGGACCAGTTCCAGTTGCTGTGACAACTGTACGTTTGGTTAGGGCGGCTAGGTATTTAAACCTGAGGACACACAGTCCCGGACACCCAGTCCTGAACACGCAGCTCAGGACACCCAGTCCTCACCGTATTCCCCTTGATCTAAGGTCACACAGACCTCGCCCAATCACTCTGGTAAGTCTTCAAGGTAGACTCCCAAACCTTCACAGACTTCGTTCACCGGCAATCCACAATGTCTCTTGGATGCTCAGAACGCGACGCCTAACCGGCTGGAGGATTCACAGTCCTCAAGTGTAATAAGTCTTCAGATCACACAGACAAGAAGACTTAAGTGATGCCTAACACTCTTAGGCTCTGGGTGGTTAGGGCTTTATCCTTGCAAGGAATTCTCTCTCAAAGGCTTCAAGGTGGGTTGCTCTCAAACGACAAAAGCCGTACTCTCACTCTGAGCAGCCAACCGTTTATGGTTGTAGGGGGTGGGCTATTTATAGCCACTAGGCAACCCGGCCTGATTTGTCCGAAATGACCCTGGGTCACTAAGGAACTGACACGTGTTCCAACGGTCAGATTTCAAACTCACGCGGCAGCTTTACTTGGGCTACAAGCAAAGCTGACTTGTCCGACTCTAGACAAGTTTCGCTCTCATAGTCTTCACTCGAAGACATAGGTTTTGGTTAAGCATCACTTCAGTCATTCTGACTGGTTCTCTTGGACCCCACTTAACAGTACGGTGGTTCCTATGACTCAACAAAGAAGAAAAAGAACTACGAAAGATCTAAGTCTTCGAGCTCCATAGGCTTCATGCGATGTCTTCTCTTATCATAGTCTTCAATGTGAATATCTTCATATACCACCTTTGACATCAATGTCTTCATACATTTTTAGGGGTCATCTCTTGTAGGAAAACCGAATCAATGAGGGACTTCTACCTGTGTTATCCTGCAATTCTCACAAGCACATCAGTCCCTCAACTAGGTTTGTCGCCAATACTCCAAAACCAACTAGGGGTGGCACTAGATGCACTTACACAACAGTTCAAAACAGAATTCAAAAAAAAATTACCACATTTTGATGGGATCCGAAATATTTTTATCTCGAAATTTCTAGTCAGATTAAATACTATTTCAATATAAATTTGTATTACGTAAAAATCCAGCGAAACATTGCGCGTGCAACAATTAATGAAATTAAAATTTTCAAAATCCAAAAACAATATTTTATAAACTAATTATGTGTTTGGTGCATTTTTTATAGTCACTGCTCAGTTTTTATAATTACATACTATTTAGTATTTATTAAAGCCCATTTTCCTGTTAAGCCTAATGCATCCCTCTTAGCAAAGATTTGCAGCCCAGCGGGGCAGAGAATAACAAGTTGACCTTGCCTGGATATTCCTCAAAAACATATAGCTGGGCTAGCCATTTTCATCTTGAAAAAAATTAATATTTGGGCTGGATATCTGGCTTGGGCTAGACGGGCCACAGCCCGCCCAGTTAATACCCTGCTCTCCTCTGAACAACAATGAAAACATCGCTCAAGAAAAACTCTGAAGTGCTCACACCTCAAAAATACAAATACTGCTCGAGCTGCTTGGTCCTAGCCGTCGGCCGCTCCTTGTGCAATTCTCTCATTTATTGACTACATAGGTTGACAATGGTGTGGGACCGTGATGTCAGGAAACTAGGAGGAAGCAAAAAAATAGTTGTACATAATAAGGAGGCACTTGCGTACGTACGGCTATGGCCCTAGTGGGTCCCTACTGTCATCCAGTCAAAATACAATCATCTCCTGAATCCTCATGTTCGTTGACCATGACAATGCTCGGTGCCACGCTCGAAGGACAGCGGAGAGGGCCTCGCGGGCCCTACGGATGGTCTGAAACAGCGTCCGCTACTCATTCAGGAAGCCAGGATCATCGGACACCTATGAGCACCTTCGAGAGACTGAGACGGCATGAAACGGTAAGGCCGCGTTTGGGAGCTCTAGTTTATTTCACAACTATATTAAAATACAAGTGTAATTTACTCGTCATCGGAAACAACACATAAAATACAGGCGTAGTGAAACCGAGCAACCAAGTAAAACCGGCGGGTTACGCGTGTAATTTGATAGACCAGTGTATATTTTACTAGTCGAAATCGACCAACCAAGTGCTTCACCCGAGACCATCTGCTTTTATTTACAAGCTTCAGTTTTACACGCGGTTTTGGTTGGAAAACGATGATCCAATCACGTCGTACAATGATTAGTTGGTCGGAAGATCATATGGTTTCACCACTAACCTACCCGAGTTGTCGTATAGGCTATGAATGAAATATAAGACAATGAACTTCTTAAGCACAGAAACAACAGAAGAGGATGATCTTCTTAACATGCAAATCACGGGCATTAGATCAACATGCAAAACAATATGAAGCATTATTCTCAGGAGGCACGGTGAAAATCTCATGATGCCGCATGCCACAGCATTCCAAGCTCAACTTTGCAATCAAACTCACAAGGCCTGGCATTACATAGAAAACATTCAGAACAAACTCTTAAAATACCTTACATAATTCAACATTCGTGTGACTATGCTTCTCAGTAGAGTAAATATTTACTTCTGAACTGAAGATAGGAATAGGAAAAAACGATCGACATTGCTCATAGCAAAGGGCGTCCCACTCAAAAATATCAAATGCATGTCTTCTGGCTAACATCAATGAGAAAAAATTGACAAGGTTTTCCAATTCCAATATATTAAACTAATGTCTTCTTGCTAACATCAATGATTATACTTTGACAAGCTTTTCCCATTCAAAATATGTAATGCCTATGATTGTGGAACGGGCAGGGTTTGTCATCAGTTTGTCATCTGATAGTCAGGTGGCTCAAGGTGACGACGAATGATTAGACAACCATTCAATGTATTGTGCATGATGAAGTATTATGGAGGACACGAACGATCTGAACATTTTGTGCAGTTCCACTAAAATCAAGCTAAGCATCCCTGTGGATTTCGTATTTATATGCTACCAGAAAACAAAGACACATCAGCACACACATGAATATTGGCCCAGTGTCAACCCACCAATCGGTGGACTAACAAACTGAAAGTACGGTAAATAGATTACCATACCCACATGCCCCATCATTGTTTCTTAGAGTGACATTGACAGACTTGGAGTCCTATCCTGGCTTCTTGGTACTTGTTTGGGCACTTGTTTGCCAAGTGTTCCTCCAAACCACAAGTAAAGCAGCCATCTCTCTTTTTCTCTTTCTTCTTACCCTTCTTAATGGCAGACGTTGGCAGCTCCATTCAAACATATATTCCGGTGGCTCAAGGTGACGACAAATGATTAGAGAACCATTCGATGTATTGTGCATGATGAAGTATTATGGAGGACACAAACCATCTGAACATTTTGTGCAGTTCCACTAAAATCAAGCTGAGCATCCCTGTGGATTTCGTATTTATATGCTGCAAGAAAACAAAGACACATCAGCACACACATGAATATTGGCCCCAGTGTCAACCCACCAATCGGTGGACTAATAAACTGAAAGTATGATAAATAGATTACCATACCCAGATGCTCCATCATTGTTGCTTAGAATGACATCGACAGATTTGGAGTCCTGTCCTAGCTTTTTTGTACTTGTTTGGGCACTTTTTGCCCGGTGCACTCCACGTGTTGTAGAGTTTCCTAATCTCTCTGCAGACTAGTTATGTCACCAACGTATACTAATACTCTGTAAAGCTTCTCGATCATTCCTTGTGTAATGTAGCGCAAACAGTGACTGCTTCTTTCTGCAAATTGGTAAGACCAAGTGGACCCACTCATGCAGCAGTTTGCCTTAGACACATTGGCTCCTTTTGTGCAGTTCAACTAAAATCAAAATCAGAATAAAACCGAGCTTTAATTTTGATATCCCTGTAAGCAACAATAGGTATAAGGGAAACAATTACTGAGAAATAATGGTTGATGACTTGTACTCCCAGAATAAAAACATGTACTAATCTACCTTATCTTAATGGGAAACAAAGCAGGAGAGTAGGAATTGTCAATAAGTGTGATTCATTCATATTAACCGAGACATTATCTTAACAATGCCTTGTTTCAACATGTATAAAGAACGACAAAGCAGAAAAGTACCATTCCTAAAACAATGGGACTGATTCATTTTAACAGAGACATTATCTTAAAAATACCTTGGTTAAACATGTAGAAAGAACTACAAAGCAGGATATACCATTTGTAAAACACTGTAACTGATATATAATAACATAGACATTATCTGAACAATGCATTTCTTAAACATGTACTCCGGCCGATCCCTAACAGAAATGGTACTCCCGCCGATCCCTAATAAGTGTTGCAGTTTTGAACTAAGATTCAGTAGTTAATTCCGAGGAAAGTCGGTACTGACCTTTCAAGACCAAGATTTGAAACAACTTGTGAGGAAGACCTGACAGAGATCTCAACACATATATGGAAATCTAGTCTCATTTTGTGCAGTTCCACCAAAATTAAGCGAAGCAAAATGTCACAATAGCAATAAGTTGAATAGATATCCCTGTTTTAACAGAGGCAAAAAGGAAGAAATTACTAGCCAATAAAGGAGGATGAAACATGCGGCCATAAAAATGGTAATCCCGCCAAACCCTAACAAGTGTTGCAGTTTTGAACTAAGATTCAGTAGTTAATTCTGAGAGTGGCATTGCTTAATTTTACCAGCGGCATTAGATTAACAAAAAGCATAAACAGTTCCAGGGGAGAGTGGGAGCAACAACAACATGTGCTTCCATCTACTTATAAAGGGGGTGATGCAGAGTTTGTTGCAACAAAGCAGCAAGCATCATGTCTGGGTTGGTACCATTTTTGTTCACTACTTAATGGGAAAAGACAACAATACATTAGCTTCAATTCAACATTTATTTAAAATAGTACCAATACAAGTAGCACAACATCTCAAAGCACACTGCACAATCATGTGGATGAAGGCCTGTACTGACCTTTCATGAGTCGACAAAGATAAAATACGAATCTGCCAACACGAATAGGAAATCCAATCCCATTTTGTGCAGTTGCACTGAAATCAAGCAAAGTCGCCGGTGAGACATTTAAGTTCGTTATAGAAACAAGTTGAATAGATATCCCTGTTCTAACAGAGGCAAAAAAGGAAACAATTACTGGCCAATAAAGGAGGATGAAACATGCGGCCACAAAAAGAAGCATCTACCTTATCTTGATGGAAAACAAAGTATAGGACAGTAGCATTTCTAAAACGGTTGCATTGATTCATATTAACAGAGAAATTCTCTTAAAACAGTTCAGTAGTTCATTCTGAGAGTGGCATTACTTAATTTTACCAGCGACATTAGATTAAGAAAAAGCATAAACATTTCCAGGGAGAGTGGGCACAACAACACCATGTGCTTCCATCTACTTATAAAGGGGTTGATGCAGAGTTTGTTGTAACAAAGCAACAAGCATCATGTCTGGGTTGGTACCATTTTTGTTCACTACTTAATGGGAAAAGAGAGCAATACAATAGCTTCAATTCAACATTTATTTAAAACAATATATTTACAAGTAGCACTGTCGGCGTTCTAGGAACGGGGGTCCCCATACTTGCCTGCCTACGGCCCATGGCGTGGCTGTGCTGGCAGGTCTGTACGACCCATCATCATCAACAAGGCATTCAAGACCCTCACGAGGGGCCAAGCCTCGCGAGGTGGACGACGCAAGACCTCCTCCGGAGCGGTCTCACCAGGATGCCTCGCGGGGAGCGGAGGTATCAAGGCAGGGCAAACCTCGCGAGGCTCTAGTGACGTGAGCCATGACGATCGACACCAGGCGGGCGCCAGGTAGGCGCCAGCGCGCACAGCGTCCTTGTTTACTCTTTGGTGCTAAGGAGGCAATTGTAGGCATGGAGTACCGAGGCATCAGGCAAAGATTTCCATATCGGTGCAACAAGACCAAGACCAGAAGGACGGCAGGACGGAGGTCACCATGGAGCCCAAGACGGCGTCACCACCAGAACCTTTGGCAGGCGAAGACCACCTTTTGTCAGGATAGCTTGTACTAGTTGTCCCCTTTCAAATTGGCCGCCGTTGTTGGCTCCCTTCCCGATCTGATCTGATAAAAGGTCAACCCTTAGCACAGCAAGCACAAGAACACCCCAACCTTCCGTCGATCGGCGCTCCGTCGCTCCATCGCTCCGTCATCTCTATGGCGGACGCTAACCGCGCTCGAGCTGAGCGTCGGGCTTCCCTTACTGCCCGCGTTGCTCGGACGGCTCCCGTCGGCGAGCCACCTCGTCATTCCCCGTCGCCTTCCGCCAACGCCGCCACCGGCCCGACGGGGAACGAACAACAAGCCTCCTCGCTGGACTCATCCGTGCGGCAGGACGGCCGCACCGCAGCCCATCGCTGACCCTGGCCGGTTCCTCGTGTTGGGGAACGTAGCAGAATTTTAAAATTTTCTATGCATCACCAAGATCAATCTATGGAGTCATCTAGCAACGAGGGAGAGAGGAGTGCATCAACATACCTTTGTAGATCACGAGCGGAAGCGTTCAAGAGAACGGGGTTGATGGAGTCGTACTCGACGTGATCCAAATCACCGAAGATCCTAGTGCCGAACGGACGGCACCTCCGCGTTCAACACACATACGGAGCGACGACGTCTCCCGCGCCTTGATCCAGCAAGGAGGAGGGAGAGGTTGAGGAAGAGGGCTCCAACAGCAGCACGACGGTGTGGTGGTGATGAAGCTGCAGTACTCCGGCAGGGCTTCCCCAAGCTCTTATGGAGGAGGAGAGGTGTTGGGGAGGGGAGTGGCTGCGCCTTGGATGTTCTATGCAGCCCTCCCCTCACCCCTCTATTTATAGGGGAAAAAGGAAGGGGGCCGGCCCCCTCTAGATGACATCTAGAGGGGGGGGGGCGGCGGCCAAGGGGAGGGGGGCTTGCCCCCCCAAGCAAGGGGGCGCCCCCCCTTAGCGTTTCCCCCAACCCTAGGCGCATGGGCCCTAGGGGGGTGTGGCGCCCCAGACCACTTGGGCTGGTTCCCTTCTCCATACAGCCCATAAGGCCCTCCGGAAGAGGTGGACCCTCCCGGTGGACCCCCGGAACCCCTCCGGTGGCCCCGGTACAATACCGATATGCCCCCGAAACTTTCCGGCGACCATATGACAACTTCCCATATATAAATCTTTACCTACGGACCATTCCGGAACTCATCGTGACGTCCGGGATCTCATCCGGGACTCCGAACAACATTCGGTAATCACATACAAGTCTTCCTAACAACCCTAGCGTCACCGAACCTTAAGTGTGTAGACCCTACGGGTTCGGGAGACATGCAGACATGACCGAGAAGACTCTCCGGTCAATAACCAACAGCGGGATCTGGATACCCATGTTGGCTCCCACATGCTCCACGATGATCTCATCAGATGAACCACGATGTCGAGGATTCAATCAATCCGTATAGAATTCCCTTTGTCAATCGGTACGTTACTTGTCCGAGACTCGATCGTCGGTATCCCAATACCTTGTTCAGTCTTGATACCGGCAAGTCACTTTACTCGTACCGTAATGCATGATCCCGTGATCAACCACTTGATCACATTGAGCTCATTATGATGATGCATTACCGAGTGGGCCCAGAGATACCTCTCCGTCATACGGAGTGACAAATCCCAGTCTCGATTCGTGCCAACCCAACAGACACTTTCGGAGATACCTGTAATGTACCTTTATAGTCACCCAGTTACGTTGTGACGTTTGGCACACCCAAGGCACTCCTACGGTATCCGGGAGTTGCACAATCTCATGGTCTAAGGAAATGATACTTGACATTCAGAAAAGCTACAACAAATGAACTACACGATCTTTGAGCTAAACTTAGGATTGGGTCTTGTCCATCACATCATTCTCCTAATGATGTGATCCTGTTATCAATGACATCTAATGTCCATAGTCAGGAAACCACGACTATCCTTTGATCAACGAGCTAGTCAACTAGAGGCTCACTAGGGACGTGTTGTGGTCTATGTATTCACACATGTATTACGATTTCTGGATAACACAATTATAGCATGAACAATAGACAATTATCATGAACACATAAATATAATAATAACCATTTTATTATTGCCTCTAGGGCATATTTCCAACACCTCATCCCACGCACATCGCGCTCCCATGGATGCGCAGGCCGCGCTCCTCATGGCGAACGAGCTCCTGCGCTACCGCCCGATCGACGACCTCTACGAGGACTGGCTCGACCGCATCGCCAAGCTCGTCCGCGCCGCAGGGGGCTCCCCGGCGCCATCCCCCTCTATGCCTCTCCCTCCTCCAGCCATAGGCGACGTAGTTCGTGGAGCGCCTCCACCACCTCTACCCCAAGACGGTGCCTTGGCGCCAAGGCGCGCGGCCCCATGGTGCGATCCAACACGCCCGGTGCCCGCGCGCGAAGAGAGAAGCTGCCAAGAGATTCCTCGGCCGCGAGAAGTTGCACCTGCGCTCCCCGCGCCGCCTTGCCAAGCCCGCGCGCTACCCATGGTAGCGGCGCGCGGACATCATCAAGTCCAAGATCCACTTCCGAGACGGGCCCCGGCGACCACGGCCGGCTGCCGCGCCTTCACCCCCGAGTTGCGTAGTGTCACCTGGCTGGGCAAGTTCAAGCCGGATCTGCCTCCTCGCTACGAAGACACCCCCGACCCCGCGGAGTTCCTGCAGCTCTACGAGCTGAGCATCGAAGCGGCCAACGTCGATGAGAAAGTCATGGCGAACTGGTTTCCTATGGCTCTCAAGGATGGTGCCTGCTCCTGGCTCCTGAACCTGCCGCAAGGCTCAATCTCCTCCTGGGACGAGATGCGCGACCGCTTAATCGCCAACTTCTAGGGCACTCGCGACCGGCCGCCGGCCGCGGGTGACCTGCGCCGCATCAAGCAACAACTGGGAGAGACCCTCCAGAAGTACATCCAGCGCTTCAACAACACTCGCCTCAAGATCCCCAAGGTTACTGACGAGGCCATCATCTCCGCGTTCTCTGACGGCGTCCGTGACATCAAGATGAAGGAGGAGCTCACTATTCACGAGGAGCTGTGCATATCTCAGGAGCTGTTCAACCTGGCGACCAAGTGCGCAAGGGCTGAGGAGGGGCGCCTTTCCCTCCTCAAGCTGCCAGCTACGGGTGTAGAGGAGAAGAAGGCCAAGGCCAGGGACGTGAAGCGCAAGGAAGCAGCCATGCTCGCAGCGGAGCCAGACACCAAGCGAGGCAGAGACCAGCTCGAGTCGTCCAAGAACAGCCAACCATTATGCGCCTTCCACAACCTGAACACCCACAACACCAGTGACTGTCAAGAACTCATAGCCATTCGCGAAGGACGCTTCGGCCGACGCCCCGAGCGCAGTGACCAGGGCTACGCTCGAGGTGGAGGACATGGAGGCGGACGCTGGGATGACCGTGGTCCGTGCCAGGAGTGGCGCGACAGGCCTCGTGAGGACCGCTGGCAGGATCATCCTCGCGAGGGCACCTGGAGGGACCAGCCTCGTGAGGATCGCCCTCAGGGCAACACCGGTCTTCCTCCACTGCCGCTACCACCAAGAAGGAATAACGACCACCATCAATACAAGGGGGCTGGGGGCTTCCAGGAGCCGCGCGCAATCGCCTGCATCTTGGGCGGTGCACAGGCCCCAACCTCGCAACGTAGCTTCAAACAGTTCACTCGTGAGGTGAATGCAGTCCTCCCCAAGCTCGAGGCCACGCGCCCGCTCAGGTGGTCCCAGTGCGCCATCACCTTCAGCTCGACAGATCAGCTCAAGTGCGCAGCCACCGCTGGCGCCCTCCCGATGCTTTGTTCACCAGTCATCAGCAACGTGCAAGTTACCAAGCCACTCATCGACGGCGACGCAGGGCTCAACGTCCTGTCCGTCGACACGTTCGACAACCTCCAAGTGCCATATGAGCAGCTTCAGCCTACCAAGCCTTTCTCGGGAGTGACCGATGGTTCCACCACACCGATAGGGAAGGTCCGCCTCCCTGTCACCTTTGGGGAATGCAAGAACTACCACACCGAGCTCATCGACTTTGACGTCGCGCACATCCGTCTGCCATACAACGCCATCCTCGGATATCCAGCCCTGGCCAAGTTCATGGCGGTGACACACCACGGTTACAATGTCTTGAAGATGCCATGAAGCGACGGAATCATCACGGTCCCGTGAGAAGAGAGTGATGTGGTGTGCTCCCTCGAGCGCGCCTTCCAAGCTGCCGCAATCGACAACCCCGACAACAAGAGCGAGGATCCTCCCGAGGCCATCCCCAAGAAGAAGAAGCAGATGCGCCCTGCCAGACCTCAGGAGGGTGTCGTCGCGGCTGGAACCTCGTCAGGATCACCACCCGCTCCAGGGGCGCCTCCCTCTGTCGCATAGGAAGGCGCGCTCGGCGCCCTCCTCGGGTAGGGCTCGGGGGCTCTCTTCTAGAGGGCCTCAGACCTTGCCAACATCACGAGGGAGGCGCTCGGGCACCACTTAGAGGTGTGCTTCACGGCACGTTTCCCTCAGGAGAACACAGGGCAAGGAGCGCCCACCGCTCAGGAGTTCATCACCAAGACCACTCAGGAACTGCAAGTCGCAAGGGCCATGTGCGGCGACCGGCACTCATGAGGCGCAGCTCCCCATCCAGGCGAGGATGTCGGACTGCGAGTCTGCGTCGACGTACCAGGGCTCAACAGGGCCACATCTCAGGAGGTTTTTTGGCCTTCGCGCGTGGGCTGTTGCGAGGGTCCACCACACAGCTACATTCGCATGCCCTTCGGCTTGTCGAGCATGTCGTCATCCTATCAGCGCAACCTGCAGCGTGTCCTGGCGGCTCAGGAGGCCAGGCACGACGTCGTCCTGGTAGAGATGGAGACGGTCCTCATGGAACCACCTGAGCCCCTAGAGCCTCCCGAGGCTCAGGGCCCCGGTGGCTCATGAGGAACGACCCCTTCGCCGCATGCCTTCAACTGCACCAACTCTCCTTCGTCGACAGAACCAGGTGACATTTTCCAAGTTCGTTTAGCTGGGAGCGCCCCTCGGGCTGCATTATTCCCAGGCCGCGTGGGTCCTTCCCTGTGGCATGTATCTCTTTTGCTTATGCCTTTAGTTTACCCTGTCGGGGGCGCCCCTCGGGTTGCATCATCCCCAAGCCGCTTAGGCTTGACCCGGTGGCATGTATCTTTCTACATTTACCCAAGCTGATTTGCCTTCCATGCTTAACCTACCTATGGCTATCACTTTCTTGATTGTTGCCCACTATGGGGGCCGCGTGCTGGCACCCTTCTTCAGGGCCCCTTTTGCGTTGTCTGACCATCTCGCGGGACCAAGACAATAAACAAGGGCCGAGACCAGGCGCAACCCGCCTTGAGGTAGGACCTCGTGAGCCCCGCGCTAGCTCACGAGTTCCCAAGCACACCCCGCTAAATCCTACCATGCCAGCCACGTGTCAGGGTGGGGTTGTACACGCCCCGGGGGCTCTTCGCAGTAGGGAGTCCCCTCGCCCACTCCAGAAGCAAACCAGCGGTCCGGCGCCCTTCTTCGCGTTAACTTGCAAGGGCTCCCTGAGGATCAGGGCGGGCGGTACCACAGACTCTCCTTCTTCTCTCACGTGATTCGCTTGTGCGTTAAAAGGGGGGCTCCTGAGCATCGCGTCTCAGGAGCTCTTATTGGCTCTCCAGCCCTCACCCCTTGGCCTTGACCACGACATCGCGACCTGGCATACCGACGGCGGCTGAGCTCGCTCGAGGGCCGGGACCTGAGGATGCAGAGCACCAAGAAGAGCATGGAGGGGAGGGGGAAACCCGCACGGGCCTGGCATGGCTACGCTACATCGACCAACGCGCTAGCCCGGGCGTGCCACGAGGAGTAGACTCCAGACAGACCAGATAAGTTCACACACAGAACCCACCTATCGCCACGACACGAGACCTTCATAGCGGCTTTGTTGCGGGAATGTCGCCTCCCTTTCTTGCCTCTTCACGGTTGCTTGGGCGCTAAGGGGGACCTCCTGAGCATCGCGCCTCGGGAGCTCTTACCGGACTTCGGGCCGCTCACCTCCTGGCCTTGACCACGGCATCGCGAATTGGCATACCAGCGACGGCTGCAGCCTGCCCGGGGACCGGGACCTGTCAGCGTAGAGCACCAAGCCATCATGAGGGTAGAAAGGGGAGACCGAGCCGAATCGGGCCTTACTCCATCCGTTGCCCTGCTGTGGCGATACTCTCTTCCTTTCCCATTCTAAGGCAGCCGCTTGAGCGCTAAAGGGGACCTGCTGAGCATCGCGCCTCGGGAGCTCTTATTGGACCTCGGGCCGCTCACCTCCTGGCCTTGACCACGGCATCGCGACCTGGCATACCAGCGACGGCTGCAGCCTGCCTGGGGACCGGGACCTATCAGTGTAGAGCATCAAGCCGCCGCAAGATTGGAAAGGGGAGGTCGAGCCTCGACAGGATATGCGCCCACACAATTCCATAACAAGGACCATATATACACAAAAGACATTACAGACCCTTTACACGCCCGCACGGGGTACTTCATTATTCTTCGCAGGGAACCAGAACGAGAACTAAGAGGAATCCTATCTACACCCTCCCGTGGCGGACACCATCATCAACAGTGGGCCACGGGAGGCGGGCGCCGACCCCATCCAGATCAGCGGCGGCTGGACGCCGCGGCCCTGCTCCGAGCTCGGCGGGAGCTTGGCGGCACATAGCCGTCGTCGCTCGCCTCTGGAGACTTCAAGGGCTCAGGAGAGTCGCTGGACCACCATGAGTCACCGCTGTCGCTGGAGGAGCTGCAGGCAAGACCAGTGGAGGGCCCCGCGCCCGCCGCAACGTCGTCCTGGTGACCTCCTTCAGGGAAGCACTCCAGGCGGCGTCCTTCCTCGTCGAAGACCTTGAAGAACAACACGGAGGCGCCGTCGTACTCGAAGTGGATCATGAGGGCGCCCTCCGCACGGCAGACCCGGGCAATCTCACCCCAGCCTCGGGTCATGAAGATCTTCTCGGAGGCGATGGTTCCAATCTCCGCTCCGGTTGCTGGAGCGTTGCAGTCAGCATGCTGCAGCCAAAGTTCGCGAACGCCCCTCGGCGGCACCTCGGCCGTGAAGAACGGTGGGTGGCGCATCCAGGTGCTTGGTGGCATCGCCGCCCACAACACGAACTCACGAGACGAGTCCACGACATGGACCCCTAGGGCGACGGCGTATGTCCCCGCGGCGCGGCGACCACGGCCGCGGCGCGGGCGGCGCCGATCATCGCTCCGCCCTCCTGAGCCCTTGGCTCGGGCGTACAAGGGTAGCGGATACCCTAGAGGAGGCCGCTCGCACTAGGGCCTCGTCACCACCTGAATCGCCGCTTCGTCGCGATGGTGAACCAACCTCTACTTCGACGGAAGCGGCTCTAGATCATCGTGGGGGGCCTTTCCTTTCTCTTCGGCGGAGAACCTTCGGATGGGCGCCATTGCTGCAAGCGGTGGAGCAAGGAGGAAGAAGCAAGTGAACCAAGAAGAGATGGGCAACGGGGGTGACGGAGTCCTGGATTAGGGAGTCTCTAGGCAGCCGGACTATCTTCATTGGCCGGACTGTTAGACTATGAAGATACAAGATTGAAGACTTCGTCTCGTGTCCGGGTGGGACTCTACTTGGAGTGGAAGGCAAGCTAGGAAATACGGATATGGATATCTCCTCCTTTGTAACTGACCTTGTGTAACCCTAACCCTCTCCGGTGTCTATATAAACCGAAGGATTTTAGTCTGTAGGACAACAACAACAACATACAATCATACCATAGGCTAGCTTCTAGGGTTTAGCCTCTCTGATCTCGTGGTAGATCTACTCTTGTACTACCCATATCATCAATATTAATCAAGCAGGACGTAGGGTTTTACCTCCATCAAGAGGGCCCGAACCTGGGTAAAACATTGTGTCCCCTGCCTCCTGTTACCATCCGGCCTAGACGCACAGTTCGGGACCCCCTACCCGAGATCCGCCAGTTTTGACACCGACATTGGTGCTTTCATTAAAAGTTCCTCTGTGTCGTCACCTTTAGGCCCGATGGCTCCTCCGATCATCAACAATGATGCGGTCCAAGGTGAGACCTTTCTCCCCGGACAGATCTTCGTGTTTGGCGGCTTTGCACTGCGGGCTAATTCGCTTGGCCATCTGGAGCAGATTGAAAGCTACGCCCCTGGCCATCAGGTCAGATTTGGAAGTTTGAACTACATGGCCGACATCCGCGGAGACTTGATCTTTGACGGATTCGAGCCAGAGCCGGGCGTGCTGCACTGTCATGATGGGTATGACCTAGCTCTGCCACCGAACAGTACCCCAGAGGCCGCGCCCGCATTAGCTCCACCCTTAGCTCGGAGCCAACTGCACCAATCGAGGACGGGTGGCTAGACACCGCCTCAGGGGCTGCAGTCTCAACGGCGATCGAGCCGAACACCATCCTAATCCTCTGCGAAGCCCGTGACTCCAAGGTGTCGGACTCTTTTCCGGACTCCGATCCGCCCGCGCCCCTGCCAATCGAATTCGATTGGGCGCCGATCATGGAATTCACCGCCGCGGATATCTTTCAGCACTCGCCCTTCGGCGACATTCTGAATTCACTAAAGTCTCTCTCTTTCTCAGGAGAGCCCTCGCCGGACTATGGCCAACAGGATTGGGATGCGGACGACGAAGAAATTCAACACCCACCCACCACCCACTTCGTAGCCACTTTCGATGATTTAACCGACATGCTCGACTTCGACTCCGAAGACATCGACGGTATGGACGACGATGTAGGAGACGAACATGAACCAGTGCCTATAGGGCACTGGAAAGCCACCTCGTCATATGACATATACATGGTGGATACACCCAAAGAAGGCAATGGCGATGAGATAACAGAGGATGGCCCCTCCAAGAAGCAACCCAAGCGCCGACATCAGCGACGCCGCTCTAAGTCCCGCCAAAGCAAAAGTGGTGAAACCGGCACAAGAGATAAGAAAACTCCGGATAGTGCCGAAGACAACAACAATCCCCTGCAGCAAGATTTAGAGCAGGAGGATGGAGGAGCCAGCCCTCCTAAGAGAGCGGCAGACGGAGAGGAGGAGGATGATAATCACATGCCCCCCTCCGAAGATGAGGTAAGCCTCGGCGACGATGAATTCGACGTACCAGAGGATCCTGTCGAACAGGAGCGCTTCAAGTGCCGGCTTATGGCCACGGCAAATAACCTAAAGAAAAAGCAATAGCAGCTTCAAGCTGATCAAGATCTGCTAGCTGACAGATGGACTGAAGTCCTCGCGGCCGAGGAATATAAACTCGAGCGCCCCTCCAAGAATTACCCAAAGTGCGGGATACTACCCAGACTGGAGGAAGAAGCGTATGATACGGCTGATTGTCCACCTCGTGGCCGCGATAGAGAGGCATTCTAGCCAAAAACTCAGCCTCCACCCTGACGCCATTCAAATAAAAAGGCATGGGGAGATACGCCAGACATGCGAGACATATTGGAGGACAAAGCAAAGCATGCAAGATCAATCTACGAATCACGAGGGCACACAACTCTGCGAGACGATAAACGTCACACCGGATACAGTAAAAGCAAATCTGGCCGGGCCGAACACAGCGGGCAAGACCCATTCGAGCTGCGTCACGATATAGCCCAATACAGAGGCGCCGCACACCCCTTATGCTTCACAGAAGAAGTAATGGATCATCAATTCCCAGAAGGTTTCAAACCTGTAAATATTGAATCATACGATGGCACAACAGATCCCACAGTATGGATCGAGGATCTCCTCCTCCACATCCACATGGCCCGCGGTGATGACTTGCACGCCATCAAATACCTCCCACTAAAGCTCAAAGGACCAGCACGGCATTGTCTTAACAGCTTGCCAGCGGACTCCATTAGCTGTTGGGAAGATCTAGAAGCCGCATTCCTCGACAACTTTCAGGGCACTTATGTGCGACCACCAAACGCCGATGACTTTAGCCACATAATTCAGCAGCCAGAAGAGTCGGCCAGGCAATTCTAGACTCGGTTCCTTACAAAGAAAAATCAAATCGTCGACTGTCCGGATGCAGAGGCCTTAGCGGCTTTCAAACACAACATCCGAGACGAGTGGCTAGCCCGGCACCTTGGTCAGGAAAAGCCGAAATCTATAGCAGCTCTCACGACGCCCATGACCCACTTTTGTGCGGGAGAAGACAGCTGGCTGGCTTGCAGTAATAACATATCGAAGAACCATGGTACCTCCGATACCAAGGACGGCAATAGAAGGTCAATCGCAACAAACATAAGTGTCGCATTATCAGCGAAAATACCGAGGATACGGCAGTCAATGCCGGATTCAAAGGCTCTAAACCCGGTCAGTAGAAAAAGCCATTCAAACAAAGTATGCCGGGTCCGTCCAATTTGGACCGTATACTCGATTGCTCGTGTCAAATACACGGCACCCCAGACAAGCCAGCCAATCACACCAACAGGGATTGTTGGGTGTTCAAGCAGGCCGACAAGTTAATTGCCGAAAACAAAGACAAGGGGCCGCATAGAGATGACGAGGAGGAGCCCCGGCAGCCACACACCGGAGGACAGAAGAGGTTTCCCCCGCAAGTGCGGACGGTGAACATGATATACACAACCCACATCCCCAAGAGGGAGCGGAAGTGTGTGCTCAGGGAAGTATATGTGTTGGAGCCAGTCGCCCCAAAGTTCAACCCTTGGTCCTCCTATCCGATCACCTTCGATCGCAGGGACCACCCCACTAGTATCCGTCATGGCGGATTCGCCGCACTGGTCCTAGACCCAATCATTGACGGATTTCACCTCACTCGAGTCCTTATGGATGGCGGCAGCAGCCTGAACCTACTTTATCAGTTCAAAGTGCGCAAAATGGGTATAGACCCCTCAAGGATCAAACCCACAAAAACGACCTTTAAAGGCGTCATTCCAGGTGTAGAGGCCCATTGTACATGCTCAATTACACTGGAAGTGGTCTTCGGATCCCCGGATAACTTCCGAAGTGAAGAGTTAATCTTCGATATAGTCTCGTTCTACAGTGGTTATCACGCGCTGCTCGGGCGAACCGCATTTGCTAGATTCAATGCGGTACCGCATTATGCATACCTCAAGCTCAAGATACCAGGACCTAGCGGGGTTATTACAGTCAATGGAAACACAGAGCGCTCTCTCCGAACAAAGGAGCACACTGCGGCCCTCGCAGCAGAAGCGCAAAACAGCCTCTCAAGGAAATCCACCAGTTCGGCGTTTCAAGACCCGGACACCTTCAAGCGCGCTCGGAGCAATCGGCAAATAGACCGCCTGGCGCGATCTGAGCTCGCGTAGCAATACGGCGGACACCCCCCAATCCGAGCCCAACAGCGAAACTCGTGCCGCGCGTACATAATTACACATTAAAAATACCATGGGCACAAGTGGGGAGGGGGCACAACTGCGGCACGCCCCAAGACGCGGCTTAAACCGCACTAGGGGCTTCCCGTTTGTTTATTTTTTCAGGACATTAATCTCTGGAAACACTGTCCGGCAGCACTATTGCCGAACACATGATGCAGCAACGAAGGAGGCAGACAACTACGTCATACCACGGAATTCTCAGGTGGATTACAGTAACGAGCGAAATATTCGATTTAATATCATTCCTCAGCTTGCCCTTGGAAGGGACATAGTCCTACTCTTTGCTTATCACTCTGCTTTAACGCAATTTCTTGAATAAACAATGCATGACATTATGACTATTATTGCATTCTTGTTATATATATATATATGTTCATTAATGATGCCTTGCAACCGTACACTTTGGTACGGACAATACACCAGGGGCTTACGTACCCCACAATGCGGTGTGAAAAGTCCGAACACTTTCACAAGTGCGGCACCCCGAACTTATAGCATTATATGCATCAGCTCCGAATCATGTCTTTGGTCAAATGTTGGGTTTGCCCGGCTCCTATGTTCTGGTACCTTACGTTCCGCTCTATCGGCTAAGGTAGTGCTAGGAGAACTACTGCGATTGTGCCCCGGTTATGCTGGGTTCAGCACCTCAGTAGAGAAAGCTAAAACTGACTGTCATGATAAGGCAAGAGACTGGTCGCTATTCGGTGAGGTTTTTCAAGTCCCTAAAGACTTATGCCGCTTAGAGCGAGGGGCCGGCCCTGTCCGGCTTAAAGGCGTGTATCGCGCCCCAAATTCGGCCTTCCAAATACCAGGGGCTTCGCCGAAATTTAAAATTATAGAATTCTATGGCTAAGTGAGAGTGATAAAGCATTATTAGTCCGGTTGCCTTGTTCGATGTGCTGAGCACCTCCCTCGCAGGACCCAAACATGGGAACAAGAGTGATCAGGTTTATCCCGAACACCCCAGCACTCGTGGCATGGGGGCAGAAGCCGAGGACTAGCCATCTCTCAGATTGGATAAACAGCCAAACAGAAGGTAATATTTTAAATTCAAACAAGCGTTGCATAGCCCATATGAAACAACTTTTCATAAATACAAGATAAAACGAGCAAGTCTCACTCAAATATTACATCTTTTGAACACTTGTCCGCTATGAGACGGGCACCCGACAGAACACCCTCGTAGTACATCTCGGGGTGGCGGTGCTCCTTGCCCTCCGGTGGCCCCTCCTTGATCAGCTTCACGACGTCTATCTTGACACACTGCAATTTCACACGGGCGAAAGCCCGGCATGCACCTTCGATGTAGACAGATCGCTTGACGACCTCCAGCCGTGGGCAGGCATCCACAAGCCGCCTTACCAGGCCGAGAAGCTATTCGAAAGGGCGTCGCCAAGCCACAGCCGGACTATAAAGCCCTTCATGGCCTGATCAGCCACCTTATGTAGCTCGACCATCTGCTTCAGCTGGTCGCTCATTGGCACCGGGTGTCCGGCCTCAGCATACTAAGACCAGAACAGCTTCTCCGTTGAGCTTCCGTCCTCGGCCTAGTAAAATTGTGCGGCATCGGACACACTGCAAGGCAATTCTGCGAATGCTCCTGGAGAGCTCCGGATTCAGGTAAGTAATCGGTAATTTACTTTTACATGCTTGCTTTGCATATAGAAAGCCTTACCCACCGCTATCTTCTTCATTGCGTCGATCTCCTGGAGGGCCTTTTGGGCTTCGGCCTTGGCACCTTTTGCGCTCTTGTGGGCCGCAGCAAGCTCAGACTCCCGTGTATTCGAGTCAAGCTCCAACGCCTCGTGCTTCGCCATGAGAGCCTGGAGCTCTTGCTGCACCTCGCCCACCCGAGCCTCGTGCTTCTCTCGCTCGGTGCGCTCCTTGGCCGCGTTATCTTCGGCCTTGGTTAGCGCTTGCTTTAGGGTCGCCACCTCGGTTGTGGCCCCTGGCGAATATACGATGATCCTGTCATTTTGCAATCGCGTCTTCTTTTATATATACATATCTATAGACAGGGTATTACTTACCCTTGTTCTCCTCGAGCTGACTCTTGGCAAGGCCGAGCTCTTTCCTGGACCCCTCGAGGTCCTGCTTCAGTACGGCGACCTTCGCAGTCAGTGCAGCGGACGCCAGCAGCGAAGCCTGCATATGCATATTGACATACTTATATTAGACTCCTGCGATATTATTTGATCCTCTGTTCGGCTTTTCTTTGTGAACACCAAACAAAACATCAGGGGCTACTGTCTATGTGGTAATATTTCTACTGCATTTTAAAACACTTACCTCGAAGCCTGTTAGAAGGCTGGCACAGGCTTCAGTCAACCCTCTCTTGGCGGACTGAACCTTCTGGACCACCGCACTCATAACAGTACGGTACCCCTCGTTGATGGAAGCGCTGTGACAGATTGTCCGGTGCCGCTGGATGGACAGAGGTCACCGGCACAGGTGTCTTGCCCCTCTTAGAAGGAGGCCGCCTGCCCGAGCCTGGAACCGCTGGAGGTTCTGGCGCGGTGTTCGGCTGAGGGCCGAACTCGGAGCTCTCAGGGGCCCCGTCCCCTCGGCTCCCGGAGTCCAGAAGGTCGCCTTGAGGCGCCTCCGGGACTGTCTCCCCTCGGTCCGGTGCCTCTTGAGACAGCACCTCGGCGTCGTCGGCAGGATGAGGGGAGGTAGCGGTCGGGACTGGATCACTATCCATGTCCGACGAGCCCAGGGAGCCGTCCGATGATACATTGATACTGGCTCGTGGCGGCCTGCATAATTATGTTCGGCGTTAGGGAAAACAGTGCGACGAAGGAATTCTATGAGTTACTCTAGTATCCGAATACTTATGATCTTCCTGGGGGCTTGGCCCTGGGCAACCACTCGTCTTCGCCTTCGTCGGCGGCGGTGGAACTGTCCGGAAGGAGAGTCCTTCCCTTCTTGGACCCTTCGGAGCCCCCAGTTGGGGCGACCTTCCTTTTCTTGTCTCCCCCAGCCGGTGGGGGAGCATTTTCTTCTTTTTCCTCATCTTCGAGGGAAGCGTGCACCGCATAGTCATCGGACGGTGAGTCCGACGATGCTTGGCGTCAGGAACTCTTTCGGGTTCCCTTGGCCTTCTTGGTCTTCTCCGGCACCGTATAAGGGGCCGGAGTCAGCATCTTCGCTAGAAGAGCGTCTGCGGGGCCTTCGGGCAAAGGAGCCGGACAGTCGATCTGTCCGGCCGTCTCCTGCCAGTCCTGTCAAAGGTACGGGAGTTTAGATCCTGCATGGAGTCAATCTATAAAAAATAAGTATCCCGTGAAAGGTAAAGTAGCTTACCGCACTGGCTTGGTGCTTCCCGCTGAATCCGCGATCCTCGGTAATAGGAGGGGGGACCTCGGCGCTTTTGAACAGCACCCTCCAGGCATCTTCGTGAGTCGTGTCGAAGAGCCTGTTCAGAGTTCAGTGCTACGCCGGGTCGAACTCCCACAAGTTGAACTCCCGTTGTTGGCACAGGAGGATCCGGCGATGGAGCATGACCTGGACCATGTTGACAAGTTTGAGCTTCTTGTTCACCATGTTTTGAATACATGTTTGGAGTCTGGTCAGCTCTCCCAAACTACCCCGGGATATGCCCTTCTCTTTCCAGGAAGTGAGCCGCGTGGGGATGCCAGATCGGAACTCGGGGGCCGCTGCCCATGCAGGGTCGCGCGGCTCGGTGATGTAGAACCACCCCGATTGCCACCCCTTTATGGTTTCCACAAAGGAGCCCTCAAGCCATGTTACGTTGGGCATCTTGCCCACCATGGCGCCTCCGCACTCCGCCTGGCGCCCGCCCACAACCTTCAGCTTGACATTGAAGGTCTTCAACCATAAGCCGAAGTGGGGCTTGATGCGGAGGAAGGCCTCGCACACGACGATAAACGCCGAGATGTTGAGGATGAAGTTCGGGGCCAGATCGTGGAAATCCAGGCCGTAATAGAACATGATCCCCCGGATGAATGGATGGAGAGGGAATCCCAGTCCGCGGAGGAAATGGGTGAGGAACACTACCCTCTCATGGGGCCTAGGGGTGGGGATGAGCTGCCCTTCATCTGGGAGCTGGTGCGCGATGTCGTCGGGCAGGTATCCGGCTCTCCTCAGTTTCTTGATGTCTCCATCCGTGACGGAGGAGACCATCCACCTGCCTCCCGCTCCGGACATGGTTGGAGAAGGTTGAGGTGGGAAGTGCGGACTTGGGCGCTAGAGCTCGAGTGTCCAAAACGGATGAGCAAAGGAGGATGAAGGCGTGGATAGAAAGGTGAATCCTTATCCCTTTATATGGGCGGACGAAGCTAAGCGTCCCCACTTGCCTGGTAAAACTCGCTTATCCCCCAAGCGCCGTAATCGATGGCACGGTTGGGTTACCCAAGCCCGTGTTGATGTGAATCCCGTAATAAGGGGACACGATCTCTGCTTTGACAAGACGTGTCGAAAAACTGCCTCGCGTTATTTGCGGGGCTAGTTAAAGGAAACGGTTCGAATAATCACTGGGCCATTACATAACGTCATACTGTCAAAACAAGTCAGCAAATTAGATTTGCGAAAATATTATTCTCTCTACAGAAGTATGTGGAACTTATGTTGCAGGGTCGGACACTATCCTCGTATTCAAATTCTTCTGTGATGTATTCGGAGAAGGAACCCGCCTTGCAATGCCGAAGACAATACTGCGCGCCGGACTCATCGTCATTGTAGCCTGGTTCAGGGGCTACTGAGGGAGTCCTGGATTAGGGGGTCTCCGGGCAACCGGACTATCTCCATTGGCCGGACTGTTAGACTATGAAGATACATGATTGAAGACTTCGTCTCATGTATGGGTGGGACTCTACTTGGCGTGGAAGGCAAGCTAGGCAATACGGATATGGATATCTCCTCCTTTGTAACCGACCTTGTGTAACCCTAACCCTCTCCGGTGTCTATATAAACCGAAGGGTTTTAGTCCATAGGACAACAACGACAACATACAATCATACTATAGGCTAGCTTCTAGGGTTTAGCCTCTCTGATCTCGTGGTAGATCTACTCTTGTACTACCCATATCATCAATATTAATCAAGCAGGATGTAGGGTTTTACCTCCATCAAGAGGGCCCGAACCTGGGTAAAACATTGTGTCCCCTGCCTCCTGTTACCATCCGGCCTAGACGCACAGTTCGGGACCCCCTACCCGAGATCCGCCGGTTTTGACACCGACAGGGGGCTCCGCCCCTCCCCATTTATAGCGGAAGAAGGCCAACCAACGCCTCCCACGATCACAAGTAATGATGATTTTCCTTGCATGTCGCAGGGACTTGTCAAATCGAGAAGTTGCCGAGGCAGCATGGGGAAGCGGAGACGCCCACAACCAATCAACCGCCACGCGTCAACCGAGGCCACAGGCTTTTGGGGGCCCGTGGTGCTCCGCGCTTGATCATTTGGCTTCGCCTCGAAGCCAAGCCCGAGCACGCCTTGGGCCCGGGGGCTACAGTCAACGTTCTGGGAATGGGTGTCCCCAGACTTGCCTACCTATGGCCCATGGCGTGGCTGTGCTGGCAGGTCTGTACGGCCCATCATCATCAACAAGGCATTCAAGACCCTCGTGAGGGGCCAAGCCTCGCAAGGCGGATGATAACCCACAAGTATAGGGGATCGCAACAGTTTTCGAGGGTAGAGTATTCAACCCAAATTTATTGATTCGACACAAGGGGAGCCAAAGAATATTCTCAAGTATTAGCAGCTGAGTTGTCAATTCAACCACACCTGGAAACTTAATATCTGTAGCAAAGTATTTAATAGCAAAGTAATATGATAGTAGTGGTAACGGTAGCAAAAGGGTAAGTGTAGCAAAAGTAATGTTTTTGGTATTTTGTAGTGATTGTAACAATAGTAACGGAAAAGTAAACAAGTGAAGAACAATATATGGAAAGCTCGTAGGCAATGGATTGGTGATAGAGAATTATGTCGGATGTGGTTCATCATGTAATAGTCATAACCTAGGGTGACACAGAACTAGCTCCAATTCATCAATGTAATGTAGGCATGTATTCCAAATATAGTCATACGTTCTTATGGAAAAGAACTTGCATGACATCTTTTGTCCTACCCTCCCGTGGCAGCGGGGTCCTAGCGGAAACTAAGGGATATTAAGGCCTCCTTTTAATAGAGTACCGAACCAAAGCATTAACACATAGTGAATACATGAACTCCTCAAACTACGGTCATCACCAGAAGTGGTCCCGATTATTATCACTTCGGGGTTGCCGGATCATAACACATAGTAGGTGACTATAGACTTGCAAGATAGGATCAAGAACTCTCATATATTCATGAAAACATAATAGGTTCAGATCTGAAATCATGGCACTCGGTCCCTAGTGACAAGCATTAAGCATAGCAAAGTCATAGCAACATCAATCTCAGAACATAGTGGATACTGGGGATCAAACGCTAACAAAACTAACTCAACTACATGATAAATCTCATCCAACCCATCACCGTCCAGCAAGCCTACGATGGAATTACTCACGCACTGCGGTGAGCATCATGAAATTGGTGATGGAGGATGGTTGATGATGACGATGGCGACGAATTCCCCTCTCCGGAGCCCCAAACGGACTCCAGATCAGCCCTCCTGAGAGAGTTTAGGGCTTGGCTGTGGCTCCATATCGTAAAACGCAAAGAATCTTTCTCTCTGATTTTTTCTCTTCGAACACGAATATATAGAGTTGGAGTTGAGGTCGGAGGAGCTCGAGGGGGCCCACAAGGTAGGGGGCGCGCCCAGGGTGGCAGGCGTGCCCCCACCCTCGTGGCTAGGGTGTGGGCCCCTGGTCTTGATCTTTTGCCAGTATTTTTTATTATTTCCAAAAATAGTCTTCGTGAAGTTTCAGGTCATCCTGAGAACTTTTGTTTCTACACATGAATAACACCATGGCAATTCTGCTGAAAATAACGTTAGTCCGGGTTAGTTCCATTCAAATCATGCAAGTTAGAGTCCAAAAGAAGGGCAAAAGTGTTTGGGAAAGTAGATACGACGGAGACGTATCAACTCCCCAAGCTTAAACCTTTGCTTGTCCTCAAGCAATTCAGTTGACAAACTGAAAGTGATAAAGAAAAACTTCTACAAACTCTGTTTGCTCTTGTTGTTGTAAATATGTAAAGCCAACATTCAAGTTTTCAACAAAGATTATGAACTAACCATATTCACAATTACTCTTAGGTCTCATGTTTACTCATATCAATGGCATAATCAACTAGTGAGCAATAATAATAAATCTCGGATGACAACACTTTCTCAAAACAATCATAATATGATATAACAAGATGGTGTCTCGCTAGCCCTTTCTGAGACCACAAAACATAAATGCAGAGCACCTTTAAAGATCAAGGACTGACTATACATTGTAATTCATGGTAAAAGAGATCCAGTCAAGTCATACTCAATGTAAACTAACCATAATGAATGCAAATGACAGAGGTGGTCTCCAACTGGTGCTTTTTAAAAAGGGGACAATGACTCAACATAAAAGTAAATAGATAGGCCCTTCATAGAGGGAAGCAGGGATTTGTGGAGGTGCCAGAGCTCGATTTTGAAATAGAGATGAATAATATTTTGAGCGGTATACTTTCATTCTCAACATAAGAACCAAGAGATGGCGATATCTTCCCTGCTACACACATTATAGGCGGTTCCCAAATAGAATGGTAAAGTTTATACTCCCCCTCCACCAACAAGCATCAATCCATGGCTTGCTCGAAACAACGAGTGCCTCCAACTAACAAGAGTCCCAGGGGGAGTTTTGTTTGCAATTATTTTGATTTGATTTGCATAAAGCATGGGACTGGGCATCCCGGTGACCAGCCACTCTCTCGTCAGTGAGGAGCGGAGTCCACTCCTCTTGAGAATAACCCGCCAAACATGGAAGATACGGACAGCCCTAGTTGATACATGAGCTATTCGAGCATACAAAACAGGATATTTATTTGAAGGTTTAGAGTTTGGCACATACAAATTTACTTGGAACGGCAGGTAGATACTGCATATAGGAAGGTATAGTGGACTCATATGGCATAAATTTGGGGTTTATGGAGTTGGATGCACAAGCAGTATTCCCGCTTAGTACAAGTGAAGGCTAGAAAAAGATTGGGAAGTGACCAGCTAGAGAGCAACAACAGTCATGAACCTGCATTAAAATTAATCAACACCGAATGCAAGCATGAGTAGGATATAATGCACCATGAACATAAATATCATAGAGGCTATGTTGATTTTGTTTCAACTACATGCGTGAACATGTGCCAAGTCAAGCCACTCGAATCGTTCAAAAGAGGATACCACTGTAACGCCCTCGATGCGGCTATATCTCCCACGTGTCGAAGCACAACTTAGAGGCATAACCGCATTGAAAGCAATGTCGCAAGTGAGGTAATCTTCACAACAACCCATGTAAATAAATAAAGGGGAAAGGTACATAGTTGTGTTACACTCGCCACGTCACACAAATACATAAATAAGTCATTACATTCATCCAATACACTCAGGGTCCGACTACGGAACCAAAATAAAGATCAACCCCCAAATGCGACAAAGTCCCCGATCGCCCCAACTGGGGCAGCAAGAGTGGAACAAAACACAAGGCATAAGGCCAAGCCTTCCACCCTTTACCAAGTATATAGGTGCATTAAGATAAACAAGATAATATTTTGATATCCCAACAATAAACAAGTTCCAAACAAGGAACGATCTCCAAACTTCACCTGCAACTAGCAACGCCATAAGAGGGGCTGAGCAAAGTGGTAACATAGCCAAACAACGGTGTGCTAGGACAAGGTGGGTTAGAGGTTTGACATGGCAATATGGGAGGCATGATAAGCAAGTGGTAGTAATCATAGCATCGGCATAGCAAAAGAGCAAGCATCTAGCAAGCAAAGATAGAAGTGATTTCGAGGGTATGGTCATCTTGCCTGCAAAGTTCTCAGAGTTGCCTCGATCCTCGTAAGCGTACTCAACGGGCTCCTTAATCACGTACTCATCTCCCGGCTCTACTCAATCAAGAACAACAAGCAAAAGGAAAGCAATCAACCACGTGCAATGCTCAAACAACATGATGTAAACATGGTATGATATGCGGGATGCGGTATGTAATGCATATGCATGATTTGGAAAGGAATGATTGAACCTGGCCTCAACTTGGAAATCTAAGAGTGCCACTGGAAAGAGGAGTTGATTTCGGTCGAAATCGATATAAACATCACTGGAATCGGATGCATGGTTTGAAAATGGCAAGCAAAAGAAATATGGCACCGGTCTGCAATAATCAGCAAGTGACCATCTAAATGCATCAAGATAAATATGCTACAGCACCCAAACTTAGAAACAAAATCCATGGCTGGGATCCACTCTAGATGCTTGACAAAAGATGAACACTGAGCTACGGCTAAGTCACTCATTAACAGGTTCAAACAAGCATGGCAAAAGTGCAAAAGATAACAGGTTTCAGACTTAGTGAAATTAACAGCATATCAGGAATTTATCATCAGGAAGCAATGTTTAGAGCATGATAACTACATGCTACATGAACATATCAAGGAAAATCAAGGCATGGCATGAAGCTACTCAAAGCATATAATAAAAGTCCCTTAGTGGCCATAAGCCAAAAGGGATTAGAAAATACAATTGCAAGCATGTGAACATAGCAAAAACATAAACAGATTCAGACTTAGTGAAAAACTGGAGCATGGCAAAACAGTTAACAAGTAGACATGTTCACGAGCTCGATGCACTCACTACGAGGCATTGCATGACAAACTAAGAATACACCCAGCAAGTAGACATGGCATAGAAGCTAGACATGGCAAGAACAACAACATAGCATGCACGGATCAACAACAACAAGCTTGGCAAAATTGCAAAAGATGTTAACAATCTGCCAGGAACATTTTACAGCAAAAGTAGAGCTCGATTGACTCAAGCTAGGGTGCTCAATAATTGCAAACAAAGACATGGATGGGTAGAGCACCACAATATCTACAAAACATCATTACTGATCATGCTCAAAAGAGGGACGGATCACTAGGAAACAACATGAACATATGGCGTAAAAATAATGACAGGGCAAGGACTTAGTGAAATTCTAAGTCACTGAAATCAGCATCATTGAGTAAGCTACTTTGCATGCTTGTGCTAGTTACCACGAAAATCACAAAAATACATGGCACACACCCCTGTAAAGATGGCATGGCATACATCAAAACACATGTAGAGCTCAGGATCATAGCATGCACACATTAATCATGTCAAAAACGACAAAAGTGTATTTGCTGAAAAAGATCTAAAACTATCCTCACATAGCCCTCTTCCAGCAGCTCTTCGGGCATCAAGATGAGCTCACATGAAAATGATGCAATGAGATGAAATGATGTACTCGTCGAGACGAACATTTTGATATGCTACACGCATGAATCAGAGCTACGATGAGGAAGTTATGATGCGTCAAAGATTGCATAAAAACTAGGGTTTCGGGGCAAAAGTCAACCGAGATTTCGGATCTGAGACCCAGATCGCACGTGTCCTGAGGTCACCGGAGCTGTTCACCGGAGAAGAAACCGAGGTCGCCGGAGTAGTGGAAGGAGATCGCCGGCCGGGGATGAGGCCGCCGAGGCCGGAGGAAGGACGGGGCGGCGTCGGCGGTGGTCGGCGCGTTCGCCGGCGCCGGAACACGGAGCGGGGTGGCGGCGCGCCGGCATCGAGGCGGCGGGGCGGAGTAGGCGGCGGCTGGAGAAGGAGAGGCGGTGGCGCAGGGAAGGAGAGGCAGCGGCGCGGGGAAGGCAGCGCCCCTCGGGCGAGGCGGCGGCGCCCTGGGCCACGAGGGCCCCGAACGGGCTCGGCGGGCCTCGCGCGGGAGGCGGCCGCCGTTGCCACGTGGCGGCCGGTGACAGGTGCGAGCGAAGTGTCCGGTGGCGGCAGACGTTGTCCGGCGGCGGTGAGGGGATTTTTTCTAGGGTTGGTGGAAGGAGATCCAGGATTTTCGGGGAGAGGCCTATTTATAGAGGTAGAGGGAGCTAGGAAGCTACAAATGAGGTGCGGTTTGCGGCCACGCGATCATGATCGAACGGCCTAGGTGATGGGACAGGTTTAGGTGGGTTTTGGGCCACTTTGGAGGAGTGTTGGGCTGCAACACACACGAGGCCTTTTCGGTCCCTCGCTTAACTGTTGGAGTATCAAACGAAGTCCAAATGGCACGAAACTTGATAGGCGGTCTACCGGTAGTAAACCAAGGCCGCATGACAAGTCTCGGTCCAATTCGAAAACGTTTAACACCCACACACGAAAAAAGGTATAAAGGGACACCGGAGGACATAGGAGCGCCGGAATGCAAAACGGACAACGGGGAAAATGCTCGGATGCATGAGACGAACACATATGCAAATGCAATGCACATGATGACATGATATGAGATGCATGACAAAGACAAAAACAAACGGAGACAAAAACCCAACAACGAGGAAATAAAATAACTTAGTGCCGGAAACGGCAACAGTTGGGATACATATAAGGTAAATTACATCCGGGGTGTTACAACACTCCACCACTACGAACGGATCTCGTCCCAAGATCTAGGACTGGAAAAACTCCGGGTACTCAGAACGGAGGTGATCCTCGCGTTCCCAGGTGGCTTCACGGTCGCAATGATGTGACCACTTGACTTTGAGGAATTTGATAGACTTGTTGCGAGTCTTGCGCTCAGTTTCTTCAAGAATAGCAACGTGGTGCTCACGATAAGAGAGGTCTTCTTGGAGATCAATGTCTTCGAAGTTGACGGTGCGGTCAGGAGTCTTGAAGCACTTGCGGAGTTGAGACACGTGAAACACATCGTGCACGTTTGAAAAGTTGGAGGGAAGCTCAAGTTGATAGGAGAGATCTCCTCTTTTGCTTAAGATCTTGAAAGGACCCACGTATCTAGGGGCAAGTTTCCCTTTGATACCAAAGCGACGAGTACCTTGCATTGGAGAGACGAGGAGGTAGACATGGTCTTCGATCTTGAAAGCCAAGTCATGATGCTTACTATCATAGTAACTCTTCTGGCGCGATTGCGAGGCTTTGAGATTATCACGAAAGACTTTGCACATCTCTGCTGCCTCTGTGATCAAGTCATTGCCAAGAAGTTGACGTTCACCAGTTTATGACCAGTTAAGAGGAGTATGACACTTCCTGCCATAGAGAATCTCAAATGGGGCCTTGCCCGAACTCGCTTGGAAGATATTGTTGTAGGAGAACTCGGCATATGGAAGACAATCTTCCCACTTCATACCGAAAGAGATGACACAAGCCCTGAGCATATCTTCAAGAATTTGATTTACTCGCTCGACTTGGCCACTAGTTTGAGGATGAAAAGTTGTGCTGAAGCGAATGTTGGTGCCCATGGCCTTCTAAAAAGAATCCCGGAACTTGGAGGTAAAGATGCTGCCACGATTTGACGATGTCAACTGCGGAATGCCGTGCAGAGAGACAATCCGGGAGGTATATAGCTCTGCCAACTGAGCTGCTATGATAGATTCTTTGATTGGAAGGAAATGAGCCACTTTAGTGAGTTTGTCGATGACAACGAAGATAGCATCATTGCCACGCTTGGACTTTGGAAATCCAGTCACGAAGTCCATCTCAATGTGGTCAAACTTCCATTCTGGAATGGCAAGAGGTTGGAGGAGACCAGCTGGTCATTGGTGTTCTGCTTTCACTCTTCTGCAGACATCACATTCGTTCACGAACTGAACAATCTCGCGCTTCATTCGAATCCACCAATACGACTGCTTGAGGTCATGGTACATCTTTGTACTTCCAGGGTGAATAGAGAGGAGTGAATTGTGAGCCTCGTTCATAATGACTTTGCGAAGGTCCCCTTTAGGCACAACAATGCGATCCTCGAAGAATAGAGTATCCTTGTCATCAAGGCGATAGCACTTGTACTTGGGTTGACTCTTGGCAATCCCAATCTTCACCTTCTTCACCATAGCGTCAAGAAGTTGAGCCTCGCGAATCTGATCTTCCAAAGTAGGAGAGACTTGGAGGTTGGCGCGGTAACCTTGAGGGACAACTTGAAGATTAAGTTTGCGGAAATCTTCACAAAGCTCAGGTTGGTAAGGCTTGATAATCAGACTGCTGCAGTAAGCCTTCCTGCTCAATGCGTCAGCAATTACATTGGCCTTGCCTGGAGTATATTCGATACTCGGATTGTACTCTTGAATCATTTTGACCCAACGATTCTACCTGAGGTTGAGATTAGGCTGAGTGAAGAAGTACTTGAGACTCTTATGATCAATGAAGATGTCAACTTTTCGTCCCAATAAGAGATGTCTCCAAGTTAAAAGAGCATGGACAACTGCCGCCAACTCGAGGTCATGAGTGGGGTAGTTCTTTTCGTTGGGCTTCAACTGGCGAGAGGTATAGGCCACAACTTTCTTCTCTTGCATCAACACTCCACCAAGACCTTGAAGGGAAGCATCACAGAAGACCTCAAACGGTTTGGATTCATCAGGAGGAGTCAGAACTGGAGCAGTGACTAACTTCTCTTTCAGGGTGTTGAAAGCGATGTCACATTCAGGTGACCAGACGTACTTCATATGCTTCTGCAGGAGGTTGGAAAGAGACTTCGTGATCTTAGAGAAGTTCTCAACGAACCTTCGACAATAGCTTGCGAGCCCAAGGAAGCTGCGGAGTTGCTTCACATTCTGAGGTGGTTCCCAATTCACAATTGCAGACACCTTCTCAGGATTCACCGCTATGCCCTTGGAGGAAATGATATGCCCAAGGTAAAGAACCTCGTCGAGCCAAAACTTGCACTTTGAAAACTTCGCATAGAACTGATGTTCTATGAGCTTATCCAGCACAAAACGCAAGTGCTTGGCATGATCCTGCTTGTTCTTGGAAAAGACCAAAATGTCATCGAGGTAGACCAAGACAAAGTCATTAGTGTAGGGGTTGAAGATGAAGTTCATCATGCGAGAGAATGTTGGCGGAGCGTTGACGAGGCCGAAAGACATGACAGTGTATTCATATGAACCATAGCTTGTTCTGAATGTTGTCTTAGGGATATCTTCTTCACGAATGCGAATTTGATGATAGCCCATACGGAGATCAAGCTTGTAGAATACTTGAGCCCCTTTGAGTTGTTTGAAAAGCGCATTAATGTTGGGAAGTGGGTACTTGTTCTTTATAGTCTTCTTGTTCAATGGACGGTAGTTGACACAAAGTCGGTCCGTTCCATCCTTCTTTTTCACAAAAAGAACTCCACAACCCCACGGAGAAGAACTAGGTCAGATGAGACCCATACGCTCTTGAATATCGAGTTGTTTCTTCAGCTCCTTCAACTCTTCAGGTCCCAGCTTGTAAGGACGTTTGCAAACATGTTCCATGCCAAGATCAAGATGGATGACGAATTCAACTGGCCGGTGTGGAGGCATTCCTGGAAGCTCTTCTGGAAAGACGTCTTGATATTCACAAACGACTGGAATTTGAGAGATGGCACCCAGCTCACCCTTCTCATTGAGAGAAAATAGTCAAATGGTATCGTCATTAGCGGCAAAGACGATTACATCCTCAGACGAATGAGTCAATTGAATCTGCCTAGCAACACAATCAAGCTGAGCCTTGTGCTTGGAAAGCCAGTCCATTTCGAGAATAAGATCAATATCCGAGTTACCAAGGACCATTGGAGAAGCCAAAAACTTGAAGTCGCCCATCATGATAGAAACATCCGGAACCACCAAACTGGCACTCAAGTGTTTTCCCGGAGAAACGATATCCATTGATTTGCCCAAATGAGAAGAAACAAATTCATTCTTGGCAAAAAATTGCCTTGACATGAAACAATGCGATGCACCAGTATCAAAAATAACTTTTGTAGGAACGTCATTAACAGGAAGGTTACCCATGATGACATCTGACGAGTCCTCTGCCTAAGCTGCATTCATCATGTTGACATTGGCGTGCTTGGGGTTATGCTTGACCACTGCGGTACTGGCAGATCTCACAGGAGGAGGAGGAGGAAGACGCCTCTGATTGAAGCATTTGTTGGCATAGTGACCCTTCTGTTGGCACTTGTTGCACGTGACCTGCGAGAGCGGACGGTGATACGGAGCACTTGATCTTGGAGCTGGAGACGAAGTCTTGTTCTGAAAGCCTGGGTTGGGTGGGTGGGAAGATCCACTGCCACCTTTGCTCTTCTGCTGATAAGGCTGACAGAACGGAGGAGGAGGAAGCCAATACTTTTGCTGCTTAGAAACCACTTGAGTTGAGGAAGAAGGAGTCCCATCTCTGACTCACTTCTTGGAAGCATCGCACTTCAGTTGAGCAGTCTCTTGTTTTAGTGTCAAGTTGTAAAACTCATCGTACTTCTTGGGCTCAAAGAGGACGAGAGCTAGTTGGAGATCTTCTCTGAGACCACCTCTGAACTGATATATCATGCTCTTCTCGTCAGGGACGTCTTTCTTAGCGAAACGGGCGAGCTTCTAAAACATGATGTTGTACTGGTAAACAGACAAAGTGCCTTGCTTCAGGTTGCGGCATTCCTCATGCTTGCTCTCAACAACACTCTGAGGAATGTGGTGAGCTTTGAATTCTTGACGGAATTCATCCCAGGTAATCACACGGCCTCCTCTGGAATCTTTGTATTGCTGAAACCATTCTACAGCTTGGTCTTTGAGTTGGAAGGAGGCAAACTTGACAAAGTCCTCAGGCCTGACGTTGCTGCACTCGAAATGCTTGCAGATATCAACGAGCCAATCATCAGCATCTGTTGCCTCAACACAGTTGCTGAACGTCTTCGGCTAGTTAGCAAGGAACTGGTTGAGTGTAGCAAACTGATTCTGATTGTTGCCATGACCATGATTCCCTTGGTTGCGCTCTTGCAATATTTGCAAAAGCATCTGCGTGTTTGCATTGGTAGCGGCCATCACAGCTTGCCATGCCTCCGGAGGTGGAGGTGGTGGTGGCGGATCAGGATTTGGAGTCGTGCACATTGGAGGAGCCATCCTGAAGAGGGTGACATCCATTAGCATCTTGACAGATAGATAATCAAACTGAATCAAATGGATAGAAATTGCAACATAAAGTCTTCACATCCGAACAACATGAATGAATGAATTCCAATTGAAATGGTCACATTTCCATAAATTGAGAAGCCACTTAGATATAGGAAGAAGAATAAAACAACAAGGTACGGGCGAGAGAAAATACATGGTAAGGATTACCCAATCATAAACCAAATATCCGCGGAAGAAGAACTAGAGCTACATAAATTCCCACCTATGAAACTCCCGAAACTTACCGGTTATGCAATCAGGTGTTGGGGATACAGGGGAAGCATAATATCTCACCCAAAGCTAGCAAATCATACATCCAACTGTATACATCCTTCAACACATAACCAAGAAAACTTCGGAAATCATTTACCTCAACCTTCGAAAAGCATCCGTTATATGAGTTATGGCAATACTCCCGAACTCCCGCCCCAGTACTGGGTGGCGTCGAGGTTATCTCACCAACAACTGCATAAAAGAGATTTTCGATGTCGGTGAAACTCAGATATTCCAGAATCTCAACGATAAAATTGTGACGACAACACCTCGGAGCTCAACTCCCCGGGACACTGCCACAACCCCTAAATGTCAGGAGGCACCAAGAACAATGTTCTCGTCACAAAACCATCGGAATGATTCCAAGATACCCGCGTGATCCTAAAAAATTTTCGTAGTGAAATTTGAGAAGAGAAGAGTCAAAACTCTACGTTAGGATGCCTCACCAGAGCGACGAAGGGACTGAGGAGTAAAAAGAATTCCTAACTCTCCGATATATATAATTCCTAAATGACTCAAAACATATTTCTAGACTCAACAACGCCAACGATTCGATCAAGCAGGGGGCTCCTAAGGTCGGGGAAGGCTCTGATTACCAACTTGTAACACCCTCGATGCGGCTATATCTCCCACGTGTCGAAGCACGACTTAGAGGCATAAGCGCATTGAAAGAAATGTCGCAAGTGAGGTAATCTTCACAACAACCCATGTAAATAAATAAAGGGGAAATGTACATAGTTGGCTTACACTCGCCACGTCACACAAATACATAAATAAGTCATTACATTCATCCAATACACTCAGGGTCCGACTACGGAACCAAAATAAAGATCAACCCCCAAATGCGACGAAGTCCCCGATCGCCCCAACTGGGCACCACTACTGATCATCTGGGAAAGACACGTAGTATCGTCCTGAGTCGTCATTGAACTCCCACTTGAGCTCTGTCGAATCACCTAGAGCGGCCTCAGCGGTCCCTGCATCTGGTTTGGAAGGAATCTGTGAGTCACAGGGACTCAGCAATCTCACACCCTCGCGATCAAGACTATTTAACCTTATAGGAAAGGCAAAGGTATGATGTGGAGCTGCAGCAAGCAACTAGCATATATGGTAGCTAACATACGCAAATGAGAGCGAGAAGAGAAGGCAAAGGCACGGTTGAACAACTATGATCAAGAAGTGATCCTAGAACAACCTACGATCAAGCATTACTCCAACACCGTGTTCACTTCCCGGACTCCGTCGAGAAGAGACGATCACGGTTACACACGCGGTTGATGCATTTTAATTAAGTTACGTTTCAGGTTTTCTACAACCGAACATTAACAAATTCCCATCTGCCCATAACCGCGGGCACGGCTTTCGAAAGTTCAAATCCCTACAGGGGAGTCCCAACTTAGCCCATCACAAGCTCTCATGGTCAATGAAGGATATTCCTTCTCCCAAGACAATCCGATCAGACTCGGCATCCCGGTTACAAGACATCTCGACAATGGTAAAATAAGTCCAGCAACACTGCCCGAATGTGCCGACAAATCCCGATAGGAGCTGCACATATCTCGTTCTCAGGGCACACTCAGATAGATCAAGCTACGATTAAAACCAACCCTCGAGTTGCCCCGAGGTGTCCCCGTAGGCTGCCCAATTCGGACCAACACTCAGAGGAGCACTGGCCCAGGGGGGTTTAAATAAAGATGACCCTGGGGCTTCGGAAACCCAAGGGGAAAAGAGGCTAGGTGGCGAATGGTAAAACCAAGGTTGGGAATTGCTGGAGGAGTTTTATTCAAGGCGAACTGTCAAGGGGTTCCCATTATAACCCAACCGCGTAAGGAACGCAAAATCCTAGAACATAACACCGATATGATGGAAACTAGGGCGGCAAGAGTGGAACAAAACACCAGGCATAAGGCCAAGCCTTCCACCCTTTACCAAGTATATAGGCACATTAAGATAAACAAGATAATATTGTGATATCCCAACAATAAACAAGTTCCAAACAAAGAACAATCTCCAAACTTCACCTGCAACTAGCAACTCTATAAGAGGGGCTGAGCAAAGCGGTAACATAGCCAAACAACGGTGTGCTAGGACAAGGTGGGTTAGAGGTAAACTCCTATATGGGAGGCATGGTAATCAAGTTGTAGTAATCATAGCATCGGCATAGCAAAAGAGCAAGCATCTAGCAAGCAAAGATAGAAGTGATTTCGAGGGTATGGTCATTTTGCCTGCAAAGTTCTCAGAGTTGCCTTGATCCTCGTAAGCGTACTCAATGGGCTCCTCAATCACGTACTCATCTCCCGGCTCTACCCAATCAAGAACAACAAGAAAAAGGAACACAATCAACCACGTGCAATGCTCAAACAACATGATGCAAACATGGTATGATATGCGGGATGCGGTATGTAATGCATATGCATGATTTGGAAAGGAATGATTGAACCTGGCCTCAACTTGGAAATCTAAGAGTGCCACTGGAAAGAGGAGTTGATTTCGGTCGAAATCGATATAAACATCACCAGAATCGGATGCACGGTTTGAAAATGCCAAGCAAAAGAAATATGGCACCGGTCTGCAATAATCAGCAAGTGACCATCTAAATGCATCAAGATAAATATGCTACAGCACCCAAACTTAGAAACAAAATACATGGCTGGGATCCACTCAAGATGCTTGACAAAATATGAACACTGAGCTATGGCTAATTCACTCATTAACAGGTTCAAACAAGCATGGAAAAAGTGCAAAAGATAACAGGTTTCAGACTTAGTGAAATTAATAGCATATCAGGAATTTATCATCAGGAAGCAATGTTTAGAGCATGATAACTACATGCTACATGAACATATCAAGGAAAATCAAGGCATGGCATGAAGCTACTCAAAGCATATAATAAAAGTCCCTTAGTGGCCATAAGCCAAAAGGGATTAGAAAATACAATTGCAAGCATGTGAACATAGCAAAAACATAAACAGATTCAGACTTAGTGAAAAACTGGAGCATGGCAAAACAGTTAACAAGTAGACATGTTCACGAGCTCGATGCACTCACTACGAGGCATTGCATGACAAACTAAGCATACACCCAACAAGTAGACATGGCATAGAAGCTAGACATGGCAAGAACAACAACATAGCATGCACGGATCAACAACAACAAGCTTGGCAAAATTGCAAAAGATGTTAACAATCTGCTAGGAACATTTTATAGCAAAAGTAGAGCTCGATTGACTCAAGCTAGGGTGCTCCATAATTGCAAACAAAGATATGGATGGGTAGAGCACCACAATAACTACAAAACACCCTTACTGATCATGCTCAAAAGAGGCACGGATCACTAGGAAACAACATGAACATATGGCGTAAAAATAATGACAGGGCAAGGACTTAGTGAAATTCTAAGTCACTGAAATCAGCATCATTGAGTAAGCTACTTTGCATGCTTGTGCTAGTTACCACGAAGATCACAAAAATACATGGCATACACCCCTGTAAAGATGGCATGGCATACATCAAAACACATGTATAGCTCACGATCATAGCATGTAGATATTAATCATGGCAAAATTGACAAAAGTGCATTTGCTAAAATAGATCTGAAACTATCCTCACATAGCCCTCTTCCAGCAGCTTTTTGGGGATCAAGCTAAGCTCAAATGAAAATGATTCAATGAGATGAAATGATGTACTCGTCGAGACGAACATTTTGATATGCTACACGCATGAATCGGAGCTACGATGAGGAAGTTATGATGCGTCAAAGATTGCATAAAAATTAGGGTTTCAGGGAAAATGTCAACCGAGGTTTTGGATCTGAGATCCAGATTGCACGCGTCCCGAGGTTGCCAGAGCTATTCACCAGAGAAGAAGCCGAGGTCGCTAGAGTAGTGGAAGGAGCTCGCCGGCCGGGGATGAGGTCACCGGGGCCGGAGGAAGGACGGGGCGGTGTCGGCAGTGCTCGGCGCGGTCGCCGGCGCCGGAACACGGAGCGAGGCGGCGCCGGTGCGGGGCGGCGGCGCGCCAGCATCGAGGCGGCGAGGCGGAGCAGGCGGCGGCCGGAGAAGGAGAGGCGGCGGCACGGGGAAGGAGAGGCGGCGGCGCGGGGAAGGCAGCGCCCCTCAGGCGAGGCGGCGGCGCCCTGGGCCGCGGGGGCCCCGAACGGGCTCGGCGGGCCTCGCGCGGGAGGCGGCCGGCGTTGCCACGTGGCGGCCGGTGACAGGTGGGGGCGAAGTGTCCGGTGGCGGCGGACATTGTCCGACGGCGGAGAGGGGATTTTTTCTAGGGTTAGGGTGGAAGGAGATCCAGGATTTTCGGGGAGAGGCCTATTTATAGAGGTAGAGGGAGCTAGGAAGCTCTAAATGAGGTGCGGTTTGCGGCCACGCGATCGCGATCGAACGGCCTAGGTGATGGGAGAGGTTTAGGTGGGTTTTGGGCCACTTTGGAAGGGTGTTGGGCTGCAACACACACGAGGCCTTTTCGGTCCCTCGATTAACCGTTGGAGTATCAAACGAAGTCCAAATAGCACGAAACTTGACAAGCGGTCTACCGGTAGTAAACCAAGGCCGCATGACAAGTCTCGGTCCAATCTGAAAACGTTTAACACCCACACACGAAAAAAGGAAGAAAGGGACACCGGGGGATATTGAAGGAAATATGCCCTAGAGGCAATAATAAAGTTATTATTTATTTCCTTATTTCATGATAAATTTTTATTATTCATGCTAGAATTGTATTAACCGGAAACATAATACATGTGTGAATACATAGACAAACAGAGTGTCACTAGTATGCCTCTACTTGACTAGCTCGTTGATCAAAGATGGTTATGTTTCCTAACCATAGACATGAGTTGTCATTTGATTAACGGGGTCACATCATTAGGAGAATGATCTGATTGACTAGACCCATTTCGTTAGCATAGCACTTGATCGTTTAGTTTGTTGCTATTGCTTTCTTCATGACTTATACATGTTCCTATGACTATGAGATTATGCAAGTCCCGTTTACCGGAGGAACACTTTGTCTGCTACCAAACGTCACAACGTAACTGGGTGATTAGAAAGGTGCTCTACAGGTGTCTCCAAAGGTACTTTTTGGGTTGGCGTATTTCGAGATTAGGATTTGTCACTCCGATTGTCGGAGAGGTATCTCTGGGCCCACTCGGTAATGCACATCACTATAAGCCTTGCAAGCATTGCAACTAATGAGTTAGTTGTGGGATGATGTGTTACGGAACGAGTAAAGAGACTTGCCGGTAACGAGATTGAACTAGGTATTGAGATACCAATGATCGAATCTCGGGCAAGTAACATACCGATGACAAAGGGAACAACGTATGTTGTTATGCGGTCTGACCGATAAAGATCTTCGTAGAATATGTAGGAGCCAATATGGGCATCCAGGTCCCGCTATTGGTTATTGACAAGAGAGGTGTCTCGGTCATGTCTACATAGTTCTCGAACCCGTAGGGTCCGCACGCTTAACGTTCGTTGACGATATAGTACTATGAGTTATGTATGTTGGTGACCGAATGTTGTTCGGAGTTTTGGATGAGATCACAGATATGACGAGGAACTCCGGAATGGTCCGAAACTAAAGATTGATATGTGGATAGTAGTGTTTGATCTCCGGAAGGGGTTTCGGATGTTTCCCGAAATGTTTGGGCACGAGAACACTTTATCTGGGCCAAAGGGGAAAGCCCACGAGGCTTTTGGAAAGTGCAAAAGGAAGTTTTGCGGAGACCGGAGGCTAGACGCCAGGAACCCTGGCGTCTACGGGGTAGACGCCGGGAACCCTGGCATGTAGCCCTGGAGTCCGAGAAGAACTCTTGCCTTTTGGGTGAAACCAACTTTCAGGAGGCTTTTACTCCAAGTTTCGACCCCAGGGCTCAATATATAAATAGAGGGGTAGGGCTAGCACCAAAGATACATCAAAAAACACCAAGCGGTGTGCTGGCAACCCCGTCTCCTCTAGTTTATCCTCCGTCATAGTTTTCGTAGTGCTTAGGCGAAGCCCTGCGGAGATTGTTCTTCACCAACACCGTCACCACGCCGTCGTGTTGCCGGAACTCATCTACTACTTCGCCCCTCTTGGTGGAACGAGAAGGCGAGGACATCACCGAGCCGAACGTGTGCAGAACTCGGAGGTGCCGTGCTTTCGGTACTTGGATCGGTCGGACATGAAGACGTACGACTACATCAACCGTGTTGTTATAATGCTTCCGCGAACGGTCTACGAGGGTACGTAGACAACACTCTCCCCTCTTGTTGCTATGCATCACCATGATCTTGCGTGTGCATAGGAATATTTTTGAAATTACTACGTTCCCCAACAGTGGCATCCGAGCCTAGGTTTTATGCGTTGATGTTGTGCACGAGTAGAACACAAGTGAGTTGTGGGCGATATAAGTCATACTGCTTACCAGCATGTCATACTTTGGTTCAGCGCTATTGTTGGATGAAGCGGCCCGGACCGACATTACGCGTACGCTTACGCGAGACTGGTTCTATTGACGTGCTTTGCACACAGGTGGCTGGCGGGTGTCAGTTTCTCCAACTTTAGTTGAACCGAGTGTGGCTACGCCCGGTCCTTGCGAAGGTTAAAACAACACCAACTTGACAAACTATCATTGTGGTTTTGATGGGTAGGTAAGGACGGTTCTTGCTAAGCTCGTAGCAGCCACATAAAACTTGCAACAACAAAGTAGAGGACGTCTAACTTGTTTTTGCAGGGCATGTTGTGATGTGATATGGTCAAGACATGCTGCTAAATTTTATTGTATGAGATGATCATGTTTTGTAACCGAGTTATCGGCAACTGGCAGGAGCCATATGGTTGTCGCTTTATTGTATGCAATGCAGTTGCGCTGTAATGCTTTACTTTATCACTAAGCAGTAGTGATAGTCGTGGAAGCATAAGATTGGCGAGACAACAACGATGCTACGATGGAGATCAATGTGTCACGCCAGTGATGATGGTGATCATGACGGTGCTTCGGAGATGGAGATCACAAGCACAATATGATGATGGCCATATCATATCACTTATATTGATTGCATGTGATGTTTATCTTTTATGCATCTTATCTTGCTTTGTTTGATGATAGCATTATAAGATGATCTCTCACTAAATTTCAAGATAAAAGTGTTCTCCCTGAGTATGCATCGTTGCCAAAGTTCGTCGTGCCCACACACCACGTGATGATCGGGTGTGATAAGCTCTACGTCCATCTACAACGGGTGCAAGCCAGTTTTTGCACACACAGAATACTCAGGTTAAACTTGACGAGCCTAGCATATGCAGATATGGCCTCGGAACACTAAGACCGAAAGGTCGAGCATGAATCATATAGTAGATATGATCAACATATTGATGTTCACCATTGAAAGCTACTCCATTTCACGTGATGATCGGTTATGGTTTAGTTGATTTGGATCACGTGATCACTTAGAAGATTAGAGGGATGTCTTTCTAAGTGGGAGTTCTTAAGTAATATGATTAATTGAACTTTAATTATCATGAACTTAGTCCTGGTAGTATTAGCATATCTATGTTTTAGATCAATAGCTAGCGTTTAGCTCCCCTGTTTTATTTTTGATATGTTCCTAGAGAAAACTAAGTTGAAAGATGTTAGTAGCAATGATGCGGATTGGATCCGTGATCTGAGGTTTATCCTCATTGCTGCACAGAAGAATTATGTCCTTAATGCACCGCTAAGTGATAGACCTATTGCAGGAGCAGATGCAGACGTCATGAACGTTCGGCTAGCTCAATATGATGACTACTTGATAGTTTAGTGCACCATGCTTAACAGCTTAGAATCGGGACTTCGAAGACGTTTTGAACGTCATGGATCATATGGATGTTCCAGGAGTTGAAGTTAATATTTCAAGAAAATACCCGAGTTGAGAGATATGAAGTCTCCAACAAGTTCTATAGCTAAAAGATGGAGGAGAATAGCTCAAGAAGTGAGCATGTGCTCAGATTGTCTGGGTACTACAATCGCTTGAATCAAGTGGGAGTTAATCTTCCAGATAAAATAGTGATTGATAGAATTCTCTAGTCACCATCACCAAGTTAGTAGAACTTCGTGATGAACCAAATATGCAAGGGATAATGGAAACGATTCCCAAGCTCTTCGCGATGTTGAAATCGACGAAGGTAGAAATCAAGAAAAGCATCAAGTGTTGATGGTAAACAAAACCACTAGTTTCAAGCAAAGGGACAAAGGGAAGAAAGGGGAACTTCAAGAAGAATGGCAAGCAAGTTGCTGCTCAAGTGAAAAACCCAAGTCTGGACCTAAGTCTGAAACTGAGTGCTTCTACTTCAAAGGGACTGGTCATTAGAAGCGGAACTACCCCAAGTATTTGGCGGATAAGAAGGATGGCAAAGTGAACAAAGGTATATTTGATATACAGATTATTGATGTGTATTTTACTAGTGTTCGTAGCAACCCCTCGGTATTTGATAGTAGTTCAATTGCTAAGGGTAGTAACTCAAAATGGGAGTTGCAGAATGAACAAAGACTAGTTAAGGGTGAAGTGACGATGTGTGTTGGAAGTGGTTCCAAGATTAATATGATCATCATCGCACACTCCCTATACTTTCGGGATTAGTGTTGAACCTAAATAAGTGTTATTTGGTGTTTGCGTTGAGCATGAATATGATTTGATCATGTTTATTGCAATACGGTTATTCATTTAAGTAAGAGAATAAATTGTTGTTCTGTTTACATGAATAAAACCTTATATGGTTACACACCCAATGAAAATGGTTCATTGGATCTCGATCGTAGTGATACACATATTCGTAATATTAAAACCAAAAGATGCTAAGTTAATAATGATAGTGCAACTTATTTGTGGCACTGCCGTTTAAGTCATATTGGTGTAAAGCGCATGAAGAAAATCCATGCTGATGGGCTTTTGGAATCACTTGATTATGAATCAGTTGATGCTTGCGAACCATGCCTCATGGGCAAGATGACTAAAACTCTGTTCTCCAGAACAATGGAGCGAGCAATAGATTTGTTGGAAATCATACATACTGATGTATGTGGTCCGATGAATATTGAGGCTCGTGACAGGTATCATTATTTTCTGATCTTCACAGATGATTTGAGGAGATATGAGTATATCTACTTGATGAAACACAAGTCTGAAATATTTGAAAAGTTCAAAGAATTTCAGAGTGAAGTAGAGAATCATCGTAACAAAAATAAAAGTTTCTACGATATGATCGTAGAAGTAAAATATTTGAGTTACGAGTTTGGCCTTCAGTTAAAACAATGTGAAATAGTTTCATGACTCACGCCACCGGGAACACCACAACGTAATGGTGTGTCCGAACATCATAACCGTAGTTTATTTGATTTAGTGCAATCTATGATGTCTCTTACCGATTTACCACTATCGTTTTGGGGTTATGCATTAGAGACAGCTGCATTCACATTAAAAAGGGCACCATCTAAATCCGTTGAGACGACACCGTATGAACTATGGTTTAGCAAGAAATCTAAGCTGTCGTTTCTTAAAATTTGGGACTGCGATGCTTATGTGAAAAGGTTTCAACATGATAAGCTCGAACCCAAATCAGAGAAGTGCGTCTTCATAGGATACCCAAAAGAAAATATTGGGTACACCTTCTATCACAGATCCGAAGGCAAGATATTCATTGCTAAGAATGGATCCTTTCTAGAGAAGGAGTTTCTCTTGAAAGAAGTGAGTGGGAGGAAAGTAGAACTTGATGAGGTAACTGTACCTGCTCCCTTATTGGAAAGTAGTTCATCACAAAAATCTGTTCCTGTGACTACTACACCAATTAGTGAGGAAGCTAATGATGATGATCATGTAAATTCAAATCAAGTTACTGCTGAACCTCGTAGGTAAACCAGAGTGAGATCCACACCAGAGTGGTACGGTAATCCTGTTCTGGAGGTCATGTTACTTGACCATGACGAACCTACGAACTATGAGGAAGCGATGATGAGCCCAGATTCCGCGAAATGGCTTGAGGCCATGAAATCTGAGATGAGATCCATGTATGAAAACAAAGTATGGACTTTGATTGACTTGCCCAATGATCGACGAGCCATTGAGATTAAATGGATCTTCAAGAGGAAGACGGAAGCTGATAGTAGTGTTACTATCTACAATGCTAGAATTGTCGCAAAAAGGTTTTCGACAAGTTCAAGGTGTTCACTACGATGAGAGTTTCTCACTCGTATCTATGCTTAAGTCTGTCCGAATCATGTGAGCAATTGCCGCATTTTATGAAATCTGGCAAATGGATAAACAAAACTACATTACTTAATGGATTTATTAAAGAAGAACTGTATATGATGCAACCAGAAGGTTTTGTCAATCCTAAAGGTACTAACAAAATATGCAAGCTCCAGCGATCCATCTATGGACTGGTGCAAGCATCTCGGAGTTGGAATATACGCTTTGATAAGTTGATCAAAGCATATAGTTTTATACAGACTTGTGGTGAAGCCTGTATTTACAAGAAAATGAGTGGGAGCACTACAGCATTTCTGATAAGTATATGTGAATGACATATTGTTGATCGGAGATAATGTAGAATTATTCTGCAAAGCATAAAGGAATGTTTGAAAGGAGTTTTTCAAAGAAAGACCTCGGTGAAGCTGCTTACATATTGAGCATCAAGATCTATAGAGATAGATCAAGACGCTTGATAAGTTTTTCAATGATTACATACCTTGACAAGATTTTGAAGTAGTTCAAAATGGAACAGTCAAAGAAGGAGTTCTTGCCTGTGTTACAAAGGTGTGAAGTTGAGTAAGACTCAAAACCCGACCACGGCAGAAGATAGAGAGAGAATGAAAGTCATTCTCTATGCCTCAACCACAGGTTCTATAAAGTATGCCATGCTATGTACCAGACCTATTGTATACCCTGCCTTGAGTTTGGCAAGGGAGTACAATAGTGATCTAGGAGTAGATCACTGGACATTGGTGAAAATTATCCTTAGTGGAATAAGGATATGTTTCTCGATTATGGAGGTGACAAAAGGTTCGTCGTAAAGAGTTATGTCGATTCAAGCTTTGACACCGATCTGGATGACTCTAAGTCTCGATCTAGATAAATATTGAAAGTGGGAGCAATTAGCTAGAGTAGCTCCATGCAGAGCATTGTTGACATAGAAATTTGCAAGATACATACGGATCTGAATGTTGCAGACCCGTTGACTAAATTTCTCTCACAAGCAAAACATGATCACACCTTAGTACTATTTGGGTGTTAATCACATAGCGATGTGAACTAGATTATTGACTCTAGTAAACCCTTTAGGTGTTAGTCACATGACAATGTGAACTATTGATGTTAAATCACATGGCGATGTGATCTAGATTATTGACTCTAGTGCAAGTGGGAGACTGAAGGAAATATGCCCTAGAGGCAATAATAAAGTTATTATTTATTTCCTTATTTCATGATAAATGTTTATTATTCATGCTAGAATTGTATTAACCAGAAACATAATACATGTGTGAATACATAGACAAATAGAGTGTCACTAGTATGCCTCTACTTGACTAGCTCGTTGATCAAAGATGGTTATATTTCCTAACCATAGACATGAGTTGTCATTTGATTAATGAGGTCACATCATTAGGAGAATGATGTGATTGACTTGACCCATTTCGTTAGCATAGCACTTGATCGTTTAGTTTGTTGCTATTGCTTTCTTCATGACTTATACATGTTCCTATGACTATGAGATTATGCAACTCCCGTTTACTGGAGGAACACTTTGTGTGCTACCAAACGTCACAACGTAACTGGGTGATTATAAAGGTGCTCTACAGGTGTCTCTGAAGGTACTTGTTGGGTTGGCGTATTTCGAGATTAGGATTTGTCACTCCGATTGTCGGAGAGGTATCTCTGGGCCCACTCGGTAATGCACATCACTATAAGCCTTGCAAGCATTGCAACTAATGAGTTAGTTGCGGGATGATGTGTTATGGAACGAGTTAAGAGACTTGCCGGTAACGAGATTGAACTAGGTATTGAGATACCAACGATCGAATCTTGGGCAAGTAACATACCGATGACAAAGGGAACAACGTATGTTGTTATAGGGTCTAACCGATAAAGATCTTCGTAGAATATGTAGGAGCCAATATGGGCATCCAGGTCCTGCTATTGGTTATTGACAAGAGAGGTGTCTCGGTCATGTCTACATAGTTCTCGAACCCGTAGGGTCCGCACGCTTAACGTTCGTTGACGATATAATACTATGAGTTATGTATGTTGGTGACCGAATGTTGTTCGGAGTTTTGGATGAGATCACAGATATGAGGAGGAACTCCGGAATGGTCTGGAAGTAAAGATTGATATGTGGATAGTAGTGTTTGATCTCTGGAAGGGTTCCGGAATTCACCGGAAGGGGTTCCGGATGTTTCCCGAAATGTTTGGGCACGAGAACACTTTATCTGGGCCAAAGGGGAAAGCCCACGAGGCTTTTGGAAAGTGCAAAAGGAAGTTTTGCGGAGACCAGAGGCTAGACGCTAGGAACCCTTGCGTCTAGGGGGTAGACGCCGGGAACCCTGGAGTCTAGCCCTGGAGTCCGAGAAGGACTCTTGCCTTTCGGGTGAAACTGACTTTGAGGAGGCTTTTACTCCAAGTTTCGACCCCCGGGCTCAACATATAAATAGAGGGGTAGGGCTAGCACCAAAGATACATCAAGGAACACCAAGCCGTGTGCCGGCAACCCCGTCTCCTCTAGTTTATCCTCCGTCATAGTTTTTGTAGTTCTTAGGCGAAGCCCTGCGGAGATTGTTCTTCACCAACACCGTCACCACGCCGTCGTGCTGCCTAAACTCATCTACTACTTCGCCCCTCTTGCTGGATCGAGAAGGCGAGGACGTCACCGAGCCGAACGTGTGCAGAACTCAGAGGTCTCGTGCTTTCGGTACTTGGATCGGTCGGACATGAAGACGTATGACTACATCATCCGCGTTGATATAACGCTTCCGCGAATGGTGTACGAGGGTACAGAGACAACACTCTCCCCTCTCGTTGCTATGCATCACCATGATCTTGCGTGTGCGTAGGAAATTTTTTGAAATTACTACGTTCCCCAACAGACATAGGAGCACCGGAATGCAAAACGGACAACGGGGAAAATGCTCGGATGCATGAGACGAACATGTATGCAAATGCAATGCACATGATGACATGATATGAGATGCATGACAAAGACAAAAACACACGGAGACAAAAACCCGACAATGAGGAAATAAAATAACTTAGTGCCGGAAACAGAAAGAGTTGGGATACATATAAGGTAAATTACATCCGGGGTGTTACAACCACCCTATCATACCACATCACAACCATTTTAATAGCATGTTGGAACGCAAGGTAAACCATTATAAGCTCCTAGCTAATTTAGCATGGCATGAGCAACTATAATCTCTAATTGTCATTGCAAACATGTTTATTCATAATAGGCTGAATCAGGAATGATGAACTAATCATATTTACAAAAAAAGAGGTTGAGGTCATACCATCTTTTCTCATCTCAATAAGTTCATCATATAATCATCATTATTGCCTTTCACTTGCACGACCGAATGATGTGGATAATAATAATAGTGCACGTGCATTGGACTAAGCTGGAATCTGCAAGCATTCAATAAATAGGAGAACACAAGGCAATATGGGCTCTTTTGTCAGATCAACAATAATGCATATAAGAGCCACTTCAACAATTTAATCATGATCTTATCCTATCGACCCCCAAAGAAATCAAAAGAAATAAAACTATATAAACGGGAAAGCTCCCAACAAGCAAAATAAGAACAAGAAATCTTTTTGGGTTTTCTTGTTAATTACTACTACAAGCATGGAAAGTAAACTAATTAAAAGCTACAACTAATTTTTTTGTTTTTCTTAAGGTTTATCAAACACACAAGAAGAAAGCATAAAAAGAGAAAAATAAACTAAAATGGATGATACAATGAAAAAGTATGAGCACCGACAACTAGCAATGAGTGTGTGAACATGAATGTAATGTCGGTGGGAAATACGCACTCCCCCAAGCTTAGGCTTTTGGCCTAAGTTGGTCTAATGCCATGGATGGCCTGGCGGATATCCCAATTTGTAGTTGGGGTCGTACTGAGATGCATCAGTCATTGCATCATGGGCTGCAGCTTGGAGGCGAGCTATCTCAGCCCTCCTCTTATACTCTTCCGCCTCCTCTCTGGTTATAAAATATCTCCCTTTTGCCTGAAAATCAAAGAAAGTAGGAGCAGGGAGAGCGACGTGATAGGTGCGTCGTCTGTCAAAGATTAGTTGGTACTGGATAAACTGATCATTCCTCTCAACAAACTGATGACGAACCATAGCCTCATAATCCAAATAAGTAGGAGGCAACTCAATATCATCCTCACGTATGGTTATACCAAGAAAATTAGCTATGCGGGTTGCATAAATTCCACCAAAGAAATCTCCATTAAATCTATTAAGATGCAAACTACGTGCAACAATGGCTCCCAAATTATAAGATTTATCTCCTAACACAGCACTCCTAAGAATACTGAGGTCAGGGACACACATGTGACATGCTTCATCTTTACCATTAATACATCTACCTATGAAGAGAGCAAAATAATGTATAGCAGGAAAGTGAATGCTCCCTATGGTAGCTTGTGCTATATCTCTAGATTCCCCCACAATTATACTAGCAAGAAAATCTCTAAATTCAGATTTGCGAGGTTCACTAGCACTACCCCGTTGTGGAAGTTTGCAAGCAGTGGTAAAGTCCTCTAAGTCCATAGTGTAAGAATTTTCATAAAGATCAAACAGGACAGTTTGAGAATTATGTGAAGATGAAAATTCAAACCTCCTCACAAAGGAACTAGTGAGATAATGGTACTGGCGGCATTTTTCTGCCTCGAAGCTCACAAGATCGGCGTTACACAAATATGCGTTAAATTCTTCTTTAATTCCTGCTCGATCCATGAAGTCCTCTGAAGGCCATTCACAAGGTCGCACTGGAGCGTCCCTTGGTGGCTCATCATCAGCATCACGCATTGCAAGCCTGGGTCCTGGTTTCCTTGAAGAACCACCTTGGTACATTTTCCTAAACATATTTCTTCCTCTGAAAAAATTCTGAAATTTTTAGTAACTTCAAATAAAAGTGAACCGAACTCAACAAAAATTGATAGCAACTACTCCTACAAGTGCCTAGAGCCTATATCATGCATCAAAACTACTTGGAACCACATAAATTTGACATGCAAGCTCAAGAACAGGGTCACCTAAGCAGCAAAAATATGCAATGAATAAAGCATTAGAAGAAAAACTAATTGGACCATTGGAGGAGTCACATACCAAGGACCAATCCCCCAAAGTAGTTTTGTGAGAGGTGCTTTGATCAAGGAGATCGAAAATCGCAGCAAAATGAGCTAGAACTCGTGCTTGAGCTGGATAATGGTGTTTTTGGGAGGAAGAAGGAGTGTGTGGGTGCAGGAATAAGTGGAGGAGGGCCACCGTGGGCCCATGAGGCAGGGGGCGCTAGGGCGTGCCCTCCACCCTCATGGCCAGGTGGATGCCCCCCTGCTGTGTTCTTAGTGCCAAATATTCTCAAATATTCCACAAAAAATCATATTTAAATTTCAGGGCATTTGGAGAACTTTTATTTTCGGGGTATTTTTATATTGCACGGATAATTCAGATAACAGACAGAAAATACTATTTTTACTTTATTTAATATAAATAACAGAAAGTAAAAGGAGGGTATAGAGAGTTGTGTTTTCTAAATTCATCCATCTCATGATCATCAAAAGGAATCCATTAACAAGGTTGATCAAGTCTTGTTAACAAATTCATTCTGAATAACATGGAACCGGAGAATTTTCGAATAACACTAGGTTACCTCAACGGGGATATGCACATCCCCAACAATAAGAATATCATATTTCTTCTTGACAGTAGGAAGAGGAAATTCAAAACCTCCAAAAAAATCGATGGAATTTTTCCAATAGAATTTATACTATGAACTTGAGGTTGTTTCCTCGGAAAGTGTACCGTATGCTCATTACCATTAACATGAAAAGTGACATTGCCTTTGGTGCAATCAATAACAGCCCCTGCAATATTCAAAAAGGGTCTTCCAAGAATAATAGATATACTATCGTCCTTGGGAATATCAAAAATAACAAAGTCCGTTAAAATAGTAACGTTTACAACTATAACAGGCACATCCTCACAAATACCGACAGGTATAGTAGTTGATTTATCAGCCATTTAAAAAGATATTTCAGTAGGTGTCAACTTATTCTAATGAAGTCTACAATATAAAGAGAGAGGCATAACACTAACACCGGCTCCAAGATCACATACAGCAGTTTTAACATAGTTTCTTTTAATGGAGCATGGTATAGTTGGTACTCCGGGATCTCCTAGTTTCTTAGGTATTCCACCTTTAAAAGTGTGATTAGCAAGCATGGTGGAAATTTCAGCTTACGGTATCTTTCTTTTATTAGTAACAATTTCTTTCATGTACTTAGCGTAATGATTCATTTTGAGCATATTAGTTAATCGCATACGTAAAAAGATAGGTCTAATCATTTCAGCAAAGCGCTCAAAATCCTCATCATCCTTTTTCTTGGATGGTTTGGGAGGAAAAGGCATGGGTTTTTGAACCCATGGTTCTCTTTCTTTACCATGTTTCCTAGCAACAAAGTCTCTCTTATCATAACGTTGATTCTTTGATTGTGGGTTATCAAGATCAACAGCAGGTTCAATTTCTATATCATTATCATTGCTAGGTTGAGCATCATCATGAACATTATCATTAACATTAGTTTCAGGTTCATTACCAGATTGTGTTTCAGCATCAGAAATAGAAATATCATTTGGATTCTCAGGTGTTTCAGCAAAAGGTTCACTAGAAGCATGCAAAGTCCTATCATTTTTCTTTTCCTTCCTTTTAGAAGGACTAGGTGCATCTATATTATTTCTCTGAGAGTCTTGCTCAATTCTCTTAGGGTGGCCTTTAGGATACAAAGGTTCCTGAGACATTTTACCAGTTCTAGTAGCCACTCTAACAGCATAGTCCTTATTCTTACTATTCAATTCACTAAGCAAATCATTTTGAGCTTTAAGTACTTGTTCTACTTGAGTGGTAACCATAGAAGCATGTTTACTAATAAGTTTAAGTTCACCTTTGACATTGGCCATATAATCACCCAAGTGTTCAAGCATATTAGCACTGTGTTTTACTTCTCTACCAAAATAAGCATTGAAGTCTTCTTTCTTAACCATAAATTTATCAAACTCATCTAAGCATGGGCTAGCAAACTTAGTAAATGGGATTTCAGCTTTATCATATATATAGAGAGAATTTACCTTTACTACCTGTGTCGGGTTATCAAGACCATGTGTTTCTTCCATAGGTGATGGATCAAAACCATATATTTCTTCAACATGCGGTAAATTAAGACCATGTATTTCTTCAATAGGAGGTAAATTCTTAACATCTTCAGCTTTAATACCCTTTTCTTTCATGGATTTATTTGCCTCTTGCATATCTTCAGGACTGAGAAATAGAACACCCCTTTTCTTCGAAGTTGGTTTAGGAATAGGCTCAGGAGTTGGCTCAGGAAGTGTCCAATTTTTTTCATTTGTCAACATATTATTCAATAGAATTTCAGCTTCATCCGGTGTTCTTTCCCTAAAAACAGAACCATCACAACTATCCAGGTAATCTTTGGAAGCATCGGTTAGTCCATTATAAAAGATATCAAGGATTTCATTTTTCTTAAGAGGGTGATCAGGAAAAGCATTAAGTAATTGGAGAAGCCTCCCCCAAGCTTGTTGGAGACTCTCTTCTTCAATTTGCACAAAACTATATATATCCCTTAAGACAGCTTGTTTCTTATGAGCAGGGAAATATTTAGCAGAGAAGTAATAAATCATATCCTGGGGACTACGCACACAACCAGGATCAAGAGAATTAAACCATATCTTAGCATCACCCTTTAATGAGAATGGAAATATTTTAAGAATATAAAAGTAGTGAGTTCTCTCATCATTAGTGAACAGGGTGGCTATATCATTTAATTTAGTAAGATGTGCCACAACAGTTTCATATTCATAGCCATAAAAAGGATCAGGTTCAACCAAAGTAATTATATCAGGATAAATAGAGAATTCATAATCCTTATCAGTAACAAAGATAGGTGAAGTAGCATAAGCAGGATCATATTTCATTCTAGCATTCAGAGTTTTTTGTTTAAGCTTAGCTAATAATTTCTTAAGATCACTTCTATCATTGCAAGCAAGAAAGTCTCTTTTAGTTTCTTCATCCATAACATAGCCCTCAGGCATGACAGGTAATTCATATTTATTAGGAGAGCCTTCATAATCACTTTCATCAGTATTATCAGTTTCAATAATTTCATTCTCTCTAGCCCTAGAAAGTTGTTCATCAAGAAATTCACCAAGTGGCATAGTTGTATCAAGCATAGAACTAGTTTCATCATAAGTATCATGCATAGCACAAGTGGCATCATCAATAATATGCGACATATCAGAATCAATAGCAGAAGCAGGTTTAGGTGTCGCAAGCTTGCACAAAACAGAAGGTGAATCAAGTGCAGAGCTAGATGGCAGTTCTTTACCTCCCCTCGTAGTTGAGGGATAAATCTTGGTTTTTGGATCTGTCAAGTTCTTCATAATGATAAGATATAAATCCCAAGTGACTCAAAGAATAGAGCTATGCTCCCCAGCAATGGCGCCAGAAAATAGTCTTGATAACCCACAAGTATAGGGGATCGCAACAGTTTTCGAGGGTAGAGTATTCAACCCAAATTTATTGATTCGACACAAGGGGAGCCAAAGAATATTCTCAAGTATTAGCAGCTGAGTTGTCAATTCAACTACACCTGGAAACTTAATATCTGCATCAAAGTATTTAGTAGCAAAGTAATATGATAGTAGTGGTAACGATAGCAAAAGGGTAAGTGTAGCAAAAGTAATGTTTTTGGTATTTTGTAGTGATTGTAACAATAGCAATGGAAAAGTAAATAAGCGAAGAACAATATATGGAAAGCTCGTAGGCAATGGATCAGTGATAGAGAATTATGCCGGATGTGGTTCATCATGTAACAGTCATAACCTAGGGTGACACAGAACTAGCTCCAATTCACCAATGTAATGTAGGCATGTATTCCGAATATAGTCATACGTGCTTATGGAAAAGAACTTGCATGACATCTTTTGTCCTACCCTCCCGTGGCAGCAGGGTCCTAGCGGAAACTAAGGGATATTAAGGCCTCCTTTTAATAGAGTACCGGACCAAAGCATTAACACATAGTGAATACATGAACTCCTCAAACTACGGTCATCACCGGAAGTGGTCCCGATTATTGTCACTTTGGGGTTGCCGGATCATAACACATAGTAGGTGACTATAGACTTGCAAGATAGGATCAAGAACTCTCATATATTCATGAAAACATAATAGGTTCAGATCTGAAATGATGGCACTCGGGCCATAGTGACAAGCATTAAGCATAGCAAAGTCATAGCAACATCAATCTCCGAACATAGTGGATACTAGGGATCAAACCCTAACAAAACTAACTCGATTACATGATAAATCTCATCCAACCCATCACCGTCCAGCAAGCCTACGATGGAATTACTCACACACGGCGGTGAGCATCATGAAATTGGTGATGGAGGATGGTTGATGATGATGATGGCGACGGATTCCCCTCTCTGGAGCCCCGAACGGACTCCAGATCAGCCCTCCCGAGAGAGTTTTGGGCATGGCGGCGGCTCCGTATCGTAAAACGCAATGAATATTTCTCTCTGATTTTTTCTCTCCGAACACGAATATATAGAGATGGAGTTGAGGTCGGACGAGCTCTAGGGGGCCCACGAGGTAGGGCGCGCCCAGGGGGGCAGGCGCGCCCCCCACGCTTGTGGCTAGGGTGTGGGCCCTCTGGTCTTGATCTTTTGCCAGTATTTTTTATTATTTCCAAAAATAGTCTCTGTGAAGTTTCAGGTCATTCCGAGAACTTTTGTTTCTGCACATAAATAACACCATGGCAATTCTGCTAAAAACAGCGTCAGTCCGGGTTAGTTCCATTCAAATCATGCAAGTTAGAGTCCAAAACAAGGGCAGAAGTGTTTGGAAAAGTAGATACGACGGAGACGTATTAGCGGACGATGCAAGACCTCCTTAGGAGCGGCCTCACCAGGCTGCCTCGTGAGGAGCGGAGATATCAAGGTAGGGCGAATCTCGCGAGGCTCTCGTGACGTGAGCCATGATGATCGACACCAGGCGGGCGCCAGGCGGGCGCCAGCGCGCGCAGCATCCTTGTTTCCTCTTTGGTGCTAAGGAGGCAAGTGCAGGTGTGGAGTACCGAGGCCTCAGGCAAAGGTTTCCATATCGGTGCAACAAGACCAAGACCAGAAGGACGACAGGACGGAGGTCACCGTGGAGCCCAGGACGGCGTCACCACCAGAACCTTTGGCAGGCGAAGACAACCTTTTCTCACGATAGCTTGTACTAGCTGCCCCCTTTCAAATTGGCCGCCGTTGTTAGCTCCCTTCCCGCTCAATATTTGGGAAGTGGACCAGGGCCTATATAAGTAGGACTAGCCACCACCAAAGAGGAGGGATCCGATCTGATAGTCAACCCTTAGCACACCAAGCACAAGAACACCTCAACCTCAGGAGGTTGTTCTTCCCCTTGTACTGTTCATCATCAGCCCAAGAGGCAATCCACCACCACCGCACTGGAGTAGGGTATTATACCACATCGGTGGCCCGAACCAGTATAAACCTTGTGTCTTTGTGTTGCGAGTGCGTCGAGTTCGTCCGCGAGACCTTAGCGAGCTAGGGTGTAGATCGGAAGGAGGGAAAGAACTTCGCGCGCACCCCAGAGTTCGAACCTCAAGGGTTTGCCAGAACCCGTGATCCGACAAGCACAGCATCTCAAAACACACTGCACGATCATGTGGATGAAGGCAAGTACCAACCTGTCATGACGCACAGAAGATCACGTGCGAATTTGCCAACACGAATAGGAAATCCAATCTCATTTTGTGCAGTTGCACTGAAATCAAGCAAAGTCGCTGGTGTGACGTTTAAGTTTGCTATAGCAACAAGTTGAATAGATATCCCTATTTTAACAGAGGCAAAAAAGGAAACAATTACTGGACAATAAAGGAGGATGAAACAAACGGCGACAAAAAGAAGCATCTAACTTATCTTGATGGAAAACAAAGTAGGACATTAGCATTTCTAAAACGGTTGCATTGATTCATATTAACAGAGACATTCTCTTAAAACAACATTCGGTAAGAATGTAATTTACTTTTAACAGTGGCATTGCTTCAATTTTCCGGCATCATTCTTAGATTAACAACAGCAAAATAGTTGTATGGGACATGGGACATGCCAGCACCATGTGCGTCCACACGTATAAATGGGTGCTGCAGAGTATGTAGCCAAGCAGCATATCTGCATTGGTCCCATATTTGTTCTCTTTGAACCTTTTTCCTATGTGAGGGCAGCAAATCTAGTCCTGCACAAACTACCCAACCCCCTAGTTTCTTTCCCTTTTCAACAAAGAGATCGGTTCCTTATAGATGTGTGTACTGGGTTACCCCCTTTTTCCCTTTTCGAACAACAAAGCGTCTGGATAGCCAGTCGATACTACTTTCCCTCCCTCCTTTCCTCATTGAACCACATCCTAGATCCATGCTCCACCCCACCAAACCCTTCTTTCCTCTTTGAACCAAGACCTAGATTCGATTACAGAATCGAAAAAGATCCGCATGCAGCTAGAGCAATGACGGTTTCGAAGAAACTTATACCTTAGGGTCTTCGGGATGTGGCAAGGCGTGCGGCAGGAGGCCGGATATGCCCACACTACGTACAACAGCGAGGAAGAAGGGGTCAGTGGCCCTCCCGCACAGGCGCTGGGTGAAAGAGAACAATGCAGCCGGTAGTGGATTGCCTCCCTCGCCGAAGGCGATAGACTGAACGCTGCACCTCCTCCCCTTCCCGGTGCGACGGGATCCGGACGCCTCCTTCACCAGCTATGAGGGGGGAGAGAGAGACAGATGCCACAACGCAGTCTTGTTTAGATTTGGTGAAGAGGTTGAGAGACTGTGAATACAACAAACCCTAGCAAAGGAACGCCGAGCCTCCAGCATGTATATATATATATATATGTAGTGCGGCGAGAGTGTGGAGAGTGCAAACCCTAGTGAACAAGCGCCGAGGCTCCAGCTTATATAGTGTACTATATATATACTGTATTACGGACTGAGCTCCGGTGCCTTAACTGCACCTGCATTTGGCTATATGACAGGTAGGCCAGCTACATTTTGGGCCCACCTGTCATACACCCAAAGGCAGGTGCACTAAGTCAATGAAGCTACGTCCATATAGTACTCGCGTATACTATTAATATATAGCAAAGTGGTTTTATTATTCTCTCCATAACAATCATTTTAAATTGTGTAAGTACGGAATGAAACTCTTTATTTAACGTACCAGTGAATAAAACTACTACTCCTACTTCCGATGAACTAACGATCCCGTGTCCTGGTCGCACTTCTTGTCCTTCACGTGCGGTACACTACCCTCCCTTAAGTGTACAACCACACATGCGCCAAATTATCGAAAACGTGCGAGAGTGTCTACAAATAAAGAATTTTAATTTCAATTATCGGAAAGGTTTCAGAGTATGTACAGTTTGCCCTCTCTCAATAATTATGGCTTGTTGTGTTCGGCCTAAACTTGGTCAAACTATAGAAAGCTTGACTTCAGTCAAATCTAATATGCGGAGTAAATAAAAATGGAGGGCTATTACGTCCATCCGGGTTTTTAGTCCACACCATTTTTTAATCAAAGTTAATAGCTGGACAAATAAAATTACAGGGGAGTTGAAGACAAAGTTGTGAGAAGGCTTAGAAATCAATACAAAACTTATGCTCTTAGTACCAACGTCGATCCTTCTTCGAGGAAACATTTGGTTCATAGCCAATTGTGTGATAAAATTCCACCAACATGAAATACGACTGTGTCTCCAACGCAACCAAGCAAAGAGCACTGATGGAAGACAGCTTATTTTTTGTCGAATATCGATCAGCTTCACTAGCCGATGCAACCATGAGCCGCAACCATGAGCATCGATTGGTCATCGTGGTGATGCATCATCCATTTAGCATCAAGTTTGGGTGAGGCACCTATGAAGTTCGACAAATCCTCACTATGGTCTGTTTCTTATCATTAATCAAGCTCGAGGAAGGAAGAACCACGTGGTAGAGGACAGTGAGGCGGAACAACAATGGCCATCCAATTTTGTGCAGTTCCACTAAATTTAGGAAGACATGCCTGGGTATGGAGATACGCATCGCTGTTTGCAAAAATATAAAAAAGGGATATAGTGTTGTTACTTTGTTTTGGTAGTGGTACAAGATTAACAACGACATATAAATTGTCAATAAGAATTAACGAAAAGTACACCAACAAACAGAAGCATCATGATTATCTTGATGGGAACTAAACCAGGATACCCGAGAAAAAAATCATTTCTTCATTTAACCAGCGATAGTATTAGATTAGCAGCAGCAATAGGAGCATATGGAAAATGACCACACAACCACCATGTACTTTTTGTCGAAACAACATGTATACCTCCACCGAGGAATAAATCAGGACAACTTTTCGAGTGGCATTTCCTCTATAAAAGTAGGTGATGTTGGACCAGCCGACAAACCCTAGCTACTATACATGGGGAGCTTGGGAGTAGTCGCATAGAAGAAAACCCACATGTAGCGACCTGGGGAGCTGGACCAGTACAAGAAGTTATACCTCAGGTGGGCGAGATATTGCTTAGGCGGGTGGGAGGGATCTGCCCACACGACGGCAGTGAACAAGGGCGCGGAGGACCTTTATCCGCGCCAGCGCCGGCTCCGAGAGAACAGTGCGCATCGGCTCCCTCCATCACCGACGGCGACAATGTCAACGCTGCACCTCCTCACCTCCCACAGTGGACGGGGCCGGATCTGTGAGGAGAGAGATAGAGTGGACAGTGTCATCTTATTTTGATATGGAGAGGGTGAGAGAGCGAGATGCGAGAAACCCTATCGAACAAGAGGCTATATATACAATGGAGTAAAAAAATCTCTCCATAGCAGTGGTTTTAAATAGAATACGCGCATTCCCAGAAAAAAGAAACGAAAACTGACCAAGAAAGAAAACTCGATCAAAAACACGCCCCCGCTTCCAGGTCGCGAGTGTCGTCGCGCACACACGCATAGACATAGACATGCATATCCGTGTTTACGTAAAATTCCATCTCCATCTCCATCTCTAGTCATATTTGTCCAACTGGCACATTATTTATGTTGTTAATTATATACGCAGCAATATTAACGTACAACATCTCCTGTTTGTGGGTGTCCGGACCACTGCCACGCCCGCTCCTAACCAACCCGAACCCTCTTCATCACCCGCGCGTGCTTCCCGCCCGAAAGGTCTGTGCCACATTCATGCCCGCCCAGAGCGGACGCGACCTCTCACTAGCACCGGCATTGAAGCGGCACGCCAGCCGAGAGAGCGTCGCCCGCGCCGCTTCCCGGTGCACGCGACTGCTCCGCGTTCAAAGGTCGCAATAGCCGTTCACAACATGTATGTAAAAAGTTCTTGGGAGTCCGTGCTACAGCTAGCTGTCCTCCCCAACTCATCAATCTCTTCCAGTAGTGCTAGTACTCCATGGCGTGATAAATTGACAAGCAGGCGAGAAAGTTATCGTATACTCGGTTTGCGATGAGTGGCATGCCGAGCGACTGTGTGGGGTGGAGCCGTGGAGGAGGGTGAGACACGAACGCGACAGACGTGATTTAAATGTTGGTTTTTCTCGATGGCGTGATCCAACGAAACGAAACATTGGTTTCTCTCCATTTCCATTTTTTCTCCGGAAAAACAGAAACTTTCCACTCCATTTTCATTCCTACTCCAAGGTTGCCCCATTACAACATTCCATCAAATACAAAGGAAAACTAACACGCATGCTGATGCATCTCAATGATTCACAGATCGTAACCAATTTTTACTTCACAATTAAAGACAAAAGTTGTCAGAGCATGTACAAAAGAAAAACTACTGATGGGGTCACTACGACTTAAACCCTAAACCCTAAATAGGATTTAATTTCCTAGCTAGGTAGAACCTGTCGAAGGAAAGACGGCTGGCACCCTCGGATCATACGATGCTTTTATGTAGTTCCACTAAAATCGAGCTGAGCATCCCTGATGGCAAAGATATTGAAGAAGTGTGATTAGAATAATATTACTGGCACTAGTTCATGAGACATAAACTCATCACAAATAGAAGCCGGTAGAAGTAGAGAAAGATCAACATGGAGATGGAGCTACGTGGGGAGTTGCGACAGTGGAGCAAGCCGGCTCCAAAAGGAAGCTGTACTACTACCTGGGACGTCGGGCTGTAGCTAGAAGGGCGGTTGGGACGCACCGACTGTGGGTTTTCTCCCTCGCCGATGTCGACCGCATCTATGCGGAACATTGTTCCCTTCCCCAAGCGGCGGGATTAGGCCGGATATGTGACCAGCGGTTTGGCCACCATCATTCTATGCTTGTGAAGAGAGCAACCCAAGCAAGAAGGCTTGTAGCTTAGGCTCCTGCTAGTGTATATATACTGGTCTTCTTTTTCTCTCCATTTCAACCATTTTATATTGCGTACGTGTCATTGAAGAGTGAAATGATGGTTGCTTCTTCCGACTAACTTACTGTGTGATTTGACTACTCCTTAGTGGCCCCTACACGTACTCCCCCTACGTGTATGACCATTCCCGAGTCTCACTTGTACTTATCTCTATTTTCTTGCATGACATGTAGACAGGATGCGCATAGAGGAATTTTACTGCATGTTGTTACGTAGTACTATCCTACTAGTACCTACTCCCTCCTTCTGGTTCACTACTGGTACTCCCTCCGTCCTGGCTTATTGGTCCCATTTGTACTCAATTCATGGGCTCATTTTCCTCAGGAAATTGTCTTTACCAATGTATTAATCTCATGAATGCATGCGTGAACAACGAATGATTAAACCTTGCATGCAACGTTTTGACAAAACATTGACTTATGAACATGTGAATGTGAGGGACTACAACCTCGTGCATGCATGCAATAGTCACACGTACACATGGACGCAAAAACGTGGTGACGCCCTAATGCATGCATGTCCGAGCACACGACGGAACACACACGGTCACGCTCAAGTGCTCAACCTACACATGCATGCACCCACATACTCATCCAGGGTGAGCTAGTGACCGTATAAACACCAGAATATATATATATATATAGCGCAATGAGCGTATTATGAAGTCCACTAACCATATTTTTACAAATATACAGTGACAGATAGTGTATTTATCTCGTTTGAAATTAAGCCATATTAACCGGAAAGGAGGCCGTATGGACTAGCAGTACTTTGTTGTGTCCCGTCAACTTACCGAACAAGGAGGAGCTTGCAGGACGGGAGAAGCTTGCGCGCGATGGCTCACAGGACAAGGAGAAACTTTTGACTAATGCAAGCTCTTCCTCGCTCAGGCGGTGGATGTGCAACATTTAATTCGGTCTCATATTGCCAGAAGCATACACTATACTAGTACTATTATTTTTCGACTTCCCGAAGAGGCGAACAGCCGAGCGCAAAGTTTACTAGTACTAGTACTACTACTATAGAGGTATGTACTATACTACTAGGAACCGGATGGAGTGGCGTCTGCACTCTTATTATATTTTAAAAATTTGATAAAGCAATCTTCAACACATTTGGTTCTCTTTGAGGGTTCTCGCATGTGATAATGAAAGTTGATTGCATGGAACACTCGCCATAATTATCGCTTAATTTTGGCTCATATCCTATTACAAATAGGAGCGCTCGGTAATATTTCCTCTTTTTTTGTTATTCAGCATGTAAACAGGTCAGCAAACCTTGCGGCACATCTTTGTGCGAACCGTGCTTGCTGCACTTTGAATGTGCCCAAGAGCTAGCTTGATGAAACACCTCGCTTCCTTCTTTTTTTGCAGGGTACCTCACTTCCTAGTGACCATTCTCTTGGCTGATTGTCTAAGAATGCTTATATATGAATAAAGCTCTCTCATTTACCCGCAAAATAGATTAAGCCATATTAACCGGAAAGGAGGGAGTATGGACTAGCACTAGTTTTTGGTGTGTCCCGTCAACTCGCAGAACGAGGAGAAGCTTGCAGGACAAGGTGAAGCTCACATACGCCTTTTGACTAATGCAACCTACCCTCGCCCAGGCGGTGGACATGCATTAGTTCATTCGGTGTTAGATTGCCAGAGGCATACAGTGTAGTACCCAACATGCAGAGTGCTATTATTGTCCGACTTCACGAAGAGGCAAAGAGGCAAGCGCAAGGTTTAGTAGTACGAGTCGTACTACTACTAGAACCGCATGCTGGAGCGTCTGTACTCTTATTTTATTTTAATCTCTGATAAAGTACACATTTATTCGGGAGAAGGGCGGAAAACGGCAGCCCAATAGTTTAGTATTCAAAAACATCGAACATGTCATGATGATATTGATCAACCATGCTCGAATATATCTTGGCCTCCATGCGAGCCCGTCTATGTGTTCTCGATCCTCATCTCTCTCAAGGAACGACGGGTAGACCATTTTGCCATCAATTGAGATCGGTTTTCTCACACTCCGGTCCCACATGTCAGTGATATGCCATGAGGAGGTGCGTTGACCGACTGGACATACGCGTACTTGGTTTTGCACCTTCATACTACTCCTCCCTCTGTCATAGTTTACAGGGCACACTTCATTCTGATGCATTTCTCTCAATGCATTTCCACCACCAGAGAGACTTTAGACGCGTTTAGTTTAATGCTCAATTAATTAGGGGTGTGATAACCGCAATCAAGGCCGTAATTTTCTCTCGATGTACTGCGGAGTCGAGTAAGTGCATGCATGTGTGTACCAGGGGTGGAAGCACTGCATGCATGTGTGTACGCATTATTTCCTCTAGTAATAGACGACGTGCTATAACTATCAATGCTATTTTTTAGGCCGGTCGCTAGTCTCCTTGGTCCGACAGATTTTATTTTTATTTTTTGAAGCACGCTCTATAAACAGTGACGGATGGAGTAGTATGAGCGGATTCAAAGAAGAGCGTATTGATGGTTGCTTCTTCCGAGCAACTTACAGTGGAAAAGGTGGGGCTTATGATTTGACTGCTCATTACTCACTATTAATGCGGCGCAACGACTGGGCTGAGTCTCCCATGCGGTTGTGCACTACTCCCTCGGTTCTTAAATATACTCCGGATTATTTGTCTTTCTAGAGATTTCAATGAGTGACTACATACGAAGCAAAATGAGTGAATCTTCACTCTAAAATGTGCCCATTTGAAATTTGTAAAAAGACAAATATTTAGGAACGGAGGAGTATAATTTTGTGCATGGCACATGGACCCGGATGCTGAAGAGGCTTCTGGCAATGCTATCAAGCTTCTAGCATTTTTTTTTACATAATTGACGTACTATACAAATAATTTTCCAGCGACATGACATTGTACAATGCTTTGAGCTTTTAGCTTTTGTTTCGTGTGTCTTGCCATCGATGCTCTTTTGGAAACAATAAAAAACTAACTTCCTTGCTAATGCATCTCAATGATTAGCAGATCAGAGCTAATATTTACATCACAACTGAAGACAAAGTTGTGAGAAGGTGTTAAATTAAAATTGATCCATGCTTTCATTGGCAGCAACGTCCCCCCAGCTCTGTCTAAATCAACAAGGCATGTTGGGGAAAAAGCAGCTGTCTGGAGCATGCAACATTCCGATCATTTTGTGCAGTTCTACTAAAATAGAGTTGAGCGTCCCCGTTCCAAAGATATTAAGTGTGATTACGATAATAGAGGACTGTTGATGAAACAATAAACACATAAATAGAAGCCGGTCACCTTTGCAGTCTATCTTAAGACTAAATAGTTGGAGAAGATTAAGCAAATAGTTGGAGAAGATTAGGCTCGGAGTTGGATGAGGAGGATAGAGAAAAACCAATCTCCCTTTGTGCAGTCGCACTGAAATGTAGAGACATTGCCCGTGTGACATTTTAGTACAACTTCACAAAACACTCTTAAGAAAAAAGTGATTTGTGCAGTTCACCAAAAGGTCACAATAGCAACGAGGTGAAATGGATAGCCCTATTTGCAAAAAAGATGTAGAAAGGAAACAATTACTGGCCAATAACAGTTGATGACACATACGATGACAAAAAAGAAGCATATTCCTTGTCCTAAGGGAAGATAACAACACAGTTGTGTTTGTCTAGAATGGTGTGAGGACGATATTGCAATATGGAAAGTATGCCGGACGAGCTACGTTTTGGGCAAAGAACTATGGAAGATCCACATGCAAGATTTTCCACATATAGCGACGTGGGAAGACGGGCAGTGGAGCAAGGCCGGAGGGGATACCAGGGGGGTCATCGGGATGTAACTAGGTGAGCGGCGGCGGGCGGGGTCTGCCCATACTACGGCTGCGAGCAGGTGGCGTAGGCCCTCCCGCGCCGGAGCTTGGTCAGAGAGAACAGCAGGTATCGCAGATCGGGATGTGTTGCCTCGGTGTCGTCGAACGGAGAAATGATGCACATCCTCCCTTTCCGCTGGCAGACGGGATGCGGCCGGATCAATGACCAACGGTGGGAGAGAGAGAGGCCACCGTCGCCTTGTGTGAGATACTCTGAAGAGAGACAAGCCCAGGCAGGCAGGCTCCATTGTATATAGTGGAGTGGACTACCCTTTTCTCCATAAAAATCGTTTTATATTCCGTGTACGTGCCATTCAGCGATATAACTTTATTTAAAAATAATGCACCAACGCATCAAGTCAAACTTTGTTTCGTGCACGCGTGGTACACGACCTCCGTAGGTAAACAACCGCTACACACGTTCAAATTAGCACGTGGGCTGCCATTTTCGTAGATAAATGAGCTCCACCGTGTACCCGCGCGGGTGTGGCTGGGCACGAAGCGTGAGTACATGTGCCTATTCTCTTCGTGTACGTACACCACCTATGTGGGGTTGTGTGAGAGAGATACAAACGTAGAGAGATATAGTGTGTGGGTTCGTGAGTGTTTTTTTGCGGGGGGGGGGTCAATCAAAAAATGTAACATATGCAATGTGTGTGAAATAGAGTCCTAGATGTATCATATAATAGAGGGGGAGATCCATGAGAAGAGAGTGGAGGTATCATCGGCTTGAGGTATCCATAGAATCGAAGAGAGGGATTATGTGCGTGTGTGCGTGCGCGATCGATAAAGAGTGCCATCGAATTTGTGTGTGCCCACATCAAAGATATAGAGTGACTGGCCTACTGGAACGTGAGAGGGGACATGTGCACTTTATCTCTGTGGCATGGATACCTACCTACAACGCTCGACTATCGGTGTGTGTGCTGGTGGTGGTGGGGGGAGGCCTAATTAATTATAGAGGTACAATGGCTGGTATATGTGTGGAGGAGGAGAGAGAGGCCTACCTCATGTATTAAGGGGGATCGATCGGCATCCATGCATATGTGTAGGAGAGGAATAAAGTTGGGAGAGAGACAGAGCTAGAGTGTTGGAGGGGGTGGTAGTGGAGTTGCTTCTAACAAATGGTGGGAGTCTGGGTGTCACATCCCTGCTTTTAGTCATGCATTAGGATTGGATGAACATGTGCATCATGTTTAAATTTCTTTTAAACTTGAAATGGGGCCTAATCAACCCCAACACCCCCCCTGAAAATGCTAATTTCCAACAATTGGAATTTCAATGAACCCAAAATGCCCTTCATAAAAGCCCACCATTTTTGGTCTTGACTAAAACCTCTCCCAAAAATGGTCTTGCAATTTATGGAGCCATTCTGGATTTTCGAACAAGCCATATGTATTTGAATTTTGGCATTTTGAATGCTATAAATATTTTAAAGTGCTCAAATAATCTTGGAAGCATTTTTAGGCAGTTGAGAATATTCCCAAATGTGCCTCTGAATATTTCCAGAGTTTTTGGAAATGAAATAGTATTTATTCTATTTCAATACACATAGCAGGAAATAAATAAAGCAAAACAGAAAAGAGAGAGAGAGTTAGAGCTTACCTGGCGCCCAACCAGCAGGCCCACCTGCCGGCCCAGCCCAGCCAATGCTCCAGCGAGCTGCTTGGCTTGGCCAGGAAGGCAGGCAGCTGCTCGACGCCGGCACCAGCGTGTGCCACGCAGCTGCCCGCCGCCCTACTTCCTCCCCTCGCTGCTCTGCTGGCCTGGACGACCTCCACGTCGCGCACGGAACCCCCTGGACACGCCCATTCCCCCCCGCGTGTCTCCCTCGCTCCCCTCCGCCATGGCCGACGCAGCCACCGCCGTTCCGCCGCCGTAACCGTGCCCACCTTCGTCAACGCACCGCTCCACCGTGTCCTGAAGCTCCGCCACTCCTCCTCGACTGTCCCACCGAGCCACGCCCCGCCGGAGGCCCCCGAGCGTCTTCACCGAGCTCGTCTTCAACCTCGGTCCGCCGAGATCGCCGGCGACCGTACACCGCCCCTGATGCCTCCCTGAGCTCACTGAGGCCACCGCTACACTCCCCGTGAGCTCCTTCTCCGTTCCCCTCTCTTTCCTTGCCGTTTTCTCCCTCTAACCGCGGGCTCCGTTGAGCCTGAGAGCTCGGCTCCGCCGGCCATGTCGCCACCGTAGCCACAGGCGTGTAAGCTCGATTCCGAGCGCGTCACCACACTCACCACATTTCCAGGAGCCTAACGCACCACTCCTCGCGCCTCGCCGTGCCCCGTAGCTTCGGGTTTATCCTCACCCGAACTCCGGCGACCGCCAAGGTCGTCGCCGGCGTCATTTCCGGCCTCCCCGAGCTCCACTTCCACCACCAAACGCCGCAGCTTGCCCCAGCTACGCATAGGACCAAACCGCAGTCGATTTGGTCGACTGTGGGCAAAAACCCAAGCCCCTCCGCCGCGTCTGTCGTCGCTGGCGTCAAGCCGCCGGCGAGTTAACCATGTTTTGACCCGTGGACTAACGTGTGGGCCCAAGTTGACTTCCCCCCTCAGCCTATGACAGGTGGGGCCGACCTGTTAATTAGTTTAGGATTAGTGCTAACTAATTTTAGTTAGATTAGGTCACTGACATGTGGGCCCAGGCCCCACTGATAGTTAGTTAGTGTTAACTTAATCCTGTTAGTTAGCTGAGACACTGACAGACAGGGCCCACCAGTCAGGTTTGACTGGCGCTGGCGCCTTTGACTCGCTGACGTCACAGTGACGCAGTGCTGACGCAATTATTCATTTTTTGGATTTATTTTTATAAAGGAAATTCTAGAAAATATCCAAAACTTCTAAAAATCATAGAAATTAATCTGTAACTCCAAGTGAAAAGATTTATATATGAATTTTGATCAGAAAAATTCAATCTATCCATTGGTAATGGTTTGATGCATGACAAAACAAAATAACCTTGCTGTTTAAGCAAAATAAGATAATGCACTAATATGGCTATGTTAAGTGAACTAACATTTGAATCTTTGATTCAAATGAGTTCATTCCTTTCTGTTTTAGCTTGCATTAGGCCAAGACACATTGATATTGACATGTCATAGCATGCATCATATTGTTGCATATCGTCATGTATTGATTATGTTCGGTGTGTCTTTCGTGGTAGGTTCTGCCTTCGAGGATAACCCCGAATATCCATCTGAAGGGCAGTACCCTACTACCACTACATCAGGCAAGCAACCCATTGATCATTCCGATACAAACCCATGTTCTCGCTTCTGCTCTTGTTTACTGCATTAAGACAATGCGATTCAAACTGTTGTGTGCTACGGTAGTTGAACCCTTATCCTCTGCATGACCTGTCATTGCCACAGTAACTAGATGAAACCCACTAGCATGTGTAGGAGTTGATTGAGCCATGTATGTGATTCCTACCTTGCTATGCCTGCTATGCTTAGAGTTGTGTCAGGTCTGGTTCATCTGGGTGATGGGCTAGAGTGAAATGAATATGTCGGTAATGTGAGGGATGTGTTGAACATGTTTTGGTAAAGGTATCGATGAGAGGCCATGTAGGAGTACATGGTGGGTTGTTTCATTGAGGCCGTCCATAAGAACTGAGATCTGTATGCGTGATTTAAGATTCAGCTACTACCACACATTGGGCCCTGAAATATGACCCCGCTCGACTTACTGACCCCTCTCGTCCTCTGTCTAGGAGGTGCAACTAGTTTCTGCTGTTTGTAGGTTATGTGTTGGTGGCCGTGCGTAGCGCTGACCCTAGGGGTGGGCTATGATGCGGTAGATACACCGTGGCACGGTGTACCAAGTCGCCCGTTTGGTTTCTTGGGAACCCTGCACACATTGTTTGGGGCCGTTGAGGACACCCTGGCCGGATTTCCTTGCAGATGGAACCTGAATAAGCGGTAAACCTGGACTAGAGACTTGTGCGGTTAGTCAGGTCGTGGTCTACACCCACGTCGGTTTTTGCTTGAAGTTTGCCGAGCACATGTCGTGTGCAGACGCTAAGTGGTGGAAACATGTGTGATGAAGTACACCCCTGCAGGGTATAAAACTATTCGAATAGCCGCGTCCGCGGTAAAGGACTACTTGGTTGCCTATACAGTTCATAGACAAGTTAATGGATACTACTAAAAGACTCAAGATAAGTGTGAGTACCGAGGATGGCCCTCTCATAGGATGACGAGGGAGGATCCCCGGTGGAGTATTGTGTTGGTGAGTAGTGGACTCGTGTGCAAAAACTATTTTACTAGTGGAGTCTCGTAGGATAGCTTAGCCAAGAGTCAAAGCTGGCTTGCTGCAATAACTCCACCACCTTCTTGAGAATGAGCATGCATAGTAGGTTCCGATGTAAGACTTGCTGAGTACCTTTGTACTCGTGTTTGTTTAATTACTGTTTTCAGACGACAACACCACCCCCTCCGATGGGTTTTATGTAGATCTCGACGTCGATGAGTGACTTGCCACCCAGGTGGTGATCCTGGCCATGGAGGGCCCTATGTAGATAGACAGGCTTCGAGAAGCCTTCTTTCTTTCTAGTGTCTGTACTCAGACTATTTGCTTCTGGATGTGCTTGTATGCTTGTATGACTTGAGTGTCGGGTCATGTGACCCCTACCTGTATGAACATGTTATGTATGGCTCTCTGGAGCCTTTAAATAAAGTACTTGAGTTGTAGAGTTTTGTTGTGATGCCATGTTGTATTTGCACATATCGAGCATATTGTGTGTATGATTGAAATGCTTGGTATGTGTGGGATCCGACAATCTAGTTGTTTATCCTTGGCAGCCTTTCTTATGGGGAAATGTAGTCTAGTGTTCCTCGAGCCATAGTAGTCCGCTACAGCCCGGTTCACCGGAGTCCTGCTAGCCCAGCACTACTGCTCAGGACACTTGACTGGCCGGCATGTGTTTCACTTCGTTCCTATGTCTGTCCCTTCGGGGAAATGTCACGCGGTGACATCCGGAGTCCTGCCTAGCCTGCTACAGCTCGGGTTCCCCGGAGTCTTGTTAGCCCAGTGCTACAGCCCGGATTCACTCACTGATGACCGACATGCTCGATGTGATTCATGTATGCCTGTCTCCATAGGTCTGTGCCGCTTTGGGTTCACGACTAGCCATGTCGGCCCAGGTTCTCCGTCATATGGATGCTAGCGACACTATCATATACGTGAGCCAAAAGGCGCAAATGGCCCCGGGCCATGGTAATGCGACACCCGTGGGGATACCATGCGTGAGGCCGCAATGTGATATGAGGTGTTACCGGCTAGATCGATGTGACATGGAATCGGGGTCCTGACACTAGGAGAGGCTTTCTAGACAAACGGAGGGCACGCCTGCAATATCAATAAGAGAGGGGATGGCTGCCCTGTCTGTGCACGTGCGTGCGAGAGACAGGTCAGGAGGCATGCACGAATGATGAGGGGGGACGATATGGTTGTGGTAAGAAGACATAACTACATAGGAAGATCAATCATGCTTTGTTAGAGAAAGGAGAGACTTAATTTGTGAGGTACGTTGATCGATGGGTGGGGGGAAAATAGTTAAAGTCGACCTAGGTATATGTAGGGAGATCGATCGGTATACATGCATGTATGTGTCAGAAGAAAATAAGGCCCGAGGAGAAGGATAGAGAGAGAGAGGGATGCATCTGGGAGGTGGTGCGAGAGGCATACAATATCGAGGGGGAAGGAGTGTGCGAGTACGAGATCGATGAAAAGAGTGGTGGGAGTGAGGCATGGACGGTGAGAAGAGAAGAGGGGAAGCTTGTGGTTGTGGTAGGCACACCGGGATAGAGAGGCATATGGATCGATGTGTGCTGTAAATAAGGAGCTGGGGGGCCAACACACACCGTGGGCCAACACACACAAGTGAAAAGACGAATTTGCGCGATGGAGCTAGAGAATGCTGAGGGAGGGTGAGAGGGATGCGAGCGTGTGCATGCACCAGAGAAAGTTAGCGCTAGCTACAAAGATAAGAGGATTGTGTGGGTGTAAAAGATGAATAGAGATCATGATTCATTATAAAAAGCGAATTCGGATATTTGAAGAATTTATCATAGTGTTTTAAACCGATGCATGCGTAAATATATATAACGGTGATACACATGGTGTGGTTATGAACATGTTATACTACATATAATATATTTTATCTCTACTCTTATAAAAACAGAGTTGTTGATGATGGTGTGCCTGCCATCCTGCAATATAGGCCGTCCGATTTATATCTGATGGATATGATGGAAACTATGGAAATTTTGAAAAAAGATACCCACACTGTCGTAGGTTTGTCACGACAGATGTCCTCGTGAAAGGACTTAGTCGTGGAGCCATCGCTACGGGTTAGCTTAAAAGGGTTAAACCGGACAAGGGGACATGAGGGGTTTTATACTAGTTCGGCCCCTTCGATGAAGGTAAAAGCCTACGTCTAGTTGTGATTGGTATTGCTAGGGTTTCGATGACCAGGGAGCGAATCCGCTTTTCCTGGCTCTCGAATTGTTGTCTGTTGTCCTCAAACCGCGGCCGGGTCGTCCCTTTATATACATAGGTTGACACCCGCCGGTTATAGAGTCCCGAGGCCAGATCATAGATGTGTCTGGCTCGGTCTCTATTCCTCTAACTTACAATACAAGTTACATGACAAAGTCGGTTTACATCTATAGGCTTTAACCCGCCTTTGGGCCTTGGGCCTTCGTAAAGCGCCACCATCTTCATGTCTTCATGGGCTTCTATATTCATGGAGCTAACCCGGACACTCCTAGCTGGTTTACCTCCAGTAATCATATCCCCAACATTAGGCCCCAGATTGATTTGAACTTGTTCATGTCAACCTTCAATACTTAGAAAAATTCTTGCCCTGTCACCTTTATATAAATCTGGTAAACCGCCATGACATCATCCTTTAGATCCGTAGTAAACCGCCCTGACGTCATCTATTCGTTGAAGCTGAAGATTCGCTTCATTAATGAATATCCAACCATCGAGGCGACATCCTGATTAACTATCCATTTTTGAGCTCCTCGATTCCCGCACTTGTCGTCTATCACTTTGCCTTATAAATCGGACCACGGGCCCTTCTCCTTTTTCCCCTTCACCTCCTTCACTTCTTCTTCCTCCTTGTGACATCTCTGCCCCTGAGCACCGCCGCTGTCACCGAGCTTCGCCTCTGTCTCTCCGCCGACCGCTGCATCAACCTGGTTGCACCAGAGAACCGCGTCATACCTTCGCTGCCTCGACAGCCACTGTAAGTCCCTTCCTTTCTCCGTTGTAGATCTATCTAGAGTTTCCTCGTTCATCGAAGTTCTTCGGGACTCTAGCGCTGTTCTCCCCCTGTTTCTTCTTAGTCCATGGATAAAACTTCAAACCTGATGTACTCCACGTAACGTCTTATCTTCTGTTGCCAAAACAAACCTTTATGCGTATAAAACACTAATCTGTTCCCTTGTAAACTACTTCGAGATCAACCTTTTAGGTCTAAATCCTTTTATTTTCCTGTCTTACGGTAGATCCAAAATTTCACTACAACCTTATGAAATCTGTTTTTACCTTACTTAGTCATTCTTGCCTTAGATCTGTTCCCTTTTTACCACATAGGCGGTTTACCTTTGAAAAAGCAATCTATCATATACCATTAGCCGTCTGGTGAAACGGACAAGACTTTTACCTCCGTCATTGTACTCTGGTTTAACAGTATGTGCTTCCTTTGTTCTGATATTGCCTTGTCCCTCATTATAGTACCGGCCTCCGGTTTACACAATTTACATACTTATATGTCTTTGTTCCATCGTATCATATGTATCACCATGAATGATTTGAAAACTAGAATTTCCTTTCAGCTTTTCGTTTGCAATGGCCAAACAGTTTTATGCTTGCAACTGGGATCCTTCCCGGGTTACCGAAGAATAGCTTAATGGAATGGTCAGGATTGGTACCTTGCCCAAAAAGAATGAGATCCGGTGGCGAGGTCCAGGAATAGAGAATCCCCCTACCCCTAAGCAGGGTGAGGTAGTGGTATTTGTTGACCATATAGGCCGTGGTTTCAAACCGCCTGGGTTAAAGTTTTTCCGAGATGTGCTTGCTAGTTTCCAGCTCCATCCTCAAGACATTGGACCCAACTCGGTCTCTAATATATGCAATTTCCAAGTCTTCTGTGAGGTGTATTTACAAGAAGAACCAACTGCTGAGCTATTCCGGGATTTTTTCCATCTGAACCGGCGCACTGAATTTGTAGACGGGCCCAATACTGAACTTAGTGGCATCTCTATTCAGAAAAGGAAAGAGGTTGAATTCCCTCATGCCAAGCTGCACAGTCACCCCAAAGATTGGAACCAAACATGGTTCTACTGTAAATATACTTCCCTTGAAGACGAGAATCCTCTGCCGGGTTTCCGTGCCCACCGGCTTTCCAACACTCATCCACTACCGCAACGTTCAAGTGCTACGGAACGGGCCTCATATGCCCCTCAACTCGCCAAGCTCCGAGCCTTTATAGCCAATGGTTTATCAGGCTTCAACTTTGTGCGTTGCTGGATATCCTGGAGCATCTTGCCATTAAGCCGCCGCTCTGGTTTAATTAATGTGTGAGTATATTGGTGAATTATAAGACTCCCAACGCCACATCAACATTCAATTAACCAATGAAGAAGTCACTTAAGGTGTCAGGAAGATTTTGAATGAATCGGATTCTGTCTGCCGCCAAACTAGCTTGAACCCCTTCTACACAAAAAACAAACCGCCTGCTGTAAGTACTGTCCTTCCTTTTTATCTTCGATATCTTTTTAAACTGTTCAACCTATGAATATCCTTCTGCTTGTTTGTAAATAGGGTGATGATCCATTCTGGAAGAAGAAACCTGCAGAGAAAGCAGCAAAGCCATCCCGTCCCAGAACAAAAGTCGTCAAGAGAACCTCAAAGCGGAAGGCAGCTGAACGCATCAGCATGGAACTTGATGAAGACGCAGATGAACCGGAAGCTGAGATAGAACTTGATTCACTTGTCTCCCTTTTCATGCATCTGATTAACAATGATACTCATCAGGAGGACGTGGAGGACAGCCAGGCTGATGATGTAGAGGTAATTACCCTTTCCTCCAGTTCAGAATCTATGCCAACACAAAAAAACCGTCAAGCGGTCTGGAAAGTAAGCTTTTCTCATCCTCTTTCTTACTTGGATCCAACATTTATTTTGAATACGCAGCACCACGAGGCTCGCCGGACAACCCAACACAGCGGCCAACAGGTTACTTCAGCAGGTTTACCTGACACCCCGGTTCGGAAGCGCCGATCTGAGGTCTCCCCCACTTCTGACAATTCTTATCCCAAGGTAGGTTATTTCTGACAACCTCTTAATCCGTCCGATTCAAATTATCAGGTGACACCTCCCTCATCCTCTGGCGAGTCAACAGCAACCCAACTTCCTCCTCTCAAAACCATAGCTGGGTAAGTACTTGAACTCCTTCTTTTGATGTTGTTCATACCTCGTAGTGTGCTTTAACTTTCACATCTGTTGCTAATTTAGGGCCAAAGCTAGACCCAGCAAAAAGGCTCGGGTGAACAATCTGCCCGAAGACCAGGTGGGTCGTGAACCAGAGCAAACGGCTAAACCGGAACAGACAGCTAAACTGGAGGGTCCAAATCCAGAAGTCACGTTTGACGAACCACCCCCTCAAAATCTGAATATTGATAATCAACCAGAAGCTGACACCGTTGTACCTGATAGTGAACCGGCAGATCCTATCCGGGCTGACAACAGGTCTTCCAGTCCGGTGAGAGCCACTGACACTCCACCATCACCCGTACAAACTACTGGAGGCCATGGAGATGATGTTATCATTACCGGTATGGGCCACAGCTCTCCTGGCCATCCTGTAGTCTTGGCCAAACATAGTGCCAAGGAAGAGCGTGCTGCCATGGAGAAGGGTAAATGGAGCACTGCTTTGTCAAGCTACGCCCATCTTAGCGCTGAAGAACTCCACTCCGGTTTTTTAAACCGTCTACACTCAAACCGTGATTATGAAGCCGGTTTGGTGAACCTGATGAAGGAATGCTATGAGGTATTTTCATCACCTTTTATTTCTTGATTCCAAAGTCTAAACATCAGCCCAAGTAGTCCCCAAGGGCCAGTTTATGATGTCAATCATAAACCGGGACTTTGTAATATCTTAAACCTTGCATGCTGATCTTTAATGTGTCAAGTCCTCAGTAAAAACAAAACCTATACTTCATCATTGTATTCATGTAGTTTTCATCGGTGTAGCCCCCAAGGACCGCTTTAGCTTTGCGAGGTAAATCGGGTCTTGGATCAATGCGTCAGTTTTGAACAGCTGTACATTAGCCCCCAAGTGTTAAGGATAATGCTTGCATTGTACTTGAGACTTGTGAAAGATTTGTTGATAACATAGCAAATAGGCATTAGCCCCCAAGTACAAAGTGCATAACTTGTTATACGCTTGGTACTTAGAAAATACAGAAAATACATATCGCGTTGTTGATATATCTTCGCTGTTGCAGGCCGAGCTGAGTAAGAGGGATGCTCAAACCGCTGATCTTCAAGAGAATGTAAAGTCTCAACAAGCAGAAGCTTCCAAAGCCAAAGAGGAGCTGACCAATGCCCTGGCAACTATGGAGAAGTTGAAAGAAACCTTCAACAAGGAGCGTGCTGACTGGGAAACAGAAAAGGTCGGTTTGACCAGGAAAGCCGAGGACGCAGAAGCAGCCCTGAAGCCAGTGGTAGATGACCTGACCGGCTTGAAGCGGCAGATTGATGCCATGACGCCCGCTGTGTTTGGTAAGTACCTCCTTATGCCATTTGTCTAATTCATAAGATCTTATTATTGACCGGTTTACTAATACTAAACCATGACAGGCACCCGCATTGCTCATCTGGGCTCTGACATGCGGATGAAGCTTAAAGCGGCGTACACCTTAATGGAACAGCTATATTCTGGATCCCGGCGTGCTATTTGCACTGCATCATATAACAAGCCGGCGCCATCATTGATAAAGGAAATACTTAAGAAGCTGGCCATGCTACCTGCCCAGATCACCGAACTGAAGAGAGCAGCCACAAGATCAGGAGCGCTGACTGCGCTAATCTGGGCCAAGGCATGGATTCCGGATCTTGAACCGGCAGACATCATCAAAGGATATCCTGGCATGAAGGAAGACGGCTCAGACTTCAATAATGACGATCTACGAAGGTTGACAAAGGAGATGCAGCCAATAACAAGCAAACTGGCGGAGGACACAGATTTATCTCACTTCCAACCGGTTTAGGATGCTGACGGAAAGAGACAACCCGCTGTGAGACATGAAGTTGAAGAGCTTGTGCCTCCAATCCGTAAGCATACTTACGCTCCTGACATTGACCCCTCCAGTCTTATCCATGAAGAGGCCGTGTTTCAAGCTTTAACCGGAATCGATTGGTCAACGGTTGATTTCCAGCATCTGGGAGGGATGAAGAAGAGGTGACTGCACAAGATGACCCTCAATCGTCAAGCCGTCCTGATGAATCATCCTAAACCGGCGACCGGTTTATCAGCTACAGTCTGCCCCTACTTGAAACAATTATTCAATTTGGGCCATTTTGAAGCTCCTTGTAATAGGATAGCAAAAACACCTTTATCTTCCCTACCATCGAGCATGCTTGTGTTGCTTGATATTTTGAAAACTTGTTCCACTTTTGGGATCTATTTATGCATAGTCCATTATACTTTGTGTTCCTGCATATAAGAACTTGAAAGGGTCCTAATGGTTTACCACTAGACGGGTCATGATGCCCAAAAGATATACATAACTTGGATGAATAACCAAGATTTATATTAACCAGATAAAATAATATCTGTGACATACCTCGTTGGCTGACCAACTGCTTGTATGGTAAAGGTGAAAAAACACCAATCCGGAGTGTTGTCAACTCCTTGCCCTCTTGCCGGTTCATATAGAAACCATATTGGGCTATAATAGCCGCATAATGCTGGTGACATCTAGTCAAAAACTAGACCAGAAGAATATACTACCGATTTAAAACTGATCCTGGACTGACAACTAAGCATTGAAAGTCATGCCGGGTTGTAAGGAACACCGGTTTGTCAGAAAATATTCATAAATCCCTTATCATAAAAAATAGCAAAGACAAGAAATATGCAAAGCTTTTCATGGGCTGCCAGGCCCTAAATCCAGGCTTTTCATGGGCTGCCAGGTCGTTGAGTTAAACCATTTTGCAAAGCCTTTTAAGATGGACCTCAATCTTTAACCAATCACCGTTTTAACTTTGACAAGTTCAGGGTCCATGGGATTAACTTGTCAAACGTTCGATGGGTCATACCAGGTTTACCTGGACGGAGTGGCTTACTTAAAGAGGCAGGATATCCTGGGGTTTTAGGTGAATACACCTGGCTTCCAAGCCTGGCTTGATAGCCTATTACAAGGGTGCAAGCTCGTTGTTCCTTGAGAAGCAAGGAGCCCCCAGGTAATATTTGAGCTGTGCTAAGTGGTTACCTATGTTTGAGCTGTGCTTAATGTAACAGACTCTCTTTGGCTCCACATAATTTCCTTTTGGCTTAAAGCCTATTAAGAGGATTAGCTATGGTGTGAAGACAACCAAGCCCCCTAGTGATATCCCTTTTTGGTTTTAAACCGATCAAGAGGTGTAGCTATGGTTCGGATACAACCAAGCCCCCTAGTGATTTTATTTATATCCATGTGGCCATAGGGGCCGGTTTAACAAAAACTCCGCTTTGTCAGTAGAAGCTCCTGTAGGCTCACACATGATGTAAAAAGAATAGAGACCCCGCTTTAGCCAAGGCTCTGCTTTATTATATAATATATACATTGCCATAAATATGTACATAAGAAGAGCCTGTGGCTCAAGTATAGTAAGGCCGAAGAAGAGCTATATTCCACGGCCGCTTGGTCTCCTCCTCTGATTTACGCGAGTCCTTGTGCTCTCGAACATCAATGAGGTAGTATGACCCGTTGTGCATATTCTTGCTGACCACAAAAGGTCCTTGTCGGTGTCAAAACCGGCGGATCTCGGGTAGGGGGTCCCGAACTGTGCGTCTAGGTCAGATGGTAACAGGAGGCAGGGGACACAATGTTTTACCCAGGTTCGGGCCCTCTTGATGGAGGTAAAACCCTACGTCCTACTTGATTAATATTGATGATACGGGGAGTACAAGAGTTGATCTACCACGAGATCAGAGAGGCTAAACCCTAAAAGCTAGCCTATGGTATGATTGTTGTTCGTCCTACGGACTAAAACTCTCTGGTTTATATAGACACCGGAGAGGGCTAGTGACGGTGTCCTGGACTAGGGGGTACTCACCACGTCATCTCCCGATCTATTAGATTGGGCCGAGGACCCCCATGGCCATATACTCATGGGCCAGTTCGGATAGCTGCCGCATACAAGGAATATTCCACAAGACTTGGCGATCAAGACAAGGACTCTTCCCCACCGGCGTATTCGGCTAGGACTCTTGTTATCCTAGGCCTCTGGTGCATTATATAAACCGAGGCCAGGCTAGTCGATAGATTATAGACAACAATCATACCATAGGCTAGCTTCTAGGGTTTAGCCTCCTTGATCTCGTGGCAGATCTACTCTTGTACTACCCATATCATCAATATTAATCAAGTAGGACGTAGGGTTTTACCTCCATCAAGAGGGCCCGAACCTGGATAAAATATCGTGTCCCCTGCCTCCTGTTACCATCCACCTTAGACGCACAGTTCGGGATCACCTACCCGAGATCCGCCGGTTTTGACACCGACATTGGTGCTTTCATTGAGAGTTTCGCTGTGTGATCGACAAAAGGATCGATGGCTCGCCTACAGATCAACTGCGACTTCGGCATCTTCGTCACTAGCTCGACTGGTCACCTTGGTTCGACCAAGAATTGCGCCCCATGTTCGGATCACCATGTTCGGACGAGGGCCTTCATCAAACATCAACTCCGATCTCTATCAAGATCACGGAGGAATCATCTATGGAGCTCGGGGGCTCAACGTCAACATTGCCCTCAAGCGACCGTGCTGTTTTTCCAAACAGCGAACGCGTATCCGCCGCGACTGCCTGCTCGAGCATCGCTTTAACGATCGCTTCGGTGGAATTGTGTGGAATCGAGTCTACAACAACCCTGGAAAATTTCGTCGAGTTCCGATGGAGGAATCTCTGGCAATCTATGATATACCGGAGCCTTGTCAAATCTGGACGGGAATCTGGACGAGTTTAGGGCGTGGTGTCCAGCTTCTAACTCGGACATCCTATGAAAGATCCAACCGTTGATCGGCTGCGGAATTCCTATATCTACCACCTCTCAAAATTTCAGCTCGATCCGACCGTCCAAACTCCGGGAACCTTCCGATTAGTGCATCATTTTTCGGATATGTTTTCTGCGCGAAAACGAATCCAACCCAAGTTCGTCTTTTTTATGAACAGGATTTCGGACATCCCTTTTGAAGGAAGTTTTGTATGGGTTATTGTGTTTCGTTCCGAACACATCCCACTAACTTTAAGATCTTTTAAACATGATCTTCAACATCATGCTGGTGTCAAACCAGTCTGGCAATGTTACTCCACGGCTGCCGACCTGCGCTAGACACATCGTCACTTTAGCCGAGCTCAACTTCTTCGGATCATCATCTCGGCAAGCCGAACAAGAGTCCGGCATCGCGAAGGATAAATCATCATCAACATCGCCGCCCCACGGGTTACACGGAGCGGGCATACCGGCATCGCCGCACGGTCGCTTCATCAAGCCGGCATTGACCACGTCATGACCTGCATCGACAGGGCCGCACTATTGCTTCTTCAAGCTGGTGTCCGTCATGCCGACCTGCTTCGACTCATCGGCTGACGTCGAGGCTTCGACATCTCAGCTGGACTGGGGGCTTCGCCATCTCTTCATCAACCTACTCCGGACACTTCGGCGTCACTAGCCGACCAGCTCCATCACGTTAGCTGGGCCGAGGGCTTTGCCTCGGCGAGTCAACCTTTACCAGTATTGCCATGCCGTCGTTCTATCGCCCATCAGGCAATGGGTGTGCGAAGCGAGTCCCAATTTTGGGAATCACCTTCCTTCGGATTGCTACAACAAATAAACCAGGTGCTATTAATCCCAGTATTTTTTGCTTGTTTGGGTTCATTTTTCCCAAGGAATTATTACTCTGGTTTGTCCATGATATGTACACAGGTCTATCAAATGGTGACCGCATTAATGACGGTCGCGTGGTGGTTCGATCAGTTTCCGTACATAGTCCGGCAAACGCCGCATCCAAAGCTCGGACCGACCTGTGAATTCAGGCTTTGCCACGCCTTTACTACATCACGCCGACGCCCTGCATCGACATTGACTTCGGCGCCAGGACATATTTCTTCTATTCCTCACTTTGCATAAATTATTTATTATGCAACACATTTTTTTAATTATCATTATTACTATTATCTCCGGTTTGCACTATTTTTTGTGCATAGGAAAATGATCCGGGGACTTCGGCGTCACTCTGCCGGTCTGCATTGACCGTGCTATGTCACCACTTCGGCGTGTCGAGCTCTCCGCTCCGCCACCTTAGGACCAGCTTGGGGGATGGAACCTTGCCCCGCATCAAGCTCGGACCGCGTCATCAATACCGAACACATTAACCAGCTAAGTCGCTTTCATGCTCAAAGCTTTAATTTCTAATTTGTGTTCGGGTCGACCAAGCATTATACTTTTTTTGGAAAAAAGTTGCTTGTAAAAAATTTCCTTGTCCAAACTTTGTTTGTGACACACAAATTCAAGGACCCAATTCACTTGGGGGCTTCATTTATGAAGCTTTTCCTCTTGCATATGATTATACTTGTACGGCTTCGTTCCTTGTTCGTGTATTATGCCACAATATGCACCATATTGACTTAAGCGATTTGCAAGCTAGGTTGCCTCGCTCCTGTGTTTACCCCTACGTTCCTAATTGTTCGGCTAGGGAGTAAAGGGAGCACCTCTGCGATTGTCACGATCGGGTCAACCGAGCCGGACCTCAGACTGGGTGAAGCCGAAAGCTAGCGCTCTTATAGTTTTCAATGATGGTCGGCACACAACGGAACTCATGAGTACAAAAAATCTATTGCACAAGTCTCATAATAACAATGAGCACCGAAGAAAGGTATCGGTGGGGGTACTATTTTCTTCGAAGATGCTTCTTACACTTCACGGTAATATAGCATAAGTTCCCTAAGCGCGCTTTGTCTGTTACAGCCTTATGGCCTGATTGCCTGGTTATTGGAAACACCGTCGATATTCTCGACCGATGGAGTACATAACACTTTTTGGTCCTTGACCGAAGAGGGAGAAGTTGACGGTCGGTTAAGACACGTTTAAAGTTCGGTTGAACATAGATATGATATAAGTACTTCGGTACATGCAATCATTCTTCTACCCAAGTCACTTGGGGGCTCTTAAGTTTATTTGAGCCGTTTTATAATAAGTGTTATTCTTCTTAGTCGTTGCAAAGTTTTATTATTATTTATCACTCCTTTTTCGACACGAGTGTACGGTCACTAGCCGGGGAGCCTAATTTCTCTCTCAAAGCCGCTAGAGTTTAGTTTGCTAAACTGGCCTGATGAGAAGTACTCCGCCCTCGGGATAGGAGGTTGAAGCCGTAGGCTGACCCGCTCGAAGTCTTGAGATAGGATGTATCATGTTAAAGCACGACAGAAGCACTTCTTTTTTCTCAGACCAACTTTTGGATTGGCACCGAACACTTGATATTGTTCGGACGTCATGTTTTTACTGACGTTTCTTGGTTTTCCAAGCTTTTTGGCACTTTTAAAACTATTTCTGCTTCTCCAGCATTAGTCTCGTAGTGCAACGCCGGACACCTTTAGGGATTTGGCAAAAACATTCTCAGATATTGCTATATATGCATCGGTTTCAAATTGTGTCTTCGGTCAATAGTTGGGTTGCCCGGCTCCTGCACTTGCTTCCTACGTTCCGTTTTGTTCGGCTAGGCGTGCAAAGGGAGAACCACTGCGATTGTGCTTCCAGCTCACATGGTTAAGCACCTTAGTGGAGAAAGCCGAAAACTGACTTTCACAATAAGTGTAAACTGGTCAGCGATCCGATGACTATGTTAAATGATGGGCCGTTCATAACATTGGCCGAAGTGTTTACGGCTTGACCCCGACTGTCGCCGAACACTACCGGGGGCTATTAACTGGCCTCCCAAACTAAATCCTCAATATTTTGCTCTTACATTAGAGCTGAGGTTTAATGATCATGCTTAGCATGACAACCCAAACAAAGGAACCGATAGCGGGACTATTTTCTTTGGAAGACATTTCTTCTGTTAAATAGTGATATAACTCTCTGCGTACCTTTGTTTATAAAAACCGTATGGCCAGATTTCCTTGTTTGTTGTGAATCTTTGCCCTCATAAAGGCTTTATAAAGTAGGACAAACACTCCTCGGCTACTGGCTGAGGAGGTGGAAGCCGATGGTCGGTCAAACAAAGTTTTGTACAATGCGGATCCGAGCATTAATGACGTAAAGTACTTGGATACATAGAGTCATTACACATAATTTGTGATTTTACTATGGATATTGATCCTCAATTCGGCCACCCGTGCCCGCATTAAGGCTCGGGGGCTACTGGCTTCGGGCTTATTATTTACAAATATTAAAGGGGCACATCGATCCCCTGATCTGGTGTTGCCACCCGACCAGTGTCTCGGGGGCTACTGCATTGCTTGTCCAATGCAGAAAATTTTATGTGCAATATAGTTTCCGAGGAGATTTTGATCCTCAGGTTGGTCGGCCGCACCCAACCTGAGTCTCGAGGACTGAGCACACCGCTTTTAGTGTCCCGAAGTATTACGCCGAGTTTGGACTTGATCCTCAGGCCGATTTTGCAAATCAACCTGAGTCTCAGCGGCTACTAGGATCAGCGGTCTTATGTCATCCTTCAGGTGCATCTCGGGTTTTAGACCGATACACACCTTGAGGGCCACTGGCTATATATCTTGGCAGAGAATAAATTGCACCAATAAAAAATATTCAGAAAAATCGGCCCACATTCGGGGTGGTGCACCACCTCGGAAGCAGTCCAGCATAAAGCTCGGGCGCTAGTGGCTGGCTCCATAGAGGGCATTTCCGGCATTAAGCTCGGCTAAACTCCTTCAAAAAATTTTGAACCAAGGTGATATGGCACCTCGGATATAGTCCGGCGTTGGAGCTCAGATACATAGTCCGACGTTGGAGCTCGGATACACTCCGGCGTTAGAGCTGGGAAGCGGTCCGGCGTTGGTGCTCGGCTGCAAAAGATACCTCGAATGCAGTCCGGTGTTGGAGCTCGGACGCAAGAGGACGCTGCCGCCCGGGAACAACTTCAAACCCGAGGTGTGGCATAAAAATAACAAGGCATTGATAAAGGCCAGAAACTTAAAGGGGCTCCTCGGATACCCGATGTGTAAACTCGCCGAATGCATTTCGGCGATCCTCAAGATCGAAGATGAGAAGATTTGTTGAACCAGTTTTCAAGACCGTCAACCGAAGATGAAGAATAGTTCAGAAGAATCGAGGAGCATCCCTAACTTGAAGACCGGTTCAGGGGGCTACTGACGGTGTCCTGGACTAGGGGGTACTCACCACGTCATCTCCCGATCTATTAGATTGGGCCGAGGACCCCCATGGACGTATACTCATGGGCCAGTTCGGACAGCTGCCGCATACAAGGAATATTCCACAAGACTTGGCGATCAAGACAAGGACTCCTCCCCACCGGCGTATTCGGCTAGGACTCTTGTTATCCTAGGCCTCTGGTGCATTATATAAACCGAGGCCAGGCTAGTTGATAGATTATAGACAACAATCATACCATAGGCTAGCTTCTAGGGTTTAGCCTCCTTGATCTCGTGGCAGATCTACTCTTGTACTATCCATATCATCAATATTAATCAAGCAGGACGTAGGGTTTTACCTCCATCAAGAGGGCCCGAACCTGGGTAAAATATCGTGTCCCCTGCCTCCTGTTACCATCCACCTTAGACGCACAGTTCGGGACCCCCTACCCGAGATCCGCCGGTTTTGACACCGACAGCTAGGGTTACACAGAGTCGGTTACAATGGTAGGAGATCTACATATCCGTATCACCAATGCTTGCCTTCCACGCCAAGGAAAGTCCCTTCCGGACACGGGACGAAGTCTTCAATCTTGTATCTTCATAGTCCAGGAGTCCGGCCGAAGGTATAGTCTGGCTATCCGGACACCCCCTAATCCAGGACTCCCTCAGTAGCCCCTGAACCAGGATTCAATGAGGACGAGTCCGGCGCGCAGATTGTCTTCGGCATTGCGAGGTGGGTTCCTCCTCCAAGTACTTCATAGAAGATTTTGAACACAAAGATAGTGTCCGGCTCTGCAAAATAAGTTTCCATATATTGCCATAGAGAGAATAATATTTACACAAATCTAATCTACTGACGTATTCCGTGGCATGACATCACACCACAGCCAAGTCTTTATTTGAATCGTTTTATCGTCCCACCTTAGCACGTTTAGCGAGGCGGTTTCCTTGGCACGTCTTGTTAAAGCAGAGATCGTGTCCCCTTATTCTGGGATTCTCATCAACACGGGCATGGGTAACCCAACCGTACCTGTTGGTATATTCTCTCGATCAAAGGCGAGTCCCAAACGGTCACGGGGAAGGCCCTTGGTATTCAACCTCTTATAAAGAGACCAAGGCCTTGCTCCTTTCTTTCAATCCCAAACGAGTTCGCCCTTCGCCTCGAGTTCCAACACCCAAGGCTCCAGATTTCAGGCGCTTCAGACCATCGACAATGTCCAGTTCCGACCTTCAAGGCCGATGGATGCCTTCCTCCATCACGGAGGAGGACGTGCTGAAGTTGAGAGAGGCCAGGTTCTTGACCGACGAAATCTCGCATAGGCTGCCTGCTCAAGGGTAGGTCATTCCCACTCCCAAGCCCGGTGATAGTGTGGTGTTCATGTCTCACATCCTTCGGGGGCTAGGCTTCCCGACGAATCCCTTCGTGAGGGGGCTCATGTATTATTATGGGCTGGAATTTCATGACTTAGCCCCGGAGTCCATCCTCCATGTTTCCTCATTCATCGTCATGTGTGAAGCCTTCCTCCGTATCACTCCTCACTTCGGACTATGGCTCAAGACCTTCAAAGTAGAGCCGAAGATGATCGAGGGACGGCATGCGGAGTGCGGAGGTGCTTTTATAAGCAAGAATGCTGGTACTCCATGGCCCGAGGGCTCTTTTCAAGAGGAGTCCAGCTTATGGCAGTGAGAGTGGTTTTATATTACCGCTCCCAGGGCCCCTAAGTGGGTGGCGCCACCTGCCTTTCGCTCGGGTCCCCCGCCATGACTGTCGTCATGGGTCAATACGGGCCTGGAGTGGGGGCCGGCAAAGGACGTGCCCCAGTTGCAGGGCCACATCCGAGATCTCCTAGAAAGAGATATCAGTCTGGTGATGGTGACACAGGTTATGTTAATTCGCCGAGTTCTGACCTGCAAACGTCGCCCCCTCCGCCTATGGGAGTTTAACCCGGAGGGACCACGAGTTCTCCAACATTTTCTAGGCGTGACGCCCGTGGAGATGTACAAATTGTTCTTCGGTCCACAAGTAGTGTGTCCGGATTCTACGGAGGACGCAGGTCTGAGCTGCAATCGTCCGGATACTCAAGTAAGTAGCCTTGTGCCCGGACTCGCTATCCGTATATTTATCATAAAATTGCCCCTAAAAGAGATGTCCTTTAAACAGGAGTGGATAGCGAAAGCAAAGCTAATCAGGTGTCCGCCCCCCCTCCCCGAGACAACGCCGGGTCCCGTGCTAGTCAGGATGTTGGAGGTTGTGCCTTCAAAGGGAAGCGAGGGAGGGGACAAGGGAGCTACAGCCTCCTCAAAGGAGGTTGTACGGAAGGGAGGAGTCGAAAATTCCTCTCCGCAGGGGAAGAAGAGGACCGCCTCTGAAGATCCGGAGACCATGGCCTTAAAGCAGGGGAAGAAATCTTCGCCAGAGGGTCCTGTGCTGGGGAATACTTCGGCCGAATTATGCCCTTAAGGGGATCAACCCTCCACCGAGCCGTAAGTAGAGAGGAGTTTTCTTTTTCAGAAACGAGAGAAATCCCCACTTTATATCTGAGAAAAATAATCGAAAATTTACCTTGTAGCTCGGACATTAGCCCTTCTCAGTAGAGCTCATCTTCGGGGGATCTTATTCCGGAGATGATGGAGAGTGGAATGCCTCCCCCTGCCGTACCGCCTTGCGAGGCGGGCGACCCTGAGGTATCATCGCGGAGGGTTTCTCCAAATCCGGCGGGGACGGAAGGTAGTCATATGGGCCCCCAAAGCCCTCCGCGTCCGGCCTTCGAAAAGGGCCATCGGACGAGTCCAGCACCGTCTGGTGCGCGGTCGGAGGAGCTGAAGGATCTGCTAGGGCGAGCACCTATCTCAGAGGAGCACCATGCATTGATGGGTACGATGATTGAGAGGATTTCATCCGCGGAGAGCGGATTGCACGAGGCCGTCGGGAGTTTACTGACAGGTTTTGAGGTACGCGAAATTATGTACCCTTTTTGGACAGTTGCGCATAAATAAGATGCGCCCTGTGTAGATAGTAGCCCCTGAGACTCTGTGTGTTGTCAAAAGTGACGACACACAGAGGATCATAATCCCAGGTCTAATATGCCGCCTTTATACGTAGGTGGCTAAGTGTCCGGTGGCCAGCCGGACTAATGGATTTGCCGAGCTAAAGCGGCAACTTGACGTGGCAGATGCCGACATCGCGCTTGTCAACAAGCGGCTTGATGAGGCACAAGGTATGTAACTCCTTTGGCGGCGCCTGGTAAGAGGAGCTTTATGCCAGTATCTTACAATGTGTGCGCTTGATGCAGATGGTGCTGCTGCCATGGAGAATCTTCGGGCGGAACTTGCCCGAGCCAAGGAGCAAGCCAGGAAAAGTGATGCAGCTGCCGGAAAGGCAGTTGAAGAGATGAAAGCCGAATAGGTTGCTCACTGCCGAAGCAAGAAGGAAATGTCCGAGATGGCCGTGAAGCTGAAGAACGCTTCTGACCATTGCAAGCTTCTTGAAAAAGAAGATCGGGCGGAACAGACGGACCTAAAGAAGGCTGTTGCCGATGCCAAGGATGCTCGCTCTGCGATGAGAGCTGTGAAGGAGGAGCTGCGTCAGGCCGGGGAAATCGCGGCTGGAAAGCCCTTTATGCCGCGGAGGAAGTTCTGTGATCCTAAACATGCTCCGTTACACCAGATGAGGAGTACGGCGGACACCTATCTGGATTTAGCAGCGAGTGCCGCAGATGCGGCCGAGCACTTCCGAGATCAAGAAGATCGCGAACTGGAAAAGCTCTTCTGGTCGCAGTTCCACAATCCAGAGCATCCACTGTCATTAGCCGATTGTTTGGCCGAATGGGCCGAGCTAAATAGGTTGTCCGGACTCGCCGTGAAGTATGTCGTGAGTCATCTATGGCCAGAGAGACCAGAGCCGAAAAGTTATTTCAACTTGGTGCAGTAGTTCCTTGGTGCGGCGCCGCATATCAATGCGATGAAGAGGTCAGTGTGCATAGAGGGTGCGTGGATGCCTCTTGCCCGTGTCAAGACATACCGGGCGGAAATGGAGGCCACTTCTGTTGCATCCCCAGACTCGGATGGAAGCCGAGTACCTGCCGAGTGCTATTTTCAGGAAGTTCTGCAAGGCGCTCGTTTAATAGAGACACAGTGCTCGAAGGATACTATATTCGAATATCATGTATTATTGTAAGACAATATTTTGATAAATTGTAGAAGCTTTTTATACTTGTGCCTGCAAGTATTATGATACCTCCTGTGCGGCCGTTTAACATATGTGTATATATAATCTGAAAGATGGCAGTCATCGGCTTCAGCCCCCACGCACATAATACGGGGGTGTTCGCAGAAGGCGCATTTTCACACTTGATCCAACGTCTTGGTCCTACAAAGGAGGTGATAGCGCAGCGAACTATGCAATCGGACTATGATGCTTTATCACTTTCACTTAGCCATAGGAGATTGACATTAGGGCTACTTATATAGCCCCTGGTGGCGCCTGCGCTCACCCGAACTCGGGGCGCGTATGTGCCTGGCCGGGAAACGGCCCTTTGTTAATGCGGAGGAATCCTAAAGATTCCGGTATGTCATCAAGTGGTTGACCAGTCTCACGCTATATCATGAAAGTCAGTTTTTTGCTTTCTCTACTGAGGTGCTCGCCTGGCCGAACCGGGGCACAATCGCAGTAGTTCTCCTGGTGCCGCCTTAGCCGATAGAGCGGAACATAAGGCAGCAAAACACAGGAGCCGGGAAAACCCAACATTTGACCAAAGACATGATTCAGAGCTGATGCATATAAGGCCAAACTCAAGACGCCAAACACTCCCTAGGGTATTCGGTCTTTATGAGGGCGGGCGGGATAACGCCCTTAGTAATAAGCCCCTGGTGTCCAGGTACGCGCAAAACTCTGACGTGGCCACATGCCAAGACACCAGCCACCTCCTTGGTTATACCAAGAAACCAGGGGATGTGTATCAACAAGAGACAGTAAAAAAGATTTACGCAGGGTCTTAATCTGAAAAGAATCCTTGGAACGGGTCCCTGCTGCACGTCTGCGCCCGTGTCTCTGTTGTGCCGTATCCTGGACGGGCGTAGCACGGTGTTAATCTGTAAAAGAGAGGAACTTTGTTAAAGAAAGATCGTGCCGAACATGAGTTATACTAAATAAACAAAGTATAAATTGAAATGGGTAAATTTGAGCTTTATTGTCTCTTGTTTTATATGCGCGGAGCCCCTAGTACAGGGGTATACGGCTATTAAGCCTTTATCAATTGTATGTTTATGCCGAACTCGTCTAGCCGTGTCCGTGGTCTTGACGACCTGTTTAGATGCTTTGGCTGGTGAAGCCTCTTTATTGTGGGGCTGTCAAGGGAGCCACACTGTTTTTCGAGCGGGAGGAACACTCAATGTTTTCCCTTTAATGAGATGATGCCTCGTGGACTAGGCATCTTAAGCGTAAGAGATGCATAATGCGTTATTGCGTTAAAGCGGGCGAAAGCTTCGCGTCCCAGCAGTGCTTGATAGCTACTTGAGAATGGGGCGATGTGGAAAGTGAGCTGTTCGCAACGGAAGTTATCGGGGGAGCCAAACATAACTTCTAGCCGGAGAGAACCCATGCAACGGGCATCCGGGCCTGGCGTTACCCCTTGAAAGGAGGTTTTGCTATGGCGAATTTTTGTTGGGTCTTTCCCCATGTTGCGGATTGTTTCCTGGTATAACAGGTTTAGACCATTGCCGCCGTCCATCGGGACATTTGTAAAATGGACTCCGCCGATTATTGGATCTAATACCAAGGCAGTCCAGCCTGCGTTCCGGATACTTCTAGAGTAATCCTGATGGTCGAAGGTGATTGGTTTTAACAACCATTGGTGAGACTCCTTTGGAATAGGCCGTATGGCGCGTATCTCTTGTGGCGCCGTTCTGTTCGTCACGTGAAGTAAGTTTACTGTTTTGACTTCTTGTGGCAAATCCTTTTGTTTCCTGGTGCTCTTCTTGTGGGGTTCGTCGTCATCCTCACTTGGTGTGTCGAGCCCCTTGTGTTCGGCGTTGAGCTTGCCGGCTTGCTTGAAAACCCAACAATCTCTGTGGGTATGGTTCGCAGGCTTCCCGGGAGAACTGCGTATTTGACATACCTTGTCCAAGATTTTGTTTAAGTTGGATAGCTCATCCCTGTTATCCTTGAGGGGCGGCTTTCTCTGATTCTGCCGCGAGCTTTTGAATCCGGCGTTGACCGCCGTGCTCTTCAAGTTGTTTCCCTTATTCCGGCACTGGTCCTTGCCGCGTCGGGGTTTTCCGTTTCTATCCCTAACGTCGGATGTACTTGGGTCGCTAGTGCTGCATCTTGCCAACCAGCTGTCCTCTCCTGCGCAAAAGCGGGTCATGAGGCTTGTCAATGCGGCCATTTTTCCTGGCTTTTCTTGGCCGAGGTGTCTGGCGAGCCATTCGTCTCGAACGTTGTGCTTAAAAGCTGCTACGGCTTCGGCGTCCGGACAGGCGACTATCTGATTCTTTTTTAGTAAGAAATCTGTTCTGTTCTAGAATTTCCGGGCTGACTCTCCGGGCTATTGAGCTATGTGACTGAGATCGTCTGCATCCGGAGGGCGGACATAGGTCCCTTGAAAATTTGCCTGGAAAGCATCCTTAAGATCTTCCCAACTTCCAATGGTGTTTTTGGGAAGGCTTTTGAGCCAATGCCTGGCTGGCCCTTTAAGCTTGAGGGGTAAGTATTTTATGGCGCGGAGGTCATCTCCTCTGTCCATCTGTATGTGGAGGATATAATCCTCGATCCAGACCGCAGGGTCTATTGTTCCATCGTATGCCTCGATGTTTACGGGCTTGAATCCCGCTGGAAATTCATGGTCCAGCACCTCGTCGGTGAAACATAGGAGGTGTGCGGCACCCCTGTATTTGGGTGTGCCACTATGTTCGGATATTTGTTGTGTTGCATTGGTTACTAGAGCTTGCTTTCTTGGCCCATATATAGATCTGGCTGGGCCATCTTTTTGATGCGGATCCTTTGGTGGATCGCGTGCCGGCTTGTGTGCGGCGCCGCTTGCCGCTCCATGCTGGCCATGCGGTCGTCCGTTTGACCGGATGGCTTTCCTATTTTTTGACTCCGGGGGCTCTAAGGCCTCCTCGTCAAATTCAGGCAGTAGCTTTCGCTTTGGATAGCTTTTTGTGCGGCTACTGCCGGCATATTTGTCTGCGGTGTTGCATACTTTGCTCCATATGATTCTGAGTGCATCTTCCGCAGTTTTGAGCTTCCACTTCTGCTTTTTCAGGCTATGCGCAGTGGCGACGAGCCTTTTGTGGAGGTTCTTCTGCTCCATGAGTTTATCCGGCATAAGGTTGTCCGGACTGTTGTTTTCGCCGGGGACGGGGTGTTCGATTTGTTTATCCAAGTTTCCCTGTTCGGACGCTTGCTCGAAGGCATGTTCGTCGTCCGCCGGCTCGTCCTGCTCTATGGCTGGGTCTGTATGACTGCTGTCTCTGTCGAGGCGGGGCTTGGAGCGGCACTTACGTCGCCGCTTTGATTGCTTTTCGAGTGAACGATCCCTCGTTGCATCCCTGTGTTCCTCGTCGTCGCTTCCTTTGGGTGTGTCCACCATGTATACATCATGAGATGAGGTGGCTGTCCAGTGCCTTATAGGCGTTGGTTCATGTTCAGCTCCTACATCGTCGTCCATACCGTCGATGTCTTCAGAGTCGAAGTCGAGCACGTCGTTTAAATTATCGACAGTGGCTACGAAGTGGGTCGTGGGTGGGCTTTAAATTTCTTCATCATCCGCATCCCAACCTTGTTGACCATAGTCCGGCTAGGGCTCTCCTAATAAAGAGAGAGACTTTAGTGAATTCAGAATATCGCCGAAGGGCGAGTGCTGAAAGATGTCCGCGGTGGTGAACTCCATGATCGGCGCCCAATTGGGTTCGATCGGTCGGGGCGCGGAGGGCTCGGAGTCTGGAGAGGAGTCCGGCTCCTTGGAGTCACGGGCTTTGCAGAGAATAGGGTAGGTGTTCGGCTCGATCGCTGTAGAGATTGCAGCCCCCGAGGCGGGTGTCTAACCACCTATCCTCGATTGGTGTGATCGGCTCCGAGCTAGGGGTCGGAACGGACATAGGTGCGGCCTCCAGGGCATTGTTCGGCGGCAGAGCTAAATCATGCCCATCATGACAGAGCGGCGCGCTCGGCTGTGGCTCGAATCCGTCGAAGATTGAGTCTCCGCGGATGTCGGCCATGTAGTTCAAATTTCCAAATCTGACCTGATGTCCAGGGGCGTAGCTTTCGATCTGCTCCAGATGGCCAAGAGAATTGGCCCGTAGTGCAAAGCCGCCGAATACGAAGGTCTGCCCGGGGAGAAAAGTCTCACCCTGGATCGCATCGCTGTTGATGATTGGAGAAGCGATCGGGCCTAAAAGTGACGACACAGAGGAACTCTCAATGAAAGCACCAATGTCGGTGTCAAAACCGGCGGATCTCGGGTAGGGGGTCCCGAACTGTGCGTCTAGGTCGGATCGTAACAGGAGGCAGGGGACACGATGTTTTACCCAGGTTCGGGCCCTCTTGATGGAGGTAAAACCCTATGTCCTGCTTGATTAATATTGATGATATGGGTAGTACAAGAGTAGATCTACCACGAGATTAGAGAGGCTAAACCCTAGAAGCTAGCCTATGGTATGATTGTTGTTCGTCCTACGGACTGAAACTCTCCGGTCTATATAGACACCAGAGAGGGCTAGGGTTACACAGAGTCGGTTACAATGGTAGGAGATCTACATATCCGTATTGCCAATGCTTGCCTTCCATGCCAAGGAAAGTCCCTTCCAGACACGGGACGAAGTCTTCAATCTTGTATCTTCATAGTCCAGGAGTCCGGCCGAAGGTATAGTCCGGCTATCCGGACACCCCCTAATCCAGGACTCCCTCAGTCCTTCCCAAGGTGGGGATAACTTGTGCATATCAGTCTGATCCTGAATGAGCCGGAGCACCAGATCGCCCTCTTGAAAAGTTCTGGTCTTAACCCGGCGGCTGTGATAACATCAGAGATCTTGTTGATAAATCGCTAATCGTGCCGCTGAGAGATCACGCTCCTCATCTAACATGTCCAATGAGTCATGACGTGCCTTCTCATTATCAGCTTCAACATGAGCTGCCACACGGGGCGAGTCGCGACGGATGTCACTAGGAAGAACCGCCTCTGCTCCATAAACCATGAAGAAAGGCGTGTAACCCGTAGATCTGTTAGGTGTGGTGTTGATGCTCCATATTTGCAAATAAGGCATCCCCTTGATCATGTTGATGTTCCATGGAAAGCATGGCATCTTGCTAGTACTACATATAATATATAGAACATAGATTATAATTTGGGCTAACGTGTGGCTTTTGTAGCTCAAGGCTAAATACTTGTCATAATGTAGGGGGCGGGGCACTATACCTTGTGTGATAAACATGGTGTACATATGGAACATGGTTTAGATTATGAATATATAGTTAGTACATCAAATGTACTATTATTTGGAATCAACATCAAGTGTATTCAAAAATTTGAATTCAAGTTCATATAGTACACATATTTCATATCTATCTCTATAGTAATCATGTGGTGTGTTGTTAATGTAATACACGAATGATGGTTGAAGTTGGTAACAATCATGATTGTAGATTCTTATTGAAATAGAGAAACGAATTCAAATTCAGTTCGAATTGCAGCGGTAGTATAAGCATTTGGAATGCACTAAAATGTTGGTATGAGTAGGTTACATGCATCATACAGCCATCGAAAAAATTTAATTGGACATAACATGGATTCATACTCCCTCCTTCCATCTATATAGGGCCTAATGCGTTTTTAAGACCGCCTTTGACTATTGACAAGATTAATAGTACATGGTATGCACAATGTGAAAATTATATCATTGAAAGCTCCTTTCACACACAAATTTAACGGTGCGCTTTGTGTAAGTTACATGTCATATATTATTGCTCTAATATTTCGTCAAAGTTAGCCTCGAAAAACGCATTAGACCCTATATAGATGGAAGGAGGGAGTAGCTTTGAAAAGCATTTGTATGGTAAACGGGACAAGACTCTCTCTTTGTGTGGTTTGAATAGTTTTTATTTTTTCATTTTTTTTTCGTTGACGGAAATGTGAATTAATTTGGTACGTCCAAGTACAATATTACACGTTAGGCTTGTCCCTAAAATTCAACCCGCGCCTTGTTATATCCCGAAAATGCAGATATCGTGCTCCCAAAACTGGCGCCTTCACAACCCGCGCCTTGCTATCCCGAAATTACAACGCGCGCGAAAACTCCCTCCAGCTGCCAAATCCCGACACGCGAAATCCCCCTTCTAACCCTGAGGGAGAAGGGCTACTAGTTCAAATTAGTGGGGGTACTTTTGTAACACACCCTACATTTTGGACAAGCGCATCCCTAAGTCATGGTCCCCCCTCCCATCGCCTCCTTTTCGCCATTTGAAATCCCAGGACGCCATAACCTCTCTGCTCCAGCCGTGAAACCCCACCCACCTCCGTCCGCCACCTCACAGCTGCCTAGCCGGAGTCTCTTCCCCGACGACATCGTCCACCGCACTAGCTCGACGTCCCTCATCCACCTCCCCATAAGAGGATCCGTCGTCCATCCCATCGTCTCGCCGGCTCAGCCGCCCCGCCCTCCACCTCCAAGGAGCTGCTCCGACGATCGCCTCGTCTATCGCAGCTGCTCCATCCCCACAACACCGCCTTAACTTGCTTCACCGGAACTGCAGCATCCTCACCGACTCCTCGGACGAAGCCGAGGCCTACTCGGCGCCACCAAAGAGGTTGTACACGCATCGCATCGCACCTTCTCCTTAACTCGACCTCCCGGCGCCAACAGTCCTCCATCCCGCACCCCCATGGAGCGGCTTCCTCGAAGCCAGCGCCGTTGGTGACATCTCCACGACGTCTTCGTTGGTGCGAGGCCCCTTCGGCGGCGGCGTCCATACTAGCCGGATCTGTTGCTGCTTCTCCGGCTCTCTCTTGCTCGCTCACGCTACTGCTGCTGCTCCGGCTCTCGCTCGCTTGCAGCCCAACTGCTGCTGCTCCAGTTCTCGCTCGCTCGCTCACGCTGCTGCTGCTCCGGTTCTCCCTCGCTTGCGCTGCTGCTGCTCCGGCTCTCGCTCGCTCGCGCTGCTGCTGCTGCTCTTCCCCTCGCTCGTGCTACTGCTCTCCTCCTATTTAGCTACACTTCAGTTGACTGAATCAACTTTTGGGTCAGTCGATTTTCAGGGGGTGGGGGGGAGGGGGGCTCACCGGAGTTATGGAAGAACCACCCGCAACGGGGAGGGGGGCTCGCCGGAGAGGTACCCCACTATCTATCTTAGGGTTCTGGGTGGGGTGCTGCTCGCCGGCGGTGGGGGGCGTGGTGGTGGGGCGGTGGCGTGGGGATCAGCAGAGAAAAAGCTTGGCACAGGGAGGGGGCTAGAGGGCTGGCCGTGGCGGCGGCGGACCGGCGGTGGGGAGTTGTTTCGGGGTGGTGAGGCGGCGGCGGACCAGCGGTGTGGAGTTGTTTCGGGGCGGCGGCAGACAGGCGGTGGGGAGTTTTTTCGAGGCGGCGAGGCGGCGAGGCCGGTGGTGGCCGGCGGCTCAGGGCGGTGCAGGTTGAAGATGAACTGCATGCCCTCACTAAACTACATGTTGTGATAGCCTGGCTTGTTAGGGATGATAGACTACTCATATCAATAAGGAATTCCTTCTTTTCCGAGAGCCCATTCAGACAGAACTCCAAAGTTAAGCGTGCTCAACTTGGAGTAGTTTCAGGATGGCTGACCGACCGGGAAGTTGCTCCCGGGTGCGCATGAGTGAGGACAAAGTACGCAGAAAAGATTAGTATTGATTTGTGGGGCCAGTCTAGATCCTACGAGGAGTAACGACCATCGGCGGGTGTGTCCGGGGCGTTACACATGCCAAGTGCCTCTCTGCTACCATTGCATTCATTTTCAACAATAACATTCAGAATCGAGAGTAAATTTCTGTTTCGACAGTTAAGTTCAGAGTCAACAGTTTTTACCTCATCTGTTGTAGTCACGTGGTTTTTGGTTGTAACATCCCAAATTTTCAATTTGGAATGTTATACATTAGAAAATCACTGCATATCATATTTTATTTGCTTTTGGTTTGATCCTAGAAATTCTGCGCAACTCAAGGACCCTCGGAGAGAGTTGGGGATTTCATTATTTTCATATTTGAGTTTTCATAAATTTTGAAAATAGGATCAGTTTATTTTATTTATTTTATCTTCAAATATTTCTATTATAAAAATATGAGAGAGGGAATAAAATGACTTTCCCAAAATAAAGAAATATTTAGGATTTAATAATAAAATCAAATAAGATTTTATTTAGGATTTATTGCTATTTTATTTGAATTTAGGAAAAATGCGCATTTTTAAAAATTGCATTTGGGCCCCAAATAAATGTTCATCTAGACCAGCTGGATTTTAGAAGTAGGGGAAAATTTATTTCGGGATTTTTGGAGTCCGTTTAGTATTTCCTTTATTTGTTTTTCTGCGTGTAATTATTTAAAAAAACGCGAAACCGACTTTGGGCCGTGTTCGGCCAGGACTCCGTCAGGCCGGCCTTTATAAGCTGGGGAGCCCAGCCCGAGCCGCCCCAAATCCTAGCGCCCTGACCCCGCCGCCCCTGACGCCACGCCGCCGCACCGCCGCCGCATCGCCCCGCTGGCCAACGCCGCCGCCGCCCGGAGCCGCCCCGCCGCCAACCCCGCCGCCCCGGAGCCATCCCGCCGGCGCTGAGGTTGACCACCGCCGCCGCCGCCGGTTTCCTCGAGAAAACCGCCCAGTTTTCTGTTCGGTTTTTTTAGATCCGTTTTTTATTTTTTAGATCGGTTTATTTCTGATTTAGTTTATTTGGCGAGCGTTCGCTCGTTCGTTCGTTTTAATGAACGCGTTCACCGTTTAGTTCCAGAAAACGAACGTTCGTCCACAATTATTTCTGATCGCAATTTCTGATCCGATTTTCGTTTGAGTATAACTTTTCGCTCATTTACCGGAATCAGGCGATTCAAGCGCTTGGAGTTTCGTCTCGAAACTCTCTTTCCGTTTAACCAACTCAAACAAGTTTTTGCTTCTGTAAAATTTGACCTAGATCTAGATTATTAAATGAAGTTTGTTTCTTTCGCCGTTTGACTTTCGTTGCTTCGTTCGATTTGATTCTTTTTGCAAACCAGAGTTCTTAAGTTGAACTTTCTGGTTAGTTCTCTTATTTGAGTTTTAGCTATGCATTAGATGAGTACTTATTGTATGCTTGTTTGTTTGCGATAGAGTACCCGGAGTGCGCCGCTTGCTATTTCGAATCTCTAGGTTTCGCGGATCATCAGTAAGGCAAGTAACACTTTGATCATACCTCTTTCATACCCAGTTTTATTGCATTAGATCAATCCTCAAGCATTGCATGATTAGGATCTAATTAAATTGTGGGTTTTGGGAAGTAGATGAGGTAGTACCTATTTCCTGTTTTATTATCAAACCTTTGGGAGTTACTTCTACGTTTGCTTATAATGCCCTGCTATGGTAGTAGACGTGGATTGGGTGAGTGTATCAATGACAGATGTGAGATTGTTAAATTAATGGTTTATTTAAGGTGGCAACTTGAACACACATCTGGGTGGATTGAGGCACCTGGGTATTCCAGTGATTGCCTGTTTTTCTTTATGGACCGCCACCCAGGCTCAAAGGGATCCTAAGATTATTCGTACTAGAAACTTCCGTGTACAGCCACAAGCTACTATGGGCTATAGCATAGTTCACTAAGTCGTGTGAACTCTTACAGTGGTAGACTAGCAGATGTAGGAGATGTAGGTTGGTACGGTCTACCCGTTCGTAAGGTGCTAGCGCTTCTGAAAGACTATGTCTCGGTCATCCGTTTCTCAAACATCATGTAGTGCGAGAATCCCAACGGAGGAGATCGAGTCTTGTGGGGAAAAGTGCGCAAACCTCTAAAGAGTGTATAAACTAATCATGGTTAGCCGTGTCCCCGGTCATGGACGTCTTGAGTATCTAGTACTTGGATAATCATGTGAATCTCATCATGTTACTCTAATTAATATTGTTGGGTTTTAAAGATGATGCTTAATTGGGATTGAGAGGATGTCTATCTTCTCAATGTTTAACAACTACCATGATAGTTAAATAAAATTTATTCCTTTGCAGTAGGGAAAATTGGCTTTACGCAAAACTGTAACCATAGAGCTTTCCACCAGCCATATATGCATGTAGTATAGCCTTATTCTTTCATTACTCTCTATGTGTTACTTTGCCAGCATATTCCATGTGCTGACCCGTTTTCGGGCTGCAACGTTCATGTTGCAGACTTTTCAGACGACGAGTAAGGTGCCTTTATGTCGTGGTTCTATACTCAGTGATGCTGTTGGAGTTGATGGACTCACTTATCTTCCAAGCCTTCCGTTGTTATCGTTATTAGATGGCCTTAAGCCATATTTATTATAATAAGTTCTCTTTTGAGACATTGGATGTAATAAGTGTGTGATTGCTACTCTGTTATAAATCCTTCAAGTACTGTGCGTGTCAGCATTACTGATCCAGGGATGACTCTGAAGCACAGAGATCAGACCGTTTGAGGTCTGGTCGCTACAAGATGGTAACAGAGCACACGCTGACTGTAGGACACGACCACTAAGCTAAAGCCCTAGATCACTATTCACTCTTCTCATTTCCGACTCCTCATCTATTCTACTCTTTTAGAATGGCGGATGCAAGGAACAAGTTTACACAACCGGATGAAGATACACCCTTTGGACGTCACATGAAGGAAGTCACTAGATACCTGAATATCGGAGTACCAAGCTTCATCGGAACCTACAATGCCACCTTACCGGAAGAGGAGTGCTGGATGATTCAAGTTCAAGTTCCAGGAAGGACGTTCATGCCCGTCACTGAGCCCATAGAGTTTTCCTTTGATGCACCAACCTGGAGTCTAGGAAAGAGCATGGCAGCTCACATCGCCATGAGACGTATTGGAGAAGTTTACCAAAATGATCTCAAGGATACTACCTAACAGATTTGTGGGCGCCGAGATGAGCACTGGGAGATGATCAGCACCAATAAGGATAGATCAATCACAGCTTTTATCTAGGAGTTAAACCAGCACATTCGACGTCAGGAGAACCAGATGTGCGCAGACATGGTAGATCTAAAGAACGCGAGGAAAAGAATCACGGAATTGGAGGAAGAACTAAAGGCTACACGTGAAGATTATATGGAGCAAATCGAAGTATTAGTGGAGAAGAATGACGACCTGATCAAGAAGATCAGAATATTCATGGGAGACCCTACACCCGTAGAAGAAGACGAAGAACCCAAGGAGATTCACCCGGAAGACTACATCATCATCGACGACACCGACTCGGACCCAAACGATAGCGATGATGACTATGTTGATGAAGCTGGAGCAGATATCATGGAGCCTGCAACCGAAGAATATTTCTAGTAGACCACCCCATCACTAGTAGTATTCCCCCATGTAAATAGAGTAGTCCGAGCACTTTGCGATAGTTAGACCGATTGTATGCCCTTGTTTGATTGAATGAAGTGATTTTGTTTGCTTTTGCCTCATGTGCATATGGGTAGTGTTTTCTCTCTAGACCTCTCTCTATTCTTAAATCTCATCTTTTCTAAACCCATCAGATGCCTCCGAGACATGACAATGGATTTGCATTTCCACCAGAGCTCACTCAGTTGATCCAGCAGCAGAATACGTTGATGCAGTTGCTAGTCCAGAATCAGAATCAGGGGAACAACAACAACAACAACAACCTGCCACCACCACCACCACCACCACCTGTTGATCACTTAACCCGTTTCTTAGGCTGAATCCACCGGCGTTCTCTAGTAGCAAAGAGCCTATAGTAGCAGATGATTGGCTCCGCAAGATTGGAAGGGAGTTAACCACTACAGGATGTACTGATGCTCAGAAGGTGCGCTTTGCCGCACATCAGTTGGATGGACCAGCAGCATCATGGTGGGAGAATTACACTGTCACCTACCCTATAGCCACGGTGACATGGGATCAGTTTCAGCAGGCTTTCCGTACTGCCCATGTTTCAGTAGGAGCTATGGCCAGGAAGAAGCGTGAGTTTCGCAACTTGCGCCAAGGAGGACGGAGAGTTGGCCAGTATGTGGATGACTTTAGTAAGCTAGCACGTTATGCCCCAGACGACGTTGCTACCGATGCAGCTAAGCAGGAGAAGTTTCTAGAAGGACTAAATGATGAGTTGAGCATGCAGTTGATGGTAGCAAGCTACAACAACTACCAGGAGTTGGTAGATCGTGCTCTTATGATTAAAGGGAAGCAACAGCAGATTGAGAACCGCAAGAGGAAGTATGGACAAGGGAAGTACAATTCTGGAGCTTAGTAGAAGCCGCGTTTTACCCCTAAACCGGGAGGACCTTTTCAGCATACCCATGGGGGAGGAAATTCGCATAATCATAATGGCGCCAAGAATGGTAACGGGAATGGAGGAAGCAACGGCCAGAACAGTACCAACCCATCAACACCCGCCAAGAGAGACCTGAGCCAAGTCACTTGCTTTAAGTGCCAGAAGACCGGACATTATGCCAATGAACGTCCTGAATCCCAGAATGGAAATGGCAATGGAAGCTCTGGGAAGAAGCCGAACCCTTTCAATAGGGGACAGGTGAACCACGTTAATGTGGAGGAGGTTGAAGCTCAGCCAGATGCAGTAATAGGTAAGTTTTTGGTTAAGTCATTTACTGCACTCGTTCTTTTTGATACTGGTGCATCGCATTCATACATCTCAAGGGGATTTGTGGATAAGTATAAACTGCCAACCCAAGCCCTTAGGTCACCCATATTAGTAACCTCGCCTGGAGCAGAGTATATGGCTAGTCTATGGTGTGATTACCATTAAGGATTGGTAACTATGTATTTCCCTCGGACCTAATAGTATTGGAATCTCAAGGATTGTATGTGATATTAGGCATGGATTGGTTATCGAAGTATGAAGGGAACATTGAATGCGCCAGTAAGTTAATTTTGCTTACAACGCCAGAAGGAAGAAGGATCAAGTATGTATCCCGGCATGTGCCTAAGAGGACTCAAGTAAATTCCCTAACAGGAGTTGTACAGGAGGAAGTACCGGTGGTAAAGAATTTTCCGGATGTATTTCCAGAAGAGTTACCAGGCATGCCACCGGATAGATACATAGAGTTTTTGATTGTGCTTTTGCCAGGCACAGGGCCAATATCTAAGAGACCATACAGGATGCCCGCAAAAGATTTGGAGGAGATTAAGAAGCAGATTAAAGAGTTACTGGATAAAGGTTATATTCGCCCAAGTTCGTCACCTTGGGGATCGCCATTACTTCTAGTAGAGAAAAAGAATGGATCTTTAAGGATGGTTGTTGACTATCGAGGATTAAATGAAGTAACAATCAAGAACAAGTACCCACTACCGATGATCAATGATCCGTTTGATCGATTGCAAGGAGCTAAGATATTTTCCAAGATCGATCTGCCATCAGGATACCATCAATTGAAGATTTGAGAACAGGATACACCTAAGACGGCTTTTACCACCAGGTATGGGCTGTACGAGTATACCGTTATGTCATTTGGTCTGACTAACGCACCTGCCTATTTTATGAACATGATGAACAAAGTGTTTATGGAGTTTTTGGATAAGTTCGTCATAGTGTTCATTGATGATATTCTGGTTTACTCGAAGAATGAAGAGGAGCATAAGGAGCATTTGCGTTTGGTACTTGAGAAGCTCAGAGAGCATCAGTTATATGCCAAGTTTAGCAAATGTGAGTTTTGGTTGAAGGAAGTTGGATTCCTCAGACACGTTATATCTGGAGAAGGTATAGCAGTAGATCCCACCAAGGTTGTCACTGTGACAAATTGGGAAGCCCCAACAATAGTTGGAGAGATCCAGAGTTTTCTTGGACTCGCAGGATACTACCAAAGATTTATTGAAAATTTCTCGAAGATTGCGAAGCCTATGATGGAGTTGTTGAAGAAGGATACCAAGTTCAAATGGACTGAGGAATGTGAGGCCAGTTTCCAGGAGTTGAAGAAGCATTTGGTTACATCCCTAGTGTTGATTTTGCTGGATCAGAACAAAGATTATGAGGTGTATTGCGACGCTTCACGTCGAGGACTTGGAGCAGTGCTTATGCAGGAGCGAAGAGTTGTTTCATATGCCTCATGACAGCTTAAGCCTCATGAGTTGAATTATGCCACGCATGATTTGGAGTTAGCAGCTGTAGTGCACGCCTTGAAGACTAGGAGACATTTTCTCCTTCGAAACCATTATGAGGTGTACACGGATCACAAGAGTTTGAAGTACATTTTCACACAGAAGGAGCTAAATCTCAGGCAAAGGAGATGGTTGGAGCTCATCAAGGACTACGATATGAGATTGCATTATCATCCCGGAAAGGCTAACATAGTAGCCGATGTGCTGAGCCGTAAAAGCCATGTCAACACACTAATGACGGGAGATTTACCGAAGGAGTTAGCCGAGGACCTTCGTGAGCTATGTTTGGAGATAGTTCCGAGAGGCTATGTAGAAGCATTAGAGATTCAGTCTACTTTGATGGATAAGATCAGAGAAGCTCAGAAGACTGACAAGGAGGTTGCCTCTATAAAGGAGAAGATGAGCAAAGGAAAAGTTAAAGGATTTCGTGAGGATGAGCACGATATCCTATGGTTTGAAGACCGTGTTTATGTGCCCAATGACCCGGAGATCAGGAAGTTAATTCTGCAGGAAGCCCATGATTCACCATATTCGATTCACCCAGGAAATACCAAGATGTATTTGGATTTGAAGGATACTTTCTGGTGGACCAGAATGAAAAAGGATATTGCGGAGTATGTAGCAGTCTGTGATGTATGTCAGAGAGTAAAGGCAGAGCATCAAAAGCCAGCAGGATTGCTACAGCCATTTCCAATACCCGAATGGAAGTGGGATAAGCTAGGCATGGATTTTATTATGGGATTGCCCAGAACTCATTCAGGCTATGACTCAATTTGGGTAGTAGTCGATCGTTTGACAAAGGTAGCTCATTCCATCCCAGTGAAGACTACTTACACCAGTGCTAAGTTGGCAAAGATATACATGACCAGGATCGTATGTCTGCATGGAGTTCCAAGGAGCATTGTATCAGAGAGAGGAACCCAGTTTACCTCAAAGTTCTGGAATTAGTTGCACGAAACTTTGGGTACCAGGCTAGAGTTCAGCACAGCTTTTCATCCATAGACAGATGGACAAACCGAGAGAGTCAATTAGATTTTGGAGGATATGCTAAGAGCTTGCGCGCTAGATTACGGATCTAGTTGGGACGACAATTTGCCATATGCAGAGTTCCCTTACAACAACAGTTATCAATCCAGCTTGAAGATGTCCCCTTTCAAAGCCTTGTACGGAAGGAGGTGCAGGACCCCATTGTCGTAGGATGAAGTTGGAGACCGCTAGTTGTTTGGACCGGATCTGATTAAGGAGTCTGAACAGAAGGTGAAGTTGATTCACGATAGGCTCAAGGTAGCCCAGTCCAGACAGAAGAGTTACGCGGATTCTAAACGCAAGGAGACAGTTTACGAAGTGGGAGACCGAGTTTATCTTTGAGTATCTCCACTTCGAGGAGTTAAGCGCTTTGGAGTTAAAGGAAAGTTTTGTAGGACCATACAAGGTTTTGGAGCGTATGGGAGAAGTAGCCTACAAATTGGAATTGCCCGAAGGATTTTTAAGAGTTCACGATGTATTCCATGTTTCCCAGTTGAAGAACTGCCACGCAGAGGTGGCTGATATACTGCTGAGAGATACAGTGCCGCTGGAAGCGATTCAGTTGGACAGTGATTTGACCTATGAGGAGAAACCAGTCAAGATTCTTGAGTATGCCAGCCGAGTCACCCGCAGCAAGGTTATCAAGTTTTGCAAAGTTTAGTGGAGCCACCACACCGAGGATGAAGCCACCTGGGAGCGAGAGGAAGATCTGCTGAAGGACCACCCTCACCTATTTTCTAGCCAACCCGAATCTCGAGGGCGAGATTCATCTTAAGGGGGGTAGGTTTGTAACATCCCAAATTTTCAATTTGGAATGTTATACATTAGATCATCACTGCATATCATATTTTATTTGCTTTTGGTTTGATCCTAGAAATTCTACGCAACTCAAGGACCCTCGGAGAGAGTTGGGGATTTCGTTATTTTCATATTTGAGTTTTCTCAAATTTTGAAAATAGGATCAGTTGATTTTATTTATTTTATCTTCAAATATTTCTATTATAAAAATATGAGAGAGGGAATAAAATGACTTTCCCAAAATAAGGAAATATTGATGATTTAATAATTAAATCAAATAAGATTTTATTTTGGATTGATTGCTATTTTATTTGAATTTAGGAAAAACACGCGTTTTTAAAAATTGCATTTAGGCCCCAAATAAATGTTTATCTAGACCGGCTTGATTTTAGAAGTCGGGGAAAATTTATTTCGGGATTTTTGGAGTCCATTTAGTATTTCTTTTATTTGTTTTTCTGCACGTAATTATTTTAAAAAAACGCGAAACCGACTTTGGGCCGTGTTCGGCCAGGATTCCGTCCGGCCGGCCTTTATAAACCGGGGAGCCCAGCCCGAGCTGCCCCAAACCCTAGCGCCCCAACCCCGCCGCCCCTGCTGCCGCGCCACCGCATCGCCCCGCCGCCCAACAGCGCCGCCGCCCGATGCCGCCGCTAGGAGCCGCCCCGCCGCCACCGAGGTTGACCACCGCCGCCGTCGGTTTCCTCGAGAAAACCGCCCGGTTTTCCGTTCAGTTTTTTTAGATTTGTTTTTTATTTTTTTAGATCGGTTTATTCCGGTTTAGTTTATTTAGCGATCGTTCGCTCGTTCGTTCGTTTTAACTAACGCGTTTACCGTTTAGTTCTAGAAAACGAACGTTTGTTCGTTAATCTGTTCGTTGTTTTTCTTTTTCTTGGATTTTCTGCAATTATTTCTGATCGCGATTTCTGATCCGATTTTCGTTCGAGTATAACTTTTCGCTCGTTTACCGGAATCAGGCGATTCAAGCGCCTCGAGTTTCGTCTCGAAACCCTCTTTCCGTTTAACCAACTCAAACAAGTTTTCACTTCTGTAAAATTTGACCTAGATCCATATTAGTAAATGAAGTTTGTTTCTTTCGCCGTTTGACTTCCATTGCTTTGTTCGATTTGATTCTTTTTGCAAACCGGAGTTCTTAAGTTGAACTTGCTAGTTAGTTCTCTTATTTGAGTTTTACCTGTGCATTAGATGAGTACTTATTGTATGCTTGTTTGTTTGCGATAGAGTACCCGGAGTGCGCCGCTTGCTATTTCGAATCTCTAGGTTTCGCGGATCATCAGCAAGGCAAGTAACACTTTGATCATACATCTTTCATACCCAGTTTTATTGCATTAGATCAATCCTCAAGCATTGCATGATTAGGATATAATTAAGTTGTGGGTTTTGGGAAGTAGATGAGGTAGTACCTATTTCCTGTTTTATTATTAAACCTTTGGGAGTTACTTCTACATTTGCTTATAATGCCCTGCTATGCTAGTAGACGTGGATTGGGTGAGTGTATCCATGACAGATGTGAGATTGTTAAATTAATGGTTTATTTAAGGTGGCAACTTAAACACACATCTGGGTGGATTGAGGCACCTAAGTATTCCAGCGATTGCCTGTGTTTCTTTATGGACCGCCACCCAGGCTCAAAGGGATCATGAGATTATTCATACTAGAAACTTCCGTGTGCAGCCACAAGCTACTATGGGCTCTAGCATAGTTTACTAAGTCGTGCGAACTCTTACAGTGGTAGACTAGCAGATGTAGGGGATGTAGGTTGGTACGGTCTACCCATTCGTAAGGTGCTAGCGCTTCTGAAAGACTATGTCTCGGTCATCCATTTCTCAAACATCATGTAGTGCGAGAATCCCAACGGAGGAGATCGAGTCTTGTGGGGAAAAGTGCACAAACCTCTGAAGAGTGTATAAACTAATCATGGTTAGCCGTGTCGCCGGTCATGGACTTCTTGAGTATCTAGTACTTGGATTATCATGTGAATCTCATCATGTTACTCTAATTAATATTGTTGGGTTTTAAAGATGATGCTTAATTGGGATTGAGAGGATGTCTATCTACTCAATGTTTAACAACTACCATGATAGTTAAATAAAATTTATTCCTTTGTAGTAGGGAAAAATTGGCTTTACGCAAAATTGTAACCATAGAGCTTTCCACCAGCCATATATGCATGTAGTATAGCCTTATTCTTTCATTACTCTCTATGTGTTACTTTGCTAGCATATTCCATGTGCTGACCCGTTTTCGGCTGCAACGTTCATGTTGCAGACTTTTCAGACGATGAGTAAGGTGCCTTTAGGTCGTGGTTGTATACTCAGTGATGTCGCTGGAGTTGATGGACTCACTTATCTTCCAAGCCTTCCTCTGTTATCATTATTAGATGACTTTAAGCCATATTTATTGTAATAAGTTCTCTTTTGAGACATTTGATGTAATAAGTGTGTGATTGCTACTCTGTCATAAATCCTTCAAGTATTGTGTGTGTCAGCATTACTGATCCAGGGATGACACTGAAGCACAGAGATCATACCGTCTGAGGTCTGGTCGCTACATTAGTGATGTAAATTTTACATCAATTTTACATCCTCTATTGGAGATGCTATTAGAATCCCACTTGAGATTAACGATGTCTGTCTTATGCTGCTTCAGCCTTGACGTCTTGCGGCTCACGGGAGCTGCTCCAACGATAGAACGATCCATCACAGCAGAGCAGTGCCCTGGACGCCGTCTACAAATTCCTCAGATCTTCCTCCACACCTCCGACAGCCACCTCTGTCTCAACTTCTTCAGCGACCAACCCAATGACGCTGAGGTCGACACTGCTACGGCAAAGAGGTTGTACAATTGTCTCATCACGTATTACTCTACATTCATGTCGATCCATTAGGGCTATTGTGGTTCAACGGAAAAACATAGCAATATGAAATTTTCCTATGGAACTCTACTATTCAATTATTCATGCATTTTTTTGAAAGGAATGGAGCAAAACATCCACCTAGACCTACTTTTCAAAATCCTATGCATGAAAATAAGACCAAGTGCATTAGTGACAAAATAACATTCTAACTGTACACCCTTTCATATGGTTTCACTTTATTGATGTTCAAACTTGAGTTCTAAATTAGTTGTGGGGCACATATCGAGGCAGCAATGAATAGTATCTCTGTCTAATATCTGGTTCACGTAGGGTATGCCTATGTTGTTCATCTTGGGTGGGAAACAATTAGTAAAGCAATCATCATCTGTCTTTTTACTAAATTAAAGCAATCATCAGCCTGCTATCATTATTTTTGGATCCATCCACTGGTTGTTACCATCACTCTAGATTTCTGCATGCTCTCCTTACATAATCTCTCCATTTTTTGGTATGCATGTCAGATATTGTACACAGTCATGCTGAACATGTAGAGAAAAAGAGAAGAGTTTTCCTTGGCAATACAATGTCATGCAGACCCCCCATGGTGGGTTCAATGGCAAACCCCCCCTCTCCAGATTGTAATCCAAAGGAAGATATATGTTCTGAGGTGGATTTAGACGCAGCTGACCACTCCTATTTACCCCCAAGGTGTTTGCTCTACCTTGGTATGATGATGTTAGTCATATCATGCATATGTTGCCTTGTAGAGCCTACTTTTGACATCATGTATGCCATATGCTTAGTTTAGACATGTTCTATAATGCAACCTATTTAGTTTCTATATCATATATGGTAATTATGCAGTCTCATGTATTTTAGCCAGCCATAATATATGTGAAATGTGCAATGCCATCCTGTTTAACTAGGCATCATATATTTGAATGATATCTTGCCCATCCTTTTCTTCATTACATTTCCATTTGTCGACAATGTTTGTACATTAAACTACTCTTCCCGTGAATCATCCATTTGGATTGGAGATGGAAAAATCTGGAGTGAAAACAAGGCCTTCAGAGCACACAATGCTACCTGTCGAAGCAGATCTCTTGTTGGGTCCTGATAGCTCCAGAGATGGATTCAGAGACAGATGATCAGTCCTATTCCCCCACCGAGGTGTATGCTCTAACTTCGCATGGTTATACTGCTCATATCATGCATATGGTGTCTTGCATTTGCATAGTTTAGACTTCATATACACAATATTCAACACCATGTTATTAGTTCAGACATCATATCAAATGCCCTCTATTCAACATATAAATCACATATGTGAATTAAATCATGCAATCCTGATTACTTAGATAACATGTATGTGAATTATGTCATGCGAACCTATTTTGTTATTCATCATATCTTTGAATTATGTTATGCTATGCTATCCAATTTAGATAGACATCATATATGTGAAATTATGTCATGCTATCCGTTTTAGTTAAACAATATACATGTCAACTATTTCATGCCCTCTTTTTTCCACACTGTCTATTGCATCTGTCTCTCATTCAATGTCTATACATTCAATTATGTTTCCTGTTTACCAGCCATTTGAATTGGAGCGGGTGATGGCAGTATCTAGTGGAGTAAAAACACGATCTTCAAATAAAACAGTGCTACCTATTGGTGGAGATAGTACCCCGGTTGTACATGCACGAGAACCAGCCTTACCACACATAACCCAGACTCTCGCAGATTGTACCCCTACTGCGATGGTTAGAGAACCCGCTTCACTTAGTCTAACCCCAACCCCAGTAGATAGTAACCCAGTTCCTATTGACACATCACCATCTCCACCATAGAGCTCCCAAACAAGAGCAGTTAGTAAGGCAGCTCTAGTGCCCAAAGGGCCATTACTACAACGATGAACCTCAACTCCACCAGTTAGTACGCCTATTCCTATGGAGGAAGCACAACTAGCCAATCGTAGTTTAGCATCTATCGTATTTGATGTTGTTAAATCCTATGTGCGTATCTTCCCATCTTGGAAATATTATACTGAACATGAAGGAAAATGCTAGTTGCAGGTGTTTGTCTAGGAGTTATGTGTAAGTAATGTTATTCATGGCAATTACTTTGCTTTGTCCCATACATTCTACCTCCATGATGGTTATAATACAGCCAATTTTCCCATTTTTCACTATATTGAAGGACCGATTTCGAAACTTAGGATGAGGTAGCCTATGCTATCTTCAAGAATGCTTGGTGGCAGTATCGGAATTACCTGAAGAAAAAGTACTTCACTGGCAAAGAAACTCATCAAATTCCCTTACGTTCTCCTGAGACACATTTACTGGACGATGACTAGGAACGCCTTGTTCTGTACTGGTACCGAACCAAGAATGAGGTAAGGTCTATGAGCTCATTTTTTAAGTATTGTATTCTTGTGTCTTACTATACTTTATTCATGTAGAACAAGTGCTTAAACCTGAAGAACAACTGTTCTAATTTAAGATTCCATTTGCTCTTGCATCACTGTATTTACTCATACAAACTTATTTTAAAATTGAAGGATCCAATCGAAACTCCAATGGCACAGCAGGTATGTTCACGCATGTTTCTTTAACAGGTTTGCTCTTATCAATAGCTCTGTTGATTTCAATTTCAATTGTGTATACAGTTGACTTGTCATATCATGCACATTACTAGCATCACAACGGAGCCAATAGTGTTGTTGTACATGTAGACCCGCCGTACCCATCTGAAATCTTGTTGTGTTGTGTAGTTTCCCATGCTTTGTATTATTTCACTGCTGCTTTGTCTTGAACTGATATGATTTAAACCGTGTCTCTATTTTGATTTGGCAAGACAATGCAATGACCATAGGACATAGATATATGTTCGTTTGATGCTTTTATTATGTACTAGTACTTGGCAATAGAAGAATTAGTAGTTTAATCCTGTCCACCTTACCAATGAACTGGTTCACCGAAATGAGTTTCATATACTAGTACATGCTAAACCTGTTATGTGTCTTGTCGTGGAATTGTCACAGCAGATGTCCTAGTGAAAGGACTTAGTCGTGGAGCCATCACAACTAGGAAGCTTAAAGGGGTTAATCGGGACAAAGGACACAAGAGGTTTATACTGGTTCGGCCCCTTGCGTTGAAGGTAAAGCCTAGTCCAGTTGATGTGGTATTGCTAGGTTTTGATGACCAAGGAGCGAAATACGCTAGCCTGGCTCTCGATCGGTTGTTTTTCTGCCCTAAGCCGCCGCCGGGTCGTCCCCTTATATACACGGGTTGACGCCTTGCGGCCTACAGAGTCCCGGCCGGCTCATACAACGTGTCCATCTCGGTGACATCTTTTTCATGCCTTACTTTACAAGTCTTAGTCATACGTGGCGGTTTACACTTACGGGCCTTGAGCCGCCTCTGGGCTTGGGCCTACTACAAGCCCTATCATAAACCGTCATATTTTATACTCTTCGGGCTTCCTTTAAGTAACCCGCCATTGTGATTGACCCGGCCCCTCCTGGGCGGGTCATACCTGGTAGTCATATCCCCAACATTAGGCCCCAGTTTGATTTGAACTTTGTTCTTGTCAATCTCCAACACTTAGAAAAAATCCATCTATTACTGTTGCGAAAGCCTTGTAACCCGCCATGACGTCATCTCTGGATTTTTTGGCAACTCGCCACCACGTCATCTTTTAATGGATCTTTATCTTTAATGCCTTTTCGAAAATCGAGGCACCTGGGTAGCTGGATAACCATGTTTCGATCTCCTCGTTTTTTGCGCTCACTTATCAATCCTTCCTTATAAATAGCCGCGACCGGTCTTCTTCTCATTCTCCCCCTTTTCCATCGTCTTCTTCCTCTCGCAACTTCCAATGCTCGAACTCCACCGCCGCCGCCGCGCTCACCGTCATCCTCAACTTTGGCCGCTGCATCAACCTGAGTCTGTCCAGAGAATGGTGGTGATCCTCCGCAGTAGATCTGCGTCCGTAAGTTCTTGCTTTCCCACACCTTAGATCTGCATTAGGGTTCGCGAGTTCTTTCTGTGTTCTTTGCTGTTCATTGCGGATTCCTTGTAGTTTCTCCATCGCATCCTCCTTTGATCTAAAATAAGTATGGAACTCATGCGGTAGTTGTTTTGCATCCATTTTAGATGCTAGCAGACCCCTCTTTCTTGTACAAAGGCCTCCTTAGAACTAATGAACTGCTCTGTGCTGGTTTTTTAGGTCTAGATTTATTTTTCTTTTTTGAACCATCTTCATCTAAAATAATAGCAACAACTTGTGAAACTTGTTTATCTTAGTACTTAGCCAATTCTGTCTCAAGCAACCTTCGAATATCTTTAGTCTTGGCGGCTTATCATGCCGGCTCATTTTTCCTTTATATATCATTAGCCCTTACTTAAGCCACCATCACTCATCTGTACTATAATCATTAACTTGTAACTCCACCAATTAATTTGAACTGGCAAATTGCTTTCTTTTCAGCTTGTCCTTTTTCATTATGCTGTCAAAGATGCCAACAGTCTGCAACTGGGTCCCTTCCACAGTCACTGATGACACTTTGAAGGATTTTGTCACCATCAGATATTTTCCAGAGAAAAACATTATGTCCTATCGTGCCCCTCACCCGGACGAAGAACGACCTCAGCCCAAAGATGGTGAAGTCATTATCTTTACTGATCATATGAACCGGGGTTTTTCACCACTCGGCTCAAAATTCTTCAGAGATGTTCTACATTTTTTCAAGCTTCATCCTCAAGATCTTGGACCCATCTCCATATCCAACATCTGCAATTTTCAAGTTCTCTGTGAGGTTTATCTTCAAGAAAAACCTACCGTTGAACTCTTCAGGGAGTATTTCTATCTGAACCGCCTGAATGAATGCACCAACGGCCCTAGCTTGGAACTTGGTGGAATTTCGATTCAGCGCCATGCTGCCTTTCCCTTAGTAGTCTTACCAAGCCATCCCAAGGATTGGAACCAAACTTGGTTTTATTACAAAGACATGTCACCAGCTGATGAAAAACCAATGTCGGGTTATTGCGTGGACCGTCTTCACTCTAAGTTTGTGCTCCCTGACAAGCTGACTGCCGCTGAACGTAAGAAGCTCATTCCATCCATCAAAAGGATTCAAGCCTTGTTGGGAAACAGCCTAACTGGAGTTGACTTGATCCATTGTTGGATTGCATGGTGGGTCATCCCTCTGATACGCCGATACAACTTGATGTATAAATATGGTGGAGGCCCAGATGACCCTCTACGTCATAGTTCTGTACAACTGACTGAAGAGGCCATTGTTGAAATGTCAACCACCCTCGTAAACAGTAAATACGAGGACTGCAGTAAAGTTGGATTAAATCCGTTTTGCAAGCTTAACCCGGCAGTAGAGGTAAGTCCCCTTGACTCCCTTTTTTCTTTAGTAGTAAAGTACTTGTCAGACTTTAACCTGTTATCTGCCTACAGGCCAAATCTGACTTTTGGAAGGCCAAATATGATCATGAAGCTGCCAAGAAGGCTAAAGCCGCCGCCATAGCTGCCAAGAAGACAACCCGAAAATCCAAGAAGAAAAGAATTGCTTCTGATATGTTCAAGATGGATGATGTTTCTGAGTCAGAGGTAGCCCTTGACTCTCTTGGCCTGCTTTTTAACAACCTTATTGACACTGACTATTGCCAGGATGACACGAGGGCCAGCCAGGCAGTAGAAGAAGAGGTAACTATTTCCTCTAACTCAGCCCCTTTGCCAAGACAGAAACCTCGACTGGTAACCCGGAAAGTAAGGTTTTCACACCCTTTGGCTTATTTGGATGCTCATTTTCTTTTGAAAAAACAGCAACATGAGAGCCGCCGTCAGGCCCGGACCAGTGACGACAATGAACTACCCTCCAGCTTACCAAAAACTCCTTGAAAACGCCAGAATGAGGTTTCTTTCACCTTTGTCTCTTGCTTTTATCAATGAATCTATTTCCTTACTCTCTTAACTATAATTTTACTATTGCAGGAGGTTTCTCGCTCTTCTGGCGATTCTTCACAAACTCAATTTCCGGCTTTCAAGACTGCCCCTGGGTAAAGAAAATTATCTTTCTTTTGAATCTTTAAGTCTGCATCATTATACTAACACATGAAATCCTTCTTAGCGGTCAACAAAGCCTAAGAAAGCCAGGGTGGCTAATCCGGCGGAAGACCCAAAAGACCCTGCTCCTGAACCGGCAATACCAACTCCTGCTCCTGAACAATCTGAAGCACCAGAAGACCCTGCTGTCAACATTCAATCCGACCTTCCTGAGCCATCAGCTAATGAGACCATTCTCAATCCATCCACCGTCGGGACATCCAGCTCAGCTAACCCGCCGGTGCCTTATGACAATGACGTCCTAATCACTGGTAGTAGATTCGTTGAGCCAGGCAATCCAACTATACTGGCCAGGCACTCTGCCAAACAATAGGCTTTGGAAAGGCATAAAGTGTGGTTTGACGTCTCTCACTATGCTCACCTGAATGTTAATGACGTGCTGTCTGGATACCTTAGTCATGTGCATTCCAGCCGTGACTCTGAAATTGAGATGGTCAAGCAGCTGCAACTGAAATATGAGGCATGTTCTCCGGCTGTCACTAGTTTACATATGCTCTGCCAACCCCCAAGTCTCCGGATTATGATGATCCTGAATGATCTGTAGACTTGTGATATAGGTTGATGCCTTGTCTTAGATTTTCCCTATGTCCAGTGGATTAGCATAAATTTCACTTGTAGTCCCCAAGGGCCGGCTTAATTTATCATGAATGAGCCGGTACTTGACTTCATAACTATCTTGAATCGGTCCAAACAAATAGTGTGATCCGGCTCAAGATGAAAAAACTTTCTTAATATCATGCATTAGCCCCCCAAGTGCCAAGCATTGTTACATGTAAATAACTTGGGACTTTAATCATAGAAGAGCCATTTTGCATTTAAAAAATTGCTTTGGCAGACATTAGCCCCCAAGTGTCGAGTGGTGTTGCGTTGCAAAGCACTTGGGAATTTAATCATTATGACCTTTATTGAAATAAATTTTTAACACACCTATGCATGTCTGTAGACCGCCATAACTGAGTTGGGTTCTCAACTGACTAATGCAAAGACCCTGCTGGCGAATCAAGAGACTGAGATAAAGAATGCTGACTCCAAACTCCAGTTGAGCCTCTCTGAAGCTGAAAAACTGACGACCAGTTTTGATTCGGAGAAAAAATCTTGGGCCGATGAGAAAACCTTGATGATACAGAGTGTTGAGATAGCAGAGGCAGCTCTCAAGGAGGTTACCACGGAGCTCACCGGCTTAAAAAACTGTGTGTCTCAGATGGTCTCCGCAATCCTTGGTGAGTCATTTGTATTATTTACTTAAACTCTATTTTTGCCACAAATATAAGCCGCCTGCTTAACCTTTTTAAAATACTCATAGGTCCACGGAGCAGCAATCTGAGCCAAAAGAGCGTGACAAAACTCAAGGCGGTTTACACCCTGGTGGAGTAGCTGTATACTGGGGCTCAACGGGCGCCTGCTATTATCTCCCCAGCCAACCAAGGACCAAACCTCTTGAGTGATGTTTTGAAGAAGTTATCTATCTTACCCGCCAGATTCCAAGAGGTCAAGCGGTCTTGTGCAAGAGCCGGAGCCCTAACTGCTCTAAGCCGCTCCAAAGCCTGGGTGCCGGAACTAGACCCGGTGGACGTAGCCAAGGGGTATCCCCCCTTGAAGGAAGACGGGACTCCATTCGATCAAGATGATTTTGTTGCTTGTGTGAGGGGAGTTCGTCCTCAGGCTGCCATTCTTGGCGACGAGACCAACATTGATAAGTATCAGCCGAGTTTTGACGTTGATAATAAAAAGATGGCGACTCCTTTGTATAAAGTGACAAATCTCATCCCGTCGGTTCGCCAACACACCTTTGCCCCAGAAATTGACCCGGCTGGTCTAATTGATGATGAATCTAAGTTCGTTGCTCTTCATGGTTTTGACTGGTCCAAGCCTAGCTTCCAACCAGTGGAGGGAGATGATCCGGGGAGGGAGGAGTCATAACCGTCCAAATAATCAGGCCAAGACTTAATGAACCAGCCTTAGCTTAACATCTTCTTAAGAGAAAAACAATTTTAACCTTTTGGGCTCCCAACGCCTTGTAATAGGCTAGCTTGAAACTGCATGCTCTGCCTATGCCGTTGTGCATATCATACTGTGTACGACTATTTCTATCCATCATGTCAATATATGCTTCATATCCTTTATCACATCTGTAGTGTTTGAATCTGTTCTTGTATGTAAAAGATGAAAAATTGTCCTGGCGGTTTGTCGCTGGACGGGTCAAAACTCCCAATGCATAACTATGAAATTACCATAACGGAATAATCAAGGCTAGATGTAAAGATAAATAAGGTTGGAAAGCCTTTGATTAAAGAAAACACAGATAATTCTGTTTATGAATGACAATATCGTACCTGTGTTCTTTGATTCTGGACTGCCGGTTTATGTGACCCGGACAGTAAGGGTGACAACTCAATCTTTTTAGAAGTCAATACCTCCATATGCCTGATGAATTTTATACCTTGGCAACTCATTGTCAAATAACCGAGCTGGTTTAAATTGAAACCATATTTACAGTTAGATTCCAAACAACAAAAACCAGTACAACAAAAGAGCCTCTTTCAAACAATGTAAATCAACCATCAAGAAAAATTTGGAGGCTTCTGATTCGAATACGATCAGTAAACCGGACCAAAGGGGTTAAGCTAGGATTCGAATACGATCATGTAGCCCCCGGTGGCTTTGGCGTTGCGCCGATCAAGAGGGTACCGACAGCTATGTTCTCTTTGGTTCGAATACGACCTATGTTTGAACAGGAAGCCCCCAAATGACCTTGAGAGGTTTTTAACGACCCTGGTTCGAATACGATCCAAGTCGGACCCAAAAGGGGTTAAGCTATGATTCGGATACGATCAAGAAGCCCCCTACTGAGTTTGGCTTTGTGCCGATCAAGAGGGTTACGACAGCTATGTTCTCTTTGGTTCGAATACGACCTATGTTTGAATAGGAAGCCCATGGTGACCATAAGGTTTTAACGGCTAGATTCGAATACGACCATGAGCCGGACCGAGAGGGTTAAGCTAGATTCGAATACGATCAGCCGCCAACTGGTCGTTTAATAATTAAAATAATAAAGATATGTGATCATTGAAGATGAAAAGCACAGAGATCCTGCTTTATTACTTATCATAATATATACAACGTCAAAGCATGTACATTATGAGAGTCGGTGGCTCAAGTGTAGTAAGGCCGAAGATGAGAAATATTCCACGGCCAGCGGGTCTCCTCTTGCGATTTATGTGAGTCTTTGTGCTCTCAAACATCGATAAGGTAATATGACCCGTTGTTTAAGTTCTTGCTGACCACAAAGGGTCCTTCCCAAGGTGGGGATAGCTTGTCCGCATCAGACTGATCCTGGATGAGCCGGAGCACCAGGTCACCTTCTTGAAAGGTTCTGGACTTAACCTGGCGGCTGTGATAATGGCGTAGGTCCTATTGGTAAATTTCTTATCGGGTCGCTGCCAAGTCTCGCTCCTCATCTAATAAGTCAAGTGCATCCTGTCGGGCTTGCTCGTTATCAGCTTCAACATGAGCCGCCACGGGGGGTGAATCATGACAGATGTCACTAGGTAGGACTGCTTCTGCTCCATAAACCATGAAGAAAGGTGTATAACCTGTAGACCTGTTAGGGGTAGTGTTGATGCTCCATAGCACTGAGGGTAACTCCTCCACCCAACAACCTGGCGTCCGTTGTAAAGGAACCATAAGCCGGGTCTTGAGACCTTTTAAGATTTCCTGATTTGCTGTCTCAGCTTGACCATTAGATTGGGGGTAAGCCACTGACGAAACATCAAGCCGGATATGCTCACGTTGACAAAATTTCTCCATGGCACCTTTGAACAGATTAGTACCATTGTCAGTTATAATGCTGTGTGGAAAGCCAAAACGAAATATCACCTTTTTCACGAACTGAACCGCTATGGCTGCATCACATTTACTAACCGGCTCTACCTCAACCCATTTTGTGAATTTGTCAACGGCCACCAAAAGATGTGTCTTTTTATCTTTGGATCTTTTGAAAGGTCCAACCATATCGAGCCCCCAAACTACAAACGGCTAAGTGATTGGAATCATCCGCAATTCTTGAGCCAGCACGTGCGCTCGTCGTGCAAATTTTTGACACCCATCGCACCTACTGACTGGATCCTCCGCATCGGCGTGAGCCGTTAGCCAGTAAAAACCATGACGAAAAGATTTGGCCACAAGAGACTTTGACCGGCATGATGGCCACAATCCCTTTCATGGATCTCACGAAGAATTTCTTGACCTTCTTCATGAGAGACACAATGTTGAAACACTCTGGTGACACTGTGATGATACAACTCACCATTGGAAATTGTCATTGACTTAGACCGCCGGGTTATCTGTCTAGCAAGGGTCTCATCCTCCGGCAACTCACCCTGGGTCATATAAGCCAAATATGGCACTGTCCAATCTGGAATGACATGAAGAGCCGCCACCAATTGTGCTTCTAGGTCTGGAACAGCCAAGTCCTCCTCTGTAGGCAACTTGACAGAAGGGTTATGCAGAACGTCTCAAAAAGTGTTAGGCGGCACCGGCTTACGCTGAGATCCCAACCGGCTTAAAGCATCAGCCACTTCATTCTTTCTGCGGTTAATGTGCTCCACCTGATAACCCTTGAAGTGTCCAGCAATAGCGTCAACCTCACGGAGATAAGCCGCCATGAGAGGGTCCTTGGAATCCCACTTGCCTGATACTTGCTGTGCCACCAAATCTGAATCACCAAGGCACCGTACCTGACTTAAACTCATTTCTCTAGCCATTCGAAGACCATGGAGTAAGGCCTCATACTCAGCTGCGTTGTTAGTACAAGGAAACATCAATCGCGACACATAACAAAAAATTTCACCTCGAGGAGAAGTTAAAACAACTCCAGCCCCCGAGCCTTCCAATTGTCTGGACCCATCAAAATGAATCGTCCAATATGTGTTGTCTGGCTTCTCTTCAGGTATCTGCAACTCCGTCCAATCGTTAATGAAATCCACCAGTGCTTGAGATTTGATGGCAGTACGTGGCACATACTTTAAACCATGAGACCCAAGTTCAATGGCCCACTTGGCGACTCGTCCTGTGGCTTCTTTATTTTGAATAATATCTCCTAAAGGAGCAGAGCTAACCACAGTGATAGGATGACCTTGAAAGTAATGCTTAAGCTTCCGGCTTGCCATGAACACCCCATAACAAGCTTCTGCCAATGTGGATATCTCTGTTTGGACTCAATGAGTACCTCACTGACATAATAAACCGGCCGTTGAACCGAATGTTCCTTGCCAGCGTCCTTGCACTTGACAACAATGGCCACACTGACAGCACGTGTCTTAGCAGCCACGTATAACAACAGTGGCTCCTTCTCAACAGGAGCAGCAAGAACCGGCGGCTCGACGAGCTGTTTTTTCAGATCTTCAAAGGCAGAGTTAGTAGCATCACTCCAGACAAAATTATCCGTCTTCTTCATCATTTGATACAACGGCATAGCCTTCTCACCTAACCGGCTTATGAACCGGCTTAAAGCTGCGACACGACCCGCCAGTCGTTGAACGTCATTGATGCACGCCGGCTTAGCCAAAGACGTATTCTCCTTAATTTTCTCTAGATTAGCCTCAATGCCTCTGTTAGACACCAAAAAACCCAAAAGCTTGCCAGCTAGGACTCCAAAAATGCACTTGGCCTGGTTAAGCATCATTTTGTAGACCCAGAGATTATCAAAGGTTTCCTTCAGATCATCTACCAGAGTTTCCTTTTCTCTGGATTTCACCAGTATATCATCCACATAAGCATGAACGTTATGCCCAATATGATTATGAAGACAGTTCTGCACACACCACTGATAAGTCGCCTGGGCACTCTTAAGCCCAAAAGGCATAAGCACATAGCAGAAGGCTCCAAACGGAGTAATGAAAGCCATCTTCTCTTGGTCCTTCACTGCCATCTTGATCTAATGATAGCCAGAATAAGCATCCAGAAAACTCAAACGCTCACAACCCGCCGTAGCATCAATGATTTGATCAACGAGGGAGAGCAAAAGGATCAGCCGGACAAGCCTTGTTTAAATCTGTGTAATCCACACACATACGCCAAGTGCCGTTATTTTTTAGCACAAGCACCAGGTTAGCCAACCACTCTGGGTGAAAAAATTCAAGCAATAAACCCAGCTGCCAAGAGCCGAGCCACCTCTTCTCCAATAGCCTTGCGCCTTTCCTCGTTGAACCATCGAAGAAACTGCCTGACCGGCTTAAACTTGGGATCGATATTGAGAGTGTGCTTAGTGAGTTCTCTCGGTACACCCAGCATGTCAGAAGGCTTCCATGCAAAGATGTCCCGGTTCTCATGGATGAACTTGATGAGCGTGCTTTCCTATTTGGGATCCAAGTTAGCACTGATAATGAATTCTTTGGATGAGTCGCCAGGCACAAAATCAACCATCTTGGTATCGTCAGCTGACTTAAACTTCAATGCCGGCTCATTCTCCGTGGTTGGCTTTTTCAAAGATGTCATGTCCGCCGGGTCGACATTATCCTTGTAAAACTTTAACTCCCTATCACACAAACAGATTCGGCATAAGCAGCATCACCTTCTTCACATTCGAAAGCTATCTTCCGACTTCCATGCACTATGATAGTGCCCTTATAACCCGGCATCTTGAGCTGCAGATAAACATAACACGGTCGTGCCATGAATTTTGCATAAGCCGGCCATCCAAACATGGCGTGATATGGGCTTTTGATTTTGACCACTTCAAAAGTTAACTTCTCCGCCCTAGAATCATGCTCATCTCCAAAGGCTACTTCCAGCTCAATCTTACCAACTGGATATGCCGACTTGCCAGGCAGTACTCCATGGAAAATGGTGTTGGATGTCTTAAGACTTTTGTCAGTCAACCCCATGCGATAGAACGTCTCATAATAGAGGATGTTGATGCTACTGCCTCTGTCCATGAGTACTTTAGTGAATTTATATCCACCAACCTGAGGGGCCACGACCAAGGCCAGGTGACCTGGATTATCAACCCGGGGAGGGTGATCTTCCCTACTCCACAAAATAGGCTGCTCAGACCATCTCAAATAACGTGGAACCGCCGGCTCAATAGTGTTCATAGCTCTCTTATGAAGTTTCTGGTCCCTTTTGCATAAACTGGTGGTGAATACGTGATACTGCCCACTGCTTAGCTGCTTTGGGTTACTCTGATACCCGGATTGCTGCTGCTGACTACCTTGGCCAGATTGCTGATTATAGCCGCCTTGATTGCCTTGAGGGCCCTGGCCATGAAAACCGCCACCGCCACCGCCTGAGCCGCCGCCCGGGCCATGAAAGCTGCCACCGCCTGAGCCGTTTCCAGGTCCATGATTATCGTCGAACATGTTAGAATTCTTGAAAGCCTTCATGATCGTACAATCTTTCCATAGATGGGTGGTCGGCTTCTCCCGGGTGTCGTGTCTTGGACAGGGTTCATTTAGCAACTACTCGAGGGTGGGACCTGACCTTCCTGAATGAGGAGGTGGCCTCCCCTTACGCCGTTGATTGTTGCCCTGTATGTTGGTGTTAGCCAAAAACTCCAGACTACCATCAGCCTTACGTTTATTATTACCTCCTTGATTTACCGGGTTATGTTGATGAGCTTTGCTATTGCCGTTCTTCTTTCCCTTCCTTGTCTTCTCTTCGTCAGATGCGGGATCCTTGGTACTATCAGAATCGGCATATTTGACCAGAGCCGCCATCAGCTAGCCCATGTCATTGCAATCACGCTTGAGCCGCCCCAACTTCTGTTTCAGAGGTTCAAAACGGCAATTTTTCTCCAACATTAAGACCGCGGAGCCGACATCCATCTTATCAGATGAATGTATTATTTCCTTCACCCGGCGCACCCAATGGGTCATGGATTCACCTTCCTCTTGCTTGCAATTAGTCAAGTTCGCAATCGACATGGGTTGCTTGCATGTATCTTTGAAGTTCTGAATAAACCGGGCTTTTAACTCTGCCCATCAGCTGATGGAATTGGGTGGCAACCCCTTCAACCAAGTGCGAGCTATTCCATCCAACATCATGGTGAAGTACTTGTCCATCGCTGCGTCACTGACCTCCAATAACTCCATGGCCATCTTGTAACTTTCAATCCATGCCCCGGGTTGTAGGTCAGCTGTGTAATTAGGCACCTTACGAGGCCCCTTAAAATCCTTTGGCAAGCGCATGCTCATTACGCAGAGCCATCACCAAGCAAGGGACACCTCCAGTCCTCGTGGTCACACCTGCTTCAATAGAGGTCGTTAGATAAACTGGAAAAGCTTGGTGAGCTACCTTCTCAGCTGCCTGTTGAACCGCCTGCTCGGCCTCTTGGCGAATCCTCTCCTGGTCAGCCAAGTTAAGAGCTCCATCACGCGCTGGGTCATGCCTGCGCGGCTGGTTACGGCGCTGGGCATTGCTTGACACGGCCGCTGAATCCATATTCCTGCTATAGCTTGGGCTCCGGCTAGGGCGAGGGGTTGAATGAATTCTATCTCGACTATAAGAATATGACTCCTGCTGTGCCAGAACCGTCTGAAGAAGTTCTCTTACCCTTCGCGTTTCGACCGCCGTTGGAGAGTCGCCTTCGATGGGGAGAGCCACCAAACGTGCCGATGCAGTGATCAGATTCTCCATAGGGCTAGGAAAATGACCCGGTGGTGTCAGTGTATAACGAGGCTGAGCAGTATTCACACGAGGGGGTTCCATAGCCCGCGGCTGACCCGGCGCCCCAGCCCCGAGTGTTGTAATCCGGTTTGCCTCCGGTGGGTTACTGTGACCGACTCTGTGTGTGTGGAAGAGGTTCCTAGGATCGTAAGTCAGGGGCAGACGTGATTGAGTCTTCTGGTGCCTTCTCCTCATGACCTCGTTTGATGCATTCAGATTCATCGAGAGCTGAAAAGCCTCTGATTGAAGCTGCTAAGCCCGAGCGTCCAAAGCCGCCCACTCTACAGCCATCCTGACGTCCTCCGCTGCCAAGTTTTCCTTGTCTTGAGCTACCTCCCCACGTAACCATGCCACCTCTCATCATGTTGAGCCTTATCTTCTGGTTCAACCACGGCGGTCAACAGGGCCGTCATCCTATCCATGAGATCCATCAGCACCTGAGCCGGCGGGCACGCGGGGTCTCCTGACCCTACCGCTGCCGTCCCAGTGGTTATTGCTGCCGCAGCCATAGAGTTTTGAGCGGGCTGCGTACCAGTCATGAAGATCCTCGCTCTGTTCGGCGGCTCAAAGCGGTCCGGAATACTGCTGCCATTGGAACAGCCCCCAAGCCCGCCATCTTGTAGTTGATACAATGAATCCATCTCGCTTGTGGACGAATCACCATCAGAATAGATGGCCATCTCAACGCCATCCACAGATCCTTCAGAGAACTCCCCTCCATGGATGCAACCCACGAAGGCACGGCTCACAGCGGGCTGAGTCCGGGCGGGTCTCGCACGCTAAGCCGTCTCGATGAGGTCGGTGCAGATGTCCGGCTCAGGGCCCGGCTCGCCGATCCGGCCGATGAAGACGTGGATTCCGCTGAAGGGACCCAGTACCCGTACTCAATTGAGCCGGTGTCGGGGCCCCAGCCTTCATAGACGATGTAGATCTTTCCGCGACGACTATTGGTCATCCGGCTCACAACGTATCCCTTGAGCCCTTCGAAGTTTCCCTTCAAGAACTTCAGAGGGATGACCCGCCATCCAATCCAACAACGGATCAAGTCAACTCTAGTTAGGCCGTTTCCCAACAAGGCTTGAATCCTTTTGATGGATGGAATGAGCTTCTTACGTTAAGCGTCAGTCAGCTTGTCAGGGAGCACAAACTTAGAGTGAAGTCGGTCCACGCGATAACTCGGCATTGGTTTTTCATGAGCTGGCGACGTGTCTTTGCAATAGAACCAAGTTTGGTTCCAATCCTTGGGATGGCTTGGTAAGACTACTAAGGGAAAGACAACACCCTATCGGCGCTGAATCAAAATTCCACCAAGTTCCAAGCTAGGGCCGTTGGTGCATTCATTCTGGCGGTTCAGATAGAAATACTCTCTGAAGAGTTCAACGGTGGTTCTTCTTGAAGACATACCTCACAGAGAACTTGAAAATTGCAGATGTTGGATATGGAGTTGGATCTAAGATCTTGAGGATGAAGCTTCAAAAAATGTAGAACATCTCTGAAGAATTTTGAGCCGGGTGGTGAAAACCCCCGGTTCATATGATTAGTAAAGATAATGACTTCACCATATTTGGGCTGAGGTCGTTCTTCGTCCAGGTCAGGGGCACGATAGGACATAATGTTTTTCTCTGGCAAATATCCAATGGTGACAAAATCCTTCAACGTGTCATTAGTGACTGTGGAAGGGACCCAGTTGCAGACTGTTGGCGTCTTTGACGGCATAATCAAAAAGGAAAAGATGAAAAGAAAGCAATTTGCCAGTTCAAATTAATTGGTGGAGTTATAGGTTAATGATTATAGTACAGATGAGTAATGGCGGCTTAAGTATGGGCTAATGATATATAAAGGAAAAATGAGTCGGCATGATAAGCCGCCAAGACTAAAGATATTCGAAGGTTGCCCGAGACAGAATTGGCTAAGTACTGAGATAAACAATTTTCACAAGTTGTTGCTATTATTTTGGATCAAGATGGTTCAAAAAAGAAAAATAAATCTAGACCTAAAAAACCAGCACAGAGGAGTTCATTAGTTCTGAGGAGGCCTTTGTACAAGAAAGAGGGATCTGCTAGCATCTGAAATGGATGCAAAACAACTACCGCATGAGTTCCATACTTATTTTAGATCAAAGGAGGATGCGATGGAGAAACTACAAGGAATCCACAATGAACAGCGAAGAACACAGAAAGAACTCGCAAACCCTAATGCAGATCTAAGGTGTACTGCGGACGCAGATCTACTGCGGAGGATCACCGCCGTTCTCTGGACAGACTCAGGTTGATGCAACGGCCAAAGTTGAGGACGACGGTGAGCGCTGCGGTGGCGGCGGAGTTCGAGCGTTGGAAGTTGCAAGAGGAAGAAGACGATGGAAAAGGGGGAGAATGAGAAGAAGACCGGCTGTGGCTATTTATAAGGAAGGACTGATAAGTGAGCGCGAAAAACGAGGAGACCGAAACATGGTTATCCAGCTACCCAGGTGCCTTGATTTTTGGGAAGGCATTAAAGATAAAGATCTGCTAAAAGATGACATGGTGGCGGGTTAACGAAAAATCTAGAGATGACGTCATGGCGGGTTACAAGGCTTTCGCAGCAGTAATAGATGGAGTTTTTCTAAGGGTTGGAGATTGACAAGAACAAAGTTCAAATCAACCTGGGGCCTAATGTTGGGGATATGACTTCCAGGTATGACCTGCCCAGGAGGGGCCGGGTCAATCACAATGGCGGGTTACTTAAAGGAAGCCCGAAGAGTATACAAGATGACGGTTTATGATAAGGCTTGTAGTAGGCCCAAGCCCAGAGGCGGCTTAAGGCCCGTAAGTGTAAACCGCCATGTATGACTAAGACTTGTAAAGTAAGGCATGAAAAAGATGTCACTGAGCCGGACACATTGTATGAGCCGGCCGGGACTCTATAGGTCGTAGGGCGTCAACTCGTGTGTATAAGGGGACGACCCAGTGGCGTCTTAGGGCAGAAAAACAAATGATCGAGAGCCAGGCTAGTGTATTTTGCTCCTTGGTCATTGTTGGGGATATAACTATTTGAGTAAGCCGGCCAGGAGGGGCCGGGTTATGCAAATAGGACTCATCGTAAAGGAAGCCCAAGACCCAGTGTGAGGATGGCGGTTCATAGAGCTTAAGGCCCATAGAGACAAACCACCGTAATGGCATGACTTGTAACATAAGGTAGAGGTAACTAGTCACCGAGCCGGACACTGTGTATGAGCCGGCCGGGACTCTGTAGGCCGGAGGGCGTCAACCCGTGTATATAAGGGAACGACCCGCCAGCGGCTTAGGGCAAGAGACAACAAATCGAGAACCGTGCATAGCGTATCTCGCTCCCTGGTCATCGAAACCTCAAGCAATACCAACCCAACTAGACGTAGGCCTTCCTTCACCGCAAGGAGCTGAACTAGTATAAACCTCGCGTGTCCTTTGTCCCGATTAGCCCCTTTAAGTTTCCTAGTTGCGATGGCTCTATGATTAAGTCCTTGCAAGAGGACATCTGCCGTGAAAATTCCACGACAGTTGGCGCCCACCGTGGGGCCAGCGCACGGTGGATTTGAGTTCTTGAAGGGTAGCTTCGAAGGGCTCAGGGGATACACAGTCGGCCGGATGACCAAGAGTCGTCTCGGCAAGATCTACATCGACGACGAAGGCTGGGGCCCCGACGTCGGCTCAATTGAATACGGGCACCGGGTCCCCTTTGGCGGAATTCACGTCTTCATCGGCCGGATTGGTGAGCCGGGCCCTGAGCCGGACAGCTGCACCGACCTCGTCAAGACAGCTCAGCGTGCGAAACCCGCCCGAGCTCAACCCGTCTTGAAGCATGCCTTTGTGGGTTGCATCCACGGAGGTGAACTTTCTGAAGGATCTGAAGATGATGGTGAGCCGGCCGTCCTCTCTGACGGTGATTGGTCCGCCGGCTCAACAGATTCGCTGTATCAAGTTCAAGATGATGTGCTTGGGGGCTGTTCCAATGGCAGCACTATTTTGGACCCCTCAGAGTCGCCAAACTGGGCAGGAGTCTTCATGGCTGGTACTCAACCCGACCAAAATTCTACGGCTTCAGCAGTAATAACGTCCGGGTTAGGAGCAGCCGGGGCAGGAGGCCCTGTGCGCTCACCGGCTCAGGTACTGATGGATCTCATGGATAAACTTACGGCCTTGGTAACTGCTACAGTCGTCCCTGCGAACCAATCTGAGCATGAGGCGGAGGTGGCACAGGTTCGTGATGAGATCACCCAGGCCAAGGAAACCTTAGCAGCTGAAGATACTAGATTAGCCACAGAGCGGGCGGCTTTGGACGCACGGGCGCAGCAACTTCAGGCAGAGGCCTTTTAGCTCACGTTGAGCTTAAACGCATCTAATGAGGTAATGAGGAGGAGACATCAGAAAACTCAGTCCCGTTTACCTCAGATTGATGATCCTCGGAATCTCTTTGCTACACCCGGGGCCGGCCCAAGTAACCCTCCAGGTGCAAATCAGTTTATGGCATTCGGAGCGGGAGGCCCAGTCCAGGCTCCGGTGACGGCGCCTCTTCACGGCAATATGGCACCGCCCCATCACGTACCGATACCACAGGGTCACTTCTCCAACCCCATGGAGAACTTAATCGCAGCATCAGCATGTTTGGCGGCTCTCCCAGTAGATGGTGATGATCTGACAGCGGTGGAAACCCGTAGGATCAGGGAACTTGTCCAAACAGCCCTGGCTCAGCAAGAGACCTACTCCTACAGCCGAGACAGGATTCATTCAACTCCTCCGCCTTGGTTAGCTCCGCCTCGTCAAAACCGGAGCCCGACTTACAGTAGACACATGGAGTCAGAGGCCTTGTCAAGTAGCGCTCAGCGCCGGAACCAGCCCGGCGGGTATAACCCGGTTCAGGATCGGATAGGTCAGGAGGACGAGCGGGTAGGTCAGCTAGCGGCTCAGCTAGCAGCCCAACAGAACTCACCGGCTTATCCGACGACTTCTGTTGAGGCGGGTGTTGCTACTAGAACTGGAGGAGTTCCTTGTCTGGTACCGGCTCTACATAATGTACGTCTGCCCAAGGATTTTAAGGGACCTCGAAAGGTGCCGAATTATATGACCGATTTACAGCCTGGGGCATGGATTGAAAGTTACGAGATGGCCATGGAGCTGCTGGAGGTTAGCGATGAAGCGATGGCTAAATACTTCACCGTGATGTTGGACGGAACGGCTCGTTCTTGGTTAAAGGGTTTGCCACCCAATTCCATTAGTTCAGGGGCGGAGCTAAAGGCCCGTTTTATCCAGAACTTCAAGGACACTTGCAAGCAGTCTATGTCAATTGTGGACATGACAAATTGTAAGCAGGAGGAAGGTGAATCTACGACTCATTGGGTGCGCCCGGTCAAAGATATAATAAATTTGTCTGACAAGATGGATGCCGGTTCAGAAGTTCTCATGCTAGAGAAGAATTGCCGCTTTGAGCCTCTAAGACAGAAACTGGGGCGCCTGAAGCGTGATTGCAACGATATGGGGATGCTGATGGCGGCTTTAGTCAAGTATGCCGATTCTGATAGTACCAAGGATCCCGCGTCCGATGAGGAAAAGACAGGGAGGGGAAAGAAGAACGGTAATGGAAAGGGTCAGGGGCATAACCCGGCGAGTCAAGGAGGCAATAAGAGTAAAGCGGACGGTAACCCGGAATTTGTGGCCAATGCACAAGGTAACAATCAGAAGCGCAAAGGAAAGCCACCCCCTCGGTTTGGCAGGTTAGGTCCGTCTCTTGAGCAACTACTCAATGAGCCCTGCCCGAAACACGGCACCCGGGAACGACCAGCGACTCATTTATGGAAGGATTGCGCAATCATGAAGGCTTTCAAGAATTCTAATACGTTCGATGGAAATCAAGGCCCAGGCGGCGGCTTAGGAGCTGGCGGCTTTCATGGCCCGGGTGGCGGTTCAGGATCCGGTTTTCAGGGAAGCCAGGGTGTTTATAATCAACAACAGTCTGGTCAAGGAGGTCAGCAGCAGCAGCAGTCGGCTTATCAGAGCCATCCAAAACAGCTAAACAGTGGGCAGTATCACGTGTTCACCACAAGTTTTTGTAAACGTGATCAGAAAGTTCATAGGAGGGCGGTGAATTCTGTTGAGCCGGCAGTCCCTCATTACTTGAGGTGGTCGGAACAGCCTATTGTCTGGAGCAGGGAGGATCACCCTCCCCGGGTTGATAATCCGGGTCAACTGGCCCTGGTAGTGGCACCACAGGTTGGTGGTTATAAATTTACTAAGGTGCTCATGGATGGAGGTAGCAGCATCAACATCCTCTATTACGAGACCTTTCGGCGCATGGGCTTAACTGACAAGAATTTAAAGACTTACAAGACCGTCATCCATGGAGTGGTGCCTGGTAAGTCGGCGTATCCTGTGGGTAAAATCGAGCTAGAGGTGGCCTTTGGAGACGAGCATGATTCTAGGGCGGAGAAGTTAACTTTTGAAGTGGTCAAAATCAAGAGTCCATATCACGCTTTGTTCGGGCGGCCGGCTTATGCCAAGTTCATGGCGCGGCCATGTTATGTTTATTTATAGCTCAAGATGCCGGGTTACAAGGGTACCATCACTGTGCATGGAAGCCGAAAGGTGGCCCTGGAATGCGAGGAAGGCGATGCGGCTTATGCCAAGTCTGTCTGTGTAGCAGAGGAGCTCAAATTTTATCAAGATAACGTTGACCCGGCAGATATGATCTCCCTCAAGAAGCCAACTACGGAGCATGACCCGGCCATGAAGTTTAAATCGGCTGCAGAGACTAAGCTTGTTGATTTTACTCCGGGCGATTCATCTAAGCAATTCAGCATCAGCTCCAACTTGGATCGTAAATAGGAAAGCACGCTCATCGAGTTCATTCGTGAGAACCGGGACATCTTTGCATGGAAGCCTTCTGACATGTCGGGTGTACCGAGAGGACTCACTGAGCACACTCTTAATATTCATCCGAAGTATAAGCCGGTCAGGCAGTTTCTGCGACGATTCAATGAGGAACGACGAAAAGCTATAGGAGAAGAGGTCGCCCGGCTCTTGGCGGCTGGGTTCATTGTCGAAGTTTTTCACCCGGAGTGGTTGTCTAACCCGGTGCCCGTGCTCAAGAAAAACGGCACCTGGCAGATGTGTGTGGATTACACGGACTTAAATAAAGCTTGTCCGGCTGATCCTTTCGCTCTCCCCCGGATTGATCAAATCATTGATGCTATGGCGGGTTGTGCGCGTTTGAGCTTTTTGGATGCTTACTCTGGTTATCATCAGATCAAGATGGCAGTTAAGGACTAGGAGAAGACGGCTTTAATCACTCCGTTTGGAGCCTTCTGCTATGTGTCTATGCCTTTTGGGCTCAAGAGTGCCCAGGCGACTTATCAACGGTGTGTACAGAATTGTCTTCACAATCAGATTGGGCGCAATGTTCATGCTTATGTGGATGACATAGTGGTGAAATCCAGAGAGGCGGAAACCTTGATATCTGATCTCAGAGAAACCTTTCAGAATCTCTGGGTTTACAAAATGATGCTTAACCCGGAGAAGTGTGTATTTGGTGTGCCTGCAGGCAAGCTTTTGGGATTCTTGGTCTCAAATAGGGGCATCGAGGCTAATCCGGAGAAGATTAAGGCAATCACTTCTTTGGCTAAACCGGCATGTATCAATGATGTTCAGCGATTGGCGGGCCGTGTTGCCGCCTTAAGCCGGTTCATAAGCCGGTTAGGTGAGAAGGCCCTACTGCTGTACCAGCTGATGAAGAAGGCATACACCTTTGTCTAGAGTAATGCTGCTAATACTGCTTTTGAGGATTTGAAGAGGCAGTTATCCGAGCCACCAGTTCTTGCAGCTCCCATTGACAAAGAGCCTTTGCTGTTATATGTGGCTGCTAATTCACGAGCCGTCAGTGTGGCAACTGTGGTAGAGCGCAAGGAGGCTGGTAAGGAACATCCGGTTCAACGGCTGGTTTATTATGTCAGTGAGGTACTCATCGAGTCAAAACAAAGATATCCTCATTGGCAGAAACTTGTTTACGGGGTGTTCATGGCAAGCCGGAAGCTGAAGCAATACTTCCAAGGTCACCCTATCACTGTAGTGAGTTCTGCCCCCTTGGGAGACATTATTCAGAACAGAGAGGCTACAGGACGAGTCGCCAAGTGGGCCATCGAGCTCGGGCCTCATGGTCTGAAGTACGTACCACGCACTGCCATTAAGTCTCAAGCTTTGGTGGATTTCATCAATGACTGGACAGAGCTACAGGCACCTGAGGAGAAGCCCGATAGCACTTATTGGACTATTCACTTTGATGGGTCCAGACAGTTGGAAGGCTCGGGGGCTGGAGTCGTGTTAACTTCCCCTCGAGGTGAAAAATATTGTTATATGCTCCGGCTTATGTTTCCTTGTACTAACAATGCAGCTGAGTACGAGGCCCTACTCCATGGTCTCCGGATGGCCAAAGAGATGAACTTGTGCCGGGTAAGATGCTTGGGAGACTCAGACCTTGTGGCTCAACATGTGTCAGGCAAGTGGGACTCTAAAGATCCCCTTATGGTGGCTTACCATCGTGAAGTCGATGCTGTGGCTGGGCATTTCAAGGGTTATGCGGTGGAACACATTGATCGAAGGAAGAATGAGGCGGCTGATGCCTTAAGCCGGCTGGGGTCTCAGCGTAAGCCGGTGCCGCCTAACACCTTTCTTGATGTTTTGCATAATCCTTCTGTTAAGTTACCTACAGAGGAAGATCTGGCAATACCAGACCTGGAGGCACAGCTGGTGGTGGCTCTCCATGTTATCCCGGATTGGACAGTGCCTTATTTGGTTTACATGACCCGAGGAGAGTTGCCTGAAGATGAGACCTTGGCAAGACAAATCACCCAGCGGTCCAAGTCCATGACAATTGTCAATGGCGAGTTACATCACTGCAGCGTCACTGGAGCATTTCAACGTTGCTTGTCACCTGTAGAGGGTCAGGAGATCCTTCGTGAGATTCATGAAGGCGATTGTGGTCATCACGCCGGCTCAAAATCTCTTGTGGCCAAAGCTTTCCGTCATGGGTTTTATTGGCTGACGGCTCATGCGGATGTAGAAGACCTTGTCAGTAAATGTGACGGATGTCAAAAATTCTCACGACGAGCCCATGTTTGGCTCAAGAATTAAGGATGATTCCAATTACTTGGTCATTTGCAGTCTGGGGGCTTGATATGGTCGGGCCTTTCAAAAGGTCTAAGGATAAAAAGACGCACCTCTTGGTAGCTGTTGACAAGTTCACAAAGTGGGTGGAGGCGGAGCCAGTCAGTAAGTGTGATGCAGCCACGGCGGTCTAGTTTATGAAAAAAGTGATTTTTCGCTTTGGTTTTCCACACAGCATTATAACTGATAATGGCACTAACCTCTCCAAAGGAGCTATGGAAGAGTTCTGTCAACGAGAGCATATCCGGCTTGACGTTTCAGCTGTGGCTCACCCTCAATCCAATGGTCAAGTAGAACGAGCTAATCAAGAAATCTTGAGGGGTATCAAGCCCCGGCTCTTGGTCCCCTTGCAGCGGACGCCGGGTTGTTGGGTGGAGGAGTTACCTTCTGTACTTTGGAGCATCAATACTACACCTAACAGATCTACGGGTTACACGCCTTTATTTATGGTGTATGGAGCAGAGGCGGTCCTGCCAAGTGACATCCGTCATGACTCACCCCATGTGGCGGCTTATGTTGAAGAAGACAATGAAAAATCTCGGCAAGACGCACTTGACCTGGTAGATGAAGAGCGAGACTTGGCAATAGCCCGCTCGGCGATTTACCAGCAAGACCTGCGCCGCTACCACAACCGCCGGGTTAGGTCCAGAACCTTTTAGGAAGGCGACTTAGTGCTCTGACTCATCCAGGATCAATCTGACATGCACAAGCTATCCCCTCCTTGGGAAGGACCCTTTGTGGTCAGCAAGAATCTGAACAACGAATCATACTACCTTATCGACGTTCAGGAGCACAAAGACTCATGTAAGTCGGAGGAGGAGACCCGTCGGCCGTGGAATATCGCTCATCTTCAGCCTTATTATACTTGAGCCATCGGCTCTAATGTGTATATACTTATACTATGTATATTACAATAAAGCAGGACCTCTGTCCTTTTTTCCACTCCCAAAAAAAAGGTTTATGTGTTTTCTTTGTCAGGTGGTGGAGATAACCAAGGAGAAGCGGATCATATCTGAATCCGGCTTTCCTTTGGTCCGGCTTATGATCATATCTGAATCTAGCCGTGATCACTTGGGGGCTTCCTGTTCAAACATAGGTTGTATTCGAACCAAAGAGAACATAGCTGTCGATACCCACTTGATCGGCATACTGCCAAACCCGCTTGGGGGCTTCTTGATCATATTTGAATCATAGCTTAACCCCTTTGGGTCTGACATGGATCGTATTCGAATCAGCGTCATTAAACAACTCTTATGGTCACTTGGGGGCTTCCTGTTCAAACATAGGTCGTATTCGAACCAAAGAGAACATAGCTGTCGATACCCACTTGATCAGCATCGCCACAGCCACTGGGGGCTAACAGATCATATCCGAATCTTAGCTCAACCCCTTTGGAACGGTTCACTGATCGTATTCGAATCAGAAACCCTTGAATTTTGTTCATCATATTTTACAAGTATCAACATTGGATATCTTGCGACCCTCTTGAAAATACAATGGAACACATTGCAATCCTCCAGGATTAATATTGGTTACATGAGGTTGTTAAGTACCAGGTGAACTTTTATGTGCCAATTTTCAGGAGTTAAACTTACCCTCAGGGGTTGGCTTATGTAAGCCGGAAAAGCAGCTGTAAGCATGACAGGGCAATGCAAGACATTTCGGCAAAGGACATAACAGATTCATATAAACTACAAAGTGCATAGTAACGGTGGCTTATGCAAGTATTAAGGGCCATAAGCGTGCGCAAAGGCATAGCAAAACTCAAAGTATTTTCTACTCTATTACAAGACTCCCCGAGTCTGAATGATGCGGCATTGTTTTTCTACAATGACATAAGCAGGTGGCGCCTGGCAATCTACTCTTGGGGTTGACTTGAAGCCTCCGGGTTATCCTTCTCCGCCTCTCCACCGGCTGCTTTGTCCTGGAAGGATGATGAGGCCTAGTCAATGCCACTCAAAGCCTCAAACTCAACTTCATCATCTATTAAACCGGTTGGGTCGACTTCAGGGGCAAAGGTGTGCTTATGGATTGGAGGAATCAAGCTGACATTATCATAATGCGGCATGGGGATTCTTCAATTCTCCTTGTCATAACCCGGCTGACACTTGGTGAGGTCAGTGTCATTTCCAATTTGAGTGGCCACAGGGCGTATATCCCTCACGCAGGTGGTGAAATCCTTTTCCTCAAATGGAGTGCCATCCTCCTTTAAACTTGGATACCCAAGAGCGATGTCGGCCGGGTCTAGCTCTGGTAACCAGGCCTTGGCCCGACTCAAAGCGGCTATTGCTCCGGCTCTTGCAGATGCTCGTCTTAACTCTTGGATTCGCTGAGGTAGCACAGCAAGACGCTTCAGCACATCTTGCAGGAGATAGGGAACATAATTTGATAAATCCACAACGGCCAGAGCACGTTGTGGCCCGGTGTAGAGCTGTTCCACCAGAGTATAAACCGCCTTCAGCTTGATCACCATGTTCTGTTGGAGATTTGTGCTCCTGGGGCCTGCGTTATTAACCATAAGGTGAGCCGGTGGAAACAACTGAAATGGTCATTAAAGGAGTTTTGCGGTGTTTAAGGTTTAAGTAAGTCACTCACCAAAGATTGATGAGATCATTCGAGATATCTGGCGCTTTAAGCCGGATAGTTCGGCTGTTGCTTCCACAAGCGATGCCTCTGCTGTCTCGGCCCATGTCACCAGTGCAGCCTTTTCATCAGCACAGGTTTTCTTCTCCGACTCAAAGTTCTTCTTCAACTTCTCTTGTTCAGAGACGCTGAACTCAAACTTGGAGTTGGATTTCTGGATTTCAAGCTCTTGAGCTGCCGGGCGATTCTTCAGTTCAGTAATCTCTGACTCAAAATGATTTATGGTGGCCTGCATTGATGCCGGGTTATAATCAGAATTACTTTAAGATCATATTAAGACCCAAGCACTTTGCAAGCAAAGGTACTTGACACTTGGGGGCTAATGTATACTGAAGAACTCTCAATTACTACTCCGGTTCATGGAAATTAAGTCCCAAGCACTTTGCAAGCAAAGATGTTTGGCACTTGGGGGCTAATGTGTATCGCAAGTGCTACAACCAGGTTAAATATATTTTTTCCTAAGCCGGATAAGCAGTGCTAGGCAGTTTTCTAAAGTCTACATCATATTTACTTATAAGCAATAGACTTGGGGGCTGGTATAGTAAGTATGGTTAAAGAAAGCTAGCATAAGTCATACCTCAGATTTTTGCTGTATCTGCTTCACCATGTCAATTTCCAGGTCACGACTGCTATGTACTTGATTGATATAGCCGGAGACGATCTCTCCAATACTCAAATGAGTGTAGTCAGTGACGTCCAACTTGGCCTTTCAGCGTTCTAACAATTCCTCTTTAGCAAAACACTTGGCAAGTACAGTTGGCTGTGCCGGCTCAACAAACTGAGTCTTGAGAATCTCAACTTCCGGATCATCTGCCTTGGCGGGGCTAGGAGCCTCCGGGTTATCAGAATCATTGAGGGTTTGCTCAGCAGAAGGGTCAGAGGAAGATACAGGAACTTCATGAGATGGTTGAGGCAGCGGCTTGTGAGCAGAGGCGTCAGGAGCAGCTGTGCCCAGCTCCGATTCAGTCACAACCGGCTCTTGGGACGGCTTATTATTTTTTGCCTTTTTGCTGGGTTTTACTTGCACACTGTGGGAAAGGTAGATAGGTTAAATACAAAAATATGAGTAAAATAAAGCATAAGGTACAACAAGTTTATATTACCCGGGAGCAGTTTTGAAGGCCGGCATGTTGGATTGCATAGACTCACCGGAGGAAGGTGAAGTATCCTGATAGTTGGAGTCAGAGGAATTGAGAAGCTGACGAATGAAACCCGCCAAAGGAAAAAGAAGGTGTAAATCGGAGACAACCTCAGCCTGGCGTTTCCTGGACACATCAAGTAAGCCGGAGGAGAGTTCCGCGTCTTTGCTGGTCCGGGTCTGCCTCCGGCTCTCATAAATCTGTCGCTTCAAAAGAAATTGAGGGTCTTGGTAAGCTAAAGGATGTGAAAATCTTACTTTCCGGGTTACTCTTCGGATTTTCAACCTCGGCAAAGGCTCTGAGTTGGAGGAGATTATAGTTACCTCTTCTTCAACGGCTTGGTTGTTGCCTGTATCCTCCTGAGAGGAATTAATGTCAATAACATGATGATAAAAGAGTCAGGGGAATTAGGAGTTACCTCTTCTTCATCATGATCAGTATCATCCAGTTTCATCATATCTGAGGCACTGGGTTTCCTCTTTCTTGAAGTTCCAGTCTTAGCAGTTCGTCTTTCGGCTCTTTTTGCTGCTCTGGCTTGTTTGGCAGCCTCATGGTCATACTTGACCTTCCAAAAGCCGCTATTTTCCTATGAATAAGGATAAAGGGTTATGAGGAAAGGTAAGGTATAACATAATAAAGATAATTGTGGAGTATAATAACTTACTGGAGGGGCCGGGTTCTTCTGGCAAAAAGGTAGTAAGCCGAAAGCGTTACTATTCACTGTGCCCTCTTTCAACAAAGACTGAGTTGTAGCTTCCACTACGTCATCTGGTAAGTCATCAGGACTATCACGCTGAGGGTCATCTTTCTCGCCTGAATAATTACACATTAAGCCGGGGCGGCGGCTTAACGGCATTATTCTCCAAGCAACCCAGACTTCGACCAGGTCAATGCCATCTAAGCCGTTCCCTAAAAGAGCTTTAATCTTCTTGATCTTGGGGGTGAGTGGCAGACGCTCAATAGCAGTCAACTTATCTGGCAGCGGGTGAGTAGGTTCAAGGCGCAATGCACGGAAGCCGGGCAGCGGGTTTTCACCAGCCGGAGAAGTATCCTGGCAGTAGACCCATGTCTGGTTCCAGTCCTTTGGATGACTCGGCAATTCAGCATAAGGGAACAGGCAGTCTCTCCGCCTTTGGATCGATGTGCCACCAAGCTCCAGACTGGGCCCGTTGGCCCGCTCATTCTGCCGGTTCAAATAGAACAATTCCCTGAACAAAAGTAGGTTGGGTTCTTCTCCAAGGTAGACCTCACAAAAAACTTGGAAATTGCAGATATTTGACACGGAATTGGGCCCGATGTCTTGAGGTCTTAATTCAAAGAAGTGTAGAACGTCTCTAAAGAATTTTGAACCGGGAGGAGCAAATCCCCGGCTCATGTGATGGGTAAAAATGATCACCTCCCCTCCCTTGGGTTGAGGTTTCTCTTCAGACGGTTCAGGAGCACGATAAGACATGACATCCTTCTTGGGCAGATGGCCAGACTTTACAAACTTGGACAGTTTGCTCTCTGTAACAATGGATGGGACCCAGTTGCAGGTAACCAGAGGTTTAATAGCTTTGGGTGCCATTGGGTAAATTGAAGCCTACAACAAGATAAAGGAAATTTTTCCGGTTTATTATAACCCGGAGAATAAACATTATTGGGTTATTTAAGATGGCGGCTTAAGAAGGGGCCTAAGGACATACAGGTAACTGTGTGATAATGTTTAACAGCTGCAGGTATTAAAGATGATTAAGGTTTTCTTAAGTCGCCAGAGGCAAGCGGTGCTGACAGCCGGTACTATCTTAAATCGGCTACACGGACTACTATGGCTGAAACAGAGTCAACAGACGCAGTTTTTTGGCTAAGTGTGGAACAAACAGGTTTCACAAGTTGCAATCATTATTTTGGATCAAACAGTTGCTCTAAAAAGAAAAATTTCTAGACCTAAAACAGGGCAGAGAAGTTCATGCAATTGAAGATGGTTTCCAGACAGGGGAAATGAGATCTGTTTCTATACAAAATAAGCGCAAATAAGTACCGCAGCAGTTCTATGTTGTTTTTACGATCTAAAAAGTGCGTTGGAAGTGGAAACTAGCAAAGACTCGCATCGAGCGGCGAAGAACGCCGACGAACTCAAGACAGTTCGAATGCAGATCTAAGGAAACGAAGAAAAGGAACTCACCAATGCGGATGAGCTACGGAGGGTCGTCGTTGTTTTTTGGTCAAGAGTCAGGTTGATGCAGCGGCCTAAGTCGTTGAAGACGAAGGAGTTCGACGGCGGCGGCGGCGGAGCTCAAGCAGTAGAGAAGGGAGTGCGAGGAGGAAGACAACTGAGGAAAATGGGAAAGACCTAGGTCGCATCCATTTATAAGGAGGGGCCGACCAAGACGGCACGAAAAACGAGGAGACAGAGTATCATTATCCAGCGACCCCGATGCCTCGATTTTCGGGATGGTCAGTAAAGGCAAAGATCCGTTGGAGGATAGGACGGAATAAAATATGAGTTTTATTGAATATGACGTCACGGAGATTTAACCCGGACCAGATGATGACGTCACGGAGGGTTACAGTTTCCGCACAAAACAGAAGACTGAAGGCCAGTTCATAAGGTTTTTAAAGATTGACATGAACCGGTCCAAATCAATCTGGGGCCTAATGTTGGGGATATAACTATTTGAGTAAGTCGGCCAGGAGGGGCCGGGTTAAGAAAATAGGACTCATCGTAAAGGAAGCCCAAGACCCAGTGTGAGGATGGCGGTTCATAGAGCTTAAGGCCCATAGAGACAAACCGCCGTAATGGCATGACTTGTAACATAAGGTAGAGGTAACTAGTCACCGAGCCGGACACTGTTTATGAGCCGGCCGGGACTCTGTAGGCCGGAGGGCGTCAACCCGTGTATATAAGGGAACGACCCGCCGGCGGCTTAGGGCAAGAGACAACAAATCGAGAACCGGGCATAACGTATCTCGCTCCCTGGTCATTGAAACCTCAAGCAATACCAACCCAACTAGACATAGGCCTTCCTTCACCGCAAGGGGCTGAACTAGTATAAACCTCGCGTGTCCTTTGTCCCGATTAACCCCTTTAAGCTTCCTAGTTGCGATGGCTCTACGATTAAGTCATTGCAAGAGGATATCTGCCGTGACAATTCAACGACAGTCATCGAAACCTAGCAATACCACATCAACTGGACTAGGCTTTACCTTCAGCATAATGGGCCAAACCAGTATAAACCTCCTGTGTCCTTTGTCCCGATTAACCCCTTTAAGCTTCCTAGTTGCGATGGCTCCACGACTAAGTCCTTTCACTAGGACATTTGTCGTGACAATTCCACGACAAGACACATAATAGGTTTAGCATGTACTAGTATATGAAACTCATTTCGGTGAACTAGTTCATTGGTAAGGTGGACAGGATTAAACTACTAAGTGTTCTATTGCCAAGTACTAGTACATAATAAAAGCATCAAACAAACATATATCTGTGTCCTATGGTCACTGCATTGTCTTGCAAAATCAAAATAGAGACACGGTTTAAATCATATCAGTTCAAGACAAAGCAGCAGTGAAAGAATACAAAGCGTGAGAACTACACAGCACAACAAGATCTCAGATGGGTACGGCGGGTCTACATGTACAACAACACTATTGGCTCTGTTGTGATGCTAGTAATGTGCATGATATGAGAAGTCAACTGTATACACAATTGAAATTGAAATCAACAGAGCTATTGATAAGAGCAAACATGTTAAAGAAACATGCGTGAACATACCTGTTGTGCCATTGTAGTTTCGATTGGATCCTTCAATTTATAAATAAGTTTGTATGAGTAAATATAGTGATACAAGAGCAAAGCAGTATGCACGATAGCAATGGAATCCTAAATTAGAACAGTTGTTCTTCAGGTTTAAGCACTAGTTCTACATGAATAGAGTATAGTAAGACACACGAATACAATACTTAAAAAATGAGCTCATAGACCTTACCACATTCTTGGTTCGGGACCAGTACAGAACAAGGCATTCCTAGTCATCGCCCAGTAAATGTGTCTTAGGAGAACGTAAGGGAATTTGATGAGTTTCTTTGACAGTGAAGTACTTTTTCTTTAGGTAATTCCGATACTGCCAACAAGCATTCTTGAAGATAGCAGAGGTATTAGCATAGGTTACCTCATCCAGAGTTTCAAAGTCGGTCCTTCTCTATAGAGAAAAATGGGAAAATTGGCTGTATTATAACCATCATGGAGGTAGAATGTATGGGACAAAGCAAAGTAATTGCCATGAATAACTTTACTTACACATAACTCCTGGACAAACACCTGCAACTGGCATTTTCCTTCATGTTCAGTATAATATTTCCAAGATGGGAAGATACGCACATAGGATTTAACAACATCAAATGCGATAGATGCTAAACTACGACTGGCTAGTTGTGCTTCCTCCATAGGAATAGGCGTACTAACTGGTGGAGTTGGGGTTCGCCATGGTAGTACTGGCCCTTTGGGCACTTGAGATGCCTTACTAACTGCTCTTGTTTGGGAGCTCTATGGTGGAGATGGTGCTGTGTCAATAGGAACTGGGTTACTATCTGATGGGGTTGGGGTTAGACTGGGTGAAGCTGGTTCTCTGACCATCGCAGTTGGGGTACAATCTGCGAGAGTCTGGGTTATGTGTGGTAGGGCTGGTTCTCGTGCATGTACAACCGGGGTGCTATCTCCACCAAGAGGTAGCATTGTTTTATTTGAAGATCGTGTTTTTACTCCGCTAGATACTGCCATCACCCGCTCCAATTCAAATGGCTGATAAACAGGAAACATAATTGAATGTACAGACATTGTATGAGAGACATATGTAATAGATAGTGTGGAAAAAAGAGGGCATGAAATAGTTGACATGTATATTGTTTAACTAAAACGGATAGCATGACATAATTTCACATATATGATGTCTATCTAAATTGTATAGCATAGCATAACATAATTCAAAGATATGATGAATAACTAAACAGGATCGCATGACATAATTCACATACATGTTATCTAAGTAATCAGGATCGCATGATTTAATTCACATATGTGATTTCTATGCTAAACAGAGGGCATTCGATGTGATGTCTGAACTAAGAACATGGTGTTGAATATTGTGTATATGATGTCTAAACTATGCAATGCAAGACACCATATGCATGATATGAGCAGTATAACCATGCGAAGTTAGAGCATACACCTCGGTGGGGGAATAGGACTGATCATCTGTCTCTGAATCCATCTCTGGAGCTATCGGGACCCAACAAGAGATCTACTTCGACAGGTAGCACCGTCTGCTCTGAAGGCCTTGTTTTGAACCCAGATGTTTCCATCTCCCATCCAAATGGATGATTCACGGGAAGAGTAGTTTAATGTATAAACATTGTCGACAAATGGAAATGTAATGAAGAAAAGGATGGGCAAGATATCATTCAAATATATGATGCCTGGTTAAACAGGATGGCATTGCACATTTCACATATATTATGGCTGGATAAAAGACATGAGACTACATAATTCCCATATATGATATAGAAACTAAACATGTGGCATTATAGAACATGTCTAAACTAAGCATATGACATATATGATGTCAAAAGTAGGCACTTCAAGGCAACATATGCATGATATGACTAACATCATCATGCCAAGGTAGAGCAAACACCTTGGGGGTAAATAGGAGTGGTCATCTGCGTCTGAATCCACCTCAGAACATATATCTTCCTTTGGATTACAATCTGGAGAGGGGGGAGGGTTTGCCATTGAACCCACCATGGAGCGATGTCTGTATGACATTGTATTGCCGTGCAAAACTCTTCTCCTTTTCTCTACATGTTCAGCATGACTGTGTACAATATCTGACATGCATACCAAAAAAATATGGTGAGATTATGTAACATCACTACTCTTCCCGTCATTTGCAGAAATCTAGAGTGATGGTAACAACTAGTGGATGGATCCAAAAATAATGATAGCAGGCTGATGATTGCTTTAATTTAATAAAAAGACAGATGATGATTGCTTTACTATTTGTTTCCCACCCAAGATGAACAACATAGGCATACCCTACGTGAACCAGATATTAGACAGAGATACTATTCATTGCTGCCTCGATATGTGCCCCACAACTAATTTAGAACTCAAGTTTGAACATCAATAAAGTGAAACCATATGAAAGCGTGTACAGTTAGAATGTTATTCTTCCACTAATGCACTTGGTCTTGTTTTCATGCATAGGATTTTGAAAAGTAGGTCCAGGTGGATGTTTTGCTCCATTCCTTTCAAAAAAATGCATGAATAATTGAATAGTAGAGTGCCATAGGAAAATTTCATATTGCTATGTTTTTCGGTTGAACCACATAGCCCTAATGGATCGACATGAATGCAGAGTAATAAGTGATGCGAAACTGAAATTTACTATGGAATCTGAATGTTACTGTTGAAAATGAACGCAATGGTAGCAGAGAGGCACTTGACATGTGTAACGCCCCGGACACACCCGCCAGTGGTTGTTACTCCTAGCGGGATCTAGACTGGCCCCACAGATCAATACTAATCTTTTCTGCGCACTTTGTCCTCACTCATGCGCACCCGGGAGCAACTTCCTGGTCGGTCACCCATCCTGAAACTACTCCAAACTAAGCACGCTTAACTTTGGAGTTCTGTCCGAATTCAAGGGATGTCAGCCAAGCGCCCACCGTGCCGGGTATGGATAGCAGGTAGCGTGTCGGGATGCAGAGGCGTTTAACGGGGCCCGGCTGGTGAGAGGAGATGATGGTTCTGAGGAGATCAAATTCAGGAAGGGCAGATATCTAACGACAGTCGAGATCGAGGGGCGCGGTGCGCCATAGAGGGCGCCACCGAGTTGAGAGGACTTGTGTGCGACAGCAATCCTTGGTGGGGAGAAGCGGGATGATCTCCTCAAGGATGACGTCCGGGAGATCCCTGATGCGGTCCACCAGAGATTCTACCGATTCCTTAGATCCGGGTGGGGGGGCTCGCTGCTTCTCCCCGCGATGTCGGGTGCGGGATCTACAACCCGTGTCGCCGCTGGCGGGAGCCTCATCTTCTTGGTGTTGGGGCCAGATGACTCCATTTTCCTTGTGGGCGTCACGCCGAGCTAAAGGATTTGAGCAAAGTAGCCAGAGACGAGCCTAGTGGTAGTGCGAGTGGGGAAGAAGGAGGGCTGGGTTTTCTGTAGGAGTGGAAGAAGAGGAGCAGACGTTTTCTATATGAGTGAGGAAGAAGGTGAGCGGGGATTTTTTGGAAGAGTGAGGAAGATGGGGAGCGGGGGGAATTGGGGCGAGACGGAACTGGAAGTGGAAGCGAGGAGGAAGGAGGGTTTTCCTGGGATCCCCCCTCTTCGAGAAATATGGGCTTCTCCTCACAAAAAAACAAATGTGCTTTAAGATGGATAGGCTTTTGTATCGGCCCAGTCGGCTGCCCGTGTTTCGTACTGGAGGGCCTTGTGCTAGAGGAAGCCCAAGACACTCTCTAGCTTATTGCCCATTCAAACGAAAAAGAGATGCCTCCAGCTTATGGCTACTCATCGGTAACCTTTTTCAAGTTGACATCCACGAAATTAGAGGATGCGGTACTGGATGCAGACACTCACACTGGTTGTGTAGCGCGGCAAAGTGTGGTGTCAAATAACATTCCTACAATATACTTACTAGATTGTGAAGGTTCACAGGCTAGTCAACATTTACATTAAACTAAGCTTAAGAAGATACTGTATGCATACTAACATTCATAAGAACAAAAGTTCAGCATGTTTATGCATCTCGATGATTCACCATACTATAACCAATACAAAGATGTGAGAAGGTGTGGAAATAAAGAAAATCGTTCGATGCTTCTTTGAGCAAAGGGCCTCCCTGCGCATGCATTAATTTCCTGGGGATGCTTGTTTCTTCTCAATGTTGCGAGCACTTTCAGCATGTTGGCAACTCCACAGCTAGCTAGCTGCCTCATCTTGCAATTGATGCTGACACATTTGCAGCAAACACATGAGGCAATGGAGATGACTCAACATGAGTCCATATTGTGCAGTTCCCCTGAAATCATCTTCATTGTCCTGAATCTGAAAAGTTAGGAAAACAATAGCTATACTTAAACGGTGTTGCAAAACAGTAGCACATATCAAATAGCTCGGCATGACAAAACATGATCATCTGGACAAAGGGGATACTGACCTGCCTGAGGAAGATTATATATAATTTCATAAGTCCTTGGTTGATTTCCACCTTCGGTTGCACTGCTTGCTTGCTACTCCACACATGACAGGATCGTTCCGCACTACAATCAGCAAGTCAACGTACGAATAAGCTTATTTCATCTTGCGGTGGTTATTGTACCTACTTATGATTGTAGGAATACCTGGAGCACCATGAGATTAGCTCACAGCAGGTACATGCAGCCATAAGTGTTGTTTTGGGGCTGATTGGGCTGGAAGTTCTTCTCGTGTACCATGTGGGCACTAGAAGCTCCCTAAGCCACCCAAGCACGTGTGTCTTTTGCTCTCGCCTTCTCTTCAAAATGAAGAGTGCTAATGAGATCCGAAACGGAGAACTCATTTCTCTTGTTTTTCAGAGAAGTAGCAAATTCATTCCACGAAGGTGGAAGCTTGACAATGATGGTCCCAGCAACAAATTTGTCCGGCAACACACACTTGAAGTACTCAAGTTCCTTAGCGAATGACTGTATCTCATGAGTCTGCTGAACAACAGAGCGCTCATCAGTCATCTTGTAGTCACAGAATTGCTCCATGACGTACAACTCGTTGCCAACGCCCGAGGCCCCAAACGTGGCCTCGAGCGCAGCCCACATGTCTTTGACTCTGTGAAACGACATATATCAATCCACAATGGAATCGTCAAGAACACTCAGCAGGGCGTCTTTGAAGAGGGTATCCATGTTCTCAAAAGCTTCATGCTGTGTAGGATTAAGATCGCCCTCAGGCTTACCCTTAGTGGCGTCATAGCAGAACATGATCTGAAACCAATATACTGCTCTTGTGCGCCACCTTTTATATTGCACCCCCTTAAAAGTAGGCGGCTTCAAAAGCGCAGCAAAACCACTCGGAGTAAATTGCCTATAATCAGGTTTTTGGATTGGATTGTTGAATATATGAGCAATTTACTATGAGATGTAATCCGAATCAATAGTAAATAGATCATGACGACAATTGCAAAGATCAAAGTAATGATGCGGACTAAACTAGGAGGACATAATCACATACTGTACAGTGGGAGCAGAACCGCTGTGGTTGATGTTGTCACTCATGTCGTTGATGAAGAGGTTATCGAGGTCGGGGAAGAAGGCTATCGTTGAGGAAGTCGTCGCTGGCAGAAGTCACAGGAGTGTGCTCCCCAAAAACCTGATCGCCCCTCTCCTGTACAGGATCACGAAAGGCGGGGCTCGGAGGACTACCGTCCCTTCTCGCAGTGCACGCTGGAAGGAGGGATGGAGAAGAATTGTGTGATGGCACTAAGATCTGGAATGGTGCGAAACCATGTGATACAGCTGCAGCTAGGGTAGAGCCTGTCAGGTCGGTCGTGCGAGTAAGACCAAGTAGTATAATAGTAGGCCTTTGTCCCAAACCCCATGTCCAAGTCAATAATAGCCCCACTATCCAAAAGAATCAGAAACCGCTGAGTTATTAAGGCGTTTGTTAATTATTAATTAATGACTTAGTAAATTTTCTGACTCACACCACACTTAGAGCATGGTTAATAGTATAGCCAACATCCAGCTATATGAAGTTGACACATCATCTAGAACCAACCTAATACGGAGCTTGTTTACAATAGTTAGTCCCTTTAGTATAATACTATATCATTAATAATGGCCCCACCTTTTGTCTCACAAAGTACGTGTAGTCTGAAATGCCGGGCGTGCAGCGGGCGATGCCCTCGGTCGGCGCGCTGCTTCAACGGTGGAAGCAGTGAGAGGTCGCATCGCCCTGACTTGCATCAATGTGGAGCGGCGGGCTCAACTGGCGCTGGGCGGGAAGGGTTGGATTTTTGATTCAGTTGCTATGCTGCTACCGTCCAATATTCGCGTGTGGTTGTTTCTAGAATAAAAAAGGAGGTAATCCTACTTATGTTACTCCCACTATGGCTAGCCTTGCGCTTGGCTCTTTGCCTCTTCCGGAAGTCGAGCAATAATGGTTGTACTACAGTAGTACTTCTGGCAATCTGACACTAAATGAACTGCTGCACGTCCACCACTTGTAAGCAAAAATTTCTCCTCATGCTGAGAGCCACCGCGCACGCGTTGGCGAGGGCGAAGGCATAGTAGCAAGCTTCTCGTCATTCTACGAGTTGACGGGACACATCAAAGTTATTTAGTACGTACTCTCTCCAAAAAAGGGCTGACCATGTCATGGCTACCATCCCATGCTCCGTCGTTGAGTATGTGCACTATTCACGTGCCATCAAGGAGAAAAAAAATTGCGTATAGGAGTAGGTGCCATCGAAGTGCCCGACTCACTTACGCACTGCTTATCTGATTATCTCCATTTTCTTGCATGACACGTGCACCTTGATGCTAGATGTCTCGCATGTTGGCAAAAGGATGAACAAAGCTCACGTAAAAAAAGAGTGGAAGAACATAGATTCCCGACGACCGAGAAGGAGCAAGGAAACTCACGGTGGAGCGTCTTGAAGGAACCTTGCGCGTTTTCCCCTATTTTTTGCCGCCTGCCCGCCTATAAACAAATAAAAGAACATGAACTCTTCACTAACCACTAGAGACAATACATCAGGATGCTAAGTTGAAGATATTTTATTAATTTATATTGAGAACCACGCAAGAAGCCACACATGTACAAGACGCATGCAGCCACACATGTACACACGCCAACGCACTAACTCATGCCGATCCAACTTATGCACAAACGCGCACACCATGGAGTACACAATGCACGTACACAACACATGCATGCACACACACTCGGCTGCAGAATGCGCGTGAATAACACATGCATGCGCACACACTCGGCTGCATGGAGGCGTGCGCCATCTGCGGTGACGTACGGTTCATCGTGCTACGGCGAAGCTCACACACAACGGCGCCTATGCATCTCTTGCAGCACCTCTTTGCCATCGTTTCTCAACGACTAGCCGGAGACGAAGACGACCGCAACTTCCGCCTTAGAGCTACTCCCTAGCACCGATGGAAAAGCACGCACACTGCACGCACACGAGCACGTATGGAGTGCTCACGACGTGGTGCGTCCCGAGTCGCCTCTACTCCTTCTACGCACGTTGTCTATGAAGGCGGCTGCATGCCTAATGATGATGTGGGTGAGATCTCCTAGGACTCAGATGATGACGAGGAGGGTGTCTCCAACAGCGTTCCTCGGCTCGCACCTCTTGCATCATGGTGGTCGAGCTTAGAGTCATTCATCTGGTGCACGTGGCATCTCAGATCTGGCCACAAGGTGACATGCACCGTCAAGGGGGTCAGGGCGGACGCGACCTCTCACTACATCCACCATTTGAAGCGGCACGCTGGCCCAGGGCACCGCCTGCTGCACTCCCAGCTGTGCCCGCCTCCTCGCCGCATTCAAAAACCTACATTTACTAGTATGTATACACGTGCAAGGCACGTCTTAATATAACTGTTCCGTGCAACGCACAGACACCTTACTGTAGATTAGTACAACCAAAAATTGAACTAACATTATATATAGTACGATAAATTCTGATGCATGTCAGCTAAAATTCTATCATTGAAAACTATGTTCAAATACTAATCCAACGATATAGTTTTTGTTGCCATGCACTAACATTTTGTCAGTTAAATCTTCAGTCAAATTCAATGGGGGACTAATAAACCACGACCGATGTAGTACCAGTGTAGAAGGCGGCGCTGCACGTGAGTCTCGCGGCAGTAAACCCGTCATATCACAAAACCCAACCACTAATAAGTGGCCTGGTAAAATAAACGGACAAGCAACCATCACATCCCTCCGTCTTGATTGTTCTAGAACACAAGTGAGGTAGTAGCAGTGTACTGTTCATGTGAATCCTACTGATATTGGCTGTTGGATTTAGAAGATCAACGGTTATGATTGATGTTCTTAATCCTACTTAAAATTGGTACACTATATAGTAGTATAGATATAGATATAGAAACCCACGTGGAATGCGAGAAACCAACTCCGGCCACACACGTCCGTTCAGGAGCAGGACGCCAGCCAAGCTCCTCCTTCCACCATTTGGTGCACTCTTTTGGCGGCATCCGACGAGCGGGAAGAGCAGTTCTCCGGCATAAAAGCCATCTGGGTGGCCCGCCTAGCCTGACAGCTCGCTTCTCCACCTACCTAGCCTAGCCCGTTGGAGGTAGTTGCCGCACTAAGCCAGCGCGCGGTTCCGTAGCTGGCCTCTCCAATACAGCTCGAGGAAGAGTGCCTACTTGCTCCACGCCGGCTTGTCGGGGAGCACGGCGGCACGGGCATCGTCACTGCCCTCGATGCCGCCGCATCGTACAACGCCTCCAGTGTCTGTGACTGCGCCATCCGCCGTCGACGCGCGCGTAGCTGCGACATGTAGGCAGAGAAAGAATCGGGCACGGATGTCGATGGGGTGATGTGGCTACGCGGATGTGGATGAGGTAATGGGCAGCACGTCCCCGCCCGCCCCCATCATTGAGGAAAAGTAGAACACGGGAGGCCGCCGCCGAATGTAGCCCATGAAGGCCACCGCCGAGGCGACGCCGGTGAATACAGCCGGTGTTTTGCTCGATTCTTCTTCTGCCGGATGCTGGAGGAGGACAAAGAGATCGGGCAGCGACCATTTAGATTAGGTATTTAGTTCTACTAGGTTGGTTGTAATGGGAGTATTATAGGTAGTATCATGCATGCCAACTACTCCCTCCGTTCCTAAATATAGGAGTATTATAAGAGCATGGTTAATAGTATAACCAGCTGATTGCTACATGACACTGCCACGTCATCTATAGCCAACCTTGTAGCCTTCAAGTATAATACTCCCTCCGTCTAGGTGTCATCTTATGAAAACCAAATAATCCCAAAATACTTAGGCGCGGTGCATTAACATCTACCTCGTTTCTTGTTTCTTGACATATCAACCAAAGAGATATGGGTGTGCATGCTTTTAATGACTTGAGACTAGCAAACACAACATGCAATGGTTAGTTCATTGCATGCAATGCTATTAATTAGCAAATAAACATTAAGTTCTCTCATCTCTTCCAAAAGTCGAACAATGATGATGGTACTACAGTCGATAGTGTACGTACTAGTAAGCAAAGCTTCTCCTCGTTTGCGAGTAGATCGGATGCATCAAAAGTAGTGCATTAGTCTCCAAAAAGGGTTGACCATGTCCATGGCTATCATTCCGTGCTCCGGCATTCAGTGTGTGCTTCTCGTTGTTCTGTGAGTTGACGGGACACATCAAATTTAATATGTATTCAGTACTCTCTCCAAAAAGGGCTGACCATGTCCATCAGTCCGTGGCAACCATCCCGTGCTCCGTCATTGAGTATGTGTAGTATTCACGTGCCATCGAGGAGGAAAAATATTATGTAGTACTAGGTGCCATTGTAGTGCACGACTCACTTACGCACTGCTTATCTCAATTTTCTTGCATGACACGTGCACCTTAATGCTAGATGTCCCGCGTGTTGGCAAAAGGATGAACAAAGCTCACGTCAAAAAAAGAGTGGAAGAACATAGATTCCCGACGACTGAGAATGAGTAAGGAACCTCGTGGTGGAGCGTCTGCACTCATAGTATTTTATATCATTTAGCGATATAAAATCAACCAATCATCTCCACAGTAGACCGAAAGAGTACGGAAGACGGTAGCCCAGTGTAGTTACATCATACTGTACGTGGCCAACCCACGCTATCACCATATTTCTTGGCCTCCGTGTGTCACCTAGCTCTAGTAATCCACCAGCCCGTATCGCTTCTCGCTCCTCGTCTCTCTCAAAGTGCGGCGGGCTGGCGTTTTTGCCATCTATCACTACTAGGGAAAACCTTATACACAGAATCTTAGCAGCAGTGCGGCATAAAAACAGGTGCAGCTGCTAAGTAGTAGCAGCGCGGCTACGAAAAGCTCGCTACTGGTGCAAACTTAGCAGTAGCGCGTGACGCTTAAACCGCGCTGCTACAAAAATCCACCGACAGTACACAACGACATAAGTTTACCAGTAGCGCGGCGCTAGGGAGCCCGCTGCTGTTAATGCCATAGTAGCAGCGCGCTTTTTTGTCACCTCGCTGCTGCTAATTTTGAAATTGTGCACAGGGTTGGCCAGTTTAGCAGTAGCGCGTGACATGAAAGCGCGTTGTTGCTACGCTCTTAGCAGCAGTGCGCTTTCTCTCCCGCGCTACTGCTAAGATGCAGCACCCACCACCTTTTCCACCTCCCCCTCCCCATCTCCTCTCCTCCCTTTCCCCTACCTCCCACATCCTCCCTCTCTCACTCTTCTTCTTCCTCAATACTTCTCCCCCCATTACTCTCCCTCTTCTACCTACCTTTCTCTCTCTTCATTACTCCTAGCTATAATTACACCACCTCCATTAATTCATCTCCTTTCTCTTTTTCCTCCCCCTCCACTAGTTGAAGTTGTCTCCTCCCAAATTAGCTAGCTAGGTAGATGTAGCATTTAGTTAAGTGACCTATTTGCCCCCTAACTAGATCTTTCTTTGTCAAGAAGAGCTTTGTGCACTTTTGACCTCCCTACATCATCATCTCCACCGTGTGCTCGATCTCGAGATAGAGGTGTGATTAATATTTCATGCTTTTGCCAAATGGAAATATGTTTATGCATGTGTGTGTGATATTTTTATGGAAATTATCTGTGTGGCATGAGTTGACGCCAAATTGTGCATTTGAGTTGCCTATGTTTTTCCGAAATGTCGATTTATTTCCGTTTCGGCGAATTCCGGGCAAACTCTAGATCTATATATGTCCTATTTTTAAGGAAGGTCATGCCGAATTTTTGTATGACTGTGATGAATGCACGCATTTCTATAATCAATTTGTTTATTATTACCGTGCAGAGTTGACGATGGTCGGTGGAACAATCGTGGATAGGTGGTTGCGGTCGACGGTGTAGGACATGAAGGAAAATAACCTGACAGAGGTTTTATGTCCGTGTCGAAAATGCAAAGGAATAGTTTGGCTTGACCCCCATTACGATGGTCGTGTCGAAGCGCACCTGCTCATGACTGGTTTCATGGATGGTTATACTCGGTGGATAACTGAAGATGAGGATGATGATGTTGAGGATGCCGACGGGGCAGGCAATGATGACACGGGGCAAGACGAAGAGATGATCAATAATGGAGGCGGGGAAGAGGCCGGACATGGCGGCGGAGAAGGGGCCGGACATGGCGGCAGAGAGAATGACATGGACTCCACGCAACAGAGTTCGTCGGTACTAAGTTCAATCGTGCGGGACCCTCATGTTCAAGCATTGCTTCGCAAGGAGACGAGTACTGAGAGAGCTGCTTCTAGAGAGGAGGCTAAGCTGGAGCAACTGGTGGTAGACTCGAACACTCCATTGTATGATGGTTGCAATCCTGAGGTGACCCGCTTGAGTTTCACGCTCCAAGTGCTGAAGACGAAGGCTAAAAACAAATGGACCGACACTAGCCTCGATGAGAATCTCAAGTACCTAAAGGATGTTCTTCCCGAGGGTAATCTATGTCCTAGTAGTGTTGATTAGGGCAAGAAGATCGTGTGCCCTCTTGATCTGCCACACGTTAGATACCATGCATGCATCAACGATTGCATAATTTATCGGAAGGAGCACGCGGAAAAAACAAGTTGTCCGGTGTGCAATGCTTCTCGATACAAGAAGGCCGGGAAGAAATGTCCCCAGAAAGAATAATCAATACTACATTACCAAAGAAAAATCGTACTCCATGGAAAAGGCAAAGTCACAATGAGGGGCTCAATTATTCTTCGACGAACAAGAAGGGAAAGAAGCTGACTCAAAAACGAAAACGTCAGCGCTGAGGAATCGGTCAAATGATGTAATATATATATGTTCCTATTTTGTATACACACTTAATTAGCCATTATTATGCATGGGTCCAATGATGTAATATATATATGTTCCTATTTTGTATACACACTTAGCCATTATTATTCAAGGGTCCAATGATGTAATATATATGTTCCTATTATGCTGAGGAAAAGAAAAAAGGGAAACTGGTTATAGCAGTAGCGCTTTAGTGAAAAAGAGCTACAGCTAGTCAAGGTAGCAGTAGCGGTTTCTGCAGAAAATCGCTATAGCTGCTCGTAATAGTAGTAGCGCGTTTCATGAAAACGCGCTACTGCTACGTCCACTTAACCCAAAATTCTCCATCTCCCTGCTTCATCCCGCCTCTTTTCCCCCAAATCCCCACTCTCTCTTCCCCGGCCCCGTCGCACCGCCACGCCCGCCCCCGACCTCGGCGCGCTCGCCCCCGACCCCGGCACGCTCGCCCCCGACCCCGCCACGCCCGACCCCAGCTCGCTCGCCCCCGACTCCGCCGCCCCCGACCCAGGCGCGCTCGCCCCCGGCGCCGGCGCTCGCCCCCGACCCGCCGGCCCTCGCCTTCCTCCTCTGCTTCCTCGCCTCCCAACCTCGGCCGTCGTCGGGCCTGCCTCCTCACCCTGCACCCTTTGTAAACCACCCCCCTCTCTCTATCTCTCTGCTAGCTAGGGTTAATTTACTTAGGTTTTAGTTATGTTAATTAGGTTATCTATTTAGTTATGAATTTAGATAGGTTTCAAAATTTGCTGAATTTATATGCAAATTTGAACTGGACATGTGATATGTGGATATGTCATGTTTTGGACATGCCATGTTTTGGTAAATGATCCGAGTTGCCTATGTTACGCCGGAATGTTGATTCATTTCCCTTACGGTGAATTTCAGGCGCTCGATATGTCCATTTTTTAGCAAAGGTCATGCCGAAATTGTCCTCGTGCCTTATCATCCAAAGTAAGTTAGTTTTGAACAACCCTTTCATACATTTCAATCATTCCTTCTCTCTCTATGGGGAATAATTTGAGGTGTCTTTTCCCCGCAGCAACGGGCGCGCCGTCCTTATCGTTCTTTATCCGCAAGTCTACCACGCCGTGTATTTTGACCCTTCCAGAGACTATGAGAAAAAAGACTACACCCACATAATGAATATTCTAGATGATGCTCTCCAAGGCTTCAGCTTTAGAGGTGGCCACATGCAGATCAGGAAACAAAGGAACAAGAAGATGGGTTTCGCGCATAAAACTAACTTCTCCTGCATCCAAGTCCCAAAACCAAGCAAGAAGGATGGATTCTACATCCTCCATCTCATGATTCAGTTCAACACGGATCACCAAAAGCTTCGCATGAGAAGCAGAAATGATGATCATATCCACAAGTGGCTAGAATCTCATGGAGAAGCGGATTATAAACTTAGAGATGACTTCTTTCGCATCCAAAGCGACATTGCAAGGATCATCATGAAAGAAGTCGTCGATGAGAAGGGGATGTTCCACCATGGCCCTATATCGTGAGCTGACGTCCGAACTCGCATAGGCATGCAACGTCTAGACCTCACGCCGTTCAAGAAGCTAGGGTCCATCCTCGATGATATGGAAGGATGGAACTTCTAGTGATTTATGATGCCGATGATGATGATATGTGTCGGTTGAACTTGTATACTATTTGTAGCTATGCAACTTTGTGATGTCCACGATCCCTAGTTGCATCTAGTTGCTAACCCTTTCTTTTTCGGTGTTCTCTAGTATATTTTGTTGCATATATATGATTGTACATCCTCTTCATGAACATGCATCTCTAACAGGTACCTAGTTTCTTGATGGCGAGATGGAACTGCTATGTCGTGTACAAAGGGAAGGTTCCGGGGGTGTACAACGAGTGGCATGAGTGTCAGGCGCAAGTGAATGGGTCTCGGACGCCAGCCATAAAGGCTTCAAAAGAAGACAAGAAGGAGAAGCTAGTTACTTGAGGTTCACGCTAGCGCGAGAGAGGACTCGTAACCGCCATCTGATGTACTGCATAGTTCCGCTCTCACTCATAGTGATAGCTGTTCTCGCGTATACCTTTGTTTAGATGGATGACGTTGTAGTTGCAAGTATTCGAGACTTGATGTATTGCTATTTTCGAGATGATGACAAGATACCACTTTGTGTTGGATGATGACTATGAAGAGACTATTTGTATGTATATGCTATGATTACATTTGTGGTCTCGCAGGCATTTGTATGTGTATCATGATGACATTTGTATGTGCTAAAGATTCTTCTATAAAGCCTATTCAAATACAAAACAAATATGCCGAAAAAACAAAAAACTACTAAAATTAGCAGTAGCGAGTGGAGAAAAGTTAGCAGCAGCGCACCTAAGTATTTTGGTATTATTTGGTTTTTGTAAGCTGACTTATACACCTAGACGGAGGGAGTAGGGCCTAATGTATTCTTCGAGCATGCCTTTGACTATTGATAATATTTTATATAATTTGAAAATTATAACATTCGAAGATCCTTTCATGTATGAATTTGACTGTATGCTTTGAGCAACTTGCATGTCCTATACTGCTCCTGTTTGGATACTCTAACTTAACTAGAGGTTAGACTAACTCATAACTAACCCTGAACTAACTGTAACCAAAGAGGTGTTTCGGTGACAGAGTTAGATTGACAATAAATGCACTTGATGGAGAGAGGAAAGTGATTTTTAGTGGGCCCAAGAAGGTACTTACTGAGGAAAAGGTGAAGTGATGGTTGCTTCGCCCGAGCAACTTATTACTCTAGGAATATGGGAGTACCAGCGGATTCAAAGGAATAGAGAAATGATGGTTGCTTCATCTGAGCAACTTACTGTGGAGAAGGTGGGGCTCTGTGATTTCACTGCTCACTAGTCATTACTAATGCGGCACAACGACCAGGGTGGATCTTTCCCTGCAGTTGTGCACTTAATATTGCTACACGGCAGGTGGAGCCGGATGAAGGATGTCCCACATGTCGGCGAAACGAAGTTGAATTGTTTCTGGCATTGCTATCAATCCTTCAGGATTTGTTTATATGTACGCATAATTTTAATGAAATTGTACTGTGATGATATGAAGGTTTCAACTTTGGTTCCCGCAGAAAAAAAGGTTTCAACTTAGGATTCATGTGTCCTCTTGCCTCAAGATTATCTCGTCACAACATTCCATCAAATACAAATGAAACTACCATGGCTGCTAATGCATCTCAATGGTTCGCAGATCAGCGCCAATATTCACATCACAACTGAAGAAAAAGTCGTGAGAAGGTGTACAAATAAAGAAAAATATATAATTGATCGATGTTGTTCATAGGCATGGGCCCATTTCCCGGGCACAGTGTTCATTGCTTGGCAGCTAGTTTCACCCAGCGATGTAGCCAAAAAGGGGGTGTACGGAGGACACCACAATCCGATCATTTTGTGCAGCTCCACTAAAATCGAGTTGACCATCCCTGTCTTCAAAGATATCCAGTCAGTGTGATTACAATAATAGTGGAACTAGATGGTGAAACATAACACACACAAATAGAAGCCGATCACCTCTGCAATCTCTCTTTAGGACTAACTACTTGTTGGAGAAGATTAGGCAAGAGTTGGATGAGGAGGGTAGCAAAACCAATCTCCCTTTCTGCAGTCCCACAGAAATGTAAAAACATTGCCCGTGTGACATTTTGGCAGAACTACACAAAACACTCTTAAGAAAAAAGTGATTTGTGCAATTCACCAAAAGGTCACAATAGCAACAAGGTGACATGGCTAGCCCTGTTTGCAAAAAGAGGTAGAAAGGAAACAATTACTGGCGAATAACACGAGTTGAAGACACATACACCGACAAAAAAGAAGCATATTCCATGTAATAAGGGAAAGATAGCAGCATGGTGGTTTATCAAAAATGGTTTGAGGACGAGATTGCAAGACGGAAAGTACGCCGGTCGAGATACGTTTTAAGCATACAACTAAAGAAGATCCACATGCATCAATGTGGGAAGATGGGCAATGGAGCAAGGCTGGAGAAAGCTGGACCTGAGGGTCATCGGGGTGTTACTAGGAGGGCACCGGCTGCCGGGATCTGCCCATGCTGCGGCAGCGAGCAAGTGGCGAAGGCCCTACCGCGCTGGAGCTTGGTCAAAGAGAACGGCGGGTATCGCAGATCGGGACGTGCTTCCAAAACACTGTCCAATGGAGAAACGATGCACATCCTCCCTTTTCGTTGGCAGACGGGATGCGGCCGGATCACTGACCAACGGTGAGAGAGAGAGGCCACCGCCGCCTTGTGTGAGATGGTGTGACGAGAGACAAACCCCGGCAGGCAGGCTCCATTGTATATAGTGGAGCGAATTTTTCCATTTTCCCCATGACAATCGTTTTATATTCTGTACTACGCGCCATTGAGAATGATTATATAACTTTATTATATACAAACACGTCAAGTCAAACTTTGTTTCATCTTGGTGCGGTACACGACCCTCCTTCGAGTAAACAACTGCTACACGTGTCAAATTATCACATGGGCTGCCTTTTCGTACAGAAATGAACTCCACCATGTACCCGCGCGGGTGTGGCAAGGAACGAGACATGAGTACGTGCGTCCTGCGTGCACCTCTTCTTTAGGTGCAGGTACATACGTGGGTGGGTGTGAGAGAGATGGTTTGTGCAAAACCGAGGCAATGTGTCGATGATATCTCAAACAAAAAACGTAACATATGCAATGTGTGTGAAACAGAGTCATGGATATATCATATATAGAGGGAGCGATCCACGAGAAGAGAGTGGAGAGATTATCGGCACGAGATATCAATAGAATCAAAAACAAGGATGAAGTGTGTGGCTGCACGATCGATAAAGAGTGACATCGAATTTGTGTTTGCCCATGTCAAAGATACAGGGCGGCTGGCCTACTGGAATTTGAGAGGGCAGATGTATGTGTGGAGAAGTAAAGAGACCTAGCTATGTATAGAGGGAGATAGATCGACATCCATGGATATGTGTAGCAGAGGAATAAGGTTGGGAGAAAGACAAAGGTAGAGTGTTGGAGGGTTGGTGGTGGAGTTGCGTCTCACAAATGGTGGGAGAGGCATGCTAGACAAACGGAGGGTACGAGTGCAATATCAATAAGAGAGGGCGGGGATGTCTGTCTGTTTATGCACGTGCGTGTGAGAGACGGGTCGGGAGGTATGCAAGGATTATGAGGGGAGATGATATGGTTTTGGCAAGCATACGTAACTACATAGGAAGATCATCTATCGTGTGTCCGAGAAAGGGAGAGACATAACTAGTGAGGTAAGTCTATCGGTGCATGGGGAAAAGAATTATAGTCGACCTAGCTATATGTAGGGAGATCAGTACATATACATGCATGCATGTGTTAGAAGCAAATAAGGTCCGGAGAGACAGACATGGGGAGAGGGGTGCGGCTAGGAGGTGGTGCGAGAGGCCTACTATGTCGAGGGGGGAGGAGTGTGAGACTATGAGATTGATGAAAAGAGGGGCGGGAGTGTGCACCTACGTGGAACCGTATTGGACATAGGGGGCATGGACTGTGAGAAGAGAAGAGGGGAAGCATGTGTTTGTGGTAGGCACACATGGCTACAGAGGTATATCGACCGGTATGTGCCGGAAAGAAGGAGTCGGGGGCCTACACACAAAGTGGGTGAACAACCTAAAGCGAAATAACGAACGTGCGTGATGGAGCGGACGCTGAGGGAGGGTGAGAGGGGGCAGGCGTGTGCATGCATGATAGAAAATTAGCGCTAGCTAGATACAACGAGAAGAAGATCGTGAAGGTGTTAAAGACGAACATAGATCATAATTCATTATAAAAAAGTGGATATGGATACTTGAAGAAGATATCATAATGTAGAACATTGATTATAATTTGGGCTAATGTGTGGCTCTTGCAGCTCAGGGCTAAATGCTTGTCATAATGTAGGGGGCGGGGCACTATACTTTGTGTGATAAACACGATGTACATATGGAACATGGTTTAGATTACGAATATATAGTTAGTACATCAAATGTACTATTATTTGGAATTAACATCAAGTGTATTCAAAAGATTTAATTCGAGTTCATATAGTACACATAGTTCATATCTATCTCTATAGTAATCATGTGGTGTGTTGTTAAGGTAATACACGAATGATGGTTGAAGTTGGCAACAATCATGATTGTAGATTCTTATTGAAATCGAGAAACGAATTCAAATTCAGTTCAAATTGCAGCGGTAGTATAAACATTTGGAATGCACTAAAATGTTGGTATGAGTAGGTTACATGCATTATACAGCCAACGAAAAATTTTAATTGGACATAACATGGATTTATACTCTCTCTTTGTGTAGCTTTGAATAGCATTTGGATAGTAAAACGGGACAAGACTCTCTCTTTGTGTGGTTTGAATAGTTTTATTTTTTTCATTGAGGGAAGTGCAAATTGATTTGGTACGTACAAGTACAATATTACACGTTAGGCTTGTCCCTAAAATCCAACCCGCGCCTTGTTATATCCCGAAAATTCTGATATCGTGCTCCCAAAACTGGTGCCTTCACAACCCGCGCCTTTAGATCCCGAAATTACAACGCACGCGAAAATTCCCTCCAGCTGCCAAATCCCGACACGCGAAATCCCCCTTCTAACCCTGAGTCAAATGGGCCGCTAGCTCAAATCGATGGGGGTACTTTTGTAACACACCCTACATTTTGGACAAGCGTGTCCCTAAGTCATGGTTCCCCCTCCCATCGCCTCCTTTTCGCCATTCAAAATCCCAGGCCGCCATAACCTCTATGATCCAGCTGCGAAACCACACCCTCCTCCGTCCGCCACCTCACCGCTGCCTAGCCGGAGCCTCTTCCCCAACGACTTCCTCCACCGCAACAGCTCGACGTCCCTCATCCTCCTCCCCGGCTGAGGATCCGTCGTCCATCGCGTTGTCCCGCCAGTTCAATCGCCCCGTCCTCCACCTCCAAGGAGCTGCTCCGACGATGGCCTCATCTATCGCGGCTGCTCCATCCCCATAGCGCCGCCTTAACCTGCTCCACCGGAACCACAACATCCTCACCGTCTCCTTGGACGAAGCCGAGGCCTACTTGGCGCCACCAAAGAGGTTGTACACTCATCGCATCGCACCTTCTCCTTAACTCGACCTCCCGGCACCGACGGTCCTCCATCCCGCACCCCCATGGAGCGGCTACCTCGAAGTCGGCGCCACGGGCGACATCTCGACGGCGAATCTCCCCAGTGCATGGCACCTTCAGCGGTGGCGTCCATACCAGTCGGATCTACTGGTGCTGCTCCGGCTGTCGCTCGGTTGCTCGCGCTGCTGCTCCAGCTCTCGATTGATCGCTCGCTCACCCAGCTGCTGCTGCTCCTACTCTCGCTTGCTCACTCGCGCTGCTGCTACCCGGGCTCTCGCTCGCTCACGTTGCTGCTCCGGCTCTCGCTCGCTCGCGCTGCTGATCTCCCCCTCGCTTGTGCTGCTGCTCTGCTCTGATTTAGCTACACTTCAGTCGACTGAATTGACTTTTGGGTCAGTCAATTTTCAGGGGGTGGTGGGTCTCGTCAGAGTTAAAGAAGAACCACCCGCACCGGGGAGGGGGGCTCGCCGGAGAGGTATCCCACTATCTATCTTAGGGTTCTGGGTGGGGTGCTGCTCGCCGGCGATGGGGGGGCACAGTGGTGGGGCGGTGGCGTGGGGATCGCCAGAGAAAAAGCTTGGCGCACGGGGGGGGGGGGGGGGGCTAGAGAGCTGGCCGGGGCGGTGGCAGACCGACAGTGGGGAGTTGTTTCGGGGTGGCGAGGCGGCGGCGGACCGGCAATGGGAGTTGTTTCGGGGCGGCGAGGCGGCGGCGGACCGGCAGTGGGGAGTTGTTTCGGGGTGGTGAGGCGGCGGCGGACCGGTGGTGGGGAGCTGTTTTGGGGCAGCGAGGCAGCGGTGGGGAGTTGTTTCGGGGCGGCAAGGCGGCGCGGGGTTCGGCCGGTGGTGGCTAGCAACTCAGCAGGGTGCAAGTTGAAGATGAACTGCAGGCCCTCCTTAAACTATCCCATGTGAAGTGCCTCTCTGCTACCATTGCGTTCAGTTTCGACAGTAACATTCAGATTCCAAAGTAAATTTTAGTTTCGATAGTTAAGTTCAGAGTCAACAATTTTTACCTCATCTGTTTTAGTCAGGTGGTTTTTGGTCATGTAAATTTTACATCTATCACTTTTTGGTAATCCATTTTACATCATCTATTGGAGATGCTATTAGAATCCCACTTGAGATTAACGATGTCTGTCTTGTGCTGCTTCAGCCTTGACGTCTTACGGCTCACGGGAGCTGCTCCAACGACGGAACGATCCATCACAACAGAGCAGTGCCCTGGACGCCATCTACAGATTCCTCAGATCTTCCTCCACACCTCCGACAGCCACCTCTGCCTCAACTTCTTCAGTGACCAACCCAGTGATGTTGAGGTTGACATGGCTACGGCAAAGAGGTTGTACACTTGTCGCATCACTTATTACTCTGCATTCATGTCGATCCATTAGGGCTATCATGGTTCAACGGAAAAACATAGCAATAGGAAATTTTCCTATGGCACTCTACTATTCAATTATTCATGCATTTTGTTGAAAGGAATGGAGCAAAACATCCACCTGGACCTACTTTTCAAAATACTATGCATGAAAACAAGACCAAGTGCATTACTGGCAGAATAACATTCTAACTATACACGCATTCATATGGTTTCACATTATTTTGGCCATGTTTCTTTCCATTCCTCTGCTCCTCCTTTTCCTGTGAACCAAACACCCAAGTTGACAGAAATCCTGTGTTCACAAATGCTATGTTTCCCATGTGCATTCCTATCCTATTCCGGTGTTTTTCCTCCTATCCCTGTGTTTTTAGAATCATGCAAGCCAAATGAGCCCTTATAGAATTACTTCAGTTAGAGGTAAGTGTCGAAGAAAAATTTGTGTGGTTTGTCCTGCTCCTGCCGCGACTTTGTCCACCTCACCTGAGCTGCTCCATCGACAGAAGCATCCATCAAACCAGGCATCATGACTCCTGACCGTCTTTCGCCACCTCAGCTCTCCTTCCCTGCCGCTGGCACCCACCGCAACGGCATCACCAACATCGACTCATCGGATGAACCTTAGGAGTACACGGGTCCACAACAGAGAACATACTCTTTTGTTTCTTCTTATGTTATGCATTGCTTAATATTACCTGCTACTTTATTGTCCTGTTCACCTCTTAGACTCCAAGTCAGTCCCAAACAGATGTTCAAACTTGAGTTCTAAATTAGTTGTGGGGCACATATCGAGGCAACAATGAATATTATCTCTGTCTAATATCTAGTTAACCTAGGGTATGCCTATGTTGTTCATCTTGGGTGGGAAACATGATAGTAAAGCAATCATCATCTATTTTTTTATTAAACTAAAGCAATCATCAGCCTGCTATCATTATTTTTGGATCCATCCACTGGTTGTTACCATTACTCTAGATTTCTGCATGCTCTCCTTACATAATCTCACTATATTTTTTTGTATGCATGTCAGATATTGTACACAATCATGCTGAACATGTAGAGAAAAAGAGAAGAGTTTTGCGCGGCAATACAATGTCATGCAGACATCGCTCCATGGTAGGTTCAATGGCAAACCCTCCCCTCTCCAGATTATAATCCAGAGGAAGATATTTGTTCTGAGGCGGATTCAGACGCAGCTAACCACTCCTATTTACCACCAAGGTGTTTGCTCTAACTTGGCATGATGATGTTAGTCATATCATGCATATGTTGCCTTGCAGTGCCTACTTTCGACATCATATATGTCATCTGCTTAATTTAGACATGTTCTGTAATGCCACCTGTTTAGTTTCAATATCATATATGGGAATTATGCAATGCCATCCTGTTTAACCAGGCATCATATATTTGAATGATATCTAGCCCATCCTTTTCTTCATTAAATTTCCATTTGTCGACAATGTTTGTACATTAAACTACTCTTCCTATGAATCAGCCATTTCAGTGGGTGATGGAAAAATTTGGAGTGAAAACAAGGCCTTCAGAGCAGACGGTGCTACCCATCGAAGCAGATCTCTTGCTGGGTCCCGATAGCTCCTCGGAGATGGATTCAGAGACAGATGACCTGTCTTATTCCCCCACCGAGGTGTATGCTCTAACTTGGCACGGCTCTACTACTCATCTCATGCATATGGTGTCTTGGATTGCATAGTTTAGACATCATATACACAATATTCAACACCATGTTCTTAGTTCATACATCATATATGTGAATGCCCTCTGCTTAGCATATAAAATCACATATGTGAATTAAATCATGTGATCCTGGTTACTTAGATAGCATGTATGTGAATTATGTCATGCGATCCTGTTTAGTTAGTCATCATATCTTTGAATTATGTTATGCTATGCTATCCAGTTTAGATAGACATCATATATGTGAAATTATGTCATGCTATCCGTTTTAGTTAAACAATATACATGTCAATTATTTAATGCCCTCTTTTTTCCACACTATCTATTGAATCTGTCTCTCATACAATGTCTGTACATTCAATTATGTTTCCTGTTTATCAGCCATTTGAATTGGAGCGGGTGATGGCATTATCTAGCGGAGTAAAAACATGATCTTCAAATAAAATAGTGCTACCTCTTGGTGGAGATAACACCCCAGTTATACATGCACGAGAACCAGCCCTACCACACATAACCCAGACTCTCGCAGATTTTACCTCTACTGCGATGGACAGAGAACCAGCTTCACCCACTCTAACCCCAACCCCAGCAGATAGTAACCCAGTTCCTGTTGACACAACACCATCTCCACCACAGAGCTCCCAAACAAGAGCAGTTAGTAAGGCAGCTCCAGTGCCCAAAGCGCCAGTACTACCACGGCGAACCCCAACTCCACCAGTTAGTACACATATTCCTGTGGAGGAAGCACAACCAGCCATTCATAGTTTTGCATCTATCGCATTTGATGTTGTTAAATCCTCTGTGTGTATCTTCCAACCGTGGAAATATTATACGGAAGATGAAGGAAAATGTCAATTACAGGTGTTTGTCCAGGAGTTATGTGTAAGTAATGTTATTCATGGCAATTACTTTGCTTTGTCCCATACATTCTACCTCCATGATGGTTATAATATAGCCAATTTTCCCTTTTTCTCTATAGAGAAGGACCAATTTGGAAACTTAGGATGAGGTAACCTGTGCTAATACCTCTGCTATCTTCAAGAATGCTTGGTGGCATTATCGGAATTACCTGAAGAAAACGTACTTCACTAGCAAAGAAACTCACCAAATTCCCTTACGTTCTCTTGAGACACAATTACTGGACGATGATTGGGAACACCTTGTTCTTTACTAATCCCGAACCAAGAATGTGGTAAGGTCTATGAGCTCATTTTATTTTAAGTATTATATGCTTGTGTCTTACTGTACTCTGTTCATGTAAAACAAGTGCTTAAGCCTGAAGAACAACTATTCTCATTTTAGATTCCATTGCTATCATGCATACTGCTTTGCTCCTGTATCACTGTATTTACTCATACAAACTTATTTTTAAATTGAACTATCCAATGGAAACTCCAATGGCACAACATGTATGTTTACACATGTTTCTTTAACAGGTTTGCTCATATAAATAGCTCTGTTGATTTCAATTTCAATTGTGTATACAATTGACTTCTCATATCATGCAAATTACTAGCATCATAACATGGCCAATAGTGTTGTTGTACATGTAGACCCGTGGTGCCCATCTGAAATCTTGTTGTGCCATTTAGTTTCCCACACTTTGTATTCGTTCAGTGCTACTTTCTCTTGAACTAATATGATTTGAACCGTGTGTCTATTTTGATTTGGCAAGACAATGCAGTGACCATAGGACATAGATATATGTTTGTTTGATGCTTTTATAATGTACTACTTGGCAATAGAAGACTTGGTAGTTTAATCTTGTCCACCTTACTAATGAACTGGCTCACCGAAATGAGTTTCATATACTAGTACATGCTAAACCTGTTATGTGTCTGCTTGTTTCTTCTTTTAGAATGCTGACAAAATATTGGGAAAGAGTGCCTTAGTAAGCAATGATAAAGGAAGTAATGCAGATAAGGTTCAGGATCGTGAGACATCCTTGCTGGTCTCCAACAAAGTTGATAAAACAGCTTGACAGCCAAGTTTCAAGTTTGTATTGTACATAGAGAAACAAGTTTAGAGCAAAAAAATAGCACTATACATCAGTTCAATACAAAGAGAACAATATGGTACATTAACAACCGAGGATTTTTTTAGTGTGTACACCATGACAGCAAGGTAGACAGATAGCATCCACATAGTTGTCACATAATTCCTATACTTATAGTGATAAAATTGGTAAAGACTAAAAACTTCCACGTGGATTACTGAAACCTTTTTATGTGCATTTTGTAGAGAACTACAACTGAATCAACTACAGATTCGATGTCAACGGGAAAAAGCAATTAGGAAGAAAGGATTGTCAATGTACTTTGGATAAGTCAGCCAGCGAACCATATTTGTCTAAAAAAGCATGGGCAGAAATGTAACAGGACCTAGCAAAATATTGAGGTTACTTGAGTATAAAAAGACTGGGTCATAAATTTGGACAGCAACCTATCCCAGGAGCATTCTAACAAGTTATACCACCACGTACGGATTCTAATAAAACTATTTAACTTGTTCAAATTGCAAAAATCATATGATGTTAACTTTGTACACTTTGCTAAAAAAATCATTTCCTTTAAGGAAACACACTTGGCATATCTATTACTTGGTATATCCAGAAGAATGCCTACATCTTATTTTTCTCAATTTTTATTTGTTTTGGTGCATTATGTTTAAATTTTCTTGCTGCTATGTGCGTGGATGAATACTTACCTATTTTTTTGTCCCACGTTCTGTAATACTATAGAAGTAAGTCTCACATGCGTCCATCCCTAATTTCATCTTCCCTTACAGGTTCTGAAATTGACCTTGCTTCAGCCAACATGCGTGTGTTTGTTCTATCTCTTAACAGGTAAACTGATCCATAATCTTGAATTTGATATATTTCATTAGGCTCCATCATATGTATAATTATATAAACTATAATCCAGAATGTTATCGAAAATCTTAGTTTGGGAACATTTCTTGCATTCATGTATTATCCAAGATAACTCATTGCATAATGAGTAGAATGTTGTGAGTATTCTAACATGTGTTTACATGAATCACAAGTAAATAAGTTGCATTGCTGAACCTCTCCTCCCACGTCTTTTTTTACTTAACTCACCCTCACTTCATTTTATTGCGAGTAGCAAATCGATTTCGTTTTATTTTTCTATAAACATCCCGAATCCAACTGTTTCTAGAAATAGAACTCCCTATTTTTTTCCTAGAGAAGCCCAAACAAACATGTGCCCTTTCAGGGGCCGAGGCCACGGCTGGGTCTCATCACATCTGAATCTCCGCTTATGGTATATGTCCCCATCTCTGCTCGGGGTGGCGCTACAAGATCAAATGGAAATCGGAATGCACATGGCAGCTCAGTCTAGTATGCACATCTTTCCCAACTGCTAATTAATTATTCTGTGATGTCCTCTTGTTTACTAATCAGGGCATGCTCTTGTCTGTACTAATTAGATCATGCATTACTTCAAGGTCAATTCAGGGCCTAGGTTGGTGTGATGATGAGCACACGTGGATTGGATAGTTTTCCTTCCACCCCCTTCTGTTCCTTGGTTCATTATGCATTCTATGATGAGTTGACAACTCCAATTGTTTTTCGTGTTGTTGCTTCTGCAGATTTTGAAAATTCATTGATGGGAAATTCTAATGTGTGACTTTGTTGTTCTCATGTAACTACAAAGGCCTCTTTGATGTAGACTATTTAAAGTTTTTGTAGCTGTTGGCACTGATATTTTTCTCCTAATACAAGTTATACAACATATAAAGCATGACTAATACATCATACTAAGCATGAGAAGTACATGATTAATGGAGATGCATGACTAACTAATGTAGAGACCTCTAGAAAATATAAATCTTCAATTATGTATAGTTGGCATTGTTGGTTACCTACTTATCATTTAGTTTGAAGCTGATGCAAGATGCCAAATTTATTTAGTACATGGTTATAGGTTGCATAATCTGCAATATTGCTTAATAAATTCATGTTGAAAGCGTTCTTGTCTTTAGATTATTAATTAGCCCCACACCTATATCTATATCAAAGTCTTCTTAAATCACATCTGTGAGCATTTATCAAACTACCTAATTTAGGTACATCCAAATTTAGCATGGTGTGAATTATTTTCTTTGAACGTAAAGTATTTTTGAATTGTGGAAACTTTGCATCTATTTGTATTTTCTGGAAAACTGCAGTTCCTTCTTTGAAAACAAAGGATATGTGGTATGTCAGTAGATGTTTTTCTCCAAAGGAGGTACCTCATTTCATACATATTATGTTCATTTTAAGGTTTAATTCACTCAATTGGCATACATCAGATTTGTTCATAAGAAAACAGTGATCAAAAGTTTTTTGTCAGAAGTAGGTTGTTACTCTACGTACAAAACCTACTAATGTCATGGCCTTGAACCTTTGTATGGTGCTCCTCTACATTTTGTTGCTCTATTAACCCGATTTTCTCTACCGTGAGTTACTTATGTCATTTTTCGTTTCTGTAGATTGCAAGATAAATGGACTATGCATGGCTCAGATGTTGATTGCAAGTCTGAGGATGGGGTTACTATTAGATAATTAGAATGTCATTTTCATGATCAATGTTTCAAACATTATAGTAGATTTCAAGGTCGAGCATTTGGATACAACTAGATAGTTTCACATCTTGTAATCTTTGGATCATGTTCTTTGTAACGCAACACGGTCGATTTAATATATGCGAAAGGTTTATTATATTGTGGTTCCTACACACTATGGATGTTGACCAAAAAAATTTGGATGGCAACATATAAAAATATCATCAATCATTAATGCTATTTAGCAAAGCCTCTAATAGTTGCAATGATATAACATATGATTGTGCAGGGCGTCACCAATTCATTTGAAGTGCTGTTGGGCTTCAACTCTATATGTTGCTACCTTACAACGCTTCTACATGTAGTTTACCAATGCATGTGTATATGTTGTTGTAGAACCTAGCAACGCCACCAACGACAACAACGCTACGATGAAGATCAAGGTGTCAAGACGGTGACGATGGAGATCATGACGGTGCTTTGGAGATGGAGATCAAAGGCACAAGATCATGATGGCCATATCATGTCACATATTTTGATTGCATGTGATGTTTATCTTTTATGCATCTTATTTTTCTTAGTACAACAGTAGCATTATAAGATCCCTCACTAAATTTCAAGGTACAAGTGTTCTCCCAGAGTATGCACCATTGCTACAGTTCATCGTGCTGAGACACCACGTGATGATCGAGTGTGATAAGTTCTACGTTCACATACAATGGGTGCAAGCTAGTTTTGCACGTGCAGAATACTCGGGTTAAACTTGATGAGCCTAGCATATGCAGATATGACCTCAGAACACTGAGACCGAAAGGTCGAACGTGAATCATATAGTAGATATGATCAACATGGAGATGTTCACCCTTCAAAACTACTCCATCTCACGTGATGATCGGACATGGTTTAGTTGATATGGATCACATGATCATTTAGATGACTAGAGGGATTTCTATCTAAGTGGGAGTTCTTAAGTCATATGATTAACTAAACTTCAATTTATCATGAACTTAGTCCTGATAGTTTTTTGCATATTGATGACCCACAAGTATAGGGAATCAACCGTAGCTCTTTTCGATAAGTAAGAGTGTCGAACCCAATGAGGAGCAGAAGGAAATGACAAGTAGTTTTCAGTATGGTAATGTCTGCAAGTGCTGAAATTGTAAGTAGCAGAGTAGTTTGATAGCAAAAAAATTTGTAAAGAGCAAGTAACGATAGTAGTAACAAAAGTGCAGGAAGGTAGCCCAATCCTTTTGAGGCAAAGGACATGCCAAAACGGTCTCTTATGATAAGCAAAGCGTTCTTGAGGGTACACGGGAATTTCATCTAGTCACTTTCATCATGTTGGTTTAATTCGTGTTCGCTACTTTGATAATTTGATATGTGGGTGGACCGGTGCTTAGGTGTTGTTCTTACTTGAAAAAACCTCCTACTTATGATTAACCCTCCCGCAAGCATCCGCAACTACGAGAGAAGTATTAAGAATAAATTCTAACCATAGCATTAAACTTTTGGATCCAATCGGCCCCTTACGGAATAGCGCATAAACTGGAGTTTAAACTTCTATCACTCTCGCAACCCATCATCTAATTGCTACACCACAATGCATTCCCTTAGGCCCAAATGTGGTGAAGTGTCATGTAGTCGACGTTCACATGACACCACCAAGGGAATCACGACATACATACTATCAAAATATAGAACACATATCAAATTCACATGATTACTTGCAACATGATTTCTCCCATGACCTCAAGAACAAAGGTAACTACTCACAAATGATAAACATGCTGATGATCGTAGGAGTATTAAATAGCATATTGGATTTGAACATATAATCTTCCACAAAATAAACCATATAGTAATCAACTACAAGATGTAATCAACACTACTAGTCACCCACAAGTACCAATCTATAGTTTTGGTAACAAGATTGAACACAAGAGATGAACTAGGATTTGAGAGGAGATAGTGCTGTTGAATATGTTGATGGAGATTGCCCTCCCCAAGATGGGAGAGTAGTTGGTGATGATGATGACGATGATTTCCCCCTCCGAGAGGGAAGTTCCCCAGGCGGAATCTCTCTGCCGAAGGGCAAAAGTGCTCCTGCCCAAGTTCCACCTCGAGGCGGCGGCGCTTCGTCCCGAAATTCCTCCTCCTACTTTTCTAGTTCAAAATGACTTATGTACCAAAAGATGGGCCCCGGAGGTGGGCCGAGGAGGGCACAACCCACCAGGGCACGCCTGGGCTCCCTCGCGTGCCCAGGTGGGTTATGCCCACCTGGTGGGCCCCCTCTGGTAGTTATTTTCTCCAATAATTCTTAAATAATCCATAAAAAATCTCCGTGAAGTTTCAGCTTGTTTGGAGTTGTGCAGAATAGGTGGCCTGACGTAGCTTTTATAGGTCCAGATTTCCAGCTTCCGGAATTCTCCCGCTTTGTGTGTACCTTGCAAATTATGAGAGAAAAGGCATTAGCATTACTCCAAAAAGCATTATTATGGATAAAAACATTGTAAATAATAGTAATAAAACATGATGCAAAATGGACGTATCAACTCCCCCAAGCTTAGACCTCGCTTGTCCTCAAACGAAAACCGAAATCGAAAAACATGTCCACATGTTTTGAGAGAGAGGTGTCGATAAAAACAAAATACGGACATAGAAGCATTATGTTGAGTATGATAAAAACAACAAAATTAAACATAGGACTTTTATCATAGAACTTTTATCATATACTTCTCATTAATTAGTAATAGTTCATCACACAATCGAAGTATAAAGCAAAAACTCTATTAAAAACCAACAAACTATGTTCTCAGTCAACTTTGCAACTACAATTCATCATCTTTTCAGGAAGGGTCACGTGTCAGAGCCTTTAGGCAAGTCCACATACTCAACCATCATATAGCCTTCTATGATTGCTAACACTCACCGTGTACACATGAGCAAAACGTTTCAACCGGACACATAGAAAGATAGGGACTTATGGTTTCGCCTCCCAACGTACTCACCTCAAGGGTGATGTCAACGATAATAACTCATGCCACCCATATTCAACTAGACATATGTGCCTAGATCTTTCCTCACCATATGATGCTTGCCAAAGGAGAAAAATAAAAGGAATAGAGAGAAAAACTTTGACTCTTGCATAAAAGTAAAAGATAGGCCCTTCGCAGAGGGAAGCAGAGGTTGCCATGTGCTTATTTGTTTGTATTCTCAATCCCTTAGTGCAAAAGAACGTGACGTTACATTGCCCCTTGTGATAGCAACCTTTATTATGCAGTCTGTCGCTTTTCTTCTTCACCATCACAAGTTCGTGCAACACTCAATTTTCTCTTACACTAAATGATCTCACACTTTTAGAAGCAATTTTTATTGCCATTTTGCATCGATGAAAACTTGAGGGATCTTGCCCAATCCCTAGGTAGGTATGGTGGACACTTGAAAATAAGATTTGGGTTTAATGGTTTTTGGATGCACAAGTAGTATCTCTACTTAGTGCGGAATTTTTGGCTAGCAAAGTTAGGGGGAAAGCACCACATGTTAAAGGATCCATGACAATATGAATTCTATGTGAATATGAACAAACATAAATCATTAAGTTGTCTTCATTGTCCAACGTTAGCAATTTTGGCATATAATATTTTGATGAGGGCTCACAACCACAAAAGATTTCTAGGATAGTATATTTATATGTGAATCTTCTCTTCCCTTATTAATCCTTTCATGAGTTGCATCATTGACTAATGCTATGTTTGTCAATCTCTAATAAAAATTTGAACTTGTACTTTTCCTTATGTGGTGCCATCACCTACCATAGGATTAGTATATAATTTTATTGATTTATTTCTTTCCTTTATTTTATTTATTTCCTTTCTCTTTTTTCTTTCTTATTCATTTTATTTATTTGCAACATGAGAGTAAAGAAAGCAAAAACTCACACTAAACTTTATTATATAACTTGCACACGATTATAAGGATAGATCACTAAGCAAACTCTCAAAGAAGAAATGATCTAACTAAACTTTTATTCATCTAAAGCAAAAGATTGAACTAAAATAAGTAAAAGCAAAAAGATAGTGGGATCATACGATACCGGGGCACCTCCCCCAAGCTTGGCGAAAGCCAAGGGGAGTGCCCATACCCAATACTCAGTTCTCTTTTGGTGGTGAGGAAGGTGATGTTGGTGATGAAGAAGAGATCTTGTCCTCGGATTTCCATGACAGTGGTCCACCATCATAAGAGGAGGAGTGAGTCTCAGGAGTCCTGCAGCTACCAGCCAAACTCATACCTTTAAACCTCGCCTCATATTCAAAGACTTGGTTTTGAAGATCATAGATCTGGCTTTGGAGAAAGTTGATTGTTGATTTGCTCGTTGAGGGTGAAGATGATGTCCTTCATGGGCTTGACATCCACCTTGAGATCACGAGAAAGGTCCGTGATCATGAGGTGATTGGCATTGAGCCCATGCTCCACCATCCCCTTGCACCAGAAGACGTCTTGCTCCACAACTTCAAGCCTGCCTCCACGATTCTCGTCCCCTTGGGACATGGCACATCATGGAGGTGAAGCACCCCCTCATGCATCTTGATGACCTGAGGGTGCTGCACCACTTCACGCAGATATGGGTTGATGACGCTCTTGAAGAACTTGTCCTTCGAGGAGCTTGAAGATGCCATAATAGATGGGATCTGACAGAAAATAGTAAGGAATAAGAGAACAGAGGATTTCTCCGTGATACGGTGATCAACAGGTTCGGGAAGTATATATAGATTTTTTTATCTTGGGGGATAAGCAAACTGTAGAAAAAAGAGTACGGAAGGTGTCCCAGGTGGGCACAACCCACCTGGGCACGCCAGGCAAGCCTGGCATGCCCTAGTGTCTTGTGCCCACCAGGGGACGCTTCCTGGAAGTTTCTTTATTTCCAATTTTTTTAATATTCCAAAACTAATAAAAAATATTTTATGAATTTTTCGGAGTCCGTTTACTTACCGTATCACGTACCTCCTTATTTTCATGTTTCTGGAGTGTTTCGAAAGGACTCTTTTATGTGTTCTTCCGGTGTCCAAGTTTGGATAATATTACTTCCAACATTAATAGGCGTACTTGAGATATAATGCTTTATTCGTTGCCCATTGACAACCTTCGGGTTAGTACCTTTGGAATTATTTATTTTGATGGCTCCAGACCGATAAACCTCCTCAATGACATATGGGCCTTCCCATTTTGAGAGGAGTTTTCCTGCAAAAAGAATCTGAAATGAGAGTTGTACAAAAGAACATATTCTCTGACTTTAAACTCACGCTTTTGGATTCTGTCGGCGTTCTAGGAACGTGGGTCCCCAGACTTGCCTGCCTGCGGCCCAGGGCGTGGCTCATCCCTCGGCCTGGTACGACCCATCTTCACCAGCGAACAGTCGAGACCCTCGCGAGGGGCCATGCCTCGCGAGGTGGACGACACAAGACCTCCTCAGGGGCGGCCTCCCTAGGCTGGCTCGCGAGGAGCGGAGAGATCAAGGTGAGGGGCACCTCGTCAGGTTTCCGTGACGTGAGCCATGACGACCAAGGCCAGGCGGGCGCCAGCACGCGCAGAGTACCGGTTGCCTCTTTGGTGCTAAAGAGGCAGGCGCAGGCGAGGAGTCCCGAGGCGTCAGGAAAAGGTTTCCATATCGGTGCAACGAGACCAAGAATGGCAGGACGGTAGGACGGAGGTCACCATGGAGCCCACGACGGCGTCACCACCAGAGCCTTTGGCAGGCGAAGACCACCTTTTGTCAGGATAACTTGTACTAGTTGTCTCCCTTCAAACTGGCCGTTGTGGGATCCCTTCCTGCCTAATATTTTGGAAGAGGACCTGGGCCTCTATATATAGGACTAGCGACCACCATAGAGGGGGACAGATCTTGGATGGATCATTCAGACCACCCACACACTCACCAGCTCATCAAGCTCAAGAAAACCTCTCCTCAGAAGGCTATTCTTCCCTTATACTTGTTCATCCCCAACCTACAAGGCAATCCACCACACCACACTAGAGTAGGGTATTACACTGCAACGGTGGTCCGAACAGTATAAACTCTTGTGTCCCTTGTTCCGTGGTTCGGCGAGCTAGGCATTGAGATCATGGTGAGAGTGTGAGCTCGGGGGAGAGAGATCTTCGTGCGCACCCCAGAGTTCGAACCTCAAGGGTTTTGCGGGAACCCGAAATCCGACATTTGGCGCGCTAGGTAGGGGTGCGCTAAAGCTTTTCTTCCATCGATCCACGCTCCGCTGCTCCACCACGTCCATGGCAGACGCACGCTGAGCCCGCGCCGGGTGTTGGGCCGCTCTCACACCCGTGTCGCTCAAACAACTCCTATCGGCGGGCCTCCCCATCGTTCTCCATCACCCGCCGCCAACGCCGCCACCGGCCTGACGGGAAACGAGCAGCAAGCATCATCGCTGCACCCCTCTGTGCGGCGGGACGGTCGCACCGCCACCCCGTCGCTGACTCCGGCCGGTTCACCGTCCCACACTGGTCGTGCGCCCATAGACGCGTAGGCCGCGCTGCTCATGGCACGCGATCTCATGCGCTTCCGCCCAGTCGACGACCTCTACGAGGCCTGCCTGGACCGCATCGCCGAGCTCGTCATCGCCGCTGGGAGCTCCCCCGCACCATCTCTCTCGCTGCCTCGCCCTCCCCCAGCTGCGGGCGATGTAGCTCATGGAGCGCCTCCACCACCTCCGCACCAAGATGGCGTCCTGGCGCCAAGACACGCGGCCCCTTGCCGCGACCCGCCGCGCCGGGTGCCCGCACGCGAAGAAGGAAGCTGCCAAGAAGTTCCCCGACTGCGAGAAGACGCTCCTGCACTCCCGATGCCACCATGACAAGAACGCGTGCCGCCTGCGGCAGCGGTGCGTAGGAATCAAGATCAAGCTCCGCCCCTGCGACGGGCCCCGGTGTCTATATGTAGGCTGCCATTGAGGGAGTCCTGGACTAAGGGGTCCTCGGGCGTCCGGCCTGTTAGCCATGGGCCGGACTGATGGGCTGTGAAGATACGAAGACCGAAGACTGCAACCGTATCCGGATGGGACTCTCCTTGGCGTGGAAGGAAAGCTTGGCGACTGGATATGTAGATTACCTTCTTTGTAACTGACATTGTGTAACCCTAGATCCTCCCGGTGTCTATATATACCAGAGGACTTAGTACGGATAGGAGACTCATTATCATAGCCATACAAGCTAGACCTCTAGGGTTTAGCCATTACGATCTCGAGGTAGATCAACTCTTTTAATACTCATATTCATCAATATCAATCAAGCAGGACGTATTGTATTACCTCCATAGAGAGGGCCCGAACCTGGGTAAACATCATGTCCCTTGTCTCCTGTTACCATCGACCTTAGACGCACAGTTCGAGACCCCCTACCGAGATCCGCCGGTTTTGACACCGACATTGGTGCTTTCATTGAGAGTTCCACTGTGCCATCGACAACAAGATCGATGTCTCACCTTTTTCTCAAGTATAATATCACCACCGGAGGAACCTTGGCTCCAGGCCAAACCCTCCGGCTGGGCGGCTTTACCATGACCGCCCGTTCGGTCATTAAGCCGACGATGACCTCTCGGGTCATCGAAAACCCCCTTCGTATCAACTCCGAACACTCCAAGAAGATGGATCCAGCATAACTTTCGTCTTTAAACGAGCTCCTAGATCGCATCGCCGCCCTGGGGGTCGCTACAGACTATGATCGGATTGGGTTTAAACCCGATCAGAGAGAAATCAAACCTCCGCCGATCGCCCACCAGATAGCGGTAGTTGAGGAGCGAGTTGATAACTCTTCCTCCATATTGAGGATGGACTATGTCTAGATCTCCGGTCTCGAAGAGCCGGACACCTACCCGCGAGGTGAAGCATCCTGCCCTCCGAACATAGAATCGGACGATGGGCCTAAGAAATTAGTGGACATCCCGGAGCCCGATCTGTTAAGTTCGGAAGACCTTCAGACTCCGGATCCAAAACCGGGGCAGGGTTTAGATTTAAATCCACCCACCCACCCGAATACAAGCACTCTCATGAGCATAAAACATCAGTCTCAGGAAGTAGTCCACCACTTCTAGGCCAGATTCCTTCTTGTCAAAAACAAGATTAAAGATTGCCGCGACGAGGAAGTGATCTTAGTGTTACGCAACAATTGCAGGGAATCCTCAACGCCATCAATCGCCGTCGCATCCTACACTTCCCTGACTTGGCAACCATCGTACAGAAGTACAGTGCAATGGAAAGCGCGTGGAAAACTCAAGCAGCTCGTTGGGAATCATCGGTCCCCACTCAACCCTACATTCAGGCGAAAAGGGCGCACCCCTGCAACATGCCCGGTTCAATAGTAAAGAAATACAAGTCCAGTATGGGGCACAGAACCATTCTGGAAGGATGGCTCGATGGGCCATGCAAAATACATGCAACACCGGATAATATACCAACACATAGCCTTAGTGCATGTTAGATACTCCGGCAAGTGGCCAAGAGCGGCGAGGATATCCTCACCAAGAATAACCCAGAACAACACCCCAGAGGATGACGGTCTTCGATACATTCGCCTCCAACAATAGGCGCAAAAGAGCACTACGCGGACTCGCCGAAGTGTGTCAAATAGAAGAAATAAAGCCTTGGAACGACATGACTATAACTTTTAATGCTGGCGACGAACCAAAATACAGGACAGTCCGAGCACCAGCTGCCTTGGTCATCAGTCCAATTGTGGATGGCTTTCGGCTTACCAAGGTCCTTATGGACGGTGGTAGTGGACTAAACCTCATCTACGAAGATAGACTCCACAAAATGGAAATAGACAGGAGCCGCATTGAGCAAAGCAGCACAACCTTCCGAGGAATTATCTCTAGTCGGGAGGCGCAGTGTGCGGGAAAAATAACACTCGACGTGGTATTCGGCACGCCGGAGAATTATCGGTCCGAAGAAATAACCTTCCAAGTGGCCCCTTTCAACAGCGAGTATCACGCCCTCTTAGGGCGAGATGCATTTATGCGCTTCCAGGCGGTACCCCATTATGGAGACATGAAGCTTAAGATGCCTGGGCCCAATGGTATAATCACTCTTGCTAGTGATCCGGGCATAGCACTTCGCGCCAAGAATAAAACCACATCCTTGGCCCTCGAAGCTTTATCTGAAGCCCTCGCGGCCGAAGAATTAGCCGCGCTACGCTCTACGGTGGATAGGGATGATGTCGTCCTAGACAAACGCCCAAATCCACCTCCTTCAAACCAGAAGAAGAAATAATCAAATTCCAAGTCCATCCAACGGAACCCAAGAAGACAACATCCATCAGAACACAATTAGATCCAATGGTTGACGCCGTGCTACGAGAGTTCCTACGTGAAAATTGGGATATATTCGCCTGGCACCCTTCTGATATGCCTGGAATCCCACGCGAGCTGGCCGAACACAGCCTCAATATATTAAAAGGTTATAAACCGGTCAAGCAAACATCGCGGCGCTTTTCCGAACCCAAACGTCAAGCTATGGGGGAGGAGCTAGCCAAGTTAATTGAGGATAGATTCATCAGAGAAATAAAACATCCGGACTGGCTGGCAAACCTGGTGATGGTACCAAAGAAGGACAAATCCTGGCGGTTGTGCGTCGATTTTAAAGACCTCAATAAGGCTTGCCCTAAGGATCCCTTCCCCCTCCCCCGCATTGATCAAATCATTGATGCCACCGCAGGACACGACTCACTTTGTTTCCTGGATGCATATTCCGGATACCATCAAATCAAAATGAAGGAGTCCGATCAAGCTGCAACAACATTCATTACCCCATATGGGCCATTCTGCTTCAACACCATGCCCTTCGGGCTCAAGAACGCCGGCGCCACATACCAACGCATGATTCAAACGTGCCTGGAGAAGCAGATCAGCAAGACAGTTGAAGCTTACGTGGACGACATCATCATCAAAACCAGGCGCATCAAAACATTAATAGACGATTTACGTCTCACATTCGATAACCTCCGCGCGTATGACATCAAGCTCAAACCGGAAAAGTGCGTTTTCGGCGTCCCCACCGGAAAACTGCTGGGCTTCATCATTTCCAACAGAGGAATTGAAGCAAATCCAGCCAAAATCCGAGCTCTGTCACAATTGGCTACGCCGACGGACCTTAAACAAGTCCAAAAGCTCGCGGGTTGCTTGGCAGCTCTAAGCCGCTTTATCTCCAGATTGGGACAAAAGGCACTGCCACTCTATCGTCTTCTACGGCGAACCAATCACTTCGAGTGGACAGACACAGCAACAGCCGGACTGGAGGAAATAAAAACCCTTCTTGCGAGCAACCCAATCCTGGCCGCGCCAAACGTCGGCGAACCGATGTTGTTATACATACCGGCAACACATCAGGTGGTGAGTGCCGTGCTCGTCGTCGAACGAGAACAGGACAGACACAAATTCCCGCTTCAGAAGCCAGTATACTACGTATCCACTGTCCTTACACCATGCAAATCCCAGTACCCCCATTATCAAAAGATAGCATACGCGGTCTTCATGGCATCCTGAAAGCTCTGTCACTACTTCCAGGAGTGTTCGATCATGGTGGATTCTGAAGTACCACTCAATGAGATTATAAACAACCGTGATGCCACGGGCCGGATTGCCAAATGGGCCATTGAGCTCCTTCCATTTGATATTACATATAAACCACGTCGAGCTATTAAATCCCAAGTACTGGCTAACTTCGTCGCCGAATGGACAGAGGCCAAACTCCCTAAAGAGTGCGGCACATATTCCAATTGGGTTATGTATTTCGATGGCTCCAAAATGCCAGCAGGGCTAGGAGCAGGCATCGGCTTTACGTCCCCTACTGGAGACGTCATTCAGTACATACTCCAAATACTATACGCAGACTCCAATAACGCAGCCGAATACGAGGCCTTATTGCATGGTCTCCGGACGGGTGTCTCCATGGGCATACAACGCCTAGAAGTGCGCAGGACTCAAACCTCGCAATATCTCAAATAAATGGAGACTTTGACGCCAAAGATCCGAAGATGGCAGCTTATCGTAACACAGTCATAAAAATGTTGGCCCGGTTCGGGGGGCTTGAGTTCCATCATGTGGCTTGAGAAAGTAATCAAGCGGCGGACGTTCTTGCTCGTATCGGCGCTAAGAGCAACCTCGTCCCACCTAATATCTTTTTGGAAAGGCTTTTTAAGCCATCCGTGGTGTGTAAGGGGGAAAACGACAACACTAGTCTCGATCCGAACATAACCCCAGATTCCGAAAACACCGACATCATCGGAGGCCCAGCCACCGAAATAACACCGTCGACGCATCTTATCATGGCAGTTATTGCCCCATGGACCAAACCCTTCCTGGCCTACCTTAACAGGAAGGAGCTTCCTGAGGACCAGAATGAGGCCCGCTGCATTGTTCGGCGTTCGAAGGCCTACAAGGTTCATGACAGAGAGCTCTATAAGAAAAGTGCTACCGGAGTTCTTCAAAGATGTATCTCCGAGGAAGAGGGGCGGAAGCTCTTGGCGGAGATTCACGCTAAGCTCGGCGGTCACCACGCCGCAGCTTGGGCCCTTGTTAGCAAGGCCTTCCGTACAGGGTTTTATTGGCCGACGGCCCGAGCAGATGCACAGGACCTTGTCCAACATTGCGTCGGATGCCAACTCTTCGCCAACCAAAGCCATATGCCCCCACTACCTTACAAACAATCCCCATCACTTGGCCTTCTGCGGTCTGGGGACTCGATATGGTTGGACCCCTTAAAGGAGGAAGCCATAAGAGAAAGTACCTGCTGGTCATGGTGGATAAATTCACTAAGTGGATAGAGGCCAAACCAGTCAAAACGGCCGAAGCGGGGCCGGTAATAGATTTCATATCCGGCATGGTACACCGCTATGGTATCCCACACAGCATAATAACCAATAATGGCTCTAATTTCACAGCCGATGAAGTGAAAACTTGGTGTGCTAATCTAGGTATTAAACTCGATTACGCCTTGGTCTATCACCCATAGACAAACGGTCAAGTCGAACGGGCTAATGGTCTTATTATGAGCGGCATCAAACCTAGACTAGTGCGGTGTTTGAAAGAATCAGGCAAGCACTGGGTGGAGGAACTTGACTTCGTACTCTGGGGGCTGCAGACCACGCCCAACCGCACTACTGGATATATACCATTCTTCATGGTGTACGGTGCAGAAGCAGTGTTACCCTGCGATATTATTCATGACTCACCTCGAGTGCGCATGTATGAAGAGAGAGAAGCCGAGCTTGATTGGCAAGACAGACTAGATGCCTTAGAGGAGGAGCGCGACGTCGCAAAAGCCTGTTCCGCATTTTATCAACAACAGGCTCGCAGGTATCAAAGCAGAGAAGTGCGGGCCAAGACTTATAATGTTGGTGAACTCATTCTACGCCTGCCAGAGAAGAAAAAGGACAAACTCAAGCCCAAGTGGGAGGGTCCCTTCATCATTGACAAAGCTCTCACCGGAGGAGCGTGCCGCCTGTGTGATGCGTCAGACAATCACCTGGAGCCAAACCCCTGGAATGCGGCCAGACTACGACAATTTTATGCCTAGATCCGAACTCTATGTTTGTCTCCTCCCTCCTCTTATTAACGTTACTTTTTCTCTCTTTTCGTTTTTTATCCTTTTCTTTCGTTTTGCTCTTTAGCCTTACAGTTTCAGTACGGCTAGAACGTCCTTACCTGATGCGTACATCTCTGCATATGTACGTTCATTATACCTGGGGGCTTCTCGTACAGAAGCTTGCTATTATCCTTTGAGCATCAAGCTCACCAAATATGCGTTTTTCCATACATACCATTTCCTTTCCATTATATGCATCGATATGACTTAAGTTTTGGCCAAGCTGGGTTGCCTGGCTCCTGTGCTTATGCCCTACGTTCCCGTTAGTTCGGCTAGGGAATAAAGGGAGCACCTCTGCGATTGTTACTGCCGGGTCATCCGGATGTGTACCTCAGACTGGGTGAAGCCGAAAGCTAGCATTCTTAAGGGAATATTCGGTCGGCTAATTAAAGATGTCCCCGCATTCATTCCATTATGAAACCCCAGAAGTTACTTACTCTGCGATATTTTCAATCACAGTTCGGACATGCACATCAAACGCATGCACACCCAGGGAAAGGAACCCTTAACAGAACTATTCTCTCTGGAAGATGTTTCTTACATAATGTAATATAACATAACTAGCCGGATACACATTGTCTGTTCAAGCAACTATGACCCCTACGCTTGGTTCCCATGCATGCCCCGATATATTCTACCGTTAGGGTATTTGGAAACACTCCGCACCTTTGGGTCTAGAGGTCGAAGCGAAAAGTTCGGCCGTGACAATTGTTTTTATTATCCAGCTAGAAGGAAAGTACATAGTCACTTAGGACTCAAAAACTTCCTCCTCTATACCGTCCAATAGGTGGTCTAACTTACAATCCTGTTGTGATTATCTAGAAGCCACCTCAACTTGGCCATATACTAAACTAACGGGAATTTCTTCCCCATTTGACCCTAGTGGTCCGACCCGGGCCATGTGATTCGGATCCAGCTTGGTATACCGTGTTTTTATCATGGCCCAAGCTTCTCGCGCACCCTCTCGGCAGGCCGATATCTTCCACAGTTGGATACGCTGTCGCGCTCCCCTGAACATCTCTACAAGCTTCTCCATACTCCCTGGAGGGGAGTCGGATGGCCATAAGGCCTTGGCTACACTCCGCATTGCCTGCTGAGCTTGCTCGTGCAACTGCAACAGCTCTTACAGAAGATCACTTGATGTTCTGGACACCTCCTCTTTAGGGCGGCCCGTCAATACACCGACAATCACAGCTATATCAGCTACAGTTACTTCCAAACTGTTATAAGATAAATGCGGCCACATACTGAATATGCCGCCTCGCAGTTTTTTATTCTCCTTCACGGAGTCAGCTAGCTGAGCTCGCACGTCTTTCAGTTCTTTGCCCAGTTTGGTGTTGGAATCCTGGAGCTTCTTTTTCTCCTGAATGACTTTTGTTAACACATGCTCGCCCGCAGCTAGCAGTTTTTTGGCACCGTGTTCTTCGCCTCGAGCGGTGTCCTGCTGCTCCCGCAGTTGGTCTAACAATCCAATACAACAGTAAGCAACCAGATTAGCATTGTTAGTGTACAATTATGATTTCTAAATGGAGGGAAACATTACCGGGGGATGCCTTCTTGGATTTCTCTAGTTTGGCATTGGCAGCAGACAGCTGGCGCTGACACTTTTCTAGTTCCTGAGTTAACATGGTGTTCTTCTCCGTGAGCACCTAGTTGTAGATTGATCCTTAAATCAATTGTTTCAACTACATTAAGTCTCATGGGCTACTGGCATCTCCGAAGAGAGCGTCCCCCATACCAGGCAAGTCTTCTAAGAGGAAGGCAAACAAAGATACGGCCGAGCCTTCATCAAAGCACAGGACAGTGCGGTGGGTAAGGAGGAATGAGAAAACTCTTTTGGATAAGGTGTCTTCGGATTACTTACAGGTGAAGCAGGAAGGAGGCTGGGGTAATCAGCGATAATGGGTACATATGTACCGCCGTAACTCATCTGATAGAATATTCCCTCCTCAAGCTCCACAAATATGTCCGGATCTTCCTCATATCCGGGGTCGAGATCACGGTTGCGATTCTCCGGCTGAGGGGCAAGGTCATAGATCCCCTCGATAGCCTTTCGCCATTCCTGTTATGAGCAAGATAAGATGCTGCTTGTCAAGAATGATTCAAGGACAAGAATAAAATAGCGGAGCTGAGCCTTACCCAGCTGGGAGGATTAGACATGGAAAACCTGTATCGAATTTGGAGACGGGTGAACTCCTCCTTCTCCCCTTTATACAGCTCGACGAGTATTTTGGCTAGGGCGGCAGGAGTCTTCGGTCCCTTTCGGCCATAGCGTGAGGCATCATCTTCTCCGTTATAATGCCACATGGGCAGCCCTCTGTATTGAAGTGGCTGGACCCCCCGCGTTATCGAAATCTCCATCACCTCGGCTATTGACAATCCGGACTGGGCAAGCGTCTTAATCTTGCCCAGCAGCAGGCTGATCTCTGCACTATCCTCTTCCTCGAGGCTCCGAGGACGCCAGCTATGGCGTTTCTTCAGTGGGGCATTTGAAAACTAGGGGGGCTCATGCGGACGGGGTCGGGTAGAGCGACATCGTCGATGTAGAACCATTCGGAAGGCCACTCTTCGTGAGCTTTCTTAAGCATGCTGGACAGGTATCCAGTCTCGGTGATGCGCCACACTTCGGCTCCTCCCACTTCAAAAATTGACCCACCTTGATTGCGAGGGACGAGGCAGAACAGTCTTCTCCACAAATCAAAATGGGCCTCGCAACCCAGGAATAGTTCGCATAAAGCGACATAACCCGCGATGTGCAGGACGGAGGCCGGGGTAAAATTATGCAGCTGGAGGCCGTAGTACTCCAGAAGCCCTCGGAGGAATGGGTGAATTGGAAATCGCACACCCCTCAGCAGATAGGGGACAAAGCACACTCGTTCTCCCGCAGACGGATTGGGGAAATCCTTCGCCTGGGTTTTGCCGTTGAAGGAGGACAGTCCTGCTCGAACAGGGACCAGATCTGCAGGAGGGAGAAATCCCTGCGTTTGCAGCTTCACCAATTGGCTGTTTGGCGCAGAGCACCTCTTCCACTTGCCTCTCTCTAGGTTGGAATGGGAAGAGGAGCTGGGAATGTTGGCCATGTTGGAATGGTTTCGCCTGGTAGTATCTGAGGATTTTCTCCGTGTGATGCCGAAAGGATCTGAGATCCAATCTCTTTAAATAGACATTCTTTCTTGCAGGGCTAGGGTGTTATTTGCAAAAAATACCCTGACCACCCACATTCGCCCAACACGTGGAGGATGAAGTCATAAATGCAAAGAAGCCGAGGGGTGCGACATTGAATTGAAAGCCGAACACATTACTTGTAAGACGTTGGAGGAGGAACCCGCCTTGCAATGCCGAAGATAGTCTGCGTGCCGAACACCTTGTCATTGAAGCCTGGTTCAGGGGCTACTGAGGGAATCCTGGACTAAGGGGTCCTCGGGTGTCCGGCCTGTTTTTCTTTTTGACTGAACACTGTGAGGCAATAGCCCCACAGCCTTTTATTAAAACTTGGCCAAACAAAACAAATACAAGGAGTTTAAAAGGTAAGGCTAACTAGGAGACAGGGGAACCTACCTATATCTGTACAAATATACAAATATACAATAGCATATGCCACAAGATTAAGGCAAAGCATGAATCCAGTCTAGGAGAGGTTGCTTGATAGAGGCCTTCATCCTATAGGAGTGCAGAGTAATGTCATGGATGAATTTGGCTTTCCATCTGCCAAAGCTTGGCCTAATATGCCTGAAGATCCTGTCATTCCTTGTGGTCCAAATGCTCCAGGCAGCAAGGTAGACTACTTCAAAAAAGAAAGGATGGTTGAAACTTCTCTTGGCAGCCAGAATGCATTCACGAGGAGTTAGCCCAGCATACCAGTTAATTTGCAGATAATTCCAAACCCTGGTGCTGAAAGAGCAGTGGAAAAAAAGATGATTTCTGTCTTCATGCAAGTGGGCTATGCACAGTGGGCATGAGTTATCATCCTCCTGTGATCTCCAATGTCTTCGTAGCAACATATCCCTCGTATTGAGTCTATCATTCAGCATGAGCCAGGCAAAAACTTTTATTTTCATAACACACTTACTCTTCCATATCCATTTACAGGGATCATCATCAGGTAAGTGAGCATGGGCCATAATGTAAAAACTCTTGGCCAGACTGATGGGCTGCGAAGATACAAAGACCGAAGACTACAACTGTGTCTGGATGGGACTCTCCTTGGCGTGGAAGGCAAATTGGCGACTGGATATGTAGTTTCCCTTCTTTGTAACCGGCCTTGTGTAACCCTAGATCCTCCCGGTGTCTATATAAACCGGAGGACCTAGTCCGGATAGGAGACTCATTATCATAGCCATACAAGCTAGACCTCTAGGGTTTAGCCATTACGATCTCGAGGTAGATCAACTCCTGCAATACTCATATTCATCAATATCAATCAAGCAGGACGTAGGGTATTACCTCCATAGAGAGGGCCCGAACCTGGGTAAACACCGTGTCCCTTGTCTCCTATTACCATCGACCTTAGACGCACAGTTTGGGACCCCCTACCCGAGATTTGCCAGTTTTGACACCGACAGCCATGCCTTCACTCCAGAGCTGCATAGCGTAGTCTGGCCAGGCAAGTTCAAGCCAGATCTACCCCCGCGCTATGATGGCACCACCGACCCTGTGGAGTTCTTGTAGTGCTACGAACTGAGCATCGAGGTGGCCAATGGCGACGAGAAAGTCATGGCGAACTGGTTTCCCATGGCTCTCAAGGATGGTCACTACTAGGGAAAAGCCTATACACAGAATTTTACTAGTAGCGCTGTACAAAATCAAGCGCTGCTGCTACTTAGTAGCAGCGCGCGTAAATAAACCGCGCTACTGCTATGACTTTAGCAGTAGCGCGTACTAGCGAAAAGCGCTGCTGCTACGTTTGAACTGGGCGCACATGGCTAGCCCAACCTAGCAGTAGCGCGTATAATGGCCCAGCGCTAATGCTAATCTCCTTAGCTACAGTGCGCTTACGTGTAAAGCATTGCTGCTAACGGAAATAAAATAAAGTGAAAAACAAGTAGAAAAGTAAATGAAAATGAAAGAAATAGAAAGAGGAGAAAGGGAAAAAATAAAATGTAAAGAAAAATAAAAGAAAAAAGGGGGAAAAGGACAAAGGAATAGCAATAGCGGGTTTCAGTAAACGCGCTATAGCTAACTTAGCTATAGCGCGTTTCCAGAAATTTGCTACCGTTACGTTTCACTTAAACAACGGTTTCCCCCCACCCCACCCCCCAGCCACCAATTCTTCCCCAAATCGTCCCTTGGCCTCGCCGCCGTCTCCTCACCGCCGCCGCCCGAGGCCGCCCTCAGCCTCACCGCCGCCGCCCCTCGGCTATCGCGCGCTCTCCCCACGCTGCCCCCGACCCCAGATTCAACGCCGGCCCCGCCCCGACCTCAACGCCGGCCGGGACGCCGCCCCCGACCCCGACCTTAACGCCGCCCCCGCCCCCCGACCTCAACGCCGCCCCGGAGCCCCGACCATGACCTCGACGCCGCCTGCCCCTCCCTCGTCACAGGCACCTGAGGTGAGCATGCCTGCTCCTCCCTCTCCCCTACCTCTGCCTAGGGTTTCTACCTCCATCAAATTAGTTAGGGTGGAAACGAATCGGATGCGGATGCGGCTCAATTGAGTTAGGGTTCATGTAAGGGTGGAAACGAATCAAATTTCTAAGGTGAATCATAAAACGAGTAAAATTTGACCACTTATTTCACTTTATAGTTGGATAATTGGAATATCCGCTACCACTTTCCACCCCTATAGGTTCATCAAATTAGATGGTAATTAGGGCAGTAGTTCTTAGGTACTAATTAGTTAGTAAGAACTAGGTACTAATTAGGTACTAGAATATTTTTATTTATAGTAAGTTTATTTTTAGTAAGAACTAGTTGAATTAATAGAACTAGTTAGTAAGAATTGGTTGCTATTTTTTTAGTTAAAGCAATTTTCCCACAACGATGTGGACGATGCCTATCCCGCATCCTCGTCGTCGAGTCGGCGGAGGACGACACCTGCTTGACCAGATGGGCCATGTCCGCGACTGGGCTCCGCCGGGGCGGTACTGGGAGGCGCTACCTACCGGGGGGCACAGGTTGGTGAGGAACCAGCATGTCGTTGACCCGAACCTTCTTTGGTGGCGGTCGCGTGGGCCAGTGACGGTCCAGAGGCTCGAGGACTCCGCGGAGGTGGTGCGTCACCGTGTTAGTGAGGAGGACGCGCACATCCGTCGCTACTTGTTTGCATTGGAGCATAGGTTCTCCAATACCTGGCAGGTTCTCCAGGGATCTCACTGGAGCTATGATCCCGTGATGGTTCCTTCTCTGTGGGTGTCCACCGCCCGCGCCGATACCCGTTGTGTGCTAGGGTTTTAGTTGTACTAGTGATGTTATATGTATGACACTATTCGGGATGTATTAGTGATAATATTCGACGATGTACGGACGCATGAGATGATTTACTTTTGCTTATTGAATGCATGCTAATTTGAGTCTTATAAGATATTTTGAAATGTATATCTTGTGTTGCTCAATATCCAAGTGGCCGGTCTTGTTTGTAGGTTACACCTTCGAGTGGCCTATGTTTTGCCGGAGTGTTGATTCATTTCCGTTCCGGCAAATTTCAGGCGCTCGATATATCCTATTTTAGCAAAGGTCATGCCGGATTTTTTCGTGAATTTTGGCATGACTTTTGCCAGAATATGTAGGAAATATCGAGTGCCCCGGATTTGTGTGTTGAGTATCCTGGTAGTTGTCTTCTATTGATTTTCAATTAATTTTTAACTATGAACATAGGAAATGTCTGACGACAAAAAGGATTTCGGTATTTGCAAATACTGCGAAGACGAGCGCGACCTGTGCGACGGAATCTTCCTAGATGATGATAGGCGCTTCAGCATCAAGCTGGACGAGAACTTCGAAGTGGATACAGTAAGTCACAATGACAAGTCTTTTTTCGTAATTAAGCATGACATCTGCTTCATTTGCTTGAACTTATATTTTTTTTACTATTCTACTAGCGTATCCCCTGCCATGCAAGAGTTTTTGTATTGGATAAGATAGGTTTCAGTCATACTATGGAGGTAAAGAAAGTTTATTTGAAGACCGAGCATGGTTATATTTTCCATGCAAAATTATACAATTCAGACGACTACACCTATTTTGGATGCAAAACATGGCGAGCACTATGCAAGACTTATGCATTTCAGCCTGATATGGTTATCACCTTTGATATTCGTCCGGAAGATGATATTGAAGGTAATACCGACATCTGGGTCGATGTGCAGACGCCTCCAGTTACACCAAAATGTAAGTTTCTCAACCATATTTATGTCTTTGATATTGTTTATTCAAAAATAGTTGACAACTAATTTGTATTGTCAGCTTATTTCGGTGCAAGCAAACATGTCCAGTGCTTGGTAGACAGGACCTACTACTGTCCCGAGGCTGAACTAAACTGCGAGGAGCTAAGTCATTATGTTTCATGGCTTGAGGATCTTGATACTGTCGAGACAAATTTTCTTCCTGGACTTAGAAATCTTAGTACTGAAAACGTGCGACCAATAGTGTTCGTCATGAACTACGGTCACATCTATTTAGGAAGGATGGTAAGATTTTTACTATTTGTCCTCAGTACATCTTTTCCATACATTATTTGTGAAGCTAAACTTCATTGCTTAGTATGTGACCATACGATGTTCTTCAATAGGGACTCCCGATGAATGTTGTGCCTTATGGGATCGAGACTAAAGGTACCATGAGTATTATTAGCTTACGACCAAGATATCCTACATGTTACTTTAGTGCATTCAAGATCAGCGATGAATGCTTAATAGTGCAAGACTGGACCAGATATGTGATGGGGGAGCGCAGACAAGTACTAGGGGGCAGCAAACAGATGTGCTACCCAAAATTAGGAGACAGGTTCATCTGCATGCTCCAACTTGATCAAGGAGGAGAGCTACACATGTTTTATGTTGTTTTACCTAAGAGAGAGCAGCAGGAGTGATTAGCTAGAAATGAGTTTGTGGATGATGATGTGCTACACTATTACTATGATGATAAAATAGCTAGTGTTGGTGGTAATGACTGATGATTATTATTAGCTAGTGTTAGTGGTGATTAAATAAATATTGTTGGTGCTAATTATTATGATGATGATTAAATAGCTTGTGCTGGCGGATTAGATTCAAGTGGAGGCAACATGTGGTGCACATCGAAAGTACTACTAGTCCAAACTAGATCAAGTTTGGATTAGTAGTATACTTTTGACATACACCACATATTGCCTCCACTTGAACCTAATCCACCTTCATTTGACACACTATTATGGACATAATGATGTAAACCTCATAACTGGTATTGTACCAATATTTGTACGATGGCGCATAAATACACTAAAAATAAAAAAATAAAAAAAACAATACTAGTAGTGATGGAAAGAAAACTGTAACGCCCGGGTAATTAAGCTACAGTGAACCTCTGCTAATGATGCCACGTCACCTCGATTACTATTCCTAATCTCGTGCTAGTTCGAAACTGATTCAAATTCAAATTCAAAATCAACCAAAGGATAAAAACTTTTCAAAATTTAAAACAAAAATGTTTGGGGTGTGCAAATAAATGCCTAGGAATTTATGGTGTGGGATCCATGCCTTTATAAAAGACCTAAATACTTAAAATGAATTAAAACAGAAAAGAAAATAAATAAAGAAAAGAAAATACAAAAACAGAAAACAAACAAATAAAAAAATAAAAGGACCCCCCCCCCACACTGGGCCAGACGGCCCAGCCGGCCAGGCCACCAACTGGCCCAACTGGGCAAAGGCCCAGCCGGCCACCCCCCTTTCCCCTTATCCCCTCGCGACCCAAACCCTAACCCCCACGACCGCCCCCACTCGCCCCCTCCCCCAGTCGCTCTCCCCCCTCCTCCCCGATCCAGATCGGATCGAGGGGACGAGCCCGCTCCCCCCACCTCGCGACGCCGCCGCCCCGGATCTCCGTCGCCTAACCGCCTCCCCAGCGCCACCCCGCCGCCGCTGCCGTCCTCTTCATCACCGCACCCCGCCACCGCCCGTCGCCTCGTCCTCCTCGTCTCTTCCTCGTCGGACACCGTGGACGCGCGCCGTCCCGCCGCTGCCGAACGCCTCCTCGTCCTCCTCCCCGCCGGTCTTCCCCGACCACCCCCGAGCCCATTGCCCCGTTGCCCTACTCCCCCCCCCGTGAGCTCCCCCCCTTCGCCCTCCTCTCCCCCTAGGTCGCCTCGGCCGTCGCCGCTCGACGCGCTCCGGCGCCACCGTCGCCCGCGCCGGGCCGTCCCGCCCCCGGCCCCTCCCCGCTTCCCCGTCTGGCTCCCCTGCCGCGGCCGTCGCGCCCTTCCCCCCCTGGTCGCCTCGGCCACGTGCACGGGCACCACCGGCCGCGCCATCGCCCCGCCTCGCCTCGCGCCACAGCCGCTCGCCGTCCCTCGCCCGCTTCTTGCCCTGGCCGCGCCGGCTTCGCCCGACCGCGCTCGCGCTAGGCCGGCCCCGGCGCCGCCTCGTCGTGGCCTCGCCGCCCTGCCTTCCCCTGCGCCGCGCGCCCGCGGACCGCCCCCTGCTGCCGCGCCGCTCGCCGGCGACACCCCGCCGTGCCCTGGTTGCCTCGCCCCCCCGGACGGGCTCGACCCCGCACGGGGCGCCCGTAACCGCACGCCCGCTATGGCCCTAGGCCACTGACCGAACGGGCCCAGCCCCCCCCAAAAAAAATTAATTAAAAAAAATTAAAATAAAATAAATATAATTAATAAAAATAAAAATGATTTAATAAAATTAATTATTAATTAATTGAGAAATTAATTAAGTTAATTAATCCGGTTTAATTAATTTAATTAACTAGTTAAGTTTAATTAAACTGTAATTAGATTAACCTAAACCCTAATTAATCTAATTAGAGGATGACAGGTGGGTCCCCCCTGGACCCACATGTCAGGTTGACCAAGTCAACTCTGTTGACTGCTGATGTCAGCATGACATCATGCTGATGTCATTAAATCATTTTCGAATTAATTAAATAATTAATTAAATCTCAGAAATTAATAAAATCTTTAGAAAATCATATCTTTTAATCCGTAACTCGGATGAAAAAGTTTTATACATGAAAGTTGCTCAGAACGACGAGACGAATACGGATACGCAGCCCGTTCGTCCGCCACGTGTCCCTAGCATAGTGAACCTGCAACATTTCACCTCCGGTTCATCTGTCCGAAAACGCGAAACACCGAGGATACTTTCCCGGATGTTATTCCCCTTCACCGGTATCACCTAATACCGCGTTAGGGCACCCCTAGCGCCGTTACTTGCCGTGTCATGCATCATTATGCATCTGTTTGCATTATATTTATTGTTTCTTCCCCCCTCTTCTCTCGCTAGACACCGGGACCGACGCCGCTGCTACCCAGTACGACTACGGTGTTGACGACCCCTCTCACTTGCCGGAGCAACCAGGCAAGCCCCCCCCCTTTTGATCACCAGATATCGCCTACTCTTTTCTCTACTGCTTGCATTAGAGTAGTGTAGCATGTTACTGCTTTCCGTTAATCCTATTCTGATGCATAGCCTGTCCTTGCTACTACTGTTGTTACCTTTACCTGCAATCCTAATGCTTAGTATAGGATGCTAGATTATCATCAGTGGCCATACATTCTTGTCCGTCTGCCATGCTATATTATCGGGCCGTGATCACTCGGGAGGTGATCACGGGTATATAATATATACTTTATACATGATACATGTGGTGACTAAAGTCGGGTCGGCTTGTGGAGCACCCGCGAGTGATTCACGGATTGGGGGCTGAAAGGACCTTTGTCCCAACGGCCCTCTGTGTGGATCTTTGTGGCGGAGCGACAGGGCAGGTTCCGACCACCTAGGAGAGAGGTGGGCCTGGCCCTGGTCGGCATTCGCGGATACTTAACACGCTTAACGAGATCTGGGTATTTGATCTGAGTTTGACCATTTGGTCTATACGCACTAACCATCTACGCGGGAGTAGTTATGGGTATCCCGGCGTCGTGGTATCAGCCGAAGCCTTCTTGACGTCAGCGACGGAGCGGCGCGCGCTGGATTGGACTGGAACGCCACTAGGCTAGGTTTGCTTCCGGCCGCCCACGCAACGTGCAGGTGTGCTAAGGGCGATGGGCCCAGACCCCTGGGCGCTTAGGTTTAGACCGGCGTGCTGACCTCTCTATTGGTCTAGGTGGGGCTGCGACGTGTTGATCTTCCGAGGCCGGGCATGACCTAGGAAAGTGTGTCCGGCCAAATGGGATCGAGCGTGTTGGGGTATGTGGTGCACCCCTGCAGGGAAGTTAATCTATTAGAATAGCCGTGATCTTTGGTAACAGGACGACTTGGAGTTGTACCTTAACCTTATGACAACTAGAACCGGATACTTAATAAAACAAACCCTTCCAAGTGCCAGATACAACCGGTGGTCGCTCTCTCTCAGGGATATGAGGAGGGGATCGCCGGGTAGGATTATTGCTATGCGATGATACTTGGAGGACTTCAGTCTACTCCCTTCTACATGCTGCAAGACGGAGGCTGCCAGAAGCGTAGTCTTCGAAAGGATTAGCTATCCCCCTCTTATTCTGGCTTTCTGCAGTTCAGTCCACCGATATGGCCCTTTACACAGTTACCCATGCATATGTAGTGTAGCTTCTTGCTTGCGAGTACTTTGGATGAGTACTCACGGTTGCTTTCTCCTTCTTTCCTCTATCCCTTCTACCTGGTTGTCGCAACCAGATGTTGGAGCCCAGGAGCCAGACGCCACCGTCGACAACGACCCCTACTACACCGGAGGTGCCTACTACTACGTGATGCCCGCTGACGACGACCAGGAGTAGTTAGGAGGATCCCAGGCAGGAGGCCTGCGCCTCTTTCGATCTGTATCCCAGTTTGTGCTAGCATTCTTAAGGCATACTTGTTTAACTTATGTCTGTACTCAGATATTGTTGCTTCCGCTGACTCGTCTATAATCGAGCTCTTGTATTCGAGCCTTCGAGGCCCCTGGCTTGTAATATGATGCTTGTATGACTTATTTTATTTGTAGAGTTGTGTTGTGATATCTTCCCGTGAGTCCCTGATCTTGATCGTACACGTTTGCGTGTATGATTAGTGTACGATTGAATCGGGGGCGTCACAAGTTGGTATCAGAGCCGACTGCCTGTAGGAACTCCCCTTCCACACTCCTTGGCCGAAGTCGAGTCTAGACATTGCAAAAACTTTTACTAACTTGGCTGTGTGCCTTATGGGCCCACGTCACCATCGGGTGGTACTAGGATCTTTTACTCCTCGACCTTTACTCTGGGACTCTGAACTCTCTTCTACTCGGATTAAACGAATTTACTAACTCTGACACTAGGATCCCGTTACGACATTCACCCCAAAGTTGGATAAGCCCTAGTTATTCTTTAGAAATGTATTTGAACATTATCCACATTGTCATTTGACTCCAGTGAAAACATCTGTGTTTTCAGATGGAACCTACGAGGCAGGTCGTGCGCCACACGACGGCCATTGGTGCCTCAGGATCACCTGTTGTGTTGGCTGAGATGATGACCTATCTGGGTTATCGCTGGCACCCTGAGTACACCGTCTATGAGGAGTATCAGGACTTCAACCAGGAGCAGTACCGTGCCATCGTCCACCTCTACTCTCGAGAGTATGACTCCACTACCGTGCTGCACACTGCTCATGGTGTTGGAGTGACTATCGATATGGCGGTCCACGATGCTGCTTATGCTGCTCTGACACGTCTCCGTGGCGAGTATCAGGAGTTGGACACCTCCCCCTTCAGGCACATTGCTATCGCATCTGATGTTGGTGCGGAGGGATACTACACTGCTGCCTACTCCACTGTCACCCGAGAGCCATTCTACCATCAGAACCTGGTTCTGCATGCTGATGGGCTGGATAGAGCTAACCGAGCTCTTCGCCACGAGTTGTACACCACCCGTCAACACCTGTATCGTGCTCTGACGCTGTTGCACCCCTCTGTCCGCTCTGGTGACCTGTCGCGTTCTACGATCTACCCTGCCCGGACCGTGATGCCCCAGGGCGTCGGCTGGCCAGATGTGGGAGGCTACTCTCCTGCATTGGGCCCTCTCCTGCCACCTGTGCATCGGGTTCCGCACCAGAGTATCCGCGGACCCCAGGCTACTCGCGTGGAGGTCTTCCCTTCGCGTCACTACCAGCTATCGGGCTACACCTACCTCTGCAGTACCGCATGGGACTGACGTAGACTTGCTTATTAGTGTTAGATGCATTCGCCGCGAGCATGTGTGCCGCCTATGATGTCTTAGTCTATGTACTGAACACTGTGTAACGAACTCTATGCATGATCTCTTTTGTAAGATATGCCGACTACTATGTGGTATCTATCGTGCTGCTTTCGTTGTGCATGTTTCATCATGAATGATTCTTGTTTTTACAATTCCTCAATGCTGAACTACCCCTGTTAAATATTAGCAGGATGGTTAGACCAGGTGGTCGTGGTCGTGGTGGCAACGCCCCACCACCGCCTGAGTACATGGCTGGTATGATCCAACAGCTGGAGATGAATCGCCAGTTCATGGAGAATATGATGGCTCAGTTTCCTCGCCCCAATATGAACCAGCAGCCAACCCCAGTAACTCTGCAGGATTTCATGCGCCTGAACCCAACAGTGTACCGCAGCTCAACTCAGCCTCTGGATGCTGATGACTGGCTCCGTGACATCACCTATGAGATGGAGTCTGCTGATGTAGCCCCTGCCAGCTATGTCACCTTTGCTTCCTTCTTCCTGAAGGGACCCGCAGCTCAATGGTGGGACAGCCACAGGCGTACACTGCCAGCTGGAACAATCATCACCTGGCCAGACTTCCAAGCTGCCTTCCGTGCTCGCTTCATTCCTCAGGGAGTTATGGACCGGAAGAAGCGTGAGTTCCGCAACCTCACCCAAGGCAACAAAACTGTGGAAGCTTATCAGCGGGAGTTTCTGGACTTGTCCCGCTATGCTGAAGAGGACATTGCAACTGATGCACGCAGACAGGAGAAGTTCCGGGATGGCCTTCAAGCTGACATCAAACTCGCACTTCTAGTGCATGATTTTGCTGATTTCGCCACTCTGGTGAACAAAGCCATCAATGTCGAAACTGGTCTGCAGGAATACCAGAGCTCTCACAGGCGCAACCGTGACACGGGCTCATCTTCGGGCCCGTCCTTGCAGAAGCGCAAGATATGGATTCCCAATAGCTTGTACCAGCCGGATGCACCTACCCCAAGGCAGACCTATGCTGCACCTCGTCTGCCTACTCCTCCGACTAGGCGGCCAAGACTCCCAGCTCCACCACCACAAGCTCCTGTTCCCACTCCCAATAATGGATTGTGCTTCAGGTGTGGACAACCAGGGCATCGTGCTAGGGAATGCAACCAGAACCCGAATCAACTGGCCCTTCCAGCAACTGGCCGTGGAAGCAACCAGCCCCGCAGCAACAATGCCAAGTCTTATGGTCGTGTTCATGCCAACCACGTTGATCTGAGCGAAGCTCAAGACCAGCCTGCTACTGTGATGGGTACTCTCCTCGTAAATTCAGTACCAGCATTCGTTTTATTTGATACAGGTGCATCGCATTCATTCATGTCAGAAGGTTTTGCATGCTTGCACGACATTAAATGTGAGAACATGGATGCTTCACTATTAGTACACACCCCTGCGGGCCAATGTCGAACCTCCATGATTTGCAACGACGTCCCTGTAGAAATCGAAGGACTGGAATTCCTTGTCTCTCCCATCGTACTGAAGTCCTGTAGCATTGATCTCATTCTGGGAATGAATTGGTTAAAAGCGCATACTGCTTCTATAGTTTGCGCCACTAAGGTCGTCCATCTGCTACACCCTTCTGATGAAATAATAGCTTATCAAGCTCATCTAGTTCAGAACGCCGAGGCACGACTCTATGCCTTGAATGCGTTGAATGCTGCACCACTCAAGGGCATTGAAAACGTTCCCGTCGTTCATGAATTCCAAGATGTATTCCCAGAAGAACTTCCAGGGATTCCCCCTGCTAGAGCTGTCGAATTCATCATCGACTTGAAACCCGGCACTACCCCTATAGCTAAACGACCCTACAAGATGCCGCCGCATGAACTCCTTGAGCTTAAGGAGGAAATCGACAAATCTCTTGTCAAAGGTTTCATTCGCCCAAGTTGCTCTCCTTGGGGAGCACCTTCTCTCTTTGTTAGGAAGAAGGATGGGACAAACCGATTGGTCCAAGACTACCGTCCTATAAACCAAGCTACCATTCAGAATAAATACCCTCTTCCTCGGATCAATGATCTTTATGATCAACTGGCTGGTTCATCAGTGTTCTCCAAACTCGACTTGAGGTTGGGTTACCACCAGATCCGTGTTCGTGAAGAGGACATCCCAAAAACCGCCTTCGTGACTCGGTATGGATCATATGAGTACACCGTCATGTCATTCGGCTTAACGAATGCTCCCGCCACCTTCTCTCGTCTGATGAATTATATATTCATGGATTACCTCGACAAGTTCGTCGTGGTTTATCTGGACGATATCCTTGTATTTTCCAAGAACGAGGAAGAACATGCTGGACATCTGCGTCTTGTGCTAGAGAAGCTTCGAGAACATCAGCTGTATGCTAAGTATTCCAAGTGTGAATTCTGGCTTCCCGAAGTAACCTATCTTGGGCATGTCATCTCCAAAGATGGTATTGCCGTCAACCCTGAACGAGTTCAGGCTATTCTCGATTGGACTCCTCCGAAGAATGTGAAGCAAGTCCGAAGTTTTCTCGGTCTCGCCAGCTATTGCCGTCGATTCGTCGAGAACTTCTCCAAGATTGCCAGGCCTCTGACTAATTTGTTGCATAAGGGTGTCAAGTTCGACTGGACAGACAAGTGTCAGGAAAGTTTCCAGGCGCTCAAAGACAAGTTGACTTCTGCCCCCGTGCTTGCACCACCTGATACTAAGAAGGACTTCGTCATTTACTGCGACGCTTCCCGCCAAGGATTAGGCTGTGTCCTAATGCAGGAGCGCAGAGTGGTTGCTTATGCCTCTCGTCAATTGCGCCCTCACAAAGAAAACTACCCGGTTCACGACCTCGAGCTTGCTGCTGTCATTCATGCACTGAAGCAGTGGCGACATTACCTTCTCGGTAATCGTTGCAAGATCTTCACCGACCATCAAAGTCTGAAGTATCTGTTTACTCAGCCAGATTTGAACCTACGCCAGCAAAGATGGATGGAGACTGTTGCAGACTTTGACGTGGATATATCATATACCCCCGGCAAGGCTAATGTAATGGCTGATGCCCTGAGCCGCAAGTCTTACTGCAACCACCTCCAGGTCCACAAAGTTCAGCCCTCGCTTACCGAAGAATTTAGAAGGCTGAACCTCCATATTGTTCCTCCGGGATCACTCGCTCCCCCTCCCGAAGGTTTCCCCAAACGGAACCTCCATGTTGTTTCCAAGGGTTCTCTCAATACCCTGGTTGCGAAACCAGATCTTGTGGACACCATCAAATGGATACAGAAATGTGACGATGAAGTCCTCAAGATTAAGCGCGACCTCAAAAAGGGAAAGCCCTCATTCTTCACGATCGCCGACGATGGCGCCTTGTATTTCAAAGGGCGCCTAGTGGTACCATGTTCGAAGAAAAATCTGGATAAGACTAAAAGGGTTATGCAAGAAGCCCATGATACGCCTCTGTCCATCCATCCTGGTAGTACAAAGATGTACCAGGATATTCGTCAAAGATTCTGGTGGTCTAATATGAAGCAGGACATTGCTCGTTATGTTGCTGAGTGTGACGTTTGTCGCCGAATCAAAGCAGAGCATCAAAGGCCTGCTGGAACTCTGCAACCTATCTCTATTCCTGAATGGAAATGGGACCATGTTGAGATGGACTTCGTCACTGGTTTTCCCAAATCGCAGAAAGGTAATGATGCTATTCTTGTCGTCATTGACCGGCTTTCCAAAGTTGCCCATTTTCTGGCGGTCAAAGAGACAATCACGGCTAGTCAGCTTGCTACTCTCTACATGGCCAGAATTGTTTCACTTCACGGTATCCCACTGGTTATCAGTTCAGACCGTGGCAGCTTATTCAGTTCAAGGTTTTGGGCGAGTTTCCAAGAAGCTATGGGGACTCATCTGTCGTTCAGTACTGCGTTCCATCCTCAGTCGCAAGGGCAAGTTGAACGTGTCAACCAAGTTCTCGAAGACATGCTTCGAGCTTGTGTAATCTCATTCGGCAAGAAATGGGAGGAATCTCTTCCATATGCCGAGTTCTCTTATAATAATAGCTATCAAGCTAGTCTGAAGATGTCCCCCTTCGAAGTGCTATATGGACGAAAGTGTCGAACCCCTCTGAACTGGTCAGAAACTGGGGAGCGTCCACTCTTTGGTCCGGATATTATCCAACAGGCCGAAAAACAAGTTCGCATTATTCGCGAGAATCTCAAGACAGCTCAGTCACGTCAGAAAAGTCAGTATGACCGTCATCACCAAGACATGGTCTATCAACCTGGCGAAAAGGCTTATCTTCGAGTTACACCAATGAAGGGTACACACCGCTTCGGGATCAAAGGAAAGTTAGCTCCCCGCTATATTGGTCCTTTCACTATTCTCGAAAGGCGTGGAAAAGTGGCATATCAGCTGGAGCTTCCGCCGAACCTTTCTCAGGTTCACGATGTGTTCCACGTGTCACAACTCCGACGCTGCTTCAAGGACCCAATCCGAGCAGTGGACCATGAAGTGCTCGAATTGCAACAGGACCTCTCCTATAAAGAGCATCCGGTCCGCATTCTCGACCAAGCTGAACGCCGCACCCGTCAGAAGGCGATCAAGTTCCTCAAGGTCCAGTGGTCGAATCACTCTGAAGACGAAGCCACCTGGGAACGCGAGGATCGTCTTCGCGATGAATACCCTGCACTGTTTCCTTTTACCTCCTAAATCTCGGGACGAGATTTCTTGTAGTGGAGGAGTTTTGTAACGCCCGGGTAATTAAGCGACAGTGAACCTCTGCTAATGATGCCACGTCACCTCGATTACTATTCCTAATCTCGTGCTAGTTCGAAACTGATTCAAATTCAAATTCAAAATCAACCAAAGGATAAAAACTTTTCAAAATTTAAAACAAAAATGTTCGGGGTGTGCAAATAAATGCCTAGGAATTTATGGTGTGGGATCCATGCCTTTATAAAAGACCTAAATACTTAAAATGAATTAAAACAGAAAAGAAAATAAATAAAGAAAAGAAAATACAAAAACAGAAAACAAACAAATAAAAAAATAAAAGGACCCCCCCACACACACTGGGCCAGACGGCCCAGCCGGCCAGGCCACCACCGGCCCAACTGGGCAAAGGCCCAGCCGGCCACCCCCCTTTCCCCTTATCCCCTCGTGACCCAAACCCTAACCCCCACGACCGCCCCCACTCGCCCCCTCCCCCAGTCGCTCTCCCCCCCTCCTCCCCGATCCAGATCGGATCGAGGGGACGAGCCCGCTCCCCCCCACCTCGCGACGCCGCCGCCCCGGATCTCCGTCGCCTAACCGCCTCCCCAGCGCCACCCCGCCGCCGCTGCCGTCCTCTTCATCACCGCACCCCGCCACCGCCCGTCGCCTCGTCCTCCTCATCTCTTCCTCGCCGGACGCCGTGGACGCGCGCCGTCCCGCCGCTGCCGAACGCCTCCTCGTCCTCCTCCCCGCCGGTCTTCCCCGACCACCCCCGAGCCCATTGCCCCGTTGCCCTACTCCCCCCCCCCCCCCCCGTGAGCTCCCCCCCTTCGCCCTCCTCTCCCCCTAGGTCGCCTCGGCCGTCGCCGCTCGACGCGCTCCGGCGCCACCGTCGCCCGCGACGGGCCGTCCCGCCCCCGGCCCCTCCCCGCTTCCCCGTGCGGCTCCCCTGCCGCGGCCGCCGCGCCCTTCCCCCCCTGGTCGCCTCGGCCACGTGCACGGGCACCACCGGCCGCGCCATCGCCCCGCCTCGCCTCGCACCACAGCCGCTCGCCGTCCCTCGCCCGCTTCCTGCACTGGCCGCGCCGGCTTCGCCCGACCGCGCTCGCGCTAGGCCGGCCCCGGCGCCGCCTCGTCGTGGCCTCGCCGCCCTGCCTTCCCCTGCGCCGCGCGCCCGCGGACCGCCCCCTGCTGCCGCGCCGCTCGCCGGCGACACCCCGCCGTGCCCTGGTTGCCTCGCCCCCCCCCCGGACGGGCTCGACCCCGCACGGGGCGCCCGTAACCGCACACCCGCTATGGCCCTAGGCCACTGACCGAACGGGCCCAGCCCCCCCAAAAAAAAATTAATTAAAAAAAATTAAAATAAAATAAATATAATTAATAAAAATAAAAATGATTTAATAAAATTAATTATTAATTAATTGAGAAATTAATTAAGTTAATTAATCCGGTTTAATTAATTTAATTAACTAGTTAAGTTTAATTAAATTGTAATTAGATTAACCTAAACCCTAATTAATCTAATTAGAGGATGACAGGTGGGTCCCCCCTGGACCCACATGTCAGGTTGACCAAGTCAACTCTGTTGACTGCTGATGTCAGCATGACATCATGCTGATGTCATTAAATCATTTTCGAATTAATTAAATCTCAGAAATTAATAAAATCTTTAGAAAATCATATATTTTAATCCGTAACTCGGATGAAAAAGTTTTATACATGCAAGTTGCTCAGAACGACGAGACGAATACGGATACGTAGCCCGTTCGTCCGCCACGTGTCCCTAGCATAGTGAACCTGCAACATTTCACCTCCGGTTCATCTGTCCGAAAACGCGAAACACCGGGGATACTTTCCCGGATGTTATTCCCCTTCACCGGTATCACCTAATACCGCGTTAGGGCACCCCTAGCGCCGTTACTTGCCGTGTCATGCATCGTTATGCATCTTTTTGCATTATATTTATTGTTTCTTCCCCCCTCTTCTCTCGCTAGACACCGGGACCGACGCCGCTGCTACCCAGTACGACTACGGTGTTGACGACCCCTCTCACTTGCCGGAGCAACCAGGCAAGCCCCCCCCCCTTTTGATCACCAGATATCGCCTACTCTTTTCTCTACTGCTTGCATTAGAGTAGTGTAGCATGTTACTGCTTTCCGTTAATCCTATTCTGATGCATAGCCTGTCCTTGCTACTACTGTTGTTACCTTTACCTGCAATCCTAATGCTTAGTATAGGATGCTAGATTATCATCAGTGGCCATACATTCTTGTCCGTCTGCCATGCTATATTATCGGGCCGTGATCACTCGGGAGGTGATCACGGGTATATACTATATACTTTATACATGATACATGTGGTGACTAAAGTCGGGTCGGCTTGTGGAGCACCCGCGAGTGATTCACGGATTGGGGGCTGAAAGGACCTTTGTCCCAACGGCCCTCTGTGTGGATCTTTGTGGCGGAGCGACAGGGCAGGTTCCGACCACCTAGGAGAGAGGTGGGCCTGGCCCTGGTCGGCATTCGCGGATACTTAACACGCTTAACGAGATCTGGGTATTTGATCTGAGTTTGGCCATTTGGTCTATACGCACTAACCATCTACGCGGGAGTAGTTATGGGTATCCCGGCGTCGTGGTATCAGCCGAAGCCTTCTTGACGTCAGCGACGGAGCGGCGCGCGCTGGATTGGACTGGAACGCCACTAGGCTAGGTCTGCTTCCGGCCGCCCACGCAACGTGCAGGTGTGCTAAGGGCGATGGGCCCAGACCCCTGGGCGCTTAGGTTTAGACCGGCGTGCTGACCTCTCTGTTGGTCTAGGTGGGGCTGCGACGTGTTGATCTTCCGAGGCCGGGCATGACCCAGGAAAGTGTGTCCGGCCAAATGGGATCGAGCGTGTTGGGGTATGTGGTGCACCCCTGCAGGGAAGTTAATCTATTCGAATAGCCGTGATCTTCGGTAACAGGACGACTTGGAGTTGTACCTTGACCTTATGACAACTAGAACCGGATATTAATAAAACACACCCTTCCAAGTGCCAGATACAACCGGTGGTCGCTCTCTCTCAGGGATATGAGGAGGGGATCGCCGGGTAGGATTATTGCTATGCGATGATACTTGGAGGACTTCAGTCTACTCCCTTCTACATGCTGCAAGACGGAGGCTGCCAGAAGCGTAGTCTTCGAAAGGATTAGCTATCCCCCTCTTATTCTGGCTTTCTGCAGTTCAGTCCACCGATATGGCCCTTTACACAGTTACCCATGCATATGTAGTGTAGCTTCTTGCTTGCGAGTACTTTGGATGAGTACTCACGGTTGCTTTCTCCTTCTTTCCCTCTATCCCTTCTACCTGGTTGTCGCAACCAGATGTTGGAGCCCAGGAGCCAGACGCCACCGTCGACGACGACTCCTACTACACCGGAGGTGCCTACTACTACGTGATGCCCGCTGACGACGACCAGGAGTAGTTAGGAGGATCCCAGGCAGGAGGCCTGCGCCTCTTTCGATCTGTATCCCAGTTTGTGCTAGCATTCTTAAGGCATACTTGTTTAACTTATGTCTATACTCAGATATTGTTGCTTCCGCTGACTCGTCTATAATCGAGCTCTTGTATTCGAGCCTTCGAGGCCCCTGGCTTGTAATATGATGCTTGTATGACTTATTTTATTTGTAGAGTTGTGTTGTGATATCTTCCCGTGAGTCCCTGATCTTGATCGTACACGTTTGCGTGTATGATTAGTGTACGATTGAATCGGGGGCGTCACAAAAACACGCTGCCAGTAGTTACATTAGCAGCAGCGTGGGAGAGAACAAGCGTTGCAGCTATTTGTCCTAGCAGTAGCGCATGCGGCACGCGTTACTGCTAAGCAATAGCTATAGCGCCTTATTAGTAGTGCGCCTACCCGCGCTACTAGTGAGCACAAAACCAGCGCTATTGCTGGGGTTTTCCCTAGTAGTGGGTGCTCGCTCGTGGCTCCTGAACCTGCCTCGGGGTCAATCTCCTCCTGGGGTGAGATGCGCGACCGCTTCGTCGCCAACTTCCAGGGCACTCGTGACCAACCACCGGCCGCGGGTGACCTGCGCCGCATCAAGTAGCAGCTTGGAAAGACCCTACAGAAGTACATCCAGCGCTTCAACAGCGTTTGCCTCAAGATTCCCAAGGTGGCGGATGAGGCCATCATCTCAGCATTCTCTAATGGCGTCGGCGATGCCAAGATGAAGGAGGAGCTCGCCATCCACGAGGAGCTATGCACGGCACTGGAAATGTTCAACATGGCGACCAAGTGCGGAAGAGCTGACGAGGGGCGCCTCTCCCTCCTCGAGCTCCCTGCTGGCGACCCAGAAGAGAAGAAAGCCAAGGCCAAGGACGTGAAGCGCAAGGGAGTAGCCGTGCTCGCGGCGGAGCCGAACATGAAGCGCGGCCGCGACCACCCCGAGTCGTCCAAGGCCAACCGCCCGTTCTGCTCCTTCCACAACGTATACAACCACAACACCAATGACTACCAAGAGCTCAGGGCCATTCGCGATGGACGCTTCGGTCGATGCCCCGAGCGCAACGACCGGGGCTACGGCCGAGGAGGAGGATGAAGTGGGGGACGCTGGGACGACCGCGACCCCTGTCAGGAGTGGCACGATCAGCCTTGTGAGTACCACTGGACGGAACAACCTCGCGAGGGCACCTCGAGGGAGCAGCCTTGTGAGGACCGCCCTCAGGGCAATGGTGGCCTCCCTCCGCTGCCGCCACCACCAAGGAGGAACGACGACCACCATTAGGATGAGGGGGATGGGGGCTTCTAGGAGCCACGCGCTATCTCCTGCATTTTGGGCGGAGCTCAGGCCCCAGCTTCCCAGTGCATCTTCAAGCAGTTTGCTCGTGAAGTGAACGCGGCCCTTCCCAGGCTTGAGGCCACGCGCCCGCTCAGGTGGTCCAAGTGCGCCATCACGTTCAGCTTGGTGGACCAGCTCATGTGCACGGCGACCGTCGGCATCCTTCTGATGCTTTGTTCACCCGTCATAAGCAACACCCAAGTCACCAAGACCCTCATCGATAGCGGCGCAGGGCTCAATGTCATGTCCGCCGAGACGCTCGACAGCCTCCAAGTGCCATACGATCAGCTACATCCTACCAAGCCTTTCTCAGGAGTGACCGACAGCTCCACCACCCCGATAGGGCAGGTCCACCTCCCTGTCACCTTCGGCCAGCACAACAACTAACACACCGAGCTCGTCAACTTCGACATCGCCCACATCCGTCTGCCGCACAACGCTATCCTTGGGTATCCAGCATTGGCTAAGTTCATGGCAGTGACCCACCATGGCTACAACGTCCTCAAGATGCTAGGGAGTAGTGGCGGAGTCATCACGGTCCCTTGCGAAGAAAGAGATGTGGTGTGCTCCCTTGAGCGCGCCTTCCAAGCCGCTGCGATCGAAGACCCCGACAACGAATGCACCACGTACCCTCCTGAGACCATCCCTAAGAAGAAGAAGCAGCTACTCCACGTAGGGCCTCAGGAGAGCGGCGTCTCCAGCGGCACCACCTCAGGATCCGCGCCTGCAGCTGGGGCGCCTCCCTGCCTCGCATAGGAAGGCGCACTCGGCGTCCTCCTCGGGCAAGGCTCGGGGGCTCTCTTCTGAAGGGCCTCAGACCTAGCCAATTGTCGGACTCATGGGCCACGGGTAGGCTAACCCGACGCCCATAACCTTTCAAGACATCGGGGTTGACCGCGCCCCTCAGGATGCTAAGGTAAAGAGCCACCTTCTGGAAGCCGGCTGGAGAAATAGTCGGCTGCCCGTAGATGGCCGAGTCCAGAAGGGGAGGTCAAGACAAGCCGACTCCTGCCAGGAGGCTTCCAGAGAAGCCGGCTCCGAGGAGTCGGCCTGCGGCCCCTTCAAAAGCCCGTACCCACACCGAGGGGGACGGGATAGGGGATGGCTACAGTGCAGCCCATCCCCTCCCCTTCCTAGGGGCTGGCACGGCCATAGTACGCTGTGCTGATGAGGAGCCTCGCCCGGCGCGGCACTGTTGCCATGCCAGCCCTGACATCATCACAGGCAGGCGGAGTCCTGCTCCCACGACGGCCTGTCTGTATGGCCCAAGGAAGACGGGCCCCACCAGTCAGCGAGAGTCCAGAAGACGGCGGAGAGCCCTACCAATCGGACCCGATGGGAGTTGGCCCTTAGGAGTCGGCCTGCTCATCCCACGGCCCCCACGCGCCCTTAACCAGACATGACGGGGAGTGGCTATAGTAATCGCCCGCCATGACGGCGGTGCTGTAGCCACGATCCTTCAACCAAGCCCGCATCATTAGAAGCGCGGCTACAGTGATCAGCAGCTGGCAAGACCCCCAAGCAGCGGGTACGACCTGTCGGCTCCGTACCAGACCAGTCGGCGGGGACCCTCAATCGGCGGGCCCCAACAGTCGGCGGAGAAGTCGGCGGCCGAAGAGACTGACGGCTGGGCCTGCGCCCAATCATATTACCCTTGTACCCCTGGGGGGTAGGCCTATATAAACCCCCAGGGCACCCATGCAAAGGGTTCGGACCCATTAGAACTGGACCAGAGATATAGGAAGGAGAAAGCTAGCCTTGCCTTCTCCTACCTCCAGCATACAGCTCGAGGAGCACCCTTGTACTCAATTTGCCTTAGTGATCATGCGGAGACCCCGCAGAGCAGGACTAGGGGTGTTATCTCCTAGGAGAGCCCCGAACCTGGGTAAAGTACGCCGGCATTCGTGTCTACACCTAATCCCGCTTCCGGGCACCGGTGACATTCTACTCGCTCCCACCATGATAAGCCATCCTTTGGCACATGTCGCACCCAACCCCCGACATTTGGCGCCCACCGTGGGGCCAGGTGCACCGTCGTCCGAAGACCTGTTCTTGACGGGAACCCTTTTTCTCCCTGGCGAGCGCAGCCAGCCCGGCACGCCAGACGGAGTCTGCGCCGACACGCTGCTTGACGCGGAAAGCGCCTGCGCGGCCAGTTGCCTCGCCGATCTTGTCGGCGAGGTCCGCCTCTCCAACAAGCCCGCATCCAACACGGGCAGAGGCGGCCCCGAGAGCCTCCTCGCAGGCCTCCTCGACCAAGTCCACGTCGCCAGCGAGCCTGCTGTGGACTTCGAGTCCGTAGGCTCCACCGACCCGATGCTGGTCGACTCTGACAGCGAGCCGCTCCCTCACGCGGAGAGCGGCGGAAGCACCGTCACGGAGGTACTTGTCATTGGTCAAGGCGAGCACTCCGACGGAGGTGCTCGCGACCCGCATGATGCCGCACTACAAGACCTGACCGCGCCCATTCCCGAAGACGCCGACGCCGAGACGCTGGAGGCGCGCCGCCTTCAGCTTGTCGAAGGTGCCAAGAAGCTGGCCAACATGAGACGCCTGTCGGAGGCCTATCAGTGCGAGATGGACCGCGCTGTGGGCGGCACGCCAGCTCCCGCCGGGCCCAGCCGCCTTGGCATAATCTAGCAGCGCGGCATGGCCATCGCCAACCTATTCGGGGCAGATCGCCCCATCTACACCATGCCGGCGGAAAACATCCGAGCTTCCCAAGCGGTAGCTGGCGAGCTGGACAATTTCGAGGGCGAGGAGCGTCGCCTGATGGCGGAGCGCATTCAGCGGCTCCTCTATGCGGCTGCCGAGCAGAACAAGGCCGACTGCCGCACCGACACGCTGCATCGGCAGAATGATGACCTGCATCCCTGCCGAGACCAAGGCACGACATCTTGGACGCCGACCGGTGGCGTCCGTGGAAGAAAAGACAGGGAGCCGGCTGCTAGCCGCAGTCGGACTCGTATCACCATAGAGCACGACCGAGACGGCCGCCCAAGAGCAGTGGAATGACGGGACGACTGTCCGCCTCCTCCCCCTCGCAAGGAAAGGCGAGTCTCCCCGCCGCCTGTTGAGCACCCGTCACTCGACGACCGTCTTGGTCGCCGAGAGGGAGTCAGAGAGAATGATGCCTGCCACCGGATCGACCGTCTCCACCGATCCCTGGCGCTTAAAGAAGAAGATGAGTTGGGTCCGCCGTGTTTCGGCCCCCACATTCGAGACGAGCCTTTCCCTAGAGGGTTCACACTCCCAAGAGACACAGCCAAATACACCGGCTCTGTGAAGCCGGAAGATTGGCTGGTTGACTACTCCACAGCAGTCAGCATAGCAAACTGCAACAAGCGTGTTGCCGTGAAGTATGTTCCGCTCATGCTCTAGGGCACGGCCCGGACTTGGCTGAACAGCTTGAAGCCCCGTAGCATCAACAGTTGGGTCGACTTCACCGATGCCTTCGTCTGCAACTTCACCAGGACGTACAAGCGGCCTCCCAAACCTTGCCAGCTTTCCTTGTGCGTGCAAGGCCCCAACGAGTCAACTCGCGACTACCTCACGCGTTGGGCCGAGTCCCGTAACTCCTGCGAGGGCGTGCACGAGGTGCAAGCCATCGAATACTTCACCGCCGGGTGCCGAGAGGGCAGCCTCCTCAAGCACAAGCTCCTCTGCGATGAGCCAGAGACCCTCGACGAGCTGCTGATCATAGCAGACAAATATGCCACGGCCGACTCCTCCATGAAGGCGGAAATCCAAGTTAGTGCGACTGGCAAGGTGGCTCCTCAGGCTCCTCGAACCCCGGCTGGAGACGCCAGTCGGCGTCAACAACAGAATGACCACAAGCGCAAGGCCACGCAGCCGTCTTCCACCAGCCGGCAGGTGGCAACAGTCGAAGACCAGCAGCCGGAAGGGCCGCCCCCGCCCAAACGACAGAAGGGCGGCAAGCCCAACTGGTTGTCGGCTTTCTCATATGAGCATACTTTGGATTCTCCCTGCAAATTCCATAGTGGTGCGAAGCCGTCCAACAACATCACTCGGAAGTGCCACTGGCTCACCAGGATCGTCAAGGGAGACAGCCTCATGCCTCCCCCGCCTGCTGGGCAGCCGCCTCCTCCCCCGCGCCAGCAGCCGGCGGTCAGACCAGTCGGCGCAATACAAGACGAATACCTAGAAGAGCATGGAGCCTATGTCATCTTCACCGGTGTGGCCGATGATCGACGCAGCAGGCAGCTGCAACAACAAGAAGTAAATGCGGTAGCATCAGAGACCCCAGAGTTCATGCATTGGTCTGAAATGCCCATCAGCTGGAGTAGAGCTGACCACCCGGAGGTGATGCCTAAGCCCGGCTCCTATGCCCTGATTTTGGACGCCACCTTTGCCACGGACAAGCGAGCATTAACATCCTATACAAGGATACCATGGAGAAATTAGGAATCAGACAGAGGCAGCTTCAGCCCAGGCGGACAGTATTCCATGCCATAGTTCCTGGCCTTTCCTGCTCACCAATCAGCAAGATTCTGATAGACGTCCTCTTTGGAGACAAAGATCATTTCCGCCGAGAGTCAGTATGGTTTGAAGTGGTGGACCTTGAGAGCCCACACCATGCATTACTTGGCCGACCTGCCCTGGCCAAGTTCATGGCTGTCCCCCACTATGCCTACTTCAAGATGAAGATGCCGAGTTCCAAGGGGATTCTGACCATAGCTGGCGACTACAAGAAGTCGTCCGCCTGCGAAGCAGAGAGCAGTCGATTGGCCGAGTCCCTCGTGATCGCAGCTGAGAAGCGACTCCTTGACCATGTTGTGGCGATGGCAAGCAAGCAGCCAGAGATGTCACCCGATCCCAAGGAGTCAGAAGCTGAGGGCTCGTTCAAGCCGGCCAAAGAAACAAAGAAGATGCCCTTGGACCCAAAGCACCCGGAGAGGTACGCTGTCATAGGTACAAACCTCGACAGCAAATAGGAAGGCAAGCTCGTCGATTTCCTCCATGAGAATCGGGACATCTTCGCCTGGTCCCCCAAAGACATGCCAGGTGTCCCGACGGATTTTGCCGAGCACAAATTACATGTCCGGTCTGATGCCAAGCCAGTCAGGCAGCCCTTGCGCCGCCTGTCAGAAGAGAAGAGAAGAGTCGTCCGAGAAGAAATTGTCGGCTACTGGCAGCCGGCTTCATCATGGAGGTGTTCTTTCTAGAGTGGTTGGCCAACCCGGTCCTCGTGCTGAAGAAGAACAAGCAGTGGCATATGTGTATTGATTACACCAGCCTCAACAAAGCATGCCCCGAGGACCCGTTTGCTTTACCAAGAATCGACCAAGTAATAGACTCCACAGCCGGATGCGAGCGGTTGAGTTTTTTGGATGCATATTCAGGATACCAACAGATCAAGTTGAACCCGGCTGACAGACTGAAGACCGCCTTCATCACACCATTTGGAGCCTTCTGCTACTTGACTATGACGTTCGGCTTGAGGAATGCCGGCGCCACCTTTCAACGTTGCATGCAGAAGTGCCTCCTCAAGCAACTCGGCAGAAACGCCCACGTTTACGTGGACGATGTGGTGGTGAAGACGGAGAAGCGTGGAATGCTGCTAGAAGACCTCAAGGAGACCTTTGAGAACTTGCGCCGATTTCAAATCAAGCTCAACCCAGAGAAATGCATCTTCGGAGTACCAGCCGGCCAGCTTCTTGGCTTCCTGGTCTCCGAACGCGGCATAGAATGCAACCCTGTGAAGATCAAGGCCATTGAGAGGATGGAAGTACCCAGCCGACTACTGGACGTACAGAAGTTCACCGGCTGTTTGGCATCCATCAGCCGATTCATCAGTCGGCTGGGCGAGAAGGCTCTCCCCCTATACCAACTCATGAAGAAGACCACTTTTTTCGAGTGGAACCAAAAGGCTGACAAAGATTTTCTCCAGTTGAAGAAGATGTTGACTACACCACCTATCCTGGTAGCTCCGACTCCTAAGGAGCCCATGCTCCTATACATCGCCGCCACCAGCCGAGTGGTCAGCACAGTCATCATGGTAGAGCGCAAGGAGGAAGGCAAAGCCCTACCAGTCCAGAGACCGGTATATTATTTGAGTGAAGTACTGTCGACCTCCAAGAAAAACTACCCCCAATACCAGAAGATGTGCTACGGCATGCACTTTGCCGCCAAAAAATTGAAAACGTACTTTGAAGAGCATCCAATCACTTTGGTCTACACAGCTCCACTGGCCGAGATCATTGGAAGCCGAGATGCTTCGGGCCGAGTGGCCAAATGGGCCATAGATCTGGACCCCTACACCATCTACTACCAGCCTCGCACCGCCATCAAATCACAAGCGCTGGCCGACATCCTCGTCGTCTGGGCCGAGACCCAGTACTTGCCGCCAGCGCCCGACTCCACCCATTGGCGGATGCATTTTGACGGCTCCAAAACACGCAACGGCTTGGGAGCCGGCATCGTCCACACCTCTCCCAAAGGTGACAAGCTCAAATATGTGCTGCAAATCCACTTTGTCGCCTCCAACAACGTCGCCGAATACGAGGCACTCATTCACGGGCTCCGGCTTGCCAAAGAGCTCGGCATTCGCCGGATCCTGTGGTATGGGGACTCCGACTTGGTGGTCCAGCAGTCGTCAGGCGACTGGGACACCAAAGATGCAAACATGGCGAGCTACCGATTCCTCATACAGCAACTCAGTGGATATTTTGAGGGATGCAAGTTTCTCCATGTGCCAAGAAACGACAACGACCAAGCAGATGCCCTGGCACGAATCGGCTCCACCCGTCAAGCAATACCAACCGGCGTCGCCCTTCAGCGCCTTCTCAAACCGTCTATCAAGCCATCACCAGAGTCAGATTCTATCTTCGTGCCGGCTCCTCCTGAAGCAGTCGGATCCGACTTGAGAGCTCAACCAGCCAGCACGGGATTTCTGACGGACGGCCCGGGGGTCACAGTAGTCGCACCCGGCCCGGGGACTTCAGAACCCGGCCCGAGGACTGCAGCGACTAGCCCGGGGACTTCAGAACTCGGCCCGAGGACTGCACCAATCATCCCGGGGACTTCATCGACACAGCAAGCGGCTGCCGACTCCAACCCGCCACCTCCCGGCCCAGCCGCCCTTGTCCAAGTTGCAGTGCTGACAGTTGCAGAAGTCGCAGCACCTTCATGGGCCCAGCCCATCCTCAATTTTTTGGTGAACAAAGAGCTACCAACTGATGAGATCTCGGCCCGGCAAGTGCAACGTCGGGCAGCAGCCTACACCATTGTCAAGAGAGAGCTCATGAGGCGCAGTGTCACTGGTGTCTACCAGCACTGCGTGGAGCCGGAGCAAGGCCAAGCGATTCTCAAATACATCCATCAAGGCGAGTGTGGCCACCACGCGGCTTCAAGAGCACTCATCGCCAAAGCCTTCCGCCATGGTTTCTTTTGGCCGACTGCTCTTCAAGACGCCAAGGAATTGGTCCAAAAATGCAAAGGGTTCCAGAAGTTTCGTTCCAAGCCACATCAGCCGGCTTTGGCGCTCAAGACTATTCCCATTGCCTGGCCCTTTGCTGTCTTGGGCCTGGACATGGTGGGACCACTCAAAGCAGCGCGAGGCGGCATGACCCATCTGCTTGTCGCGGTAGACAAGTTCACCAAGTGGATAGACGCCAAACCAATCAAGAAGCTGAACGGTCCGACTGCTGTGACTTTCATCTCTGACATCAGCATCAGATACGACATACCGCACAGTATCATCACCGACAACGGCACAAACTTTGCCAAAGGCGCCTTGGCTCGTTTCTGCGCGACGCAGGGCATTAGACTGGATAGCGTCCATTGCCCATCCGCAGTCAAACGGACAAGCAGAGCGAGCAAACGTCCTCATCTTGTCCAGCATCAAGCCTCGACCGGTCGAGCCTCTGGAGCGTTTAGCCGGTTGTTGGCTCGACGAGCTGCCAGCCGTCCTCTGGAGCCTGCGCACAACTCCAAACAAGTCAACCGGCTTCGCGCCCTTCTTCCTTGTTTACGGTGCCGAAGCCGTTATCCCAACGGACATAGAGTTCAACTCCCCTCGAGTCACCATGTACACCAAAGAGGAGCAGAAGAAGCACGTCAAGATGGCATCGATCTGCTGGAAGAGGGCCGGCTGTTGGCACTTAGTCGGTCCAGCATCTACCAGCAGAGCCTGCGCTGATATTATAATCGGAAGGTCAAGCCGAGATCTTTCCAAGAGGGAGGCCTTGTGCTCCGGCTGATCTAGCGAACAGCTGGTCAGCACAAGCTCTCAGCGCCTTGGGAAGGCCCCTTCGTCATCAGCAAAGTGCTAGGCAACGGCTCCTACTAGCTACCTGATCGATGCTTAGAAGCCTCGAGCACGCAAGAGGGACGACTCCGGCAAGGAGACGGAACGGCCGTGGAACGCAAACCTCCTCTGAAGATTTTACAGTTAAAGCAGTATGTACCATGCTACCTTTTGTATTAAGTACGAAGACTCCGGGTCCCCCGAGATGAGCTCGGGGACTGCCCTCTTTTATCTATATGATAAGAATTATGCCCATAAGTATGTTATTTTTTATGCCGCTTGGCATCGGTTCTGACTAATCGGCTCAGGGACTTGCCGCCTTGCACTACGAAATGCTTCCTGCAGCCGGACAAGTAATGTGTGGCACCTAAGCCGTCTCCTGCCAGAAGCCACAGCTCATAGAGCGACTGAACGGTGGGAAGGAGTAAGGTAGAAAGGGTGCCCATATGAAAAATGGCTAAGGACACAAGCATGGGCATAGTCTAAGCCGGAACGTGGCTAGCTGGGCTAGACTCAGCCCAGGATACCACGCCTTGACGAACTCTAAGTCCCGGCGTGCTCCAGCCCGGGTCGAAGAGCCCTTCCAGGCCTCAAGACGGCCAGCCACTACCTCCAGCCAGTCGGCAGTCTGACTTGGGGTGCGCGGTGCCTGAATGTCCGACCACAGGGCGGCGATCGCCTGGGTGCCGACACGTTGAAGCCAGCGCAGCATCCGGTGAGCTGGCCGAAGACGAGCCTCAATGCTCATGATCCGCTCGTTAAGGGTTCAGGGGGCGTCTACGGCAATCTTCGTGCCATCCACCCTCCGCCCTTCATGTTCAGCCTCGAAGGCCTGTTGGCGGCGTCTGAGTGGCCAGGGAAGAAGTTTGCCAGGACAGGAAGGCAAAGAGCCAAATTAAAGATTAGAAGCCGGCTCGACCAACAGCCGGCAGCTCAAAGAAGAAAAGTGAGGAGAGGCTCACCGTCGACGAGATCCTCGATCTCATGGAAGTCGGAGGCCAGCATTGCCTCCTTGTTGGTCCAGGAGGAGCGCTCGGACGCGAATTCGGCAAGGATGGCGGTCTCCTTGTCCTCCGCCTCTTTTTGGGCCTCCTTGAGCAGCTCCTTCTGTTCAGCCAGCTGCGTGGCCAGCCGGTCGCGCTCCTCAGCCAGCTGGCCACACCCTCCTCCTTGGTGCGCAGAGCAGTGTTGGCCTCGCCCAGCTACTGCTGTAGGGCGGCGTTGGCCTCTATTGAAGAAAGAGGAGAACAAGGTGTTAGTTACCAATAAGGAAGAAAAGTCGCCAAGGACATCCGGCCCGATTTCCCAGCAGTCGGCCCGAATCGCGAAGACTACAGCCCACGGGCGCGCCAGCGTGCCCCAGCGAAGAAAGAGTCACCAACAGACAAAAGAATAGTTACCGGGGAGATCCGGCCCGACTGCTTGGCAGTCGGCCCGAATCTCGGGGACTACAACCCGCGGGTGCGCTAGCGCGCCCCCGCAGAGAAGGAAGAGGACTCACTCCGGCTTTCCGACAAATCGGCGGTCCGCTTGGCCAGCTCCTCGACGTTGGCGTTGAAGGTGGTCACGCGAAGATTGTGGTAGTCCCGTGACAAAATTTCAGACAAGTGTTAGTACATGGAACTCGCCGATCAGAGTTCCGAGCCGCCTGCTCAGCAGCCGGCCCGAAACTCGGGGACTACACCCAGTGGGTGCGCTGGCGCGCCCCCACCGAGAAGAACAAAAAACGGAGACAAAGAAGAAGGGAACGTACCCGGATGGCTTCTCGCGATGCCAGATATGCCTTGGTGTAGTTCTTGATGGCATCGCCCTCGGCTTGGATCTTGGCTTGGATGTCCAGAAGCGCCTGGTTCAGTGGGCCCATCATGCCTCCCCGCACCCACCCAGTGGGCGCGGCGCTCGTCGCTTCGGTGTCCGGGATCATGGAGCTCGCGGCGCCGGTCTCTAGAGGGCGCGGCGCCGAAGCCGCCTTCGCAAGATGGCGACGCGTCGGCGTGCCGACCTGGAGAACTAGGCCCGCCACCACCTCGTCTTCAGTCGGCGGCACCGGCGGGTCCGTCGGCTGCTCGCCTTGCGTGCTCCCAGATGGCGGCGGTGGCGGCACGATCACGTCCGGCATGGCGGTGTCGCTGGCATCCCTCTCCATGACCGGGTTCTCGCCGCCGGCCTCCCCAGTCTGCGCCGTGAACTTCGGGGGTGACGGCGCGGAGTTCAGAGGAATAACAAAAACCACCGACTGGCGGTGCGCGGCTTCTTCAGCTCGCTTCTTCACTGCATCGGCGGCCTCGGCCTTCGCCAGTCTCTTCTTGGCGGCGGCCTCCGCCTTCTTCAGGCAGGCGGCTTCCTGCTCTTCACGCACCTCTCGTGCGTTCCACTCTGTCGCCTCCCGGAGGTCGGCGGTAGGGTCAATCCGCCGAGTGGTGGCGGAACTCTCCGCTGCCCCCACAATGGAGGCGGCAGCGACCTTGTCAAGAGAGAGGGGAGCCCTGGACCCAAGGGCGACAAGCAAGCAAAATCAGACAAGATCAACGAAAGAAAAAATGAAAGCGCAAGAAAGGTATCACTTACGCGGAGACCAGCAACGGCTTCTTCACTTCCTTGCGGAAGCGGTGGGCCTTTGCGGCCTCCTCGTCCCGCTTGGTCGTCGCGGCCGAGCCCTTGGGCTTCTTCGGCCGGCTGCCGAACATGCTCGGCGCGGCCCTGCGCTTCTTCGCGCCGCCTTGGGTGTCCGGCGCGGCAGTAGAGCTCGCGCCGGGCTGGCCGGTTCCTGGCTCGTGGCGTGGGGCGACCTCCTCCGCATCATCGTCAGGCCAGCCCTCGAAACTGGCCCCGAGCCTCGGGCCGCCCACTTCGCCGCTTCCTCCCTCGGCGTCGTCCTCCAAGGCCGCCGCCCCCAAGTCGGGGTCGTCGACGTCGCTCTCCGCCCGGTCAGGGAGGAATTCGCGGGCTGGCCCCACGGTGTCGGCTGCCGGATGGAGGAGGGGATTCTGACCAAAGCCGATTGGTCAGATTGGACAAGACGGACTCGGCGGCAAAGGAGTCAAAGAAAAAGGATAAGAAACAACTCACCATGGGCGGAGGGTTGGTGCGTGAATACGGCTCCTTGCCGAACTGCCACTCTCCCCTGAGCTCGCAGTTCGCAAGGTAGTTCACCATGTGGGCTACCTCCGCGTGAGGCATCTCCTTGGTGCACAGACGACTCGGGTCCCGATGCCCGCACATCTGGCAAATCATGTGGGGGCGACTTTGGAGTGGGAGCACTCGGCGCGCCACGAAGGCGGCCAGCAAATCCGGCCCGGTCAGGCCCTCCGACTGCGTCAGCACTCGGAGTCGCGCAATGGCGCCAGCTCCTGCGGGCGTCAGTGTCCTGGCCTGATACGACTAGTTGGCTGCCTCCCAGCCAGCGGGCCGGCCATGTAGGCTGGCAGATTAACCCAGTCGCCCTCCGCGAAGATGCTCTTCACGTAGAAGTATGACCGCTGCCACATCTTCACTGACTTTATCAGCCGGATGGGGGGAAACGGGTTGTCGGCCCCGGACCTCCGCACGGGGATGAACGCGCCGCACTGAGCCGGCACGCCTACGGCTTGGGTGCCGAGCTTGGAGTAGAAGAACTCCCCCCAGAGCTCTATGGTGGGGAGAATGCCGAGGAAGCCTTCGCACAAGGCGACGAAGGCGGACAGCAGCACCACCGTGTTGGGGGTGAGGTGGTGCGGCTGGAGACCGTAGAATTCGAGAAAGCCACAGAAGAAGCCGCTCGCCGGAAGGCCAAGGCCGCATAAGCAGTGCGAGCGGAAGATGACCCGCTCACCCTCCTCCGGCACCGACGAGATTTCCTTCTTCGGCGCGAGGCGGACCCTCACGAAGTCCTTGCCAGGCAGCCGACGTGTCATGCGGAGGAAATCTATGTGATCATCGTGGACCTCCGAACCATCCCAGGTGCCGGAGTGCACCGTGGGGGGCGTGGCGGCGGAAGAAGAGCTCATCGGGAACGGATCACCGCAGCGCTCGGCGTGGCTTGGGGCGCGGCGGCGAGAGGAAGAAGAGGAGGAAGCAGTGAGGAGGAGAGCGCGCATGCTCTGCCGCTCCCCCTCCCCCCCTACTTATAAACCAGTGGGCTGCGAAGCCGAGGGGGCGGGTGTGGGATTTACTGCGCCCACTACCCCACGCCCCCACGTTTATCACGCAAGGTTACTGCACGTAGTAACTCCGCGGGAATCTCAACCGTCCACCCCGGCCGTAGCGGATCCGCTCATGTGCGTGGCGTGGGAGTGGTGGGCCCCGCCTGTAGGCGTGTCCCGTCACACGCGTGGGTGGGCAGGCTGGCCCGGCCGCTTGTTGCCACGTGACAGGCCCGAAATGGGCGGCGGCCCGGAAGGTTAGCTAGCATGCCACTTGGATCCCGCCGAGGCGTTCGAAAATTTTGGACAAGTGAGATTGGGCAAGTCCGACTCCTGCCAGTCGGCCGGGCAGAAGTCGAACGAAGCTTCGCCTCAAGCACTCGGAGAAAGGAAACTGCTGAGGCTCCTCGACTAGTCGCCCGCGGCGCCTCACCAGCTTCGGGGACAACTATCGGAGTGTTGGGCCATGGGTAGGCTAACACGACGCCCATAACCTTTCAAGACATCGGGGCTGACCGCGCCCCTCAGGATGCCAAGCTAAAGAGCCGCCTTCTGGAAGCCGGCTGGAGAAATAGCCGGCTGCCCGTAGACGGCCGAGTCCAGAAGGCAAGGTCAAGACAAGCCGACTCCTGCCAGGTGGCTTCCAGAGAAGCCAGCTCCGAGGAGTCGGCCCGCGGCCCCTTCGAAAGCCCATACCCACACCGAGGGGGACGGGACAAGGGATGGCTATAGTGCAGCCCATCCCGTCCCCTTCCTAGGGGCTGGCGCAGCCACAATGCGCTGTGCCGACGAGGAGCCCCGCCCAGCACGGCACTGTTGCCATGCCAGCCCTGACATCATCACAGGCAGGCGAAGTCCTGCTCCCACGACGGCCTGTCTTTACGGCCCAAGGACGACAGGCCCCACCTGTCAGCGAGAGTCCAGAAGACGGCGAAGAGCCCTACCAATCGGACCCGATGGGAGTCGGCCCCTAGGAGTCGGCCTGCTCATCCCACAGGCCCCACGCGCCCTCAACCAGACACGACGGGGAATTGCTACAGTAATCGCGCGCCATGACGGCGATGCTGTAGCCACGATCCTTCGACCAAGCCTGCGTCATTAGAAGCGCGGCTACAGTGATCAGCAGCCGGCAAGACCCCCAAGTGGCGGGTACGGCCTGTCGGCTCCGTACCAGACCAGTCGATGGGGCCCCCCAATCGGCGGGCCCCAGCAGTCGGCGGAGAAGCCGGCGGCTGAGCAGACTGACGGCTAGGCCTGCACCCAGTCATATTACCCTTGTACCCCTGGGGGGTAGGCCTATATAAACCCCCTAGGGCACCCATGCAAAGGGTTCGGACCCATTAGAACTGGACCAGAGATATAGGAAGGAGAAAGCTAGCCTTGCCTTCTCCTACCTCCAGCATACAGCTCGAGGAGCACCCTTGTACTCACTTTGCCTTAGTGATCATGCGGAGACCCCGCAGACCAGGACTAGGGGTGTTATCTCCTAGGAGAGCCCCAAACCTGGGTAAAGTACGCCGGTGAAAGTGCAACTATCCCTAGGTGGTTTGGGTAATTCAAAAAAACATATAGCTCATTGAGCTAATGCTATTCCAAGATGATTATTTCAGGAAAGCTCAATGATTGGCATGGCATGGATATGAAAGTGGAACCCTCAAAATGCTAAGGATAAAGGATTGGCTCAAGCTCAAAAGCTCAAGACTCTTCATTTTATATTTTAGTGATCCAAGATCACATTGAGTCCATAGGAAAAGCCAATACTATCAAGGAGGGATGAGGTGTTGCTTAATGAGCCTCTTGCTTCATGTGCTTAATGATATGCTCCGTAACCCTCAACTACTTTCCCATATCCACATATGACCTAAACTCTAAGCCAATACCTGTCCTACCGATTCTTCCTATCCGGCGCCACCGAGTTTCAAATGTCATTAGCCACTGCCAAACCCTAGCAATTCGGTCCTACCGATAAGGATCTCGGTCCCACCGAGATGGGGTTGCAAACTCTCTGTTTCCCTTTCGTAACTTTTCGGTCCCACCGAAAGAGCGAATCGGTCCCACCGAGATTGCAATGTAAACTCAGTGTTTCCCCTTTGTAACTTTTCGGTCTCACCGAGTTCCACTCGGTCTCACCGAAAGAGCAAATCGGTCCCACCGAGTTTGCCTGACCAACTCTCTGGTTAGCTAATTACCAATCTCGGTCCCACCGAATTTGTGTAATCGGTCTCACCGAGATTACGTTATGCCCAAACCCTAACCGAATCGGTCCTACCGAGTTGCATGTCAGTCCCACCGAAATTCCTAACGGTCACTAGGTTTACTACTTCGGTCAGACCGAGTTTATTTATTCGGTCCCACCGAGATTGGAAATCTGTGTAACGGTTGGATTTTGAGTGGAGGATATATATACCCCTCCACCTCCTTCTCATTCGATGTGAGAGCCACCAGAACACACACATCATTCCTACTCATATGTTCTGAGAGAAAACCACCTACTCATGTGTTGAGATCAAGACATTCCATTCCTACCATATGAATCTTGATTTCTAGCCTTCCCAAGTTGCTTTCCACTCAAATCTTCTTTCACCAAATCCAAATCCTATGAGAGAGAGTTGAGTGTTGGGGAGACTATCATTTGAAGCACAAGAGCAAGGAGTTCATTACCTACACACCATTTGTTACTTCTTGGAGAGTGGTGTCTCCTAGATTGGCTAGGTGTCACTTGGGAGCCTCCGACAAGATTGTGGAGTTGAACCAAGGAGTTTGTAAGGGCAAGGAGATCGCCTACTTCGTGAAGATCTACCGCTAGTGAGGCAAGTCCTTCGTGGGCGTTGGCCATGGTGGGATAGACAAGGTTGCTTCTTCGTGGACCCTTTGTGGGTGGTTGCTTCTTCGTGGACCCTTCGTGGGTGGAGCCCTCCGTGGACTCGCGCAACCGTTGCCCTTGGGTGGAGCCCTGTGTGGACTCACGCAACCGTTACCCTTCGTGGGTTGAAGTCTCCATCAACGTGGATGTAGGATAGCACCACCTATCCGAACCACGGGAAAAACATCCGTGTCTCCAATAGCGTTTGAATTCTCCAAACCCTTCCCTTTATATTCTTGCAAGTTGCATGCTTTACTTTCCGCTGCCAATATACTCTTTGCATGCTTGCTTGAATTATGTGATGATTGCTTGACTTGTCCTAAAATAGCTAAAATCTGCCAAGAACTAAAATTGGGAAAAGGTTAAGTTTTTATTTGGTCAAGTAGTCTAATCACCCCCCCTCTAGACATACTTTCGATCCTACAAGTGGTATCAGAGCTTTGGTCTCCATTTGCTTGATCTCCATAGCTTTTGGTGGTCATAGCCTTGGTTTCACAACCTAGGAGATTATGGCGTCTAGCGAGGGAAATTATCACCGTAGAGGTCCTTACTTTGATGGTACTAATTTTGCTAGTTGGAAGCATAAAATGAAAATGCATATTCTTGGACATAACCCCGCCGTTTGGGCTATTGTGTGTGTTGGTTTGCAAGGTGACTTCTTTGATGGGAAAGAACCAAACCGTGAAGCTACCGCGGATGAGTTGAAGATGTTGCAATACAATGCTCAAGCTTGTGATATTCTCTTCAACGGATTGTGCCCCGAAGAATTCAACAAAATCAGCTGCCTTGAGAATGCAAAGGAAATTTGGGACACTTTGATTGATATGCACGAAGGTACCGACTCCGTCAAGGAATCCAAGTTGGATGTGCTTCAAAGCCAACTTGACAAGTTCAAGATGAAGGATGGTGAAGGTGTCGCCGAAATGTACTCTAGGCTTGCTCTCATCACAAATGAGATTGCCGGCTTAGGAAGTGAAGAGATGACCGATAAATTCATCATCAAGAAGATCCTAAGAGCCTTGGATGGAAAATATGATACCGTGTGCACATTGATCCAAATGATGCCAAATTACAAAGATCTCAAGCCAACGGAGGTGATTGGAAGGATTGTTGCTCATGAGATGTCACTTAAGGATAAAGAGGAACTTCACAACAAATCAAGTGGTGCCTATAAAGCCTCATGTGAAGCCCCTACATCATCAAGTGAGAAACAAGACTTCAATGAAGAATTGAGCTTAATGGTGAAGAACTTCAACAAGTTCTACAAGAGTAGAAGCAAAGATAGAAGCTCCAAATCAAGGTCCTACAATGACAAAAGATCTTCTAGTCGAGAGCGAAACTGCTACAATTGTGGAAGACCCGGACACTATTCCAATGAGTGTACGGCTCCCTACAAGAGAAGAGAAGATTCTCCAAAAAGAAGAAGCAAAGGATCACCACCAAGAGAGAGAAGGAGTAGAGATGATCGTTATGAACGAAGATACTCACGGAGAAGCAAGGACTCGGAAAGGAAGGAAAAATCATCAAGGAGCTACACAAAACGAAGACATCAAGCTCATGTTGGTGAATGGGTATCCGGCTCCGACTCCGACAGCCACTCCGAGAGAAGTTATCACTCCGACTCCGAAGATACTCAAGATAAAGGTGTTGCCGGTCTAGCACTTGTGTCATCCAACTCCTACGACATATTTGAATCACCAAATGAAGGAATTGGAAGATGCTTCATGGCCAAAGGTCCTAAGGTAACACACCCCGAGTATGTTGATTTCAATAGTGATGAAGATGACTTGTTAGGTGATGATTTGATTGGTGACAACTCTAGTGATGAATACTATTATGAAAGACCAATTAATCATGCTAATCAAGATAAAATGAATGACAATGATAAGGAGAAGATTGAGGCTCTAAGTAAAGAACTAAAAACTCTTAAGTTAGCTCATGACACTATCTTCGAAGATCATCGAGAACTTTTAAGGGCTCATGAGAAGCTACGCTTTGAAAAGCTCAATCTTGAGCAAGAGCATGAGTTCTTAAAGGCAATCAATGATGATCTCCGCAAGAAAAGTTCTTCTTACATTGCCAAGCATTTACTCTTATCCACTTACATGCCTCAAGTCAAATCTAACAAGAAAGATTCTTCCTCTAGTAGTAACAATGATCATGCTAAATCCAATATTGTTGCTTCTAGTAGTTCTCTTGATTCCACTAATGATTCTCTTAGCCAAGTTACACTTGAGCAAGAAAATAGCTTATTGAAGGGAATTATAGAGAAAGGAGTGTACAAGAGCCTTGCCGGGAGTAAGCAATTCGAGGAAATTGTGCGCAAGCAAGGAATGCACCGGAAGAATCAAGGTGTTGGTTTTGAACGAAAGTTCAATGCCAATGGAGTTGAATGGGAAGAAGATCAATACCCCAAGACGAAGTTTGTCCCTCAACAAGAGAAGCATACCTCTTTCAAGGGGACACAAGCTCAAGATGATCTTCCACCACAAGACTACGATCAAAAAGGCAAGGACAAGCTTCAAGAGGAAATTGATGCATTTGAAGAAGCTCCAAAGACCTTATTCTAGTGGATTCCCAAGACTACTTCAAGTTCCACTTCATCAAGTACGACTACAACTCCAAGGATTCCCATCAAGATGATGTGGATCCAAAAGAAGAAGAACTAGAGAGTTTTCGAGGGTGACTCCGCCAACATACTTCACTCTTATCATTTTGGCAAGAACAAGTGCAATCAACTTCCACATCTTGCACTAGTTCAAGGAGTCACAAACCCTCTTGTTGGTAAGACAAGGGACAAGGTAACCTAAAGTTTTCATGGACATCATCTTTTGTGTGCATCACTCTATGTCTATGGATATCCTTGTTTGTTCCTTGTGGGACTAACCCATGTAGGTATTGAAAGTGCAATTCACTCAAACGGATAGCTCCAAGAGATCTACATCAACATTGAGCATCCACATCTTCAATATATACATGAAGTCATCATCGACAAAACCCAAGGTTAGTTCATCCCTCTTAGGGGGGATATCACATCTAGGGGGAGCTTTACTCTAAGACTTGAGCTAAAGCAACTCTAAAGATGTGAACAAAACAATGCTTTATGTAAAAGTGGTAACCCCACTTGAGCTTAAACAATGAGTATGACCTACGATCAAGTGTTCTCACTTGACTCCTAAGTCAATATACTCATATATAGATGACCTAGTCATCGCAAATTGCTTGATAGATGCTAGAATTGGTTGTGCATGCTTTGCCACATATTTCATTTGCTATCTTATTGTGTGAGCATGTTGGTTGCATATTTTACTCATTCAAGGACATCCATTTGTTGTTTTGATTGTTTGGCTTTCTTCTTTTGCCAAGTGGATGGACAAGAATGCCTAAGAACCTCCTCTAGCTATCTATGCTTTTCTCGTCTCAAACTCTATTCATGCTGCATCACAAAATTTGATCAAGTCAGATTCGAACCACTCTGTGTGAGGAGCGCTCGGAGTCCCCGATTCGTCATAGACTTAAACTTCCAAAACCTCTTTATGAATCTCGGTCCGACTGATACTCCATTTTCGGACCTACCGAGTTCATTAAGTTGATCTAGGTTTTTGATCTCGGTGCAACCGATTTGAACTTTTCGGTCACACCGAGTTGCAATAACTGCACACAGTTTTGCATCTCGGTGCCACCGAGTTGTTCCACTCGGTCACACCGACAGGGTCGGGCTATATATAGTGACGGGCAGAATTTTGGAAATTTCTCCGAAACCTCCTCGCCCGCGCGATAGCCTGCTCTGCCCTCGAGGTCTCCGGATCATCTCCTCGCCGCCAGCAGCCTCCTATCGCTGGTCTTCGCCGCCGTCAACGGATTTCTGCCCCGCCGTTGCCGCCGTAGCAAGTCCACGCCGAGCTAGGTTATGGACTTGATCATTGTGCTATTCCTCAATCTGATTCCTAGCACATTGTGATTATCATGTATCTTGCCACGATTGATAAACTTCTATCCAGTCAAAACGCTCGTAGATTAGGTTTAATTCGAAAATTTTAGGGTTAGGTTTCCGCCGAAACCATCTCGGACCCACCGAGTTGAAAAACTCGGTCCCACCGATCTGGCTTTTTCCATTGCACAAGTTAAACTCGGTCTGACCGAGAATAACTTATCGGTGCGACCGATTTTGGAATTCTGTGAAACCCTAGCAGTCTCGGTGCCACCGAACTGTGACTCGGTCTGACCGAGTCCACCAGTTCTGGTGCCAAAACTGCTTCGGTGTCACCGAGTTTGAAAATCGGTAGATCCGAGATGCTTTCTATGGAAAACTAAAACTAAGTTTTTGAATTAATCTTTTGCAAAACTCTCTGTTTTCTTGTGATGCTTATCCACTCTATCTCTTCTATAATCTATTCACAGGGTCAGCAGTCAGCTTGCAGCATGTCTGATCAAAGTGACAGCCAAAATCTCTCAGAGCAGCAAGTTGTGATGAGTGAGGGCACTAGCCCCTCAAGTTCTTCTGATGATGGCAGCAGGAGCACACCCAGCAATCTGCCTAAGGCTGCCACATGTCAAAGGAAGAAGAGAACGTCTGATTCTGAGGATGAAGACTATGTGGCAGAGGAAGAGGCCACTTCCAAGAGGGTTGAGCCATCTCAAGGCTCAAAGCCAGGCCTGAAAATCAAGAGGCCAGTAGGCAGGCAGCCCATGTCTAAGGCTAGAGCATCAACTAAGAAGCCTGCACCTGCTCCCATTGAGCCCATTGCTGCTGAGGGTAAGAAGAGGAAAGAGAGGGTAAAGAAGACTGTAGCCAAAGTGCTTGGGAGAGCCTCCATCATGGTAGAAGAGGAGGAGGAAGAAGAGGATGCTGCACCAGCACCCAAGTCAGCCAAACTTATGGGAGATGCCATAAGGTCAGGGAAAGCTGCATCCAAGCCCAAGGAAGCTCCTAAGGCTGCACCTAAGCCTAAGACAGCTCCAAAGAGAAACACAAGGAGTATACCTGCTGCAGAAAAGAACAAGGCCCCAGTGCCTGAAGCTATTGAAGAAGAGGAATAGAGTGTCCTTTGGAAGCTCAAGCCCAAGATCCCAGACCACAACGATGCTCATCCTGTGGCTGAGGACATGAAGCTCAGGAGAGACTCAGGGCTCAGGAAATGGAGGGAAGCAGATCCATATGCTTCTAGGAGAAGGACTGCCGTGGACTACAGATTTCACACAAAGGAGCAACAAGATTTTTATGAGACTGTTTTGCTTGACAAGAAGCCAATCGTTTGTGACATGAGATGGGTCGACTGGACCTATATCAAGGAGAATGAAGAGCACTATCCAGGAGTTCAGGACAGCTTCAGAGCGTGTGGAGTAGAGGACTTTGTTGGGCAGAAGCTCACAAAATGGAACGAGGAACTCATCATGCAGTTCTACTCCACAGCTCACTTTTATCCGGATGGAAGGATTACATGGATGTCAGAGGGTACAAGGTACCAATATACAGTGGTTGAGTGGGCACAGATCATCAATGCCCCAGAAGAGCAAGATGAGGACTTGGACATCTATGCCAAGAAGAAAATGGACCATAACTCCATGTCCAATATGTACAAGGAAATTCCCGATGAAGCTCTTGACTCATTCAAGTTTGGCTCAGTGCACTATCTGCTTTCAGGATTGCCTACTATCAATTGGATACTAAGGCACACTCTGCTGCCTAAGTCTGGAGATCACAAGATGATCAGAGGTCACGCGATCAACCTGCTTCATGTCTTTGACGTGCCTCAGAAATTCAAGGTCATGAGTCTCATTGTGGAAACCATTAAGAGGACAGCTGCAGATCAGAAGAGGAGCTGTGGATATGCCCCTCGGATTCAGGAGCTCATCAACTCCAAGATGGGCACGGGCATATATCTTTTGGATAAGGAACACCTGCCCATCCGTCCAGATTTTGAGAACAATGAAGTTGTAATGACAGAAAATGAGCCATCATCTGCACAAGCATTTGCAAAGAAGGAGAAGGCGAAGAAGGAGAAAGCTGCCAGGATGCCTACTCAAGAGGAGGCATCTGAGTACTTCTTGAAGACGAAACAAGAGCAGCTCAGTTACTTGATTGCATCCTCACTGAGAATTGAGCAAAGTATAGCCAACCTCACCAAAAATCAGCAGAGCCTAGAGAGGATCATGGAACAGAAGTTCTATGACTTGGATGTCAAGGTAACAGAAGTCCAGTCTGTAGTGGAGCAGCTCCAGGGGGACATGAATGAGAGGAGAGGCAGGACCACAACTCATGCTTTTTCTAGAGTGCCACGAGGCCCGAGGTCGTCTGCACTGCCAGTTGCTGACACCAGAGCTACAACGTCTGCACCAGCCACAGCCTCAGCTCCAGCATCTACCTCAGCTCCAACTCCAGCGACTACTTCAGCATCTACAGAAGCCTTCGTCCTTGGAGTGATCCGGACTCCACCACCACCTGAAGATCAAGCCTGAGCGACGACTTAGCACTATGCATTTTCTAGGAACTTTTTGGTAACTTGTTGCCAAAGGGGGAGAAGATGTATAGATCATAGGCTTCGAGAGAGAGAGTGTTGCTTTTCTCTCTTGCTTTATTTGGTGGTCTTTTTGAACTTTTTCTGCTTTTGAGTGCTTGATACTATGTCATTATGTGTGAGACATCGATGATCATGTGTTTGATCATAAGCTACACTTAATGTTTGCTTAATGCTTTCTTAAATATTATCATGCTATCTATCGTTTGTGATCATTCACTATTCTTGGTGATGAGTGCATGTATTTCATTCATATCATTTTGAGCGCTCCACCAAGATGTATGTGACATGGAAGAGTAACCCATGACTTTAACTCTTTGTGCATTTGCAGTCCAAAGCAAATTTTAAATATGCACAAATTTAGGGGGAGCTCTTACTTATCACATACTTCTCAAAGCAACGATATACTTCATACTTATTATCATTTGTCGAAGCTTTGATCTATATGTTGTCATCAATTACCAAAAAGGGGGAGATTGAAAGTGCAACTATCCCTAGGTGGTTTTGGTAATTCATAACAACATATAGCTCATTGAGCTAATGCTATTCCAAGATGATTATTTCAGGAAAGCTCAATGATTGGCATGGCATGGATATGAAAAGTGGAACCCTCAAAATGCTAAGGACAAAGGATTGGCTCAAGCTCAAAAGCTCAAGACTCTTCATTTTATATTTTAGTGATCCAAGATCACATTGAGTCCGTAGGAAAAGCCAATACTATCAAGGAGGGATGAGGTGTTGCTTAATGAGCCTCTTGCTTCATGTGCTTAATGATATGCTCCATAACCCTCAACTACTTTCCCATATCCACATATGACCTAAACTCTAAGCCAAACTCGGTCCTACCGATTCTTCCTATCCGGCGCCACCGAGTTTCAAATGTCATTAGCCACTGCCAAACCCTAGCAATTCGGTCCTACCGATAAGGATATCGGTCTCACCGAGATGGGGTTGCAAACTCTCTGTTTCCCTTTCGTAACTTTTCGGTCCCACCGAAAGAGCGAATTGGTCCCACCGAGATTGCAATGTAAACTCAGTGTTTCCCCTTTGTAACTTTTCGGTCTCACCGAGTTCCACTCGGTCTCACCGAAAGAGCAAATCGGTCCCACCGAGTTTGCCTGACCAACTCTCTGGTTAGCTAATTACCAATCTCGGTCCCACCGAGTTTGTGTAATCGGTCTCACCGAGATTACGTTATGCCCAAACCCTAACCGAATCGGTCCTACCGAGTTGCATGTCAGTCCCACCGAAATTCCTAACGGTCACTAGGTTTACTACTTCGGTCAGACCGAGTTTATTTATTCGGTCCCACCGAGATTGGAAATCTGTGTAATGGTTGGATTTTGAGTGGAGGATATATATACCCCTCCACCTCCTTCTCATTCGATGTGAGAGCCACCAGAACACACACATCATTCCTACTCATATGTTCTGAGAGAAAACCACCTACTCATGTGTTGAGATCAAGACATTCCATTCCTACCATATGAATCTTGATTACTAGCCTTCCCAAGTTGCTTTCCACTCAAATCTTCTTTCCACCAAATCCAAATCCTATGAGAGAGAGTTGAGTGTTGGGGAGACTATCATTTGAAGCACAAGAGCAAGGAGTTCATTACCTACACACCATTTGTTACTTCTTGGAGAGTGGTGTCTCCTAGATTGGCTAGGTGTCACTTGGGAGCCTCCGACAAGATTGTGGAGTTGAACCAAGGAGTTTGTAAGGGCAAGGAGATCACCTACTTCGTGAAGATCTACCGCTAGTGAGGCAAGTCCTTCGTGGGCGTTGGCCATGGTGGGATAGACAAGGTTGCTTCTTCGTGGACCCTTTGTGGGTGGTTGCTTCTTCGTGGACCCTTCGTGGGTGGAGCCCTCCGTGGACTCGCGCAACCGTTGCCCTTGGGTGGAGCCCTGTGTGGACTCGCGCAACCGTTACCCTTCGTGGGTTGAAGTCTCCATCAATGTGGATGTAGGATAGCACCACCTATCCGAACCACGGGAAAAACATCCGTGTCTCCAATAGCGTTTGAATTCTCCAAACCCTTCCCTTTATATTCTTGCAAGTTGCATGCTTTACTTTCCGCTGCCAATATACTCTTTGCATGCTTGCTTGAATTATGTGATGATTGCTTGACTTGTCCTAAAATAGCTAAAATCTGCTAAGAACTAAAATTGGGAAAAGGTTAAGTTTTTATTTGGTCAAGTAGTCTAATCACCCCCCCCCCTCTAGACATACTTTCGATCCTACAGCCGGTGTTCGTATCAACGCCTAATCCCGCTTTCGGGCACCGGCGACGTTCTACTCACTCCCACCATGATAAGCCATCCTTTGGCATATGTCGCACCCAACCCCCGACACCAACCTCACGAGGGAGGCGCTCGGGCACCGTGTGAAGGCGTGCTTCGCCGCACGTTTCCCTCAGGAGGGCGCTGGGGGAGGACCGCCCGGTGACCCGGAGTTCAACGTCAAGGCGACCCAGGAGCTTCAAGAGGCAAGGGCCATACATGGCGACCGCCGCCCACCACCCGATGTAGCTCCACATCCTGGCGAGGATGGCGGGCTACGCGCCTGCGTCGACATTCTAGGGCTCAACAGGGCTGCATCTCAAGAGCACTTCTGGCCTTCGCGCGTTGGTTGGTAAGAGGGTCCACCTCACAGCTACGCTCGCATGCCATTTGGCTTGCCAAACGCGGCCATCACCTTCCAGCGCCACCTACGGAGCATCCTGGTGGCTCAGGAGGCCAGACATCATGCTGTCCTGGAGGAGATCACGACGGTCCTCAAGGAACCACATGAGCCCCCAGAGCCTCCTGAGGCTCAGGGCCCTTGCGGCTCATGAGGAACGACTCCTTCAGCGTGCACCTTCAGCTACTCCAACACCACTCTGGCTATGTTATCAGGTGACTCTTTCCAGTTCATTCAGTTGGGGGCGCCCCTCGGGCTGCATTATCCCCAAGTCGCATGGGTCTGTCCCTGCGATGTGTATCTTTTTGCATCTTTAGCTTACCCTACTGGGGGGGCCCTCGGGCTGCATCATCCCCAGGCCGCATGGCTCTGTCCTAGTGGCATGTTTCATTCTTGCATCTATCTAAGCTAACCTGCCTCTCTGCTTGAGTCATTTCATGATTATCACCTGCTTGTCTATTATCCATTGCGGCCACCCGCATTGCCCATCGGCCCCCTACTCATCCCGCAATGGGTGCTACTCATGCTGGCACGATCCTTGTGCTCGGGTCCGTCCCTACAATGCTGAAAAATCTGAGTGGTCGATCTCTGGCTCGTGGCATGCCCCGCACACGTCACCTCACTAGGCCCTCAGTGCCTTCATCTTATTGCGGAACGACCAGTGGCAGACCAACATGAATGGTTGCAGCCTGTATTCCTCCCTCGCGCTGACCTGCAGGAACCTCTGGAGGCTGATGGTGGGCGACACCGCGGGCTCCTTCTTTTTTCACACAATTCGCTTGCACGTTAAAGGGGGCTCCTGAGCATCGCGACACAGGAACTCTTACTGGCTCTCTAGCCCTCACCCCTTCGCCTTGATCATGGCATCGCGACCTGGCATACCAGCGGCCAGGACCCGAGGACGTAGAGCACATAGAAGGACGTGAAAAGAAGGGGAGGAATACATTCCCTCACCACCTGGTGGGCCCCCTATGGTAGTTATTTTCTCCAATAATTCTTAAATAATCCATAAAAAATCTCCGTGAAGTTTCAGCTTGTTTGGGGTTGTGCAGAATAGGTGACCTGACATAGCTTTTCTAGGTCCAGATTTCCAACTGCTGAAATTCTCCCTCTTGGTGTGTACCTTGCAAATTATGACATAAAAGGCATTAGAATTACTCTGAAAAGCATTATTATGGACAAAAACGTTGTAAATAATAGTAAGAAAACATGATGCAAAATGGACATATCAAATATCTATGTTGTTGTAGATCAATGGCCCGTGCAACCGTTCCCTTGAATTTTAATGCGTTCCTAGAGAAAGCTAAGTTGAAAGATGATGGTAGTAACTACACGGATTGGGTGCATAACTTGAGGATTATCCTCATTGCTGCACATAAGAATTATGTCCTGGAAGCACCGCTAGGTGCTAGACCCGCTGCAGGAGCAACTCCAAACATTATGAACGTCTGGCGGAGCAAAGCTGATGACTACTCCATAGTTTAGTGTGCCATGCTTTACGGCTTAGAATCAGGACTTCAAAGATGTTTTGAACATCATGGAGCATATGAGATGTTCCAGGAGTTGAAGTTAATATTTCAAGGAAATGTCCGAGTTGAGATATATGAAGTCTCCAACAAGTTCCATGCCTGCAAAATGGAGGAGAATAGTTCTATCAGTGAACACGTACTCAAAATGTCTGGGTACCATAACCACTTGACTTGGCTGGGAGTTAATCTTCCTGATGATAGTGTCATTGACAGAGTTCTTCAATCACTGCCACCAAGCTATAAAGGCTTCGTGATGAATTATAATATGCAAGGGATGGAAAAGACTATTCCTGAGCTCTTCGCGATGCTAAAGGCTGCGGAGGTAGAAATCAAGAAGGAGCATCAAGTGTTGATGGTTAACAAAACCACTAGTTTCAAGAAAAAGGGCAAAGGGAAGAAGGGGAACTTCAAGAAGAATAGCAAGCAAGTTGCTACACCTGGGAAGAAGCCCAAGTCTGGACCTAAGCCTAAAACTGAGTGCGTCTACTGCAAAGGGACTAGTCACTGGAAGCGGAACTTCCCCAAGTATTTGGGGGATAAGAAGGATGTCAAAGTGAAAGGTATATTTGATATACATGCTATTTATGTGTATCTTACTAATGCTCTTAGTAGCGCTTGGGTATTTGATACTTGTTCTGTTGCTCATATTTGCAACTCGAAACAGGGGCTACGGATTAAACGAAGATTGGCTAAGGACAAGGTGATGAAGCGCGTCGGAAATGGTTCCAAGGTTGATGTGATCACCTTCGGCACGCTACCTCTACATATACCGTTGGGATTAGTTTTAGACATGAATAATTGTTATTTGGTGCCAGCGTTGAGCATGAACATTGTATCTAGATCTTATTTGATCCGAGACGGTTATTCATTTAAATTAGAGAATAATGGTTGTTCTATTTATATGAGTAATATCTTTTATGGTCATGCACCCTTGATGAGTGGTCTATTTTTGTTGAATCTCGATCTTAGTGATACACATATCCATAATATTGAAACCAAAACATGCAAAGTTAATAATGATAGTGCAACTTATTTGTGGCACTGCTGTTTAGGTCATATTGGTGTAAAGTGCATGGAGAAACTCCATGCTGATGGGCTTTTGGAATCACTTGATACTTGTGAACCATGCCTCACGGGCAAGATGACTAAGACTCCGTTCTCCGGAACAATGGAGCGAGCCACTGACTTATTGGAAATAATACATACTGATGTATGCGGTTCGATGAGTGTTGAGGCTCGCGGCGGGTATCGTTATTTTATAACCTTCACAGATGATTTGAGCATATATGGGTATATCTACTTAATGAAACATAAGTCTGAAATATTTGAAAAGTTCAAAGAATTTCAGAGTGAAGTGGAAGATCATCGTAACAAGAAAATAAAGTTTCTACTATCTGATCGTGGAGGTGAATATTTGAGTTATGAGTTTGAACTTCATTTGAAACAATGTGGAATAGTTTTGCAACCCACGCCACCTGGAACACCACAGCGGAATGGTGTGTCTGAACGTCGTAACATACTTTATTAGATATGGGGCGATCTATGATGTCTCTTACCGATTTACCATTATCATGTTGGGGTTATGCTTTAGAGACGGTTGCATTCATGTTAAATAGGGCACCACCTAAATCCGTTGAGACGACTCCATATGAACTGTGATTTGGCAAGAAACCTAAGCTATCGTTTATTAAAGTTTGGGGCTGCGATGCTTATATGAAAAAGCTTCAACCTGATAAGCTCGAACCTAAATCGGAGAAACGCGTCTTCATAGGATACCCAAAGGAAACTATTGGGTACACCTTATATCACAGATCCGAAGACAAGATATTCGTTGCTAAGAATTGATCCTTTCTATAGAAGGAGTTTCTCTCGAAAGAAGTGAGTGGGAGGAAGGTAGAACTTGATGAGGTAATTGTACCTTCTCCCAAATTGGAAAGTAGTTCATCATAGAAATCAGTTCCAATGATTCCTACACCTATTAGTGAGGAAGCTAATGATGATGTTCATGAAACTTCAGATCAAGTTACTACCAAACCTCGTAGGTCAACCAGAGTATGGTCCGCACCAGAGTAGTACGGTAATCCTGTTCTAGAGGTCATGTTACTTGACCATGACGAACCTACGAAATATGAGGATGCGATGATGAGCCCAGATTCCGTGAAATGGCTTGAGGCCATGAAATCTGAGATGGGATCCATGTATGAGAACAAAGTGTGGACTTTGCTTGACTTGCCCAATGATTGGCAAGCCATAGAGAATAAATGGATCTTCAAGAAGAAGACGGACGCTGAGGTAATGTTACTGTCTACAAAGATCAACTTGTTGCGAAAGGTTTTCGACAAGTTCAAGGAGTTGACTATGATGAGACCTTCTCTCCCGTAGTGATGCTTAAGTCTGTCCGAATCATGTTAGCAATTGCCGCATTTTATGATTATGAAATTTGGCAAATGGATGTAAAAAATGCATTCCTTAATGGATTTATTAAATAAGAGTTGTATATGACGCAACCAAAAGGTTTTGTCGATCCTAAAGGTGCTAACAAAGTGTCAAGCTCCAGCGATCCATTTATGGACTGGTGCAAGCATCTCGGAGTTGGAATATACGCTTCGATAGTTTGATCAAAGCATATGGTTTTATACAGACTTTTGGAGAAGCATGTATTTACAAGAAACTGAGTGGGAGCTCTGTAGCATTTCTAATATTATATGTGGATGCCATATTGTTTATTAGAAATAATACCAAATTTCTAGATAGCATAAAAGGATACTTGAATAAGAATTTTTCAATGAAAGACCTCGGTGAAGCTACTTATATATTGGGCATCAAGATCTATAGAGATAGATCAAGACGCTTAATTGGACTTGCACAAAGCACATACCTTGATAAAGTTTTGAAGAAGTTCAAAATGGACTAGTCAAAGAAAGGGTTCTTTCCTGTGTTAGAAGGTGTGAAGTTGAGCCAGACTTAATGCCCGACCACTACAGAAGATAGAGAGAAAATGAAAGTCATTCCCTATGCCTCAGCCATAGGTTCTATCATGTATTTAATGTTGTGTACCAGACCTGATGTTGCCTTGCTATAAGTTTAGCAGGGAGGTACCAAAGTAATCCAGGAGTGGATCACTGGACAACGGTCAAGAACATCCTGAAATACCTGAAAAGGACTAAGGATATGTTTCTCGTTTATGGAGGTGACAAAGAGCTTCTCGTAAATGGTTACATCGATACAAGCTTTGACACTAATCCGAATGACTCAAAGTCGCAAACCAGATACATATTTATATTAAATGGTGGAGGTGTCAATTGCTGCAGTTCCAAGCAGAGCGTCGTGGCGGGATCTATGTGTGAACCGGACTACATAGCTGCTTTGGAATACATAGAGCAATTGCCTTGGCGAAGGAATCCAGATTTCACAAGAGAACCAAACACATCAAGAGACGCTTCAATTCCATCCGTGATCAAGTCAAGGAGGGAGACATAGAGATTTGAAAAATACATACGGATCTGAATGTTGCAGACCTGTTGACTAAGTCTCTTCCACGAGCAAAACATGATCAGCACCAAGACTCCATGGGTGTTAGAATCATTACTATGTAATCTACATTATTGACACTAGTGCAAGTTGGAGACTGAAGGAAATATGCCCTAGAGGCAATAATAAAGTTGTTATTTATATTTCCTTATATCAGGATAAATGTTTATTATTGATGCTAGAATTGTATTAACCAGAAACTTAGTACATGTGTCAATACATAGACAAAACAGAGTGTCCCTAGTATGCCTCTACTTGACTATCTCGTTAATCAAAGATGGTTAAGCTTCCTGACCATAGACATGTGTTGTCACTTGATGAACGGGATCACATCATTAGAGAATGATGTGATGGACAAGACCCATCTGTTAGCTTAGCATAATGATCGTTAATTTTTATCGTTATTGCTTTCTTCATGACTTATACATATTCCTCTAACTATGAGATTATGCAACTCCCGAATACCAGAGGAACATCTTTTGTGATATCAAACTTCACAACGTAACTGGGTGATTATAAAGATGCTCTACAGGTGTCTTCGAAGGTGTTTGTTGGGTTGGCATAGATCAAGATTAGGATTTGTCACTCCGAGTATCTAGGGATGGAAGTTTTGCCCATGGGTATGGGTATCCGCGGGTACCCTACCAGAAAACATCCGGCATGGTTAAGATGTGGCAAGATTTGGTACCCATGGGTAATGGGTATCCATACCCGCAAAATATATGGGTAGGGCATGGGTATGAGACTGCGCCCACGGGTAACCCAATGGATACCCAGAAAAATAATTAGTGAAAATAACTCCTATGACATGTGGGGTCAAGATCCAACTCTTATGGCCCAACTCTCAATCCGTTATTTCCTAACCAACCACAGTTCATAGGCTTGCAACAACCAGCTCGCTCTCCTCTTATGTCCTATATGACTCCTTCTAGCAATGAAATCTTGGCTCATCACCAAAACACTCTTGTCCAACTCTTGAACCAGCGATTACCTATTCCCACCGCCACCTCCCACTATGTCGGGCTTCCACCAACTTCTTATTGTACTCCCTTGTCGCCAGTAATTGGCCACCCACCGGAGGAGGTTGCGTCGGTACTAGACAGATAGCCCATAATCACATGAATTTTACACTTATTTCTCTACTTCTTTAAAATTTAAATGCTATATCTTGTATCCATTGGATACCCATTGGGTATAGGATACCCGATGGGTATGTGCATGTGTGTCAATTTATGCCCATGGGTATTGAAATGGGTGGGTATAGAAAGTTTCTATGGGTATGAGTTTGGGCAGAAGGATGGTGTACCCACCCATACCCTACCCACTCCCATCCCTACGAGTATCGGAGAGGTATCTCTGGGCCCTCTCGGTAATGCACATCACTATAAGCCTTGCAAGCAATGTGACTAATGAGTTAGTTACGGGATGATGCATTACGGAATGAGTAAAGAGACTAGCCGGTAACGAGATTGAACTAGGTATGATGATATCGACGATCGAATCTCGAGCAAGTAACATACCGATGACAAAGGTAGTAACGTACGATGTTATTGCGGTTTGACCGATAAAGATCTTTGTAGAATATGTAGGAACCAATATCAGCATCTAGGTTCCGCTATTGGTTATTAACCAGAGATGTGTCTCGGTCATGTCTACATAGTTCTCGATGAAGGAAATATGCCCTAGAGGCAATAATAAAGTTGTTATTTTATATTTCCTTATATCATGATCAATTTTTATTATTCATGCTAGAATTGTATTAACTAGAAACTTGGTACATGTGTGGATACATAGACAACACACAGTATCCCTAGTAAGCCTCTACTAGACTAGCTCGTTGATCAAAGATGGTTAAGTTTCCTAACCATAGACATGTGTTGTATTTTGATGAACAGGATCACATCATTAGGAGAATGATGTGATGTACAAGACCCATATGTTAGCTTAGCATAATGATCGTTAAGTTTTATTGCAATTGCTTTCTTCATGACTTATACATATTCCTTTGATTATGAGATTATGCAACTCCCGGATACCAGAGGAATACCTTGTGTGCTATCAAACGTCACAACGTAACTGGGTGATTATAAAGATGCTCTACACATATCTCCGAAGGTGTTTGTTGGGTTGGCATAGATCCAAATTAGGATTTGTCACTCCGCGTATCAGAGAGGTATCTCTGGGCCCTCTCGGTAATGCTCATCACTATAAGCCTTGCAAGCAATGAGTAAAGAGACTTGCTGGTAACGAGATTGAACTAGGTATGATGATACTGACGATCGAATCTCGGGCAAGTAACACACTGATGACAAAGGGAATTACGTATGTTGTCATAAGGTTCGACCGATAAAGATCTTCATAGAATATGTAGGAGCCAATATGGGCATCCAGGTTCCGCTATTGGTTATTGACCAGAGAGGTGTCTCGATCATGTTTACATATTTCTAGAACCCGTAGGGTCCGCATGCTTAACGTTCATTGAGATATAGTATTATATGAGTTATGTATGTTGGTAACTGAATGTTGTTCGAAGTCCCTGATGAGATCATGGACATGACGAGGAGCTCCAGAATGGTCCGGAGGTAAAGTTTAATATATGGGATAGTAGTGTTTGATCTCCGGAAGGGTTCCGGAATTCACCGGAAGAGGTTCCGGATGTCTCCCAAAATGTTTGGGTACGAGAACACTTTATTTGGGCCAAAGGGGAAAGCCCATGAGGCTTTTTGAAAGTGCAAAAGGCAGTTTTGCGGAGACCAGAGGCTATACGCCAGGAACCCTGGCGTCTAGGGGGTAGACGCCGGGAACCCTGGCGTCTAGCCCTGGAGTCCGAGTAGGACTCTTGCCTTTTAGGCAAAACCGACTTTGAGGAGGCTTTTACTCCAAGTTTCGACCCCAGGGCTCAACATATAAATAGAGGGGCATGGTTAGCACCCAGAACACATCAAGAAACACCAAGCCGTGTGCCGGCAACCCCGTCCCTCTAGTTTATCCTTCGTCATAGTTCCTATTATGCTGGACGAAGCCCTGCGGAGATTGTTCTTCACCAAAACCGTCACCATGCCGTCGTGCTACCAAAACTCATCTACTACTTCGCCCCTCTTGCTGGATCAAGAAGGCGAGGACGTCATCGAGCTGAACGTGTGTTGAACACGGAGGTGCCGTACGTTCGGTACTTGATCGGGACAGATCAGGAAGGTGTATGACTACATCAACCGCGTTGATAAACGCTTCCGCTTTCGGTCTACGAGGGTACATAGACACACTCTCCCGTCTCGTTGCTATGCATCTCCTAGATAGATCTTGCATGATCGTAGGTAAAATTTTGAAATACTACGTTCCCCAACAGTGGCATCCGAGCCAGGTCTATGCGTAGATGTTATATGCACGAGTGGAACACAGAGAGTTGTGGGCGATAATAGTCATACTGCTTACCAGCAATGTCTTACTTTGATTTGGCGGTATTGTTGGATGAAGCGGCCCGGACTGACATTACATGACCGCGTTCATGAGACTGGTTCTACCGACGTGCTTTGCACACAGGTGGCTGGCGGGTGTCTGTTTCTCCAACTTTAGTTGAATCGAGTTTGACTACGCCCGGTCCTTGTTGAAGGTTAAAACATCACACTTGACGAAATATCGTTGTGATTTTGATGCGTAGGTAAGAACGAGTCTTGGTAGAAGCCCATAGCAACCACGTAAAACTTGCAACAACAAAGTAGAGGACGTCTAACTTCTTTTTGTAGGGCATGTTGTGATGTGATATGCTCAAGACGTGATGAGATATAAATTGCCGTATGAGATGATCATGTTTTGTAAAAGTTATCGGCAACTGGCAGGAGCCTTATGGTTGTCTCTTTATTGTATGAAATGCAATCGCCATGTAATTGCTTTACTTTATCACTAAGCGGTAGTGATATTCGTAGAAGCAATAGTTGGCAAGACGACAATGATGCTATGTTGGAGATCAAGGTGTCAAGCCGGTGACGATGGAGATCATGACGGTGCTTTGGAGATGGAGATCAAAGGCACAAGATGATGATGGCCATATCATGTCACATATTTTGATTGCATATGATGTTTATCTTTTATGCATCTTATTTTTCTTAGAACAGTGGTAGCATTATAAGATAATCCCTCACTAAATTTCAAGGTATAAGTGTTCTCCTTGAGTATGCACCGTTGCTACAGTTCTTCGTGCCGAGACACCACGTGATGATTGGGTGTGATAAGCTCTACATTCACATACAACGGGTGCAAGCCAGTTTTGCACACACGGAATACTCGGGTTAAACTTGACAAGCCTAGCATATGCAGATATGGCCTCGGAACACTGAGAGCGAAAGGTTGAACGTGAATCATATAGTAGATATGATCAACATAGAGATGTTCACCATTGAAAACTACTCCATCTCACGTGATGATCGGACATGGTTTAGTTGATATGGATCACGTGATCATTTAGATGACTAGAGGGATGTCTATCTAAGTGGGAGTTCTTAAGTAATATGATTAATTGAACTTTAATTTATCATGAACTTGGTCCTGATAGTATTTGCAAATTATGTTTTAGATCAATAGCTCGCGTTATAGCTGCCCGTTTATTTTTGATATGTTCATAGAGAAAAATAAGTTGAAAGATGATAGTAGCAATGATGCGGACTGGATCCGTAACTTGAGGATTATCCTCATTGCTGCACAGAAGAATTATGTCCTTGATGCACCGCTAGGTGAAGGACCTTTTGTAGGAGCAGATGCAGACGTTATGAACGTTTGGCAAGCTCGGTATGATGACTACTTGATAGTTTAGTGTGCCATGCTTTACGGCTTAGAACCAGGACTTCAAAAATGTTTTGAACACCACAGAGCATATAAGAGGTTCCAAGAGCTGAAATTGGTATTTCAGACTCATGCCCGAGTCGAGAGATATGAGACCTCTGACAAGTATTTTGCCTACAAGATGGAGGAGAATAGCTCAACCAGTGAGCATGTGCTCAGAATGTCTGAGTACTACAAATCGCTTGAATCAAGTGGGAGTTAATCTTCTAGATAAGATTGTGATTGACACAGTTCTCTAGTCACTATTACCAAGTTATAGGAACTTCGTGATGAATGATAATATGAAAGGGATGATGAAAACAATTCCTGAGCTCTTCACGATGCTGAAATCGGCAAAGGTAGAAATCAAGAAAAGCATCAAGTGTTGATGGTTGATAAATACCACTAGTTTCAAGTAAAAGGACAAGGGAAAGAAAGGGAACTTCAAGAAAAATGGCAAGCAAGTTGCCACTCCCATGAAGAAGCCCAAAGCTAGACCCAAGCCTGAAACCGAGTGCTTCTACAGCAAAGGAAATGGTCACTGGAAGTGAAACTGCCCCCAAATACTTAGCAGATAAGAAGGATGGCAAAGTGAACAAAAGTATATATGATATACATGTTATTGATGTGTACTTTACTAGTGTTCATAAGTAGCCCCTGGGTATTTGATACCGGTTCAGTTGCTATGATTAGTAACTCGAAACAGGAGTTACAAAAATGTGCATAGACTTGTTGAGGGCGAGGTGACGATGTGTGTTGGAAATGATTCCAAGGTTGATAAGATCACCATCGCATACTCCCTCTACCTTCGGGATTAGTATTGGAACTAAATAAATGTTATTTGGCGTTTGCGTTGAGCATGAATATGATTGGATCATGTTTATTGTGATACAGTTATTCATTTAAATCAGAGAATAATTGTTGTTCTGTTTACATGAATAAAACCTTCTATGGTCTTACATCCAATGTAAATGGTTTACTGAATCTCGATCGCAGTGATACACATAATATTGATGCCAAAAGATGCAAAGTTGATAATGATAGTGCAACATACTAGTAGCACTGCCATTTAGGTTATATTGGTGTAAAGCGCATGAAGAAACCCCATGTGGATGGACTTTTGGAATCACTTGATTATGAATCATTTGATGCTTATGAATCATGCCTCATGGGCAAGATGACTAAGACTCCGTTCTCTGGAACAATGGAGCGAGCCACTGACTTATTGGAAATAATACATTCCGATGTATGCAGTCCGATGAGTGTTGAGGCTCACGGCGGGTATCGTTATTTTTTGACTTTCATAGATGATTTAAGAAGATATGGGTATATCTTCTTAATGAAACATAAGTCTAAAGCATTTGAAAAGTTCAAACAATTTCAGAGTGAAGTGGAAAATCATCGTAACAAGAAAATAAAGTTTCTATGATCTGATCGAGGAGGCGAATATTTGAGTTACGAGTTTGGTCTTCATTTAAAACAACATGGGATAGTTTCACAACTCACGCCACCTAGAACACCACATCGTAATGGTGTGTCCGAACATCATAACCATACTTTGTTAGATATGGTGCGGTCTATGATGTCTCTTACTATCGTGGATTTGTCACGGAAGATGTCCTAGTGTGAGGACTTAGGCATGAGGCCAACGCATCTATGTGGTAGCTTGAGAGAGGTCGAGAGACGCAACACATAAAACAAGGATTTAGACAGCTTCGAGCCCCGGGAAACATCATCCGGTAATAGACCTACATGATGTTTGTGGCTAGGTCTCATTATGCTCATGAGGGAGACTCCGTAAATCTGGATCTTCTCTCTTCGTGTCCAGCCTTAATGATTCTTTTCTTACTCTCCCCTCTTGGGGTGTCCCGCCCCTCCTTATATAAGATGAAGGGGTGGGTTACATGTAGAGTCAAACTCGGATTAGGACTTAACCTATTTTGACATGTTACCATGGGCTTCTCACCATGGGCTTCTTAACGTCTTGGGCTTCTTAACGTCAGCCGGTTTACAATCTGGCTTACAATCTAACTTACAATCTGGCTTAACTATCTGGCTTACATGACTGTGTGTACCAGCTTACAATGCTTGACTGTGTCTGCCGGCTTACATGACTGTGTTTGCCGGCTTACAATGCTTAGTTGTGTTCGCCGGCTTAACCTGCTTGATTGTTCCCGTCGGCTTAACCTGCTTAACTGTTCCCACCGGCTTATAGTCTGCCGAGTCACCAATGAAACATCAAGTCCCAGCCGGGTTATATCTTCGGCCGGGTCACACCGTGGGGTATATCCCCGACATTAGCCCCCAATTTAATTCGGATTCATCCATGTTAAGCTGATCCTGTAAAACAAACACAAGAACAATTTTGACAGATTATGCTCTAGGCTAAGAACTCTTATAAGCCGGCACCTGATCATCCTTAAGTCCTTGTCATTTCCTTCTTGTGGGAAGTCCGGGTCAATATACCAGCTTCATAATCAATTTGCTGACATTGGTTTCTCACACAAAAAATATTGTGAAGAATATTGGCCTTGAAATACTCATCTGATTTTCAGCCGGCTTGAAGATGTAGATCTCCAGTATATTCATATCACTTGTAGCCCCCAAGGACCGGGTCATTATGCAATAATGAGCAGGGACTTTGTAAATATGATCATGTAGACTTGAGCAGCAACGTGTAGCCCCCAAGGTCCGGCTCAGTAAGAAAATACTGAGCTGGGACTTTGTATATAATTCATTGATAATAACATCATATGATGTAATCTCCACCATGAGGCTTGAACCCACGTCCATAAGGTTAAGAGCTTTGTACTCTACCAACTGAGTAGTGGATCTTTCAATATAATGGACTGAGGCTTGTGTACTTTGAATTTTTGACAGGAGCAATTGGTAGCCCCCAAGGGCCGGCTCATTACAATGGGATGAGTCGGGTCTCCAATAAGTTGATCAAAAAATGACTTTACATTAGCCCCCAAGTGCCATGGTGCATGCTGGCAGTGACATGGGACTTGCATATTTGATGTAATCTCAATTTGAATAATGTAGCCCCCAAGTGCCCGGTCCTAAGCCTGCAGCGACTCGGGACTATTCCTTCCATTGTAAAAATAAATCATGTCCATTAATAAAATAATAACCATTGCGCTGAAGCGACTTTGAAGACCTCCATCATAATATTGGCTATTGATAACCATAATAAAAATCAAGCCATGTTGGCTATTAAAGATTTGAATAATATAATCCGGTTTGGAAAACCGGTTCCTGTGATATTGAATCGTACTGCCGGTTTAGGATACCTGTGCAGTAAGGGTGATAACCCAATCTTTAGAAGCCAAAACTTCCAAATGTTTATGATTGTCATATATGGTGACTTATCATCCAAAGTCAAGCCGGGTTAATCGAAACCACATATATGCTTCTGATATGAACAAAAAGGTCTCAAGACAAAACCAAAGACTGTTTTCAAAAAACTTAAGCCAAACAGAGAAAAAATGAGGCTTCTGATTCGAATATGATTAGTAAACCAGACCAAAATGGGTTAAGCTAGGATTCGAATACGATCATGAAGCCCCTAGTGGTTTTGGCGTTGGGCTGATCAAGAGGGTACCGACAGCTATGTGCTCTTTGGTTCGAATACGACCTATGTTTGAACAAGAAGCTTGTGACGCCCTCGATTTGACCGTACACTAATCATACACGCAAATGTGTACGACCAAGATCAAGGACTCACAGAAAGATATCACAACACAACTCTAGACAGAAATTAAAATAATACAAGCTTTATATTACAAGCCAAGGGCCTCGAGGGCTCGAATACATAAGCTCAAAAATAGAAGAGTCAGCGGAAGCAAAAATATCTGAGTACAGATATAAGGTTAAACAAGTTTGCCTTAAGAAGGCTAGCACAAAAGTAGCAACAATCGAAAAGGCAAGGTCTCCTGCCTGGGACCTCCTAACTACTCCTCGAAGTCGAACTCCACATAGAAACATCCTCGGGATCCTCTGGCTCCTGGACTCCATCATCTGGTTGCGGCAATCGGGTATAGAAAGGGGAAAAGGGGGAAGCAAAGAAACCATGAGTACTCATCCAAAGTACTCGCAAGCAAGGAGCAACACTACATATGCATTGGTATCAAATGAAAGGGGTTGTATATGTGGACTGAACTGCAGAATGCCAGAATAAGAGGGGGATAGCTAGTCCCGTTGAAGACTATGCTTCTAGCAACCTCCATCTTGCAGCATGTAGAAGAGAGTAGATGGTAAGTTCACGAAGTATCATCGCATAGCATAATCCTACCCGGTGATCCTCCCCTCGTCGCCCTGTGAGAGAGCGATCACCAGTTGTATCTGCCACTTGGAAGGGTGTGTTTTATTAAGTATCCGGTTCTAGTTTTCATAAGGTCAAGGTACAACTCCAGGTCGTCCTTTTACCGAGGGACACGACTATTTGAATAGATCAACTTCCCTGTAGGGGTGCACCACATTTCCCAACACGCTCGATCCCCTTTGTTCAGACACACTTTTCTGGGTCATGCCCGGCCTCGGAAGATCAACACGTCACAACCCTACCTAGGCACAATAGAGAGGTCAGCACGCCAGTCTAAATCCTATGGCGCAGGGGTCTGGGCCCATCGCCCATTGCACACCTGCACATTGCGTACGCGGCCGGCGAGCAGACCTAGCCTCCCTTATACAAGAGCAGGCGTTCCAGTCCAACCCGGCGCGCGCTGCTCAGTCACTGACGTCACGAAGGCTTCGGTTGATACCACAACATCGAGTGCCCATAACTGTTCACGCGTAGTTGGTTAGTGCGTATAGGCCAGTGGCCATACTCAGATCAAATACCCAGATCTCGTTAAGCGTGTTATTTTGAAATAACCACGGATGCCGACCAGGGCCAGGCCCACCTCTCTCCTAGGTGGTCTCAACCTACCCTGTCGCTCCTTCACAAAGACCCACTCAGAGGGCCATCGGGAGAAACGTCCTTTCGGACCCAATCCGTGAATCATTCGCGGGTACTCTACGAGCCGACCCGACTTTAGTCATCACAGGTATCATATAATATGTATATAAGTATTCATCCGTCATCACCTCCCGAGTGATCACAGCCTGATTGTATAGCATGGCAGACGGACAAGAATTTAGGGCCACTGATGATAAACTAGCATCCTATACTAGGCATTTAGGATTGCAGGTAAGGTATCAATAATTGTAGAAACAATGACAGGCTATGCATCAGGATAGGATTAACAGAAAGCAGTAACATGCTACACTACTCTAATGCAAGCAGTATGGAGAAGAGTAGGCAATATCTGGTGATCAGGGGGGCTTGCCTGGTTGCTCTGGCAAGGAAGGGTCATCAACACCGTAGTCGAACTGGGGTCGCCAGCAGTCTCGGGGTCTACCGGAAAGAAGTAACGGAGGGGGAATACAATAAATAAGAGAGCAATCAAAGCATTAAAAAGCATAACAAGGCAATACGCGGTGCCAGGGGTGATCTAACGCAGGGATAGGTGATACCGGCAAAGGGGGGAACATCCGGGAAAGTATCCCCGGTGTTTCGCATTTTCGGGCAGATGAACTGGAGGGGGAAAATTGCGTGTTTGCTATGCTAGGGATGTGTGGCGGACGAATGGGCTACCTATCCGGATTTGTCTCGTCGTTCTAAGCAACTTTCATGTAGAAAACATTTTCATCCAAGCTACGGTTAATTTTCTATGCTTTTCTAAAGTTTTAATCATTTTCTAGAATTAATATTATTGCAAAATAAAAGAATAAAATGCTATGGGTACACAGAGAGTGTACCTAGAGAGATGCATATGTGGCTGACAGCGGGACCAGTTGACTGGGTCAACTGCCCAGTCAGCTGAGGCTGACTTGTGGGCCAGTCAAAGTCAACAGCCCAGTCAACATTGACCATTGACCTGGTCAACCTGACAAGTGGGTCCCACATGTCATAGGACGGAAATTTAATTAACTGTCTAAAAGTTGATTAGCAGGTTAATTAAGTTTAATTAAGCTAGATTAATTAAGTTAATTAAGTTAATTTATTATTTATTTATTTATTTTAAACAATCTTTTCTCTGGGGGGGTGGGCCCATTCGTCAGTGGCTCTGGGGAGCCTAGTGGGCACAGGGCTAAGCAGCTACGGGCATGCGCCCGTCAGGGCGAACCCGGGTGAGCGGGCGATGGCCGCCGAGGCACGGCGGGGCACCGGAGTTGGGCGCGGCCACGGCGAGGCGCCGGCGGCCATCGCAGCAAACGGTCGCAGGCGCCGGGGAAGGGGAGCAACGGGGGGAGGCCACTGCAGGCCGACGCAACAGCGGGGGCGGAGGCAGGTGATGGCGGGCAGTGGGGAGGCGCGAGCGAGCAAACAACGACGCGGGGACAAGGGGCGGGGCACGTCCGAGCGGTGAGGGCACGCGCGCGGGCCGTTGCCGGTGGAGAAGCAGCCGCGGGGTGCCGGAGCGGGGCTGCGGGCGCTGGCGACGGAGCAAGGCGGCTGCGGGGCTGGCGGGCGAGGGCGCGGGGCGGACGACAGCGGCGAGCAGGGGAGGAGGCTAGCGCGGTGAGGGGGGTCGTGGCGCAGCAGCGGCGCGGCCACGCGCGCGAGCAGGGGGCGACGCAGGGCGCGGCCGGCGCGAACACGCACGGTGGCACGGGACGCGGCCGGCGCATGGCTGGATGGCGCGGGTCACCCACGCAGGGGCGCACGGGAGCGCGTGGGCGCGCGTTGGGTCGAGCAGGGACGGACGGGGTGCGGTCACGAGTGGCTGCAGGGCGCGCGAGGGAGACAGAGAGGAGGGAGTGGAGATCGTGGCCTCAGCGGGGTCGTAGGGTCAGGGGCAACGGGGGCGAGGAGGAGGGCGGAGACAGCGTGACGCAGGGGATGCAGTCTGGCGGGGAAGTGCTCCGGCGACGGCGGAGCGGTCCGGCAAGTCGAGGAGGCCCTCGAGTGGCAGCGGACGGGGCGCGGTCATCGGGGTCGGGGCGCAGCGAGCGCAGGGGCGCTGCCCCCAATCCAGGACGTGGGGGGGAGTGCGGGGGATGCGGTTAGGGTTTGGGTCGTGGGGGGGTTATTTGTAGGCAGGTGGGCCGGCCTAGGTGGTGCCCTGGTGGGCCGAGGCCCATGGGAGGGGGGGCTTTTGTCTTCCTTTTTTCGTTTGTTTTTCTTTTATCTATTTCTTTTTGCTGTTTTATTTTATTTTCTAATTACTAAAGTTTTATAAAACATATAATTTGTTCCTAAAATAGTGTTACAACTTATGCTAATGCCACAATAACTTGGGCTCCCAAATAAATTAGTTTAATATTTTATATATTACAAAAAGCATTTGATTATTGGTTATAGCTACTAATTTAATTAGTTTAGTGCATTTAAACATTTTATAAAAACTTGTTTTCTCCACCAATATATCTTGTGAATTATTTGTCAGAATAAGAACATTTTAGTTTTGACCTTTTGGAAACTTTTGTTGTTTGCCATATTTTTAAATTTGAATTTGAATCGGTCTTTTGAACTAACACGAGATTAGCAACTGAATCGAGGTGACGTGGCATCATTAGCAGAGGTTCACTCTAGCTTAAATATCCGGGCGTCACAATTCTCCACCACTACAAGAAATCTCGTCCCGAGATTTAAGAGGTAGAGTAAGGGGGGAAAGGTCTGGTTACGATATCCTAACGGATCTTCTCGACGAAGTTAATCCCTTTCATTGGTGTCTTCATTTCTCCGCTTTCGTTCATCATGATGTAGCCGACATCCTTTGTTCGGGATCTCCATCGTACTTATGTACAAGATAAGGCAGAAGACTCAGGAAGGACGGAGCTCAACACATGTTAGGTACAGGGGGCTATCGCAGTCAACGAGGTATAGAGGCATCTCTCGAGTTGAAATTCCAGAAAGTCATCGAGAGCAAGGTAAGAAGGTGCAATAAGAAATTTCAAGCGGATATGCAACCGTTCATTGCGTGTAACGGAGTGTGAAAGGGTTCAAAGCGATGGGAATAAGTATTGTGCCTGATACCAGAATAGACCATCTCTAGAAGGGTGGCTCATGAATTGCGTACGAGGCCACGCGTGAGGAATAACTTTGGAAATAGTGGGTGTACCAGAGAGTCAGGTTTCAATCATGGGACCTGTGGGTTATGGGCCCACCATGTGAGTTAATGGTAGGAAGGGCGATCACGTCTTGTATGACCATGTAGGCAAGACATGTCAACGGACAGCCTGTCGGTTATGTCAGCAACAACGTCGGTACCAAGGGCGAGGAACGAAGAGAACCATCTTCCTGCTCGTTGAACGAGGTGGACCAATAGGTAAAGTTCTTGTCCATCGGCGGTTACCGGAAAGTCATCAACAGTAGAAACAGGGTCTCACTGACATAGTTGTACACCGATATGTTTGCACAAGCAGGGACTTATTACTGCTTATATCATATAGATCATATAAAGGGTTTAAACAAACCAATGGAAAGGGAAAAGTGTCTATCAGATTTAATTAGAACAATTTAAAGAAAAATGGGTTTAATCACATATTTCAGGGATAAATCCTTCCCATGGACAAGTAGAGCATGATAACCATGACAGGATATTAAGTAGAAAACCCTTTAGGTAAGGGGAGAGAAATTTCATGACATTACCCATACAATGGTGTTTGGATAATTGATAAAGAAATGTTAGCATTGTGCTTCAAATGTTCTTATTGAAAACCGGAGTACCATAGACATGCTTCGAGGTAGCATTTACATGGTCTTCAAGCAAAGGTCGGACTTCGGATACTCAAAGAATTCGTCAGGAACAACTTATAGAATAAGTCTTACAATTCCCTCGTGGAAGAATGATTAACCTTGCTAAAAAAGGAAACTATTACAATAGGGCCTCCGGCCAGGTGTGCTAGGCATGGAATCACCTTAACGGGTCACATGAAGACGAATGTTATAACTCTTGGAAAATGTTCCAATCATCATATCTGACCGAGATTCGGATCTGGTAGGTGTGAGGATACCTCAGACTCAGGATGCCTGAGAAGAAAAGGTGCAACCCAAATTAAACGAGATGATATTGTAAGATTCTCGGGAGACGAACTATGGAAGCGAGTTCCGGAGCAAGAGTTCATCATTAAACCAAGGAGAGGATGAGGAGGTGGCTGATAGACTCAGCGACAATCCATCAAGATTTCCAGAAAGATGGATTTCCACAATCATGTGAACAAGATGATAACATTAGTCATATCAAATGATATAATGAGGTATGCTCGAGAAAAACATACTCGATTAAACATTGGTTGACAGGTGCGCCCGAAATATGGGCATAGGTAGCCTGATCAATTGTTAGAATGGTGATTCAATAACCGATAGGCTAAGAAAGAACTGCCGATCATTAACTTGAAAGCAATAGGGGTGCTAGAAGTGTAGAATCCAAACAACACCTTTCACTTGTTGGTATCCCAGTTAGATTCAATATGGGGACCAAGAAAGAATGGTGATGGTGAGAAGTATCACTATACCAAGAATTCTGAAGGGGTGGAGCAATCCTCACAACATTCTTGATATAGAAGACAATAATACTACAAGGTAGAACATAACATAAGTTTGATAGCAAGGAACTCAAGGTACAACACAAAACAAGAACAAGTTTTGAGTTGGAGGGAATGCAATAATGTTGTCGATGATAACCCAAATCACCAAGGGCAAAGGATGGTATTTCTCATCAAGAATTCGATAGATATCTTGGAAGACCTCAGAATGTTGATGATGATCCCAACACATTTGTCGAGAGGTTTCGAGAAGATGTAACTGATCGGCGATGACATCAAGTCAACGGAATGATGAAGCAAAAAGGTTATTGGAATCATGGGTATGACACAAACTCGAAATCAAGCTTGCTGTTCAAGGACAAATGATATAACGAGGAAGATCGATTGTAAGATTAGCTCACCATCGAAATTTGTGCTCCAGGAAGAAGGACCCGGTAGCACAGTTAAAATTTTGCACGATAATGGTATAGCCGATTAGGCTAGGAATGACTTGAAGGATTATTAAACTCGTAAGCAACGAGAATTACTTAGAGTTATTGAATCGTAGTGCGGAATCAATTCACTTATCGGTGTTCTTGAGTGACTAATAACTCAAAACCCAGGGAAAATCTGAAAATGGTGAGAAGCAATACTAGATTAAGACTCATAGGAAGCAACACAGTTCTTTGATATTCTCGAGATACCAGGGGGTAATAATCGACGATGGATCAAAGTAGAGGTTGGACTAGGGTATTGCTCTGTAGAAGACAAGTGCTCAAACTTGCACGAGAAATGGAATCAAGGAGAAACATGGTCGGAACCACGTCCACAGATACAAGATGAACTTATAACAAGGGGATAATTATTTTAAGAGAAGCTTCCATGATAAGGTATACATCGGGTCCATGGGCATGAACACAGGGTTCAAGGTCGACTCCCACTTGTTCAATGCATAACCTTTCAATCACCTCCCGTATTTCAAAAATGACATTAGTTGTTGAAATTTTTACCTGGTGCAATCCAGATAAGTATGACCCGTGAAATCTTTCTGGTTCACACAGATTAGGGGAGGCGTAGGTTCAACCCATCAAAGCATCTTAGGAACATATAGCACAAACTTTGGAGTAAATAATACAAGCTCGAAAGTAGAGCATGGTTCACAAAGCAGAGGATACAATTTACCAAAGGCATTATATACCCATGGAAAGGCTCACAAGGTTATTCAATATGAAGGACACGGTCAGATAAAATCCGACAAAGGGTTTGGTGGTCCACAAGGGATTTGATGTGAGTATCGGTACTCAACCAGAAGAAGAAAGAATGCAAGGAGATCAGATTATAGAAACAACTGACTAACTCAAAGCTCAAATGCAAAGGAATTATGAATTTCAAGAAAAGGGATCAGAAGCAATGCTCTGATTAGGGATGGATAAGTCGAATAGCCTTAGGGGTACAATCGATGGCAATTTTATTGGTCGAGATCCAGCTCATGTTTAAAATGATGTCTGAGCCGGAAGGATAATCCTAGGATTCGACTGATGATTGTGAACATTTGCAACTTATTGAATCAATGGACTCAAAGATGATAGTAACCAAGGATGCCACTAAGATTAGTATACTTATGGGATTAACCATAATGCAAGCAAGGAAGAATTTCAAGAGCAATAAGCTGCTGAGGATTTTCAGAAGATCACATAGTATTTCGAAGACTTTGGTGAAACACATGAACAACTGGGGAGAAACAAATCCTCGGTGTGTGTGAGGATTAATTTGTAGGTGTATTCAGGTGACAAGGAACTGCCAGGCAGTAGGTCCAAGGATTCTCGGAACAACAACGAGTATTTTGAGGTATTTCATAATAAAAAGAGCAACTGGGGACTAATGTAACAATGGCAAGTGCATGTAGTTATCTATAGGATTGACGGTGGAAGGGAATTGCAAACGCAATGAGCACAAGTTCTCGGGATAATATCAGAGAGTATCTTCGGAATCCTTCGGTGCACCAAGCAATCATCTAGGGTGAGGGGCTCTCCAGGAGAAAGTAATTACGAGAACCTAGAGTCAGATTTAGTAAAATCATTTAACCCGAATAGAAGAGAGATCAGAGTCGCGGAGTATAGGTCGAGGAATAAAAGATCCTAATACCACCCAAATGGCGGCGTGGGCCCGTAAGACACACAACCATGTGAGTAAAAAGTTTTGTAATGTATAGACTCGACTTCGGCCAAGGAGTGTGGAAGGGGGATTCCTACAGGCAGCCGGCTCTAATACCAACTTGTGATGCCCCCGATTTGACCGTACACTAATCATACACGCAAATGTGTACGGCCAAGGTCAAGGACTCACGGGAAGATATCACAACACAACTCTAGACACAAATTAAATAAAACAAGCTTTATATTACAAGCCAGGGGCCTCGAGGGCTCGAATACATAAGCTCGAAAATACAAGAGTCAGCAGAAGCAAAAATACCTGAGTACAGACATAAGGTTAAACAAGTTTTCCTTAAGAAGGCTAGCACAAAAGTAGCAACGATCGAAAAGGCAAGGCCTCCTGCCTGGGACCTCCTAACTCCTCGAAGTCGAACTCCACGTAGAAACATCCTCGGGATCCTCTGGCTCCTGGACTCCATCATCTGGTTGCGGCAATCGGGTATAGATAGCGGAAAAGGGGAAGCAAAGCAACCATGAGTACTCATCCAAAGTACTCGCAAAGCAAGGAGCTACACTACATATGCATTGGTATCAAATGAAAGGGGGTAGTATATGTGGACTGAACTGCAGAATGCCAGAATAAGAGGGGGATAGCTAGTCCTGTCGAAGACTAAGCTTCTAGCAACCTCCATCTTGCAGCACGTAGAAGAGAGTAGATGGTAAGTTCACCAAGTATCATCGCATAGCATAATCCTACCCGGTCATCCTCCCCTCGTAGCCCTGTGAGAGAGCGATCACCGGTTGTATCTGGCACTTGGAAGGGTGTGTTTTTATTAAGTATCCGGTTCTAGTTGTCATAAGGTCAAGGTACAACTCCGGGTCGTCCTTTTACCGAGGGACAGGACTATTCGAATAGATCAACTTCCCTGTAGGGGTGCACCACATTTCCCAACACGCTCGATCCCCTTTGTTCGGACACACTTTTCTAGGTCATGCCCGGCCTCGGAAGATCAACACATCGCAGCCCTACCTAGGCACAACAGAGAGGTCAGCACGCCGGTCTAAATCCTATGGTAGGGGTCTGGGCCCATCGCCCATTACACACCTGCACGTTGCGTACGCGGCCGACGAGCAGACCTAGCCTCCCTTATACAAGAGCAGGCGTTCCAGTCCAACCCGGCGTGCGCCGCTCAGTCGCTGACGTCACGAAGGCTTCGGCTAATACCACGACGTCGAGTGCCCATAACTGTTCCCGCGTAGTTGGTTAGTGCATATAGGCCACTGGCCAGACTCAGATCGAATACACAGATCTCGTTAAGCGTGTTATTTTGAAATAACCACGGACGCCGACCAGGGCCAGGCCCACCTCTCTCCTAGGTGGTCTCAACCTACCCGGTCGCTCCGCCACAAAGACCCACTTAGAGGGCTGTCGGGACAAACGTCCTTTCGGACCCAATCCACGAATCACTCGCGGTTACTCTACGAGTCAACCCAACTTTAGTCATCACAGGTATTATATAATATGTATATAAGTATTCATCCATGATCACCTCCCGAGTGATCATGGCCCGATAGTATAGCATGGCAGACATACAAGAATGTAGGGCCCCTGATGATAAACTAACATCCTATACTAGGCATTTAGGATTGCAGGTAAGGTATCAATAATTGTAGCAACAATGACAGGCTATGCATCAGGATAGGATTAACGGAAAGCAGTAAAATGCTACACTACTCTAATGCAAGCAGTATAGAGAAGAGTAGGCGATATCTGGTGATCAAGGGGGGGGCTTGCCTGGTTGCTCTGGCAAAGAAGGGTCGTCAACACCGTAGTTGAACTGGGGTCGCCGGAAGTCTCGGGGTCTACCGGAAAGAAGTAATGAAGGGGGGAATACAATAAATAATAGAGCAATCAAAGCATTACAAAGCATAACAAGGCAATACGCGATGCTATGGGTGATCTAACACAGGGATAGGTGATACCGGCAAAGGGGGGAAACATCCGGGAAAGTATCCCCAGTGTTTCGCGTTTCGGACAGATGAACCGGAGGGGGAAAGATGAGTGTTCGCTATGCTAGGTATGTGTGGCGGACGAACAGGCTACGTATCCGGATTCGTCTCGTCGTTCTATGCAACTTTCATGTAGAAAACATTTTCATCCAAGCTACGGTTAATTTTCTATGCTTTTCTAAAGTTTTAATCATTTTCTAGAATTAATATTGTTTCAAAAGAAAAGAATAAAATGCTATGAGTACACAGAGAGTGTAACCACAGAGGTGCATATGTGGCTGACAGCGGGACCAGTTGACTGGGTCAACTGCTCAGTCAACAGAGGCTGACTGGTGGGCCAGTCAAAGTCAATAGCCCAGCCAGCGTTGACCGTTGACCTGGTCAAGCTGATGAGTGGGTCCCACATGTCATAGGCCGGAAATTTAATTAACCATCTAACAGTTGATTAGCAGGTTAATTAAGTTTAATTAACCTAGATTAATTAAGTTAATTAATTAGTTTATTGTTTTTTTTAAAACCTTCTTGCGGGCAGGGGTTGGGCCCGTTCGTCAGTGGCTCTGGGGAGCCTAGCGGGCACGGGGCTAAGCAGCTACGGGCACGCGCCCGTCAGGGCGAACCCGGGTGAGCAGGCGACGACCGCCAAGGCACGGCGGGGCGCCGGAGTTGGGCGCGACAGCGACGAGGCACCGGCGGCCACCGCAGCAAGCGACCATAGCCACCGGGGAAGGGGAGCAGCGGCAGGAGGTGGGGGAAGGCCACTGCAGGCCGACGCGGCAGCGGGGGTGGAGGCGGGCAGTGGGGAGGCGCGGGCGAGCACGCGATGACGCGGGGACAAGGGGCGGGGCGCGAGCGCACGCGGGCCGTGGCCGGTGGAGAAGCGGCCGCGGGGTGCCGGAGCGGGGCTGCGGGCGCGTGCGGCGGAGCAAGGCGGTTGCGGGGCTGGCGGGCGAGGGCGCGGGGTGGACGGCAGTGGCGAGCAGGGGAGGAGGCTAGCGCGGTGCAGGGGGGTCATGGCGCAGCAGCGGGGCGGCCACGCGCGCGAGCAGGGGCGACACGGGGCGCGGCCGGCGCGAACGCGCACGGTGGCGCGCGCTGGGTCAAGCAGGGACGAACGGGGTGCGGTCACGGTGCCTGCAGGGCGCACGAGGGAGACAGAGAGGAGGGAGTGGAGGCCGTGGCCTCACCGGGGTCGTAGGGTCAGGGGCAACGGGGGGGGGGGGGGGGGGCGAGGAGGAGGGCGGAGACGGCGTGACGCAGGGGATGAAGTCCGGCGGGGAAGTGCTCCGGCGACGGCGGAGCGGTCCGGCGAGTCGAGTCGGCCCTCGAGTGGGAGCAGACGGGGCGCGGTCGTCGGAGTCGGGGCGCAACGAGCGCAGGGGCGCCGCTCCCGATCCAGGACGTGGGGGGGGGGGGAGGGAGTGCGGGGGGATGCGGTTAAGGTTTGAGTTGTGGGGGAGGGGGGGGTTAGTTGTAGGCGGGTGGGCCGGCCTAGGTGGTGCCTTAGTGGGCCGAGGCCCATTGGAGGGGGGGGGGCTTTTGTCTTCCTTTTTTTGGTTTGTTTTTATTTTATCTATTTCTTTTTACTATTTTATTTTAGTTTCTAATTACTAAAGTTTTATAAAACATATAATTTGTTCGTAAAATAGTGTTACAACTTATGCTAATGCCACAATAACTTGGGCTCCCAAATATATTAGTTTAATATTTTATATATTACAAAAAGCATTTGATTATTGGTTATAGCTACTAATTTAATTAGTTTAGTGCATTTAAACATTTTTTTAAAACTTGTTCTCCACCAATATATCTTGTGAATTATTTTTTAGAATAAGAACATTTTACTGTAGACCTTTTAGAAACTTTTGTTGTTTGCCATATTTTTAAATTTGAATTTGAATCGGTTTTTTGAACTAACACGAGATTAGCAACTGAATCAAGGTGATGTGGCATCATTAGCAGAGGTTCACTGTAGCTTAAATATCCGGGCGTCACAAAGGCCCCAAATGACCTTGAGAGTTTTTTAACGACTCTGATTCGAATACGATCAAGGTCGGACCCAAAAGGGATTAAGCTATGATTCGAATATGATCAAGAAGCCCCCATGTGGGTTTGGAATTGCGCCGATCAGGAGGGTACCCACAGCTATGTTCTCTTTGGTTCGAATACGACCTATGTTTGAACAGGATGCCCCCAAATGACCTTGAGACTTTTTTGATCAAAGTCGGACCCAAAAGGGGTTAAGCTAGATTCAAATACAATCAGCCCACAATTGTTTTTTGAAGCAGGGTACCTATGTTT